>NC_140941.1:20736112-21403612 GCF_014529385.1 Adiantum capillus-veneris | reverse complement strand
GTCGCCCGCCAACACTCGCTCTCGAACGTAGTGGTAATGGACCTCTATGTGTTTGGTCCTGGCATGGAACACTGGGTTCCTAGCCAACTGCATGCTGCTGAGGTTGTCACAATGGATGAAAATCTGCTGGTCCACCTGTACTCCCAAGTCCTCAAGTAATGTGCGTAGCCAAGCTACCTCGCACGCCGCAACTGCTGCACCTCTGTACTCGGCCTCTGTGCTCGATAAAGCAACCGTAGGCTACTTTTTGCTGCTCCAAGTAACAGCAGCACTCCCAAAAGAGAACATGAAGCCACTCGTAGATCTCCTATCAACAATGCTACCTGCCCAATCTGCATCTGTATACCCATACAATGCTAATGGTGCATCTGCTGCATAGAACAATGCGTAGTCAAGAGTACCTTGCACATACCTAAGTGTGCGTCGTACTCCATCCAAATGTGGCTTCCTCGGAAGTTGCATGAAATGACTCTCCAAGCCTACTGTGTAGCTCAAGTCTGGCCTCGTGATAGTCAAGTAGATTAGACTACCCACAATCTTCCTGTACATGTTGACATCCTCAACAACATCACCCTTCTCTGCACTCAGCTTTGCATTCACATCCAAGGGAATAGAAATTGGCTTACAATCAGCCATACCATACTTTGACAACATGTCCAAAGCATACTGTCTCTGTGATAGCCATACACCCTCTGGAGTCCTGATCACCTCAATGCCAAGAAAGTAGCACAACTCGCCTAAATCTTTCATTTCAAACTCCTGTTTGAGAAGACCCTTCACATGGTCAATCTCCATAGCATTGTCACCAACAATAATAAGGTCATCTACATATATGGTAATGACCACAATCCCCACATCACTCTCACGTACATGGAGTGAATGATCAGCATGAGCTCTCCTAAAACCAATACTGACAAGATACTTGGCAATCCTGTCATACCATGCTCTAGAGCCCTGCTTCAAACCATACAAAGCTTTGAGAAGTCTGCATACATAATCTGGGTAACCTGGATCGACATAACCAGGTGGCTGATCCATATACACTTCCTCTTGCAACTCACCATTCAAGAAGGCATTCTTTACATCCATTTGATGCATAATCCATCCTCTAGATGCAGCCACTGCTATGACAGCTCTCACTGTCGTCATCTTTGCCACTGGAGCAAAGGTCTCCTCATAGTCTATGCCATACGTCTGTGCATAACCCTTTGCGACCAGCCTTGCCTTGTGACGCTCAATGTTACCATCAGCCTTATGCTTGGTTTTATATACCCATTTACAGCCAATAGCTTTCTTGCCACTTGGCAATGGCACTAACTCCCATGTGTCATTTGCTTCCAATGCAGCCATCTCTTCATTCATTGCATCATCCCAATGCACATTTCCAACTGCATCCTCAAAACATGTGGGCTCCACATCCTGTATCACCTTAGCCATGTAGGCTTGGTGATGCGCTAGATACCCATCATAAGTCAATTTCTGAACTGGATTTCTGACTCTATTAGATCTGCGCGGTCCTGGGTCACTCCTTTGCCCTCTAGCATCTTCTTGTACTTTCCTTACGCCAGGTGTCCTGACAGCCGGAATTCCAAATTCCTCATCAAGACTTTGTTCAGAACCATCTGAATCCATGTCTACATGTGAAAAACCTGATGATGCATCAACCATAAAGGGAGGTTCATCAACCTTTTCCTTTCCTTTTCGTGATACATTCCCTGTACCTGTTGGTGGAGTAACCTGCGTACGTAGTCTACCATTCCATGGTTTCTCAACAGAGCCACGAGAAGAGGACTCTTGTGGTCCACTCAAAACCTGTGACTGTGGCCTCACATTTTGTACAACCACATCATCTTTTACATCAGCCCCAATAGTGCCATGTGCATTACTGTACCAGCTGCTCATCTCATCAAAGACTACATCTCTGCTCACTCGTAATTCTCGTGTAGTAGGATTGTAGCACCTGTACCCCTTTTGTTCAAGGGAATATCCCACAAGAATACATTTCTCTGCTTTAGGATCCAATTTCCTACGCAACTCATCTGGTACATGCACGTAAGCTATGCAGCGAAACACTTTCAAGTGTGCCAAATCAGGCTTTGTACCTGTAAACTTTTCCTCAGGTGTTACATCATGCACCGCAGCTGTAGGTGTCCTGTTCATAATGTACACAGCTGTATTTACAGCTTCAGCCCAGAAATGATGAGGCATGTTCTTCTCATTCATCAATGTACGTGCAACCTCTGCAATGTGCCTGTTTTTCCTTTCTGCGACCCCATTCTGCTGTGGAGTATATCTGCATGTAAACTGCCTGTGTATACCATGCATTCGCAGAAAATCTGAAAAATCATTGGAGAAGTACTCTCCCCCTCCATCTGACCTCAATGTCTTGATTTGCATATCTGTCTCCTTCTCAATCATGACTTTGAAGTCTTGAAAGTGACCAAACACTTCACTTTTGTTACGCATGAAGTAGACCCATACTTTCCTTGTATGGTCATCAATGAAAGAGACATAATACCTGCAACCATGTATACTTGCAGTATCGGTTGGACCCCAAACATCTGTGTGCACCACCTCAAGCGGCCTTTTACATACATTGCGCTCATGTGGAAATGAGCCCTTTGACTGTTTTCCAAACTGGCATGCTGCACACACTTTATGCATACCATCCACCTTGAATTTGGGCAAACCTTTTACAATCTGTTTTGATTGCATGCTGCGCAATCTCTGCTCATTGACATGGCCAATGCGTTTGTGCCAAATGTCAACATCAGCCACAACACCTGTGCTCTGTGCAAATAATGCATCTTTTACCTCAGGCATGTTTACATTCAGCGTAAACATTCTGCCCACACATTTGCCCTCTGTGATCAGCTTACAGCCATTCTGGAAATCTTCTACATAACAGCCATTTGGATTGAAGCGAACCTGCAAACCCTGCTCAACCATTTGTCCAACAGAAACAAGATTCTTTGTAATGTTTGGGACATGAAGTACATCTGCTAAGTACTTTGATTTCCCACTCTTCGTATTTAGAGGTATGTCCCCTACATGAGCAATGGGGTGAGCTGTGTCATCTCCTGTCTGCACATAGCCTGCCACATCTGGTTTGCGCATATCTCTAAACCACTCTCCACGAGACGTCATGTGATTAGAGGCACCTGAATCCACATACCAAACATCATCTTGGGTGGAATTCTCTGCAGTCATTGTATTCATTACATGTTGCATAACAAACATGCGCTCGTTTTTGCTGTCATCTGCATCTCTGCTAGTAGATGCATAGTTGCCCTGTTCTCTCTTTCTACTTGCTTTTCCCTTTGGACAGTCACGTGACATGTGACCTCTTTCACCACAAGTCCAACATTCTCTACTATCTGGAGTATGTTGCTGCCTGCTTGATCCTGCACCACGACCTCTTTGACTCCCCCTGCCTTGAGACTGGTTTCCCCTGCCACCTGTATTGTTTTGATTTGATTGACCTTCCAGAAATTGGCCCCTGCAACCCCTTGGGCCTCGACCACGACCTCTACCTCTACCTCTGTTGGAGTTAGAATAGAAGGCCTCTTCAGAATTATTTCTGCCATGAGAAGAAGATGTGTCAAGGTTCTTCTCCTCAAGAATAAGCATAGAAATCAAATCTTGGAACACGGGGATGTCGTCTCTTGTATTCATGGAAGACCTAAAATGTACATACTCATCTCCTAGACCATCCAAGCATGCACGGACAATGTCATCGTCTTCCACTGAGACTTTAATAGATCCAAGAGCCTCAATGATACTCTTGATCTTCAAAGCATAATCATTGATGGAGAGGTTGTTCCTCTTAACCTGATTTAGCTCCGACTTTAGTTGAAGTTTCCTAGCCTTGGTGTTCACCTCGAACACTCTGCCTAAGTTTTTCCATGCAATGGCGGGGGTTTCAGCATCCTGTAGATAGCCCATCATGCCATCTGTGATGCTCATAGAAAGCCAATACATCACTTTGCTCTGGCCTTGTTGCCAGTCCCTCAAAGCTTTCCTTTGTTCTGCTGTAGCATTTGCCTCGGGAATCTCTGGTTCCTTTTCATTGTCTCCTTCTACATAGTCCCAATAACCTTTTCCTTTTAGGAAATTTGTTATTCTGAACTTCCATGCAGGGTAGTTATTTTTCTCAAGCTTCTCAGTAACAATCTGACTGAAACCGTCAGACATCTTGAAGCACTAAGACAAAATAGCTGCAATCTGCAAAAACCTGCAAATCTGCTGAACCTGCTATCGTGGTTCCTGTAACGCTTTCTACACTCAACGAGTGTCCACAATCAAGCGTACATACAACCACTGTACTTGTACAGCAAATCTCTGTATACTGCACTTTGGAGACCTGTTCAGAAACTTGTGCGAAAAACCCCTAAACTTCGGCATCTGGTCGTGGATTGCGAACGAAGGGATTGTGATGCTCTTGCTCTCTTAGCCTCTCTTGCCTGCACCACGCTCTAATACCATGTGAAGAATGAGGATGCAAGAGAGCTACACAAGACAAGCACAAAGCACACAGAGATGGAAAGCTTCTTCTTCTTCTTCACAGAAAAGAGAGTACAAAATGACTAAGTGCTAAAGCTAAAAAGTAGCACATATGTACATGCGGTCACTAAGTGTGAACTCGCTAGAAGCGTACTAGGCTGGCACTATAAGTGTAGTCCAGCTGTAGAATCACTGGCAGAGATCCTTCGTGTCGGTCACCTAACGCGCCAGTGAGTAAATGCCGTAAGCGGCCAAGACCCGTAGTGGATGCCAGCTCAAGGTGTAGAGCTCGACATCTCAACAACCACCATACAAAGACCATTCTTACTAGGCAAGAACAACTACCAGATGGATAAGAAGTTATGCAACAAGTAGGACCATGCTACAAGTGTGGAGGTAATCATTGGCAAAGAACGTAGAAATATTGAGATATTGTCTAGAATACGTTGTTGCACACCTGGTTCACGATTGTCCAAAACACTCGCACAAGGAAAAAGCAACAATGAACATTGTAGGAGTGATTCCTTCTTCAAGTGGATCCGAGGTAGAACCCATAATTCCTATCAAGGTGATGACTCGGCTCGAGCTCAAGAAGCTACCAAAACACTAAGGAGGAACACATATTTCCTATTCAAACAGAAATTGAGAACTTATCAATGAGGAATAGCAAAAAATTATGGAAAGTAAACAATACAAAATAAAAGCAAAAAGACTGAAAGAGAAAACCACCCTAGAAACCAAGCTACAACAAATCAAAGAGTAGTTAAAACAAGAAAAGGGAAACAAGGAACGAACAGAAAAGGAAAAATTATCCAAATTTTCATCGGGAGGTTTGGTCTTGGTAGAAAAAGCAAACGAGCACTTAGATGCCATATTGCAAGCCTATGAGGCAAGGTTGAAAACCAGTCAGACATTGGAATCGAATAGATATTGTTAACATAATCGGATCCAAAATTTGAAAGAAAACGGATGGAAATGTACAAATGGCTCATAGAGACAACTCATGCTCTAATGGAGCCAGAAACATTGAATATTTCCAAACAAGTAGGGCCAATACTAGAAAAGGAGGATGCAAGCGCACTAAAAGAAAACAAAATAGGCAAATCAACCAAATTGGGAAATTAAAAGCCATTGGATATGAGGGTAGTGGCAAACACTACAGACGAGGTGAAGTCTCATGAGATGCAGCCAACTTCTGAAGTGGACAAACCATGGCCACAATCCTTATGGCAGATGATCAAAAACCAAAAAGATGGTAGTGCTACTTACAACCAGCACCTATCCCTAAAATCAACATGGAACGTGAATTTTTCCAAGGAGATATACGATCTCTATATAGAGATGTCGGGTCTATAGCATATGAAGAGAGAAAACCACACTCTCTATAGACTGCCATCTTTCATAGGAGAATGTGAAGAAAAATATGAGGTTAGAGTGGTATTATCCCAGTGGAAAGCCACACCAAAAATGACGGATACTAAAAGATTGCACAAATTGATGTCTTCTCCTATACAATGCAATATTACTCTCTCAAAGTTGCTGAAGATTAGACCACATCTAAGGGGCCAAATGGGCAAACACTTCAAAAAGATGGGGCTGAAAATCCCTTCACATGATAAGCTCAAATATGAGAACATGGGTTCACCTCAATCTGAGAAACCAAAGGCAAAGCCTGTACTGGTGAATAAGGCGAGTGACTATTGCAAAGGAGAAGAAGGGAACACCACCTTACCCCCAGGGAGGTCACCTAATAAAAATGTAACCTATCACGTGAGTTCAACAAAAGGGTATTTAAAGTTCTTGAAACTTATAGAAATATATATACAGAAGGGCATTATTTTTTCAAATTTGAAAAAAACTTACAGATTTTAAAAGAAAAGGGTACATTATATTCCTAACAAAATTCACATATAAGGGGTTTTACAAACATGTCTTGAATGCACGTGATATGGTAGTTGTACACATAGTGAACCCCCCGAGACCTTACCACTAGAGTACAAAGGAGTGAAGATGATAGAAATACTTGACAATGGGGCCGGAGTAGCCATTGCTACAAAAGGAATTTGAGAGAAGTGTGAAAGACCAACTTTCAAGAAAACGTGCACGAAGTTGTAGCTAGCAGATGGATATGTAGAGAGGCTCTTAGGGATGTTGGAACAAATTATTGTATCCTCCTGCAGAATAGAGTACGAGCACACTTTTTCCGTTTTCTCTCAGGAGGAGTTGGCGATTGTTTAGTCTACCTTCTTCGTGGAGCCACATATTCGGAGGAATTTAGGGATTCATTACTTTCTTGATCTTTGGATTCCTCCTCTCGTATGGGAGAGAGTCTTCTTTTGGGGGTCTCATCAAGAGGCCTCCTAAGCTCTCTCTCCTCTTGGAGAGGAAAGTAATCCCATAAGCACGAAGTTGTTGAGTAACTTCGGCTTGCAAAGTGGGGTTGCCCATAGCTTGTTGCAACCTAGTGACAAGATAATCAACAAACATGGGGGCATCATCATTAGCACCTTCATGTGCAAAATCAAAGTTATCAATGTTCATTCTACTCTCTTGGTTATTGTCAGCCATGTTAATTAAACTTATGTGTTTACTTTAGTGTATGCTTTGGCAATTCAAAACCTTAGCTGCTACTCCTCTTAGCCTTTGAAAACAGGCACTTAAGTATCTACACCCACGACTCGCATTGGTTAATTATAGAGAGTAGTGGAGTGAGTCTAACATAGCAAAGTTGCCGAGGGATAGGTCCTTTCGGACTTCTTGTGGCTGAATAATGGTAAAGCCATAGGCAAGTCTAAAAAGACTCCATTATTAAGACCAAAGCTCCCAAGGTGTGCACCATATCCCACATAGTGGGCTCAACAAAACCGATAATAGATCCTAGTCCCACTTACCCTAATAGAATTAACAAAAACAACCATTAATAGGCTACTTAAGGACCTCTCTTCTTAAGCAAGAAAAGAGAAACCAAATGCTCTGATACCAATGGAATGGAAATGGCCTATAAAATTTCAGAGCAACAGAATTAGGAAATTAGGTGAAGCACTTTTGTGAGATTACTTTGTGAGCATAGCGGGTGAACTTAATTGGTGATAGCAACATAAACATGGTACTTAGTTAACTTGGCATGAACAATACTTTTGCAAGAGAGAGAGAGTTTAGAAAACATGACAATAGTTGAGGACCGGATTCATACGGAGCCGATCCCCCCTCCAATTGGCATTTGCATTATAGTTTCTCCCATCAAGAGAGACTTGGTACAATACAATCTTTGTGTTCGTTGTGACCTAGGTGATGCAATGAAGATAGAAAGCTTCATGCATCACAAACATAACATAAAATTTGTAGAAAGAATTAACTATCCCAAGCCTCAGTCCCAAGGCCTCAAACACCTTCGAAGCTGGAGAGAGCTAGCAGGGAATGAGGGTAAGGAAGAGGAAGAATTAAGAAGCATTCCATAGGAGAAAGAAATAGTTCCTCACATATCATCACTCTTCTTGCTAGCATACATAATAGTAATGAAGATGGAGAAGTTGGTAAGATTAAGCATTGAAGCATGGATCTTGGTTGGATTTGCATTCCATAGCCAAGAGTGTTGGTGTAGGCTCTCACTTCTCACAAGCTTGGAGAAGGAGGTGCAATTTCTCCACTTTTACCAAATGAGAATCGATCCACAAAATGAGTATGTGTGTGGTGTATATCCCCCTAGCAGCCCCCTTGCTTGCTTGGGGCGAGTTGTAACTCTTCCACATCCTGCAAGCTCATTGGACCCCTTTCCCTCTAGCTAATCACATGCAACATGCATTCAAGTACATGGGTAGTCTTTTGACAAGTGTCCTCCTTACTCCTTAGAGAGAGAGAGAGAGAGCTTGAAAATATGTAGATATTTGATGGATGGAATTAGAAGCTCATTGGACCCCTCTTTACCCCAACCAATAGCATTCAAGCACACCATGTGGTTAAGCATAGGGAGAGTCTAACATGTGTCCCATGTGCCCTTTGAAAAAGGGGTGCCCTTTGGGTGAGTGGAAAGTTAAGTAAAAGATTCCCCTAACTTTGGGACTTTCATGCATAGGAAGCTTCTCAAGCACCTTCCTCATTAAGTTTGTAGGGTCTCCTTAAGTTTGTAGCTTCCTTGAGGAGACCTCCTACCTCGATGCCAGGTCCTGCTTCGCAGGGTACCACTTCGCAGGGCAAGCGAAAGGCACGTGGAAAAAGTCCAGGACTTGAGTGGAATTTTGCCACAAATTTAAATAAGTATCAAGATTGAAAATGTAACTTTTGTGGCGAAGAGAAATCTGGAGGAGCACCAAGAATAAGGGATCATTTGCTAGGTGGCAATACCAGAATCCATGGAGGAAAGTGCAAGGGCTTAGGTGCAGAAGAAGCAGCTATGCGCTTAAAATCTTTAATTGGTAAGCTAATTTCCACGAGTAAAAGATCAAAACTCTCTACTTTCGACCATCACACCACGGTATCGATAAGATCAAACCAGTATGAGGGATCATTGGGTGTAACGCCCACCAATGGAAGCACTCAAAGCAGGGAACCAACTTCTCATATCGATGGAACTACACCTCCAAACCATGGATCTCTTGACTTTCAGGTAGGATCGTCAAAAAGTAGACAGGTTAGCTTACAGACGAGCTTCAAAACACTTGCCTTAGAAGAAGCACAACTTGCACCAACACTTTTTAAAGAAATCTCCTCTCCTTAAGGCACTTAAGCAGATGCTTTGCATTTTTTTGCAAATCCCTTAGCAAATTGAATTGCCTATGAGTGTGAGATGTATTGTCACCATGCGTATAAAACCACACATATGCTTTTTCCAATGCATCAACAAAGTCGTCTACCCATGTCTTGGGTCTATGTAGTTTATTATGTGCAGTATCATGCTCGAGAATGTAGTACTTCTCCAAAATTACTAATGAGCAATGCTTCTTTTTATGATTCTCATGATCACATTGCATTGACGGTTTGCGAGGACATTGTTTCCAATTATGATCATGCTCTCCACACAAAATACAAGGTGGTTAATAACATTTCTTCGCTATGCTATCATTATATATCAATGATGTATTTGAAATTAGATAACATACACACGAGTTTTGCAACGATTTTTTTTTCCGGACGTAAGGTTTTTTAGCATGCGCTACTAACGGCTTTCATACACATGTTTCTTCTTCTTTATCATGCACACGTTCCATGGCAAGAGAATCTTCTAGTTAACGTTAACAAGAAAAAGGGTAGAACAAAATACTGCCTCTCAATAGCTCACCCACATCGTCAAGCATTCAAATTAATTGTAGAGCTCGAACATGTTTCCTATCACCTTTCAGCTCTTGTTGGCATCACCTGGCTGTAAGTGAGGGCACTTGAGCTCTTGTTGGCATCACCTGGCTGTAAGTGAGGGCACTTGATTCTGGAGAGAGTATGAGAGTGTGTCCCCCCATGAGTATATATGCCTTCAAGCTTGTAGACTTGCTCACACCTGATATCCACAAGCTTTGGTACCCCTCGAACTTATAATACTTACATATATGGCGACAAGAAGATGGATACGAGAGCAAGGGAGGAGAAAAAATATTCGCATGAACACCAAAAATATAAAGATTATAGCAACATTGATGCAATTTGTTTCATTTAAAAGAGGTATCCTACTCGGCTTCTCTATCACGGCTCAGATGTCCCCCATCACCTCGCTCATGGCCTTGCTCTTGAAGTTGAGCTCTATATTCTCAGCCCGGCATGGTTTAGGCTACCTCTCTCGAGAGCATCTTACCATATGTGGCCTTCATATGCAGGTGAGGATGATCTCCCCCCTGTAGCCGGCCTCGGTCTTAAATGAGCTCCCCCTTCTACTCTTTTGATGTCCTCACCTCTTTGAAGTCCTTGGCGGACAGCACTTGCCCGGTAGGTAGCACGCTCTCTGGACATGCAATAGCGCCCTCTCTTAGTAGTACTTCACTTCAAATCCCCTTTGAGCCCGGCTCTCCATTTAACCATCAAGTGGATCCCCCCCTTGGAAAGCATTGGCTTCTTTCCATGCACTCACCACCTTCCCTCTGTTCCTCGCTCTGAATCCACTAGCCGTTGATTATGGCCAGCCCCTCTAGGCGGGTGATCTCTTGCAGGCCTGAGCTCCCTTGCTGGCCGCTCCTGGTGAGCTTGCCTTCTGGTTGCCTCCTTCTTGACCTCAGCACAGCTCTAAGCTCTTCTAAAATGGCGCCTTTTCACAGCATGCCCCTCCCTTCTTTCCTAGCCGCAGCTGTCAATGATGAGCTTCCTCTTCGAATTCTCCTCGTGTTGGCTGTGCCACGGCCCTGCATACAATCACTTCGTCTCTCTGGCGACGCTTCTCTCACAAGCTCCCAAGATGGTACCTCTTCACAGCATGGCCCTCCCTCCTTTCCTAGCCGCAGCCCTCGAAGATGAGCTTCCTTTTTGAATTCTCCTCGTGTTCGCTGTGCCACGGCCCTGCATACAACCCTTCGTCTCTCTGGCGACGCTTCTCTCACAAGCTCCCAAGATGGCTCTCAGTACCATCAGCCCCTCTCAATTGCATGCATGGCGGCCTTCCTCCTTCGAACTGTATAGCCTTCTCACCTCATCTGCAGCAGCGCAGGCTGCCTTGCTATCCTTGACTCATCACCTCCTTCTCTTGACCGACTTCAGTACCTCAGCCAGCGCAGCAGCCTCCTGGTCGGCAGCCACCCCCTTGTATGACGTCATGGCTAACCCTCCTTGGCCTCAATCCTCGGTAGCCACCTGCGGCCTCCTTCACGCGGCCAACGGCCTCTGTCCATGGCAACCCCTCCCTAATTATTTCTTCAGGTTGCACAGGTTTCCAGAGCCTTCTTGGCAGCCCACCACGGTGATCCCTTTTAGGCTCCTCGTTCCTCTCTTATGGCGAGCTGGTTGCTTCCAGAGATTCCTCAATGCTCCCCCCCTTTCTGGAACTCCTCTAAGCCTGGGCGGCGGCTCCAGGTGAAGTCCCATGTCTTAATCATTGCAGGCGACCCGCTCATGATTGCAATCACCTTAATATATATTGATAATTTTCTTTTTTGGCTCTTTAAATTCTTTTGAACAAGAGCTGATTCCCACCAAGCGATGGTTATAGACGATGATTATCAGCTATGGAGCCAATTTACTTGTGTGCTCATTGGACAAGATCCTTTTGATGTACATCACCATTAGAGATGGCAACTCCGAATATCCACACCAGGACCATAACACCAAAGGCATACATCAAAAATTGGCGTTGCCTAGCACTCTACAGCCTACAACCATAATACACTCAAAAGTGGAAAAAGCGAGCACATCATATGTACATGGGCTGGCAAACTTCAAACCAAAAAACTCCTATCAACGTGTTTTTTTTTTCAACACTAAGGTACTTGCTAGTTACGTTATGAGCAATGAGCATAAAAACGACCGTTACCCGATGGTCTGCTTGCTACGTGCAATGAAACACAAGCATGATAAATGTTAACTATAATTTTGTCACGGTCCTCTTGTATGATATCTTGCATCCTTCTGCAGCATTGCTACTAAAAAACTATGCAGGTTCTTTTCTCTTTGAACTCGACCATTACATGGCGCTCAAAGAGAAGATACAGCCAAGCATTTACTGTTAAATGTGTAAATTTAAATACACTAAGGGTATCCAAGCCATTGATCGTGTGTTGCTATTGCTCGTATTTGCATTCAATGTCATAGAGTGGCCTTCCTCTTTGCTCACGCAGTTGGCCGTTACACAAAAGCCAAAGATATAATTATAATGAATAGCAATTTTACATGGTTGCGCCTCTCGATTATGACCATTGTGGTGTGCGTTCAATTTCCTCTTAGCATCAAGAACTCGGACTTTGCTTTGCTTGCGTAAAAGTCTAAAGCAAAGGTGGGTTTGAACTCACACCAAGATTGCAAAAAGGCTTCATCCTTCCAATGTAACCACATCGCCCTTCCTCCCACTACAACAAAAAAACGTGTTATCGACGCAGATATCGACACGCCCCGTCGCTATGCGCGTCACTATCCGCGTCTCTGTGAAACCAGTCGCTATTAGCGACGTACATAGCGACGACCATAGCAGGAAAAAAAAATTCTTGGACAGAGGGCAGGTAGCCTGGCCTGTGCCTAGTTAAAAGATGGACACACCACAGCCAGACTTCCTGCCCTCTGCCCAAGAAAGCGAGCAACACCAAAATATCAACCATGCTCCCGCGCGCAGAAATTTCGGCAGAGTTCCCTTTGTTTTTACATAAACTTTTCAAAAAAAACCATATCATGTATACGCCTCCTACATGCTATCCATGTAGGATCTCACATGAGATTTAAAGCCAATGAAAGACAACCGTACCAACTGAAAAGCATAGCCATAACTTAAAAGCATAACCATAACGAACCATAACCATAACTTAAAAGCATGACCATAACTTAAAACCATAACCGGCTATAACCACTTTGATCAAAACCATAATGCAGATAACCATAACCATAAACAAAATTAACAATAACCATAAGCATAACCAGAAAGAGAAACAATAACTGTCTATACAATGACAATGACAATAATCATAACCATAAGGGAAACAATAACTGTCTGAACACTAACTGTTTGTACAAAAAAGAGACACAGAAGTGTGTCTGTGTCTCACAAAGCATATAGATGAAATCTTGTCCACTACTGACTAGGCGTCGCAACCTGCACATAGGACAACTCACAAAATTAGTATTGATATTACTTCACATATACTGACTTAATTAAATCAACTCACACATATTAACGTCTCACCTCAAGCGATCAGCGAGACTGTAAGGCCTCCCAGTCTACAGGCTCTCTTGAAGCTTCAAGATCATTCAGTACTTCATAGATACCTCTGTGATATCCATCTGACTCCTCCTCGTGTGATGGAGCTCGATGCATCACAAGATTGTGCGTTTATACAAAAATCAAAGTAATAAGAATACATGATTCATCGCGTTTTAAAAAATGCCATAGTTAAGATTGGATTAGAAACTCACAAACTCATAGCGAAAGGTGTCGAAGCCTCCGCTGCCAAGATGAGATGTCCCCCTAGTCATCTGTCGTACCTGCGCGGCCTCATGCTACTGTCTGAACCGCGTGGCCGCTGTCCGCTCATCCTCCCTGATCTGCAGCCACGTCTCGTGTGGGATGCCCGAAGGCTTCGGCGAGCCGGTCCTGAAAGCCTTCCGAGCTGCATCTCGTCGATGTTTGATGGTGTCCCATGCAACACCCTTGATCCACCGCGCCGAAACAACGGAAGAACCCGGAGCAAGCTGGTACTCTCTCATGATGGTCTCCACTATGTAAGTGACTTTTTCCTTTTCTTGCTGATCCCAAGACGTTAGAATGCTGGTCGAAAACTGCAGCTCCACGAGCTGGCGAATCCGCTGTCGTATCTCAGTCTCGACTCTATCCATGTCAACAGAACCATCTCCCCGTACAGTATAGAGCTTGGAGGCACTAGGATCGTGTGCCCCCCAAGGTGTCCGAGGTGTGCCAAGAGGTGTGTCGAGAGGTGTGCCTGGGTAAGATGGGGGTCGTGAGCGAGGAGGGGTCGAAGCATCTGTGGACCCTCCTCCACAGCAACCACCACCTCCACCTGACGATCGCCGAGATCGGCGAGTGCGCCTGTGCTGCGGAGATGAGGACGTACCCGCCTCTGCCCCACCCCTAGGTGTCGAAGTGGCCGTGATGGGAGAAGAAGGCGTCGTACACATAGGCGTCGTGAATCCCGTAGGCGTCCCCCCCCTAGGCGTCTGACCCTCGGGTGTGAAGCCCGGAGGCGTAGTACCCGTGCCTCTAGCTACCCAGTACTGAGAAGCCTCTACCATCTAAGCAGGCGTCATCCGTGTAACGAAGCCCATGAATGCATTTGCACTCATGGAAGCGGGATCTGGAATCTCGTCTGCCATACTAAAGTCCTGCACAAAGAAAGTAAAATAAAATGTCAGAACACAGTTGTTTAAATTAACTTTAAGCTTAATTTTAAATCAAAGTCTTCACACAAACACTTACAGGCCTAGGCCTCGACGAGTGAGGCATCATCGATAAGATCTTGCACCGTATCATCGTCTATCTCTAATTGCAAACATAACTCTGCCCCAACTCGTTCTGACAGATTGTCTTCATCCATTGCATCTTCATCTACAAGTGTCAATTCTGGCTCGTCTGCATCATCCCTCGTATATCTGTCAGCTTCCTCTGCCATACCTTCGTCCATCTCATCTAATGTCACAGTAGTATGGACGTCGTCTGACTGACTTTTCTCCAGGAGATCTTTCCCTTCAAATACTTCTTTATTTCTTGGAGCAATCTGAACCAAAAACCACCATTGTCGTTCTCGAGGGTCTGGTACAAAGACCACTTGCTCGCAATGTTCGGGGAGAGCAAATGTGTCGCTCGCATCTTTCCAAGTCTTTGTAGAATCTATTTGCACAAGTTTGTTTCCATCTCTCCGTACCGTTGCATTGTGACCAGAAGTAATCACCTTGAACCACTTCACATCCAACAAAAACATCTCAAACCGCTTGAAGCTTACTTTCAAGATATCTGACACCAGACCACAGTAATCCAGGTTGCTAGTGCCCTCATTCGTGTCTCTAGCACTAGCCTTGCTCTTTTGCATGAAACTAACCATTACCCCACTGTCAAACGTGTTTCTTCTACTGTCAATTTGTTGTGTTCTGAAATGCTTTCCATGCGACCACAATGCCATGTATGTATGATACTTCCAGTCACATCCAATAGCCAGCTCTTCCTCTTCTAGAGATATGGGTTCTCCGATCTGTCGAGCTACTCTCACTGTCTTGTCCAACCATGCCATTGTAGGGAATTCAGGTAGAGGAGCGATATAGTCCACCGCACTAGCTCTGAAATCTTATATATGCAGGTCCGCACTTCCTCCGTTAAACACCCCTTGATCGCAATTGGAAGAATGAATTGCAAGAACTTATGCCAGTCGTGCGATTTCAACCCTGATAGTTGATCGTCACGGGTGAATGCTGTCTTGAGACATCGCATATATCCTGTTGGCGTCCTGAACTCTGAAATCACCCTTTTCACTTGTCGCTCTTTGTTTTTTAGCAATACCCATGGCGCTCTTGGAAGTTTTGTTTGACCAGCTGCATTGGTGAAAGGCCACAGCTCTGGCATCTTTCCAACCGACTACAAATCATCTCGTGAAGCTCGATTGTCTTTCATTCCCATGATTGTCTTCCAGAGGAGCTCTCCCACATTCTTGAATATATGCATTGGATCCAGCAAATGGTTAATTAGTAGATCACCCCAGTACGGCAACGTATGGAGAATGGACAAACGTTTCATTCCTGGAACAGGTTGCCCCTCATGTTGCTCCCATCGGCGATGCTTCTCCGTATCTTGGCCAATCATGCATAGTCCACATAAGAAGTCCATGGATCCTTGCATGCTGTTGTCCTACTGGTTCAACCGCATCTGCTATGTCGATCCCATGCCATAACTCCTGGAGCTCGTCAACTAGTGGAGCTAGATAAACATCCATGTTTTTTGCTTTGAACTTACTAGGTACAATCAAGCTTAAAATCAAATGACCCTTCTTGATAGCAAGCCACGACGGGACGTTGTAATTTATAAGGCACACAGGCCAAGTGCTCCATGACGAGCTTCTCAAGCCAAATGGATTGACTCCATCCATCGCCATGCCCAAACGCAAATTGCGTGGTTCACTCTTAAAATGTGGCCAGGTATCTTCAATGTGCCTCCAAGCCTTCGAATCAGCGGGCACCCTAAATGTTGCGTCAGTGGATCTATTCGTAGAATGCCACCGCATCAACTTTGCAATGGAACCACAACGAAACATGCTTTTTATCCTAGGAATAATAGGGAAATGCCGCAACACTTTAGTAGCGCATTGCTCCGCACTTAGGACACCACAGACAATTTGCGAATTCATTGCGAAAAAGAATGCAATCATTTGGACATGCATGAATCTTGTTGTAGTCCAAGCCAACTGAGGTCAGAATTTGCTTTGCGTCTGGCCTGGAGGGGGGCATTTCATTGCCAGCCGGGAGAAGTTGCTCCCGCAATAACCTGTTTAAGCCACATTAAATTAAAATTAAAGCTCTCTGAGCACATCACCGTTGCAATCGGAAAATCTCTTTTGTAAATTACGTACCTAAACAAAGCAGTGACGCTTGCATCTGACCACCCGTACACTGACTGAAGATTCAAAAACGCCAGACAAGTACGAAGCACATATATTTTGGCACCTTCATAGATTGGTTGACGTGCCAAATTTCTCAACATGTCTTCAGGAGATAGGCGCACGACTTCTGGTGCTGCTTCGTTCGCGTTCTCCTCGCTTGTCTGGAAGAAGGCCTCCAGCATCTCCTCCATGCCGTCGTCTTCTGTCTGTAAGCCCTTTTTTGCTTCCATCCGTGGCTCTATATTGGTCGGACCTTCACGCATAATCTTTTTTCTCTCTCTCTCTCTCTCTCTCAGATGTAGGTGCTATGTCGCGGAAATCAATGCCCGTTTCGTAGGAGTCCTATCACAGATTCTGTACGGTTTCTCTAGCAAACTCTCCGTACTTGTGCACATGCTCATTACATATCCTATGCTTGTGCAAGATTTGATACTCGTAGAGCGTGCACGAGCATGTAATCTTTTCCTCCATGTTAGTTGATGACGTTGCCATCTACAATGATTATGAATGTTGTTTTAATATATATATATATATATATATATACTCCTCACAATGTAAACTACCTCGCATTCTAGTCTTGCCCAATCTCCGTACACCTCGGTCCAGAGGTGTACAGAGATCAGGACCACCGGGTCAAAATCTCGTCTTTATTGGTCAAATCCTATATGGGTAGACACATACGTGCACTCCCAGGTGTACATGGCAATGCATGTAGCAGGCAAAACCCCTTTGCCTCTTTTAGTTCCATAGTTTCTTCTCTATCTACGTACCCTATCTCTCGTTCTTTCTCTCTCGATCTCGCTCTCGCTATCTCTCTTTCTCTCTCTCTCTCTCTCTCTCTCTCTCTCTCTCTCTCTATATATATATATATATATATATATATATATACATATATATATATATATATATATATATACATATATATATATATATATATATATATATATATATATATATATATATATATATATATATATATATATATATATATATATATAAAACTCTCTTTCTCTATCTCTCTATTTCCTATCTCTCTCTCTCTACTTACCTCTCTCTCTCTCTCTCTCTCTCTCTCTCTCTCTCTCTCTCTCTCTCTCTACTTCCCTATCTCTCTAATGATCGAACGAGCGACTGATCTAGGGAGATCTAGACGCCCACGACTAGTACTGCGGAGGACTACACAACATCGACAGAGGCTGCATCAGAGGATCTAGCTAGGTCACTTTGGCTCGACATGCACAACGTCCGGTCAGAGTACTGACCATGGAGGAGATCTACCTATCCCAACTAGCTCGTCTAGCCGTTTAGTCCACACCCAGCAGTTTAGGATTCCATAATATTTTATTTTGTCATATTCTTACTCTCACTTTGTATCAGATCCATCCCATTGTAACTTTCTTGTCTCATGTCTCATAGGTCACTTTGGCCTTTCGAAGACGTTAATATAACATTTCATTTCATTTCTCTCTTTAATTTTTTTTTCTTTAGTTTTAATTTCCTAAGCATACATTAATTCTCTCTCTCTCTCTCTCTCTCTCTCTCTCTCTCTCTCTCTCTCTCTCTCTCTCTCTCTCTCTCTCTCTCTCTCTCTACCTCTACATCGTGTGTGTGTGTGTGTGTGTGTAGGAAAGAGAGAGAGAGAGAGAGAGAGAGAGAGAGAGAGAGCAAGAGAGAGGGGTTGGGGAGGGTGGAGATGGACATAATACCTGCGCAGTAGGTTTCGGCCAAGACCCGAGCAGGCGAAAATGGCCCCTGCGCGCGGGTTTCTCTTTTTTCCCCCAATTTTTTTGGCGTCGATATACGCGTGGCAAATAAAGCCTTTCCACGCATATATTGACGCACATTGCGACGCGTATAGAGACGCCCGCTAATGTCGTCGATATACGCGTGGAAAGGCATGGCCGTCGATATAGGCACGTCGATATCTTCATTTAGTGTTGTAGTGTCCTAAAATGTCAAGAGCTCATTCCCATCTCTACAAGAAGAGACACCAGTAGGATCGCCAAGTATTGTAAGGGGAAGAGAGAGATGGTGGATAGAGAGAAAGGGGAACACACCTGACACACAAATAGCATGCCTCTCCAAAGCCCAAGATAATCTGCACCCCAATCCACTAGACTTCACCTTCAAAACTCTCAGAACTCACAGTAGACCACACCATATTTGCATGTTTACGACCGTGCCACAACACACACCATTCTCTCTTCCTCTCTCTCACACACACAAAGGCCCAAGGACACACACGCATCTCAACACCAGATCAGATTATTGGGACAAAGCAAAGAGAAGGGGGAAAGGGGAAGAAAAAAAGAAAAATCGACATGGTTTGCTTCGATTGTGGCCAAGAACATCATCTATAACACCATCAAGCCTCGGCTACAAAGGCCCCATCGGCATGAACACGATGAGCAACAAAAGCTTGGGCAACCTTCAGATTCACCTCCGTCCGGTCCTCTCTCGAGAGCGGCAAGAAAAGAGACGCACTGTCGTTGAAAAACCTCGTTGGCACCGAGAACTCTCCTCCTTGAAAACTCTTCCTCCCTTCAGAGCTCGGGAACAACCCCGCCAAACCCTTCTCCTCTTACAAGGAGGAAAGAACCACTTGTATCCTTTTCACCTTCTTTTGGGTTATTCTAGGCATCTGGGAGACTTTCCTTGTTCATTGAACTCCAAACACCGCATCCCTTCCATATGATCTCAATTTTAGGGTTTTTGCTCACCCAACCCCCGATTATTCTCTGCATCTATAACAACTTTGTCTTGATTTGGGACATCTACACCATTATCAACCTCACCCAATCCCTACTTATTCCCAGCATCTGGGAGACTTTTAAGTTTTTACTTGCATGAAACTTTGATCCTTGCATCCCTTTCCTACAATCCAAGCATCAAAACATTTATCCTCACCCTTCTCCTGGTTATTCACTACATCTGAAATCTTTTCCTCTTGCTTTGAGACCTCTGCACTAATAGCAACAATGTGCCCCACATCAATTAGTGTATTGGTTGCTCTTATGCTGGAGTGGTTTGTGCAGGGTGTTAAGATTATCACCAGTCTTCTAAAGCCTTGTATTGATGATGATGATTCCCCCTCACTAAAAAGACCCAACTCTCTTGCCACCCCCAATTCTTTCACTTCATTCCTGTCGACACCTAGATCCTCCTCTAATTTTACTAGAGGAAAATCTAGTAGCTTCACTAGGGAAAGAGGAAGGAACACCCCTATCAAGCACCTTCTTGACTTATGATCACTTATGATTGTGCATGTTGTTGTTGGCCCTTGTGGAAGATTCTCTCACACCAAAAAAGACATCTGGCAAAGAGTATATTTACAAACGTTGTCTTTTTCAAAATGTACTTCTAGATTGGGTACACCCTAAAACACTTTTTTGTGAATGTTTTGACTTGCTACTTGATAAAGTTCTTATATCAACAACCTGTTAAGAATGTGGTCTATAGTAATGATTTCTTACGACATATCACTATGCTTGATTGTGATTGTGATAAATTTATCCCATACTGTAAAGATTTTGATACTTATGGTTTACATGTCTGCACTTGTAATCTGGATCTCATTGAAAATATCACAATCCAAAAAACCCTTGCTAAGGGACTTAATCACTTACCTACTTTTCCTAAAAACCCATATCTTGCTTTAACAGCTTTGCTTAGCTGTTTAACTGGCCTTGTATCAGTACTCTCTGACTGAAGAAGACATCCCTACTGGACTTAGTTAAATTGGTTGAAAAATACTTCTTTCAAAAGATCTCACATATACCTTTTCAATGGCTGTCTACTGACAACTCTTGGATCACACAACAACTAGCTGACAATTTTCAAAAACTTTCACATAACTGGTTCATTGTAGGACTTGATAAAAGATCCAATTGTCCCACTCTTATATGCAAAAACTTGGCTTGGAATGCAGCTCACTCTAGGATTTCTAGGAAGGAATTCACACCACTTAATACTTCCCCCTATGATGTCACCTCTAATATTTCAAACATCTAGCTGAAAATATAGGGTATTTTATTCAAAATACCAAACTCCTGTACTTCTCCTGTACTTTTTCCCACCTATAAGTTACACAAGCATAAGTTTAGATGGATATCTGATGCCTCGAATGGTATTATTTTTAGAATTACCAAAGATATTACCCTTTGCATTGACTTTATTCTTTTAGAATTTGAAAATATATGTGCCTCTAAACAAAAAATCTGCTCTAACATTCTTTAAATTCACTATAACCCATTCTAGTTGGTAAAAAATGCCACTAAGGTTACTCTAAACCTCCCTAAATAAAATTTTCACAACTGATATTATTTACTCAATGCTATGAGAATATACCTTTGGAAGGCGAATTAGAACTGAAAGATGTTCTATCTCAGATGATTAAGCTGGCCTTCAAGAATGCTAGGAATAATGGCTTCCTCTAGGTACATATCGCTCTCCAAAAAACCTAGATGGATTAAAAAATCAAAATCCTCTCATCCCCTTCACTTCGATAATGTAAAACTATTTAAAAACATATCTTGGGTACTTGATAATTGTACCATTCTCTTAGAAGGACAGTGCTTTAGTCAAAGCCAGGGCATTCCCATGGGATTTTCCTGCTCACATGTAATGTGTAATCTATACTTAGCCTTCTTTGAATACGAATGGTTTCTCAAAACCATGAGTGACAAAAGTAGTTATCATAAACTTTCACTTTTTAATCATACTTATAGATATATGGATGACTTATTAAGACTCAACAATAGATTATTCTCATAAGAAATTAATTATGTTTATCGCAACTGCTTAAAAATTGAACCAACCTTAAACATGGGTTTACTTCACCAACTATCTTCTTTGCCACTTCTATATATACAATTCCTTAAATTTTCAATTGGACTACATAACCCTTGTGTAGGAGACTATAACCAGAAGTTCTTGGAAAAGAGACCTTTTAGATATCCCGCCTATTGAATTCTTAAAAAAGAATAGTAACCATCCACATAAAGCTGCTCTTAGTACTTGTATCGGCCTCCTATACCTTATAATATACTCCTCATCTTTCTCTAAGAATAGTTGCCAAAAAAACTCTGTTAGGTAGAACCCAAAGCTGATTGTCCACACCAAAGAATTCAATTTCAATCTATCTAATAGGAAGGAAAGGAAAAACCTTGGATACCTTGGGTACCATTTCTAAAAGGTTAGAGTCACTTAGGGAGCAAAGATTGTTTTGGAATTCCTTGACAGCCTTAAGTGCTATACTATCTCTGCATAATATTCCACCAGTTTGAGAAATAGATGGGGCAGCAGGGGCACTGATAAAAGATGGATTGAGCCTACATAATTTTTATAAAGAGTTAAATAATTCTACTCCAGAAGAAGAAAATAAGGCAAGCTCTTACTGATATTGTATAGAAAGTATAGGCAATTGGGCTATGTACTAGGAAATCATATGCACCCCATCTTTGGAGTCCTTATCCAAGGTATCCAGAATCTTGACCCAATCATTAAAGGATAACATGTGTAAGATAGACAAATTTTTATCAGAAGATAGAGCTGAGTCATATATTAATGGAGAAGCATCCAAACTGCCAATGCATGTGGAGACAAGAGAGGTAGCCACAGAGAGGGGCTCAGAAGATAGATCCAGGCCTTGCGAGAGAGCAAGGGTCTGCAATAGACAAAATTAGTTAGTAAGTTATGGATTACTTGTGGTAATAAGTAACACAATGTTTGGCTCGTCTAGCCAAAAAAGGTCTAGCTCTAACAGCTAGGGAATTTTTAGGAGACTAGTCTTTTAGGTAAAATCTAATTTTTTCTAAAATCCTTGTATGTTTCTCCGGGTCGTGGTTTACCCTCATGCAAGCTGTCAACTTAAAATGTTTGTGAGTGGAAAGAAAGTATATATATGATTAGTCCAGTAGTTTTGGCCTGCTATCCTTAAACCGGCAAGGTCAAAGACCATGAAAGCCGTGAGTAGGAAACCAGAATCTTAGCCTATGTAGGACCACCTAACACCAACCAACCAATCAAGGATTTAAAGGCACTGGGTCCAAACATAAAACCAAGATTCAAGAAAGTTTCTAAAGCTAACGTCTCGGGTTTTTCAAAAATGTAATAAAAAACCTTAAGTATAGGACGTGTATGTAGCTGTTTTAACTAATATAATAAGACATAAATGAACTTTTACATTCAAAAGACAGCTAGCTTTAGAGAAAAGAAAAAAATTAGTACAAAAACAACTCAATCTTAGAGTTATCTTTGTAGATGGCATATAAGAATGAAGCCACATTCTAGTACAATGATAGTGATTCAATAAAGAATTACTTCCCAAGTGGTAGGAGCAAGTGTACTATTGGACAGACAATAGCTTTAAGCCAAAAGAAAATCCAAGAAAGGATAGAGTCCTCACCTGCATCCATCCAAACAACACAACAACTACGTTAGTCTTGGGTGTGTTTTACAAGTGTCAATGGACTATATGAATTTTTAATATCCATGTTCAGCTTACAACTATATAAAACCACTGTCCAAAGTGTTCATGTATTTTAGTCCTTTGGTTTTTGTTACCCCAAAGATTTTAAAAGAAGTACTTATAAATATGGTATTTTTTATATCCCCATTTTTTTTATTTAGACTTGAAATAGCATATAAATCATTTTGATTAAAAAGGTCACCATCCCTCTTGAACCAAGTGTCTTAATCCCCATAACATCGTCTTTCAATACCAAAATTACTTTGACAATTTTGTCAGGCTCCAGTTTCTCTAGATTTTTAAAGGTACCATAAAGCCATAAAGTATCCAAAACAACGGCTACAAATATCTCTCAACAAAAAATATTCCATTTTAAAGGTATCAAAACTCGGCTATGTTATCATGCCAATTCAGATTTCTCATGTCCATTTGGGCTTACGGAATTCATCTTACCTTAGTTTTCATGCCAAATGAGAAGAAAACACACGAAATGAGCCAAAGCCAAGAAGTTTAGTGAAAAGAACCTATTTATAGCCTGTCTATCAAAAACAAAAAAACCCATATTTGTTTACGATTCTGTTAGCGTCATGCTATATAAGAAAATAAGCGAGATCATTAGCAAATATAACAATCCCAAAAAATGGCATAAGGGAAGAAAAAACCCCATTACACCACACAGTAGTATGCAGATTTTTCCATGCGTCAGATCTAGAGTAGAAAAGACACAACTTTAGGTGCGTATTATCATGACCGACCAGACAAATCACTCTCATTGTGTACTATGAAAAGTGCAAGAGCTCTCTCTCCTTCACCAAGCAAGTAGAGGTTTAGAGCCTAAACCAACACTCTTGGCTATGGATTGCAAATCCAACCAAGAGCCATGCTTCAATGCTTAAGCTTGCCATCTCCTTCTTCTTCATTACTATGCTATTATGTATTCTAGCAAGAAGAGTTATGATAAGTGCGGAGTTAATTCTTTCTCCTATGAAATGTTCCTTCTTCCTCTTCCCTACCCTCATTCCTTGCTAGCTCTCTCCACCTTCGAAGGTGTTTGAGGTCTTGGGACTCGGGCTTGGATAGTTAAAGCTTTCTTCAAAGTTTATGTTATGCTTGTGATGCATGAAGCTTTCCATCTTCATTGCATCACCTAGGTCACAAGGAGCACAAAGATTGTATTGTAACAAGTCTCTCTTAATGGGATAAATCATAATACAAATGCCTATTGGAGGGGGGACCGGCTCCACATAAATCTATTCCTCAACTGTTGTCACGTGCTCTAAATTATCTCTCTTGCAAAAGTATTGTTCATGCAAAGTTAACAAATTGCTATGACTATGTTGTTATCTTCAATTATGTTCACCCGCTATGCTCACAAAGTAATCTCTCAAAATTATTCTCATTAATTTCCGCTACTCTGAAGTTAAATAGGCCAATTCCATTACAGAAGAGCAAGTATTTTGTATGTCTTGTCAATTTTGGAAGTGGTTTATTAATGGGTATCTAAGCAAATGCCTTGTGAAAACCAAATGGAAAATCGAAAGGCTTCACGGAGATAGCACGAAGCTAGTCAGGTTGACGAAGGGAGAAGAAGATACGTGGGCATGAGCCAGGTATAGGAGCAGGTGTCCCGATTGATAGGAGTCTCTCTCACTCTCACTCTCTCTCTCTCTCTCTCTCTCTCTCTCTCTCTCTCTCTCTCTCTCTCATATTTGACCTCCGAGGACGATAATAAAATCTATCTATCTATCTCTCCCGCTTCATTTGTTCCCCTTGCGACTGCAGGTAAGGCCCACAAGAGTTGGGGGTGAAGCGAGGCTGTCTGTGGCACGTGATACCTGCAAAAGGAGCTCTCACTCGCATTCGATGCATGCCCGATCATGTCGCACCTCTGCCAAGGTTGTGCCCCCCCCCCCCCCCCCCCCCCCGGAGCTTTGCATCACACTCTCTCTTTCTGCGTTTCCTTCCGATCGCCGACCTTAGGCCGGTGCCCTTAGAAAATGTTAGTGAGTGCCTTACAAGCTTGGAATCTAGTGAGATTCCAGGTTATAAAAGTAGAATAGAAATCTAAGTAAAAAACAGGTTATAAGGGTAGAATAGTGAGTAGCATGAGCGCCACCTTGTTGGGCTGGCCTACCTTCTAGGGCCACCCCCCTCTGCTCTCTAGCCGACCTCATGCCACCCTCTGCTAGATGCAGAAACCCAAACATGTGTCACCCTGAATTGATCTACAACTGCCTGCTTGGCAAGCCTCCTAGCACCATCTCCAACTCCACCTTCCTCTCTTTCCTCTCACTTTCCACTATATTCCTCTACAACCCCAATATATCTAATCCTCCCCTGCCAACCTAATGGTCAGTAGCTAATAGTATTGATTCTTACAAGTAAGGCGGGGGGGTGTAATCACCCTGTGGCTTGTTCTTGCTGGCTTGAAGAGAGAGAGAGAGAGAGAGAGATAGAGGGAGAGAGATAACTCTACGTAATGAGCCCTCACATGATGGACAAGAATCTGATCTTAGCCTACTCGAATAGACACGCTCCAAGGAGGACAAGGAGTTGCTATCCTACTGCGCCCCCCCAACCTGCTTTGAAAATGCACAATGCACGGCTTGCTCTCGGGTCAACTCGCAGCCAAAACCAGCCCATGTCGCGCACTGATGGAAGCAACATTGGATGGGGAAACCTATATCTCGCAGGGGTGTGACTCCTACCTCGTGCGTGCAACCATGCTACAGCTCGCATTAGAGATTTTCCTATAAGTATCAACAAACCTAACCTCAAGCTTTGTGGATGTAGCAATCACATATGCTTGGTGCTTGTAATCTCTAATGATCCGACTGAGCAAAGCAATGGAAATGAAAGCTGACTTTGTGTGTGTGTGTGTGTGTGTGTGTGTGTGCAGGCTGGGCTGCACGCCGCAATCAAATGGTTCCACGAAGACTCTCTCTCTCTCTCTCTCTCTCTCTCTCTCTCTCTCTCTCTCCATGGTGCTGGAATAAAAGCTCCCATGCCAACTAGTGGCTCTTATAAAGATTTTGCAAACTTACACAGTGGTGCATGTAGCGTGCGCTGAATGCTAGCACTCTTGCTGGTAGATGAAGCCTCAGAGATCGAGTGGCTGCTGATACCTATCAGCATGGCACTAGTATTCATGATTGAGTGGCCACATGACAATTTCTTGTCTTAGTAATAAGTACCTTCAATCTCTTACCACCAATCAAAAAGTAAGCATTTAAAAAAAATAAACCTTCCTTTTTGGCATGCTCAAAGGGCAAAGGCTATAGAGATGCCTTCTCTTTTTGTTGACTAAAATAGAAAAAAAGTTTAGTTGTATATTCAAGCATTTTTTGATAGGCAAAAAGTGTTGATTGGTTGAAATAAGATAGTGGGCACTCATTTAAATGAAGAGTGTGTACATCTAATGATGGACATGTTTTGAGTTTTGAGTTTTGAAATATGTATTGAATGCCCATTTTTTTAGTCACCTCTCTTAGTAAGGTGTTGGAATAGAAAGGCTAGTTGCTTCTTGCTAGTGGCCGCCAACTTGAGGGAAAAAATGGCCACTGCAAAAATCTAAGGGAGAGCATGTGCATAGGGCACATCCTGTAATGACTTGATTACAAACAACCTCTTATTTTGGGGGCTGTTGTGGTCCATAACCCCACGCTAGATGGGGCTAGCTTTGACCACGGTTGTTGAGGGACTTGTTGACTTCTATCGTTGGTGGCGCTTGTGAGGTAGAAGCATGAGAGGCAATAGCAGGAACTCATTATGTGCTAGGCTGTTGTGGCGGCATCACCACATCGGCTAGGTCTGAACGGCATTGGGGTGCTTCTTCTCGATGTGATTGGGCATGGAGTTAGTGATCATTTATTTTAGAGGTAGAAGTGGCTATGACAAAGATGGTGGTGGTCCGCGGGGTGTAGATGAGGTTGCGTTCTGCAGGTTTCCATCAAGGTGGAGTGGATTGAGGTAGAGACAAATATTGAGGAGATAAGGCGTGAGGTTGGTGAGGTTGGCCTAGTCCGTAGCAACTCATGGGGGATAAGGTAGAGTAGTCGATCATGAGTTGCTAGGGCAACTATGGAGGGGCAATGATGGTACATAGCATGTGTTCAAATGGAGTAGATGGGTGGATGGAATGAAGAGCATTGGCAAGTGAGGGGTTGTTGGCATGGGCTACAAAGACAACGAGGCAAGCACTACAATAGTTCATGGAGAATGGTGGTCCAAAGGTGTTACCCAGGAGATGGGAACGCTTATTCTATGGCCACATGCGCAGGGGGTTGGTAGGGCATGGCTGAATTGCAACAAGGAGGGCAAGTTCATTAATAGGCCATTGGCGGTGCAAGGTAGTGACTGGAGGCAGCACCGTATGCAGAGTTGTGGCATGGCACATAGAGGATTGGGTAGCGGTTGACATAGATGTAGCAGCAACTCGAGGGGCTTGGCATCATGGGGTTGGAAATCATTGCAACGCATATCCAAGTGGAAAATTATGGTGGTGGACAGCTCTGGCTGGGTGATGGAATTGGAGCTAGGTACATAACCATGTGGAGTACTAGTGAGATAGGTACAAATTAAAGGGCTCGTGTTCGCATCAGCTTTGGGGTCAAGGGAGGCGTATGGCTAGCAAAGATGGACTGTATACAGAGGTGGTCCTATGGAGCTCAGAGAGGTGTGGGCAGTCGGCAATTGACGAGGTTTGGGCAGTTGACCTGGGCATCAAGAGTGGAGGGGGCCGGAGGTGGAGAGAGAGAGAGAGAGAGAGAGAAACGAGAAAAGCAAAGAAGGGAGAGAGAGGGATTGAGAGCATCAACACTAGCATGCGACACCTACAGCTTGCACTAACCTAGTGGCTAGGGTATGTGCTCTCTCTCTAGCATTCAAAGTCTGTAGCTTGCACTAACCTAGTGGCTAGGGTATGTGATAGCCCCTCTCTCTCTCTCTCTCTCTCTCTCTCTCTCTCTCTCTCTCTCTCTCTACAACTTCCCTTCACACAAGCTGTTTCTTTTTCTCAGGAGGACCACTGTGGCTTTCTCTCAAAGCTTCCTTTGACGATCCATTTTGCAAATGAAAACACACCTAGAAGTGTTGATGGATTATAATCGCAGCAGATAGGGTGACGGGCATAGGCCGAAGGCTGGGGTAGAAGGGCAACATTTAGAGCGCAGAAAGAGGAGAGTGGTAGGTAGAGCGCTTCAATTCACAAATGCCTTGTAGATAGCACACTAACCCATCTCTATCTTGACTACAACCTAGCAGTGCCACATCCTTATGGAAGTGCTAATCAAGTAGGCAATTGAACGTGTAGAGGTAGTGGGTCCCAAGAGAAAATGTTAGGAAGAGGGTGGTGCGGGGCTGCTATGGCAACCGGCCTGCGAGGGTTGTAGGTAACGGGGAGGGGTACAAACGGTTGGGCTTCCTCCACCGTTGGCTGCCCCTCGACTTCTTCTCCACAAGGGCCTCTCCGCTTCCCCCTTCTCTAATTCAACGCTACTCCAAAACTCTCTCGGTTGCTTCCTAGCTTCCCCTTCATGTGGCGTGTCACCCTCCCTAATGTTCTCTGAGTACCCTCCGGAACTAGCTTCTCCTTCCCTTGCTGGCAGCCTCACAATCGCTTTTAAAAGATCGGCATGGATAAACTCCCCCCTCAATGCAGTCCCCCGTTTTTTGCTTTCCTTGACCTTCCAATCCTTGGTAGCACCCCTCTTCATGTGCTCTACGGCTCCCATGTCCTTTTTGGCCCCTCCTTTTTGACATCCATATGAGAAACTAACAAGAAAGAGGTCATGCCCACCACATTTGGTCCTGTACTTGACAAGCTCATCATGATTTCTTTGTTGAATCCACCCCAAATGTTTCCAAAGCCCACAATTGTAACTCCAACAACCCTTTACAAGCAATCTCATTGCAAACTCTTGCACCAATGACAACATCTTGCACAATGCCACACACCTTCAAGATGTGGAGGCATAGGTGATGCCATCCAACATAGGTCTTTGCCTCGCATTACGTGAAAGCTTATCAAAGCTTCTGGCCACATGAGCCATGTTGAGCACACCTCGCAATCAATGCACTCCAATATCTCGATAGAAGGCTCGTCTAGAACTTTTTGAGCTCTCTCGAGGGTATCACATTTACCATACACTTTGACCAAAGTATTCCCAAACATGACATGTTTCTCTAGCAGCCTCTGCCTAGCAATCTCATTGAAATCTCTCTCTCATGGTAATGGTTTGGACATTTCCATGGACCTTCAAGATGAAAGCATAGGCAAGTACATTTAAGGAGAAGAATCCTCTTTTCATAGTGTAAACAACCCAAAGCTTCCTCAACACAATCATGTCACGTAGATCATTCAATCAGCATGCTCAAAGAGGCTTCTTATTGCATATATAAAAGTCAACATCTTGAATGCCATAATCACATTCTATTCACTTTACAAGCCCTCGTGGTGGAAACTATAGAAGAGGGTTGAAACCTTTCAAGTAGTGGGTCAATAGAAATATATCAACCTGTGTGTGTGTGTGTGTGTGTGTGTGTGAGAGAGAGAGAGAGAGAGAGAGAGAGAGATGTGCACCTACACAACACTATATAGAGGGAGGGAGAGAGCCTTGTGTTTGTGTTGGCATTAGGCGAAATATGAACCTTGCATGGGCCTTGTAAGGAATCCTAATTTTTAGGGATTAAGCTTAATGTTGTGTGGGGTTAAGGCGACAAGGGCATTGAAGAAGGTAGTTTTGAGTAGGCTTTTTAAACCTTTTTTTTAAAGACAAATGTAGGATGTGGACCTAAGGGGTTACTTTCTCTCTCTAGCTCTTTTAAAGTGAAGGAACCATAGGGGTGTGACCACATCAGCAAAAACGTGGGTCACAAAGAGTCAAAATTTGACTTTAAAAAAAAATAATCATTTTTACTTATTTTTTACTTAAAACTCCCTCCCAACATATATACATTTCCAAAATTCATTTTTGACCCATTTTTTAACCCACAAGCTTAAAAAGTCCATTTTTTCAAAAATCTTTTCCCCCAAAAAATAAAAAACACTTTGTTCTCTCCCCCTCCTCCTTCCTCTCTCCCTCCCTGCCCCTACCTTCCTCCTCCTTCCGAATCTCTCCCTGCCCCCCCCTCCCTCCTCCTCTCCTCCTCTCCTTCCATCTTCTTCAATCTCCCTACCCCTCCCCCTCTATCTTTTCATCATTTGCTTCCTCACGCAACAACTTCCATGGTGCTCACGGACATACAAATGGTTTGCTTCCACCACCACGTACTCTGCACACCAAAAGCATGCATATTCGCTACCCACTGCGTTTGCACTGAGGACCGCTAGTGAGGGCGATCAAAGGTCATCACAAGAACGTCGCGCCGCTTGTGAGACCAATGTTGACATTTGGGTGGACGGTCATTTATACCCTTACGATCATATAAGCCACTTCCATCCATCCTTTAATAACCTTTTTACACTTCTTCAATTTCTTGGGAGGGGAGAAGCAGGCTTGTTAGGCTATTGCAAGCGGTTGTGAATGGGTGCAGGTGCTTCTTTGCATATGTGGATGCACGAATGTCAAACTCTTTATCTCAAGACGACGGCATTACAAGAGAGTGTTGCTTCTTCATAGAGGGTGGTTGAAACTCTTCAACAACAAATGCAAGAAAATGAGTCCCACATTAAGAAGCTTCCCAACACCATCACATACTTGAAAGAAACACCCCTTGGTGCAAGGGAACGCAAACGCACGTATTCATCCATTGAAACTCTTGCACATTCGGGAGGAGCACGCAAACGAAGAGTGACAGCCACAAGGTGATTTGGTCTTTACTTGCATGATGCATTCTTACTTCACACTATTTTGTAACATTTATTTTTATTGGTTGTTAGAAACTTCATCCAGGAGGCATGCGATGGAACAAACCAAGATGATCGAGTCAACCTTCTCACTAGTTGTCTCAATACCCAGGATGTGATTTTTATCTTACAATCACTTGGAGATAAGTACATTAAGGATGCACTTACCAAGGACCTTATGCGTAAATTGAGAAATGTGGTTAGTGATGATGACGTGCAACAAGCTTGTGATGAGGCTGGAATCAACACCAAAGTCTATCAGACTATTTTCCAACTCCTAAAGGATGCCCTCAAAGAGCATGGCATTGTCGAAAACCTATTTCCCATTCCTCACAAGGTCAACCTCGCAAAGAAGGCCACAAATGAAGATGTGTTCTACCGCATTGGGACATACCTACACATTGAGGACACAATGCCAACTTCCCTTTATGCTTCGTGCGCAACAAAGACACGGGGAAAAGGTAAGAAACAATCCATAAGACCTTCGAAGAAGGGCTTCCCTTACACAACGTGGAACAATACTTTTGTGGACCTTAGAAGACTTCAACAAGCCATGCTTAGATTTTACAAGTTATCTGAAGAAGGCGACACACTTTACTTTTTTCTTTGGTATTGTTCTTATCATAGACTTTGAAGTTTAAGGTCTTGACACTACTTATTTTGTAGTGTTTGGCACAAAGGTCGCTTTTTGTGCTGAAACTCGATGAGTGTCAAATAGTGAAAGGCCAAAGGTTAGAGATGAAGGAGTACGAGCGAAAGTGCGACGCGAGAGAGAGTGCGAGAAGAAGAGCTCGACGATATGGTGAACTCGCTCTACTGTAATGTGTAGAGCATAGTGAGTTCTTATTAGGTTTTTACAAAAGAATATGTGTACATACCTGGCGGCCCGCCCACTTACCTGGGCGACCACATTGGGCTTTATACCCCAACAACCTCCCACTTAAAGTCCAATGTGGTACTTTAAGTGTGAGAGAAGCTACTATACAAGCTAATATACAAGAGATGTAGAGAAGTGATGTACTACCCTACACCTAACTGCTTGCGAAAATGCGCAAAGCTCTCTGAGGGAAGTCCTTTTGTAAGTAGATCAGCACGATTTTCTATGGTGTGAACTTTGACAAGCTGAAGTTGCTTATCCTTGAGCATTTCCCTGATGAAATGATACTTCACATCCACATGCTTTGTCTTTGAGTGATAAACTGGATTGCGATCCAATTGTATAGCACTTTGACTATCACAATATAACACAGGCATCTCTTCTTTGATTCCCAAATCTGTTACTAGTCGATTAAGCCAAATTGATTCTTTGCATGCCTCTGATGCTGCAACATATTCAGCCTCTGTAGTAGACTGAGTAGCACAATCTTGTAATGTAGAACGCCATGATACTGCTCCACCAGCCAATGTAAAGACATACCCTGACGTAGACCTTCGGTTGTCTAAGTCACCTGCATAATCTGAGTCTGTAAAACCCTTTACACTTAGCTCCTGACTCCCATAGCATATACGCATACTCTTCGTAGCTTTCAGGTATCTCAATATTCCTTTCACTGCCTCCCAATGTTTCTTGCCTGGGTTTGACATGTATCGACTTACTACTCCCACTGCAAATGCAATGTCTGGGCGAGTAGCAATCATTGCATACATCAAACTACCCACTGCAGACGCATATGGAATCTTATCCATTTCAGCCTTTTCTTCCTCAGACACAGGACAATCTTGTTTGCTAAGTTTCACATATGGTGGCAATGGAACACTCAATGCCTTTCCCTTCTCCATATTGAAACGTTGAAAAACCTTGTCAATATACTCTGTTTGAGATAACCAAATCAACTTCTTTGATCTATCTCTCTCAATGCGCATACCAAGTATATGACTTGCCTCACCCATGTCTTTCATGTCAAACGATTTTGCCATCTTTGACTTCAAAGCTGAAATTTCTTCCAAGTGCTTGCCAGCAATCAACATGTCATCCACATACAAAATAAGGATCAGCCAACTGCCATCCTTAGCCTTCTTTGTATATAGACAGTGATCGAACTCACTATGTTTGTAGCCTTGAGAAAGCATAAACTTGTGGAATTTATGGTACCATGCCCTCGGTGATTGTTTTAAGCCATAAAGACTCTTTAACAACTGGCATACCCAATCTTCCTTGCCTTTCTCAACAAACCCTTCTGGCTGCTGCATGTAAATTTCCACATCTAAATCACCATGCAAGAACGCTGTCTTGACATCCATTTGGTGCAACACCAAATCTAATATGGCAACCAATGCAAGAAAGCATCTCAATGTAGTCATCTTGACCACCGGAGAGAAGACTTCATCAAAGTCAATGCCTTGTTCTTGCTTAAAGCCCTTGGAAACAAGCCTTGCTTTGTACTTTGGCTGACTATCATGAGCGGTGATCTTATACCTGTAAACCCATTTACAAGGTAGAGCCTTTTTGCCCTGTGGTAATTTAACTAGCTTCCATGTCTTGTTTTTATGCAGAGCTGTCATCTCTGACTGCATGGCCAATTGCCAATTCCCGGAGTCCTTCATTTGCACTGCTTCCTTGTAACATGAAGGCTCATTGCAATCAGTCAACATGACATAGTTCATAGATGGAACAAACCTATCAGGAGGTCGCATGACACGTCCAGATCTACGCACAATAGGTGGCTCAGGCTCAGCCACAACCTGTGGTTCCACTCTATCCTGTCCTTGCTCCTCTTGAGCCCTGACATTTTGTCTTGCACGTGTAGGTCCATCTTCTTCGAAGACAACTCTTCTAATCTCCTCAACCCTCTCTGGTTTAGAATGATATTTGGATTCATTAAAGTGAACATCATTGCTGCAGACAACCTTTCTGGATTCGGGATCCCAAAGTCTGTACCCCATCTCACCAGAATTACCATAGCCTAGAAAGATGCACTTTCTACTCTTTGGCTCAAGTTTGTTCCTAAATTCCTTTGGAACATGAGTATATGCCTCACAGCCAAAGACTCTGAGATGCTTGTATGAGGGCATTTTGCCTGACCATACATTCTCTGGCACTGAATCCTTCTGCAAAACCTTGCTTGGAGATCTATTTACAAGATGAACAGCTGTTGATACAGCTTCAGTCCAAAACCCATTTGGTAGCTGTGCATTAGACAACATACTTCTGACCTTCTCTTGTATGGTCCTGTTCATCCTCTCAGCAACACCATTTTGAGGAGGATTGTAAGGAGCAGTAAGTTCACGTTTTATACCTTTTGACTCACAAAAGTTCTGAAAGGCCTTTGAAACATACTCTCCACCATTGTCAGTGCGTAAGCCTTTAAGCTTCTTGCCACTCTGGTTCTCCACAAGTGTCACAAACGTTTTGAAAACACTAAACGCTTCATCCTCGTGCTTGAGAAAGTAAACCCATACTTTCCTCGAGTAATCATCTATAAATGTCATAAAGTAAGAAGCTCCCCCTAGAGATAGGTTAGGCATAGGTCCACACAAATCACTATGAACAATTGCCAACTGTGTATCTCTTCTACTGCTTCTATGCTTATGTGGCTGCTGTGTTTGCTTACCATACAGACAATGTTCATAGAATTCAAAATCATTAAATGAAAAGCCAGGAAAATAACCAGAACGAGACAAGATTTCCATTCCCTTCTTGGACATATGTCCTAACCGGCTATGCCACAAAGAAACGTTCGGCTGCTCGGTTACATTGATTACATTTTTAGAGACATTTGATACATAAATCATGTAAAGTTCTCCAGACTTTACTCCATGTGCTACTGTCATAGAACCCTTGGATATCTTCCACATGTTCTGTCCAAAAGTGGTGAAGTAGCCAGCATCATCAAGTAAACATGTGTTGATCAAGCTCTTTGTAATTGCGGGAACATGTCTCACATTCTTCAGCGTGAAAGAAGAGCCATTCTGAAACTTCAATTGAACATCTCCAACACCTAAGATCTCACATGTCTGCCCATTGCCTAGCCAAACATGATCTTTAGTGGTCACATAAGAAGTAAACCACTCCTTGTTTGGAGACACATGAAGTGATGCCCCTGAGTCTATAATCTAGTCACTCAGTGCATTTCCATCAGATGCTGTAAGAAGAGCTGAGTCCATTGTATTCTTCAAGAAGTAGATGTCTCCTGACACTAGACTGTCATCCTCTGCAACAGTGTTTGTCACATTTATTTCTTGAATCTTCACTGAGGACTTGTTCTTCTCACCATGGTCTTCAGCTTTCTCTTTGCCTTGTTCTGCTTTCCATTCTCTGCAGTCTCTTTTCATGTGACCCTTCTTGCCACAATGGTAGCATTCTATGTCACTCTTGCCTTTAGCACTGCGGGACTTGCTACGAGACTGATTCCTCTTTCCACCTTTGTACTTTTCTTTGGTCCTTCCCCTGACAACAAAGGCTGTTCCTTTGCCTTTGTCCATTGTCTTTCTATTGGTTTCTTCAGTAAGCAGACTTCCTTCTACACCTGCTATGTTCAAACCATCTGGAGGTGCAAAATTACTCAAAGCTGTGCAAAAAGTGTCCCAACTTTCCGTCAATGTGATCAACAGGAACATAGCTCTAACAGGTTCATCAAACTTGACACCTTGAGCTGACAACTGACTATAGATTGTGTTGAATTCATTCAGATGATTGGACATAGGTGTCCCTTCTTTCATCTTCAAGTCAACAAGCTTCTTAAGCCAGTATACCTGTGAAGCTGCACTCTGCTTCTCATAAAGATCACTCAGCTTTAACCATGCTTGATAAGCCGACATCTCGTCTGCTACATTGAAGTAAATGCTTTCTGCCAAAGTCAGCATAATGGTAGAAAGTGCCAATTCATCCATTTCGCTCCATTCATCTTCGTCCATATATTCTGGTTTTATCCCCTTGAGCTTTATAGGTTTTATCTGCTTCTTTTGTACCAACACGTGCCAAATCTGCTGCTTCCACAATGGGAAATTGGTTCCATCCAGCTTCTTGATATTGTAAAGAGCAGTGTCCTGTGATCCAGCCATAGCTACGCTTCACAGTAGTTAACTTTCCTGGGAAAAATTCGGCAGAGTTTCCCCTGTAAACTGACCTCTGAACCAATATCAACCTGTCAAATGAACCAAGAAAGCTTCAAATTCTGCATAAATTTCGGCAGAGTCTCCTTTGTAAAATGGCTCTGGTGTACTAAAAAACAGACCAAAAACAGCTCAAAAAAATTGTCTCTCTGACACTGTAAGCTGTGGGTAAACCTGTCATGCATCTGTACTGTCTCTGACTGTCCTGTCACTATCCTGTAAGCATAGACTATGACAATGCCTCAACGGCAGTAAAGCAAAGATGCAATCCCAACTGTCTAACTCACAGCCAATACATCCTAGCTGCCTATCTAAGGGTGCTCGAGGGATCGCTCCAAGACCTGTATCACCGAAAGGATCTCAACATTCGAGAATCCCCCAGCTCAATAAAACCTCACTCGACCCTCAACAAAGGCTGCAGTAAATCTGACAGTACATAGACTTCCCACAAAGTCATACATCCACAAATTTCCCACTGTATGCTGTAACCGCTGCGGCGGTTGTTTGCTGCGTGACTCACAGCCAGCAAACCCTCAACAGACATACATCATCTCTGACAATACATCCCTTGTGGAAGTACCTGCAATGTCAGGATGAAATCTGGAATATCAAGCAGCAAACACAAGCTACCTGATAAACTAGTGGATGTCGCCTACAGTCTGTGTGTAGATGCGCCCGTGTCGTATGTGACATGCCTCCAAGAACTGTGAGCCGTCCTTCGATGTGTAGAAAACCACAAATCAGCACTCTGGGAGTGCCGATATCCTCAGCACCTGCAGTTGTAGGCTGAAAACCCCAAATTTGCAGAGTTGGATCTGCACCCACTGAGACCACGTAGTCAAAAATGGCCTGCGCAGACCTTTGTCGAAGCCGAACGGTGGCCGAGATGACCTCAGAATGAAATTCTGACAAGACCAAGCCCTTCGGGCTTGCCACAGGATTTGGGGCCGTGTCTTCGCCTGTCGAATTTCAATCCAATCTGAGTTGGTGACTCTAGCCTCCTGCAGTGCTGCCCCGAGCCTCGATCTGAGCTCTGATACCAGTTTAAGGAGTACGAGCGGAAGTGCAACGCGAGAGAGAGTGCGAGAAGAAGAGCTCGACGATATGGTGAACTCGCTCTCCTGTAATGTGTAGAGCATAGTGAGTTCTTATTAGGTTTTTACAAAAGAATATGTGTACATACCTGGCGGCCCGCCCACTTACCTGGGCGACCACATTGGGCTTTATACCCCAACAAGAGAGGCTAAGTGTCACTCTAATGAACGAGGCCCTTTTGCAAACCAAGTGAAGGGATTCAGTCGAGCCATCTCCCACCCCGTCTTTTAGCGTGCAATTAGAGAAAGACATTTGGTGGTTGGGTGCTATTGAGGTGCCTAAAGAGACCAATGGAGTACTTTCATGGATTTTTGAGAGAACTCCATGGATCAGAGAAGTAATACACTCCCAAATTACAGGTCAGAAGTTGGAGGTTGAGGGTTTTGGTAGTTATGATGTGGAGTGGCACTTAGGTGGGGACTTGAAGATCATAAAGTGTTTGCTTGGCTGCAAACAAGGGGCTTCTTCTCTCATGCCTTGTCCATTTTGCACTCGAGGGTACAAACCTAATGGACAAAAATCACATAAGAGCACTGCAAAGGTCGGTTACATGCTTCCATGGCAAGGGCATGGAGAACAAGGGTTAGATTATCGTGATGTCGGAGATGAAGGTAGAGAATGGGAAGCGTCTATTCTGAGATGTCCCATGCTCAATGCCCTAGACTGTGATCAAAAGAACCATGCTGGAATCCAATCTTTCCATTTCGTCTATCGAATGTACATTTTTGTACATTACATGCATTCATGTGCATTTTTGATAGGCTATTGAAGCTCCACATTGACTATGATTTCACAATGAAACCATTGGAAAAGTCCCAGGAAGCGATCGAAAGAGTGGAGGTACTCTTGAATTCCATTGGCTATCACGGTGGAAATGTGTCTATCGTTGTTGCAAAGAACACGGGGGAGGCCCATGAAATTGCTCAACTAGTTTCAATGAGTGGACAAAAAGCGAGACACTTTTTGAAGAAAATTCCCAAGGAAAGCCAAGTCAATATGCTCCTCAAAACAGCTCCAACCAGCAGGCAGGTAACCTTTGGGAGCTTTGGAAGGAGTTATGCAAAGCTACTATTGACAATGATTCGGATGGCGAGCTTGCAAACAAGCACAAGCAAGTTTGGGCACATTTTGATAAGATGGTCAAGCTTATGGGTCTTACAACACAACAGAAGAACAACGCCAATCATTTCAAGAAGCCTTGGCGGATTTTACCAAGGTCTTCACCCTTTCTTGGGGTGAAAATAACATCACACATTACATGGTAAGCCATGTTACGTAGTGGATTTATTACAAGGGTTTGTTTTTATTAAATAATGTGGATCGTTTACTCATGTGAACAACATATCTTGTTTGCGCATGGTGCATTTTTTATGCACAAGTATGGATCGCTTGAAATTTTTAGCACTCAAGACATGGAGAAGTCCCATTATTGAGCAAGCAGAGTGTACTTCAAAAATACTCGACATGGTGGTGGAATGGTGCAATCCAATTATTTGGAGGAGATGTTCAACTGGTTTTTTCGCACAACATTTGCTCGTAAGCTCACAATGGACGTGCGCGGCAATCCAAGATTGCTATTGAAGTGCGGAAATGGAGTCGTCAAGAGCATAGCAACAAGTGGCAAATGTCACAAGGTCCCGCCAAGCATGCTGCATGGCGGCGATGCAGAGTGCGACAAGGATCAAAGTGGATTCTACGCGAGTCACTACACGTGAAAGCAGGGTCCAACTCTTAACGACACTTTCATTTAAAAAATAATAGTTTTTTTTTCCAAAATTAGCGTGAACATAAAAAGGGCCCTTATAAATATTGCATGCTCTCATAAACCATTCATTTCTTAAGAACAGGTGAGCTCTTACCATACGAAATGGCGTGCACCAAACAAACCTCGAAAGAGCATTGGCCTGCCAACAAAAACACCCTCCAAGAATGTGAGAAGACGGCATGGCTTAAAGGCACAAGAAAACGGCCAGGAACACCTGGCCGTTCCAGGAACTCTTCTGGCAGTGGGCATGGTAATAGGGAACCAGAGTCATCGAGGGCTGTTGAATCTCCACGTCCACACGAACAACACCTAGAAAAAGAATGAAGCAATATACCCAGCGTGCTGGAGAGAAGAAGAGGCCCAACAAACAACAGAGTCCGATAGGGAGGAGCCGTCGCGCCACCAATGACAAGTAGGACCATCCAGGACTCGAGTGGTCCATACAGACATTGAATTAGAGAGTGAGCCACCATGGATGCGAGCTGATATACCGTGCACACACCGGGTGCCCGTTGGGGGGAAGACACTGCCTCGAGGCCAGGGAGCTCTCCCCACATGACAAGATCGGGAGCCAAGGGAAGAGGATGAATCAGAAGAGGTTGCAGATCCATCCCCTAAGCATGTAAACAGGTGCAAGTCAAAGTCAAGAAGCCTAAACACTGCCAGCCAACAAATGTGCAAGTGTCCCCAAGACAACCACAGTGGCGCCAAAAAATAGCAAGGGCATTCGCACAAATCCGCCACTACTAGAAGACTACAGAGCTTTTGATTCGACACGCCCCCTTTGCTCGCACAGTGAAGGAGGTGCTTCAAAGCTATGGAAATCAGTATAGAATGCAAGCAATAGCGCTAGAGGCTATTCAAGAAGCTGCAGAGGCCCACATCATTTCGGTGTTGGAAGATACCAACCTATGTGCCATTCATGCAAAGCGAGTGACAATACAGCCAAAAGATATGCAGCTTGCACGTCGATTGCGATGAGACTTCGAGTATTAGCCAAAGTTACCCCTCTTTTTGTATCGCACACCCTTATCTTTGTAATGAGATGGCTTTGCAATGACAATATGATCAACAGTTGTGTCTACTGTGTCTATTATCCATGTGTGGCCCTTGTGGCCATCTTTTTTTTTGCAATTTCAAGTTTTTTATACCCATAGGATATTAAAAAAGTTAACATATTGTGAAACCAGGTGTCTATGCAACATTAAATTAGGTTTTTCAAATGTCCAATGTAATTGGGCCTTTTGGTGTAGGGATGTATTAGGTAGTGAAAAGAAGTGGTTTCTCTAAAGTAATGAATTGCTTTCAATTAATTTATATTTTTTAAGTATTTTGGGGGGTAGAGAAGCCTACCAGGTGCCAAAAAAATGGTGGCCACAAGGGAGCGCAAATGGCCCATCCATCAGTTTTGGATGGCCTATTTGTGCGCCCTTGTGGCCACCCTTTTTTTGGCACCTGGTAGGCTTCTCTACCCCCCAGGATACGTAAAAAATATAAATTTACTGAAAGCAATTGGTTTTGCATCATTACTTTAGATGGAGCCTTGTGGCCACCCTGTTTTTGGCAATTTCAAGCTTTGACTACCCCATAGGATATCAAAAAAGTTAACATATTGTGAAACCAAGTGTCTATGCAACATTAATTTAGATTTTTCAAATGTCCAATGTAATTGGGCCTTTCGGTGCAGGGGTGTATTAGGTAGAGCTAAAGCAGGTTATAGTGTGCTTGAAAACTTAAATTCAGAATTGATTTCACCTTTTTTAGTGTCCTTGAGTGCAAACATAAGCTCCATATGCCAAAAAAAGGGTGGCCACAAGGCTCCATCTAAAGTAATGATGCAAAACCAATTCCTTTCAGTTAATTTATTTTTTTTAAGTATCCTAGGGGTTATAGAAGCCTACAAGGTGCCAAAAAAAGGGTGGCCACAAGGGCGCGCAAATGGGCCATCCAAAACTGATGGATGGGCCATTTGCGCGTCCTTGTGGCCACCCTTTTTTTGGCACCTGGTAGGCTTCTCTACCCCCCAGGATACTTAAAAAACATAAGTTAACTGAAAGCAATTGGTTTTGCATCATTACATTAGAGAAACCACTTCTTCTCACTCAAATGTATTTTATACTTTCCCCAATATCATGTGCATCCAACTTCCGTTGTGTTGTTACTTCAAGCAAAAAAACACAGCTTATTGAAACATATCACCAATTACAACAGTTTTCAAGATTGACAAATTACATTTAGAAGAATGTACAAGATAGAGAGAGAATTCGGAATATGTTTTATTACTTCCAAAAAAGTGAGTTTACATCATGTATCTGAGGAGTTCATAATTTTCTTGACCATTTCCTAGCGCCTATCTTGCGCATAAGGCAACTCCCCAGTCAAGAGGTATTGTGCTATGGCCTTTGGGTTAGTTGAGCCAATGGAAGCATGTATCCCTATCTGGGCAAGCACTTTACCACGGAAGCCAGTGCCAAACGTTGTGCATACAAGGGATCTAAGCACTAGGAACACAAGATGCGCAGTTTGAGCAATGGTGCTCAAACACAAAACTTGCTCAAATCTTTCAACGACCAAGTCATAAAATGGGCTTGGGAAGTAAATTCATTATGGATAATGGCCACATCACCAGGGGGGAGTTGTCCTAGGTAATGCGAGGGAAGACTGAGGTCCAAAGCCCGTCGCTTACCACCCGTCCTTGCAACAAAAACATCAACCTCCACGACGTCCTGTCATAAACCAATGAAGGTTGAGAAAAAGACAATGAAGGATAAAATAATAACATGAAAATTAGGATAGAGTTTACCTCCTGCTCCTTGTCGTCCTCCTCCCTGTTTCCCTTTGCATCCAAGTCAATGCTCCCATGCACCGCAACTACGAGCTTTGGATCATCAGATGGGAGGTTGAATAATGGCATAGGCATCCTAGCGGCCTCAACCTTGGCTTGCGTGGCTTGAAATTCTTCCTCAGCCACGTGCAATTGCTCTGCTTCTAGGACCTCCACACATACAACTGCAATAGTGTCAGCAACAGAGTCCCCAAGTGGTAAGAGCTTGCTTTCTAGGGTATCTGGCGTATTGTCTAAGGGACATTTGGTGTTGTTGCATAGCACGCTCAAGCATTCATCCATACGCAGGTCAAATGCTTTCTCCAAATCATGCATAAACACATACTCCTCCCCATCCACTACCACTGAGGAGAAGTGGCCAATTTCTACCTCTCGGATAACCACATCCGTCAATGGTAGTGGCACTAGACTGTAACTAGGGCCATCCACAACGATGGATTTCTCAACCACTTCCTCGAGCCCCCTGGCCCCTGGGGTACTCGAGCCGAAGTGTCTTTTCTTCCGCTGCAAGGTTCATAGGGATAACCTCTTGCTCCTTGGTGTCCTTGATAACGGACCCAACCTGAAGGTGTGGTAAGCGGAGCTCCTCCAAATCAGGTTCCTCGCTCACCAAGAAGATAAATGTTGCTAGCCGAGAAAGGTACTCCACCCCCAACTTGCGCTTCTTGAGCGCTGACACCCCTGGGGCTTGCTCATCCAAGAAATGGCCTACGTCGGTGGCAATTTCTTGGAATCGTCGCAACCGCTTGAAGAATGGGCGATCACCTTTGTGTTTGTAGTGCAAAAGATCGCAAGGCACCCTGATCCCTGCATGTGGGGAGATAGATACGGAATATTTTATGATGTGCTTCTTCATGAACGCAAAAATCTCGGCAAATGCATCCATGTGAAGGGCAATTGTGGCATCAAGGTCAGGGAGACGAGTAAAAAAGGTGTGGAGGTCCAACTTCCCTTTGTATTTGGTGTCCTCGAGGAAGAGGATGAAGCGTGACAAAGGGGTGGATGTGGGTGCAAATGCAGAGGCTGTGGAAGCATCCACGTCTAGCCTAGGCTGTAGATAGAGAGTGGAGGAGCTCAAGATTTGCAAAAGTGAAAATAGTGAATGAGTTATGCGGCCCCCCTTTTATAATGGTCCCTTTTTTAAAAACATTAAAAAAAAAAAGAAAGAGGCACTTTTCACCAAAAAACGATCTCTCATCTCAATGCAAAAAATTATATTCAAAGACATGATTTGCCGAAGCAAATCATGTTGATTACATTGGGGATCGTTTTCAAAATTGCAAGAGTTACAAAGTTATAAGAGCGATAGCATAGTTCCATCCATCCCCCAGTCCTCCTCGACCTTCAATTTGTCTTCCATTCTCTTCCCAATCTACGGACATTCATTACAATAAGCATCCAATGATTGACAAACTATGATGTATTGAAAATGTGGTGAAAGGATTCTCACCTTGTGATCTTGTAAACAAAATTGTGCTTGTTGAAGGGCCTCAAAACCCATATAACCAAATGTTCTCGCACATTACTGAGAGTCTAATGCTTATTCACTTGGATTGCCTCCAAAGCATCGTTGGGCATCTTCACTGCAACGTCAAAGCTTGCAATAGCGCCGTCTACACTCTGTAAGGGAGTCCACACTCCAAGCTTGCACATACAACGATCATAGTGAAATCGTATATACAAGGAAGTGCGGGATTTCAAATAGCGCATTCCAATACTTGAAGCTCCAACCTTACAATGGTACCGGTCCCCATTGTGCATGCCCTCCACAAAACCCCAGTCCTCTTCTAAAAGCCTTCCTAATTCCTCATAATGCACATCTTTACATACAAGCATTGTGGTAGTCTTCACAAATCCAAACTCTTTAAAAATGTGCACAAAAGAATGAATAGGAAAACACCCACTCAAGCCCACAGACCTAGAAGCTTTAGAGTATTTCAAAGAGTTTTGGACATCTATTATCATCTTTTTCTTGAAAGATGCTACCAACCACAAATCTGGCACCGACCACTCCATACTTAATAAGGAAGTTACTTTGATGGGTTCAAGCGTTCCAAACTCTTGTGTAGAAGTAGGCACAATATAGGAGTGAGAATAGAAGAAAATCCTTCTTTGAACCAGTTTGGTTGGGCAAAGATGTGTGAACTTTGTTGCTCCAATATCCGCATGTACAGCATTAAATGTGCCGGAGAGACTATGTAGTGGCTGCTCCTCCACCAACGTGGATGGAAATATGACTATAAATGCATAGCAAATCTTAAGTATGAATCCATAATAACATTACACTGAGATTTCACACCTAGCTTTGTATTCTCAAAACATGTATTTACAATGTGTTGGAAATTGAGGTGGTTGTTGCAATTGCATGCTTGACATTGAGAAAACATGTTGCACAATGGCTACGGTTTCCTTGTCTTTGCGGTGCTTGAAGCCAAGGAGCTTTCCTTTCCAATGATGATCCAAGTTTGCACGATTCCGCACGATGAGGGCCAATAGCAGATGGTTGCATGTATACCCAAGCACCTTTGGTGAACTCTTGTGGCACCCACTCATCATCTATACCTCTAGTGTTGTGGCATGCAAGTGCTCTGACTTCATCCTTTAGACGCCTTTGCGAAGTAGAGTTGGCCATGGTTGAGCAAAGAAAATTAGGAGAAGGAGCAGGACCTTGCTTGTTGCTACAATGTAGGTGGGATAAAGTGATAGGAGAAGGTGGTTAACCCTTGCTTGGTGTGGCAATGGGAGGATCGAGAAGATGGATAACCCTTGCTTGGTGTGGCAATGGAAGGTGGTAGGGGAGAAGAGAGAAGCTTTCTTACTGCAACAATGGAGATGGTGTAGAGAGAGAGTGTTGGAGTAGAGGATGAGTGTGATGGTTGCAACCAAGGAGGGGTTGGAAAAGGAGTTATAAAGAGAGAAAATCACTTTTTGCATAAGGACTACTTTTGGGGGGTTCTGGATAGTAAAAAAAGATTTTTCAAAAGTTAAAAAAATAAATAAATTTTAGGATTTTTGTGTGCAGTTCTGACTTTTTGAGGTCAAAAAATGCTTTTTTGACCATAAATAGATTTAGGGAGGTTTTAAGAAGATAAGATTTGGGTTTTGAAAATTTTGAAAAATTTCAAAATTTTGGGATTTTTTCAAAACCGGATCAAAAAGGAGGGAAGTTGGAGGTTCCATATGGCCCACTCCCCCCCCCCCCCCCCTTCTCACCAGGTAAGAGCCCATTAAGAAGTGTAAGACAACTTTGTCCCCCTAAATTTTTGAGGGCATAGAGTGTGTCCACCACCCTCTTCTCATTGGCTGGCCTCTAATTAACCTTAATCTCAAAGGGCCCTTAGAGGGTTCATATTTTTCCTAATGCTAAGGCAATAAAAATTAGGGGCATTCTAAGCTATCTCAATATAAAGATTACTTTGGCTTCAAAATAGAAGATTACTTAGGCTATGAATTTGGAAATGCTGGCTATTATTGTTCATGCCTCTTTAGAATCTCTTTCATTGTGTTTTCTTCTGAGTTCTCATGCCTCTTTTGCTTTTCTATCTTGATGGAAATTCTCGCTTGTCTCAAATTGGCAAGCCTTGTGATTTTATCACTTGTTTCATTAGCAACAATGAGTGTCTTCTAGAGTCTCTCCCTAATAAGTGTCTTCTCTCTCAACCAACCAATCATAAAATTAAACATCTAAAAAAAAAATATTCCCTTTTTCACTAACAGGAAGGGAACACATCCCTATGGCCTTAGCCCTTTGGGCAAGACAAAAAAAACATTGCTGCCAAACTTCGCCGTGAAAAGCTACCAGGTGAATAAAATAAAAAATGCACTCTACGTTGTAGCTGCGTTGCCGTCGCAGATCATCAAGCTGAAGGGTACGTCGGATGCTTGCCAACTTGATGAGCCCTCGTATATTTCATGTGATCAACCCATGACGGAGGTCTTTGTTCTAGTGCTACTGAAATAAAAGATATGAGATTTCTATCTATGATCAGTTAGCCTAATTTGGAGTTGAATCACCAACAATCATTGCCTTCCCAAGCCCGTTCAACACATTTTTCTAATGATGTTATCAGGCTGTTGGCGATGCAGATGGCAGAGGTAGAAGAAATGGAACGAGTAAACGTCAAAGTGGACATGAGATCAGAAAAGCATAGCAAGATCAATCACACCAAAGCTTCTGATGGTTATCCTCAGTAATTATAAGGTAGTGGCTTTAGTGCTAGCTGCTTGTGCTTTTAGCAGAGTGTGTGAGGGGATTAGTGGCAGACATCTCAATGTCAAGGGAAAGTCATTGGGGAATATTGCCACTAGTGCAAGTCATGGTCTGATGAGCCATTGGCTTTGGTCTCACTCCTCATCCAACTCTGTTGATAGCCTATCTAAAAATCTGATGAGGCAAGCATTTTGGAACCATGTGCAAACAAACAGGAACATCTCTCATGACCAATTCAATGCAGAATATGGTGTCCACGGGAGTTGGTTAATGTGTAGCTCCAAGGAGATGCAACATCATTGTAGAGGAAGTCAAGCAATAAATCATGCAGTGCCTACGCTGCTGTGTTTAGGATCAAAACAATAGTCAAGGAGCTCAAGCAAAAGCTAATTGTTTTTTCCACACAAAGAGATTTGATGCTGGAGAAGCTGACGAACACTGGCTGCGAAGTAATGGCATTTTTGGAGACAAGCATACCAATATGTCAGCACCTATTAACCTCCAGGAGCAGTTCACTGATGTCCATTCAACAACTCGATGGGATAGCAGACACCCTATAGACTACATGGCCAATATTGCGGCCGGCCTGTAAAGAGCTTCTCTTGCTAATAACCATGATTCAATGGCGGATCCTATGTGCAAAGGTCCATGTACGCAGCAGCTATCGGATCAAGTTGAGATGGCTGCAAATGACAAACATCAGTTTGGTATTGTAGCCAACACAAAACCCTCATTTTTCCTTGGGGCATTGATAATCTATTCACATCTTCTCAAAGGTCTTTTGTGCAACAGGAGGTTGAGGTAGAAACCACATATAGCAAGCGTGACTTTAGCTCGATAACATTGCAAGGTTCGTTATCTGCATCCAATTTTCCACGCGCATGCATTTGCTTGGTGCGCCACATAAATGCTACGGGGCAGGGCACGACTTCCGTTTCTTATAATTTTTTGGAGAGACCACAGTGCCAACTCTCCACCATACTTTTGTATGGCACCTCTATATGACGTGCACTGTATACTTTGCACTTTCAATCTATGACATTTCATTGCAAGACGTTATGTTTAACTATTCACACTGCTTGCTCGACTCAAAAATCGGCCTGTAGATTGGACAATCGAAAAGCAGCAGTACAACATTGTAGGTCAGTAAAGCACCTCATTTATTGCTGAAGGTCATTTATGCTTTATCTATTTATTTGTTTTAGAAGATTTTTGCATTAAAAAAAGGCATATATTACAATTATAGAGGAGCTATCCATGTTAATCTAGACGACATTTTACCTTATCGTAAGACAAAATGTTAACAATAACAAGGAATACATTGGCAGATCCCTTCAACAAAAAATGTGTTCTCTTTCTTGGTGATCTTGCACAACTACCCCCAGTTTGTAGTCACGCACGGGAGCTTTGTAACACATGCCATATCACAAGCTTGGTCCACTTTCTACATGCAACTTTCTATAGAATGTCATGCTCTGTAAGACATGCAACGGACCCCAAATTTCTTTAGTTCTTGACCATTATTCGTGAAAACAAAACTAGCTGTAGATGAGATCAATTGTACCTTGGGTACAAGTATTATAGATGAAGCACATATGCATGACTACATCAACAACTCTACTCCGATAATTTGTACTCACAGATGAGACTTCCAATACTATTAAAACCTGGCCTTGAATAAGTTGCACAATCAAACTAACATTACAAAAGTTGAAATAAAGACGAATGGGGGTAACATAAATGTCCTTCAATAGTGGCTCCTAGAGCCTAAGTTCAACGAGCTAGATGTGATCGCAGTTGGCATGTGCTGCATGATCACTAAAAACACCGACTTGACAATCGGTGTGGCAAACGGTGCAACATGCGTTGTGGATGCCATAGGACAAAACAAAGAAGGTGAGGTTACATGTATCGCTGTCCTCATTCATTGTACTCATAATAACTAGAAAAGAAGAAAGGCAAAACACAAATATCTACAAAAGAATAAAGACAAACGTCCACCTTCTATGTTACCAACCATACGATGAAAATTTTCTTTTTGAAATACTTTTCGTTTGCAAGAATTTACATGTAGCATGTATACTAGAAAAAAACATTCATCACGAGACAACCTCGCTTGGATATAATCTCAACTGTAATTATCCCTATAATCTCCAATAATTGATGCACACGTAACTTTGTCTCCTCCCATAAACATTATTTCAAATGTATATCCCTTTCATGTTTCATCGAGTGCCGCCCTTGCCGAATTAGTGATGCTCTTGATTCCTTAAGTGCTAGATACTAAATGTCAATTTGCACATGTCCTATATTGTATTCTATAGATGTTATATAGCAAGGCCCACACCAAGCAGGACTAGTTGGCGTTCAACGTGAAGCGGGGGACTTGGAAGCGCCGCGGAGCAGGAAATCCTTTGCTCTCTCTCTCTCTCTCTCTCTCTCTCTCTCTCTCTCTCTCTCTCTCTGTGCGCGTGCGCGCGCGCGCGTGCTGTTGGCCGTGGGCTGCCCTACGCTGCTGGTCCAACAGCTGCCACCCGTACCCTGTTCGCACCGTCAATTCGCCTATACCCCCTGCGGTTCTACCTGCAGCACCCAGCCCGCATTACCAGGTTGCCCCACCGTAAGCTCTGTTGTTCCGTCGACACCAGCCGCCACCTGTCACCGACAACCGCCACTGCCGCTGTGCAAACCCCGAACCGCTGGCCCTTGTGCCGCCTTGAAGACGATCGAGGAGCGCTATATGCCTCTCGTGCTGTAGTAACGCCACAACAATGCTTGTGGGCTGCCCAACTTCACCAGCTGAGGTGCTGTTCGCTGCCCAACTTTGCCGTCATCTGCACACTCCGCTGTTGTCACCCTACACTGCTGGCCCTCCAGCGGCGACCACAACCTCTCCTAACACCTAGTGCCCCTTGCAATACCTCCTACAGTCGTGCACGCAGCCGCTGCTTCAGCACTGGCAAATGTTTTTTTTTTTTTTTCTGGGGGCAAAACTCGCAAATTGTGAGCGTATTAATTTAAGCACAGCGTGAAATTGCAAAACAACCTCAAGCTCCAGCCGAGCCTTGAGGTGCTGAAGATTACAAGTTGTACTTCTAAAGCCTCTCATCGAAACTTATCTTCATCGGCTTAACAAAGAAGGTGAATTGTAGTCTTAAGCATTACTTATCGCAGGTTGACAATATAGCATGGGTAGCCTTAGACCAGTCTTCTGAGTCTTACTTGCATTCGAGCGTATAGATCACCACTATGCTTTCTATATGAAGCTTGCCACATCTAAATTTCTTTCAAACATATGGCGGTTCCTCACCTGCCATATATGATGGAAGAAGAATAGTTGACAGATTGAGTGCAGATGAGGAGAGCAAGACTGTCCAACTTCTTTCCACCAAGGAACATATCAATCTTGAAGAATTTAATTTTCCATATCCATTGGATCAACTTGCAGATTGACCCTGCCAGGCCTATGATCGCTTGGCATTCCAAGAATAGGTGGGCCAGATCCTCACTAGCTATCATGCACCCCAAGCATCAATCTGGCCCAATTCCTCTCCCATTTCTCTCTCTTGGATCTTTACACCCGTGGATAGAGCGTTTCACATCACCTTCCATAAAAACATCTTCATAAACTGCGGCCACTTTGGCTTCCAGATGTTCTCTATGACTTCCTCTCACGGTTGTTCCGGCCATTGTATCTTCCATATTTTATTGAGGGAGCTAGACCAATTATTCTCTTGTATATTTGCATGATATATGCCTTTAGAATGGGGTTTCGATAAAAGACTACGTCTGGGTCATCTCCAAGCATTCCACTCGACCCCGGATTCACAGATTGGCATTACAACATTGTCAAGCTCTTGTATCACTCTGTTGGCTAACAATATCTCCAGCCATTTAGTTGGTACTGGGTTTCCAGAAGGTCAATGGTTTTCCAGCTCTTACTGTTGACATCCAAGAAGTGAGCTAGCCGATTCAAACTCTTATTATTCACTTTCGTGACAGTTTCTATCCAATAGGGGTTTTGTGGTGGTCCTACAACTTTAGAGAGCCAAGGGGACCAATTCTTCACCCCACTCCAAAACCCCAGCTGCTCTTTTGCACTTCCTTACCAATTCCCCTGAGATGTCCCCCAGACTTAGGCTAGACCACATTGGGGTTTATCGCGAAACAAAAGAAAAAGGGGCAAATGTTATTTACCTTCATAAATCACCTCATTAAAAAAAACAAGGGGAGGTTCCCATGGCGGGGAAGGCAGCAACTCAAAAAGCAACTTGGGAGCGTTTCATGCGAGCCAACGCCAAGGAAGAGCAAAGTGGACATTTTAATTGTCGAAGGGTTTTCTTTTAGTCAGGCTAAGCATTGAAATGAAATTCTAAAGGATGATTCACTCATGCAAGCAAAGCAAAACATTTGAGGTCTCATTGGATTCGACTACGGCCTAATGGAGCGATTTCAACTACATTGGAATTGATTTTACGAGTCCTTTGGATTCTTCTTTTTTGAGTGCCGCCAACTTCTATGCTCCATTGATATTGCACCACTAACTTCTACGCCAAGGGGAGTGATTATTCCATTCTTGCTCAATTTCTTAGCATTTTGTGTAGGTCTCCATTCCTTTTTGAGTTTATTTGCTATATATATACAAAAGGTTTTGCACGCCATAGTGTGTTCCCAACATCTTCTAGCTCTCTAGGTTTTTAGAGCTTGTTGTCAACAGTTGCGGGCTTAACCCCAACCGAACAATCTGGTCCTAGATGCCATGTCCTTTTTTTGCTCTAGCACTAGGTTGGTAACCTAGCAGGACATAAAAACGTCCTTTCAGGGTTTCAAAAAAAACTTTCAAAAGCATAGTAGATCCATGCATTTTGGAAAATCCTTTCATGACCTTATAGTTCAAGGACTACTACATATGCAAAAAATGAGACTTGTAAAAGTTCTCTCTCTTGGTCACAACAAGCCTCCAAAGTTGATGGACCATTCCATTTTGCTTAAAACAACCATTTCTTACGATTGATTGCATATAAATGAGACTAGGAATTTTTGTAGGACATGATGTAAAATTCCATGTTAACTTCAATGGGTTGTTGATCAAATCATATGGTTGCTTTTGCCTCACTATTTTTCTTTTTGAAAAAAAATTGGGTACAAAAAAGTTACATTTTTGCCATTCTGCGGACCTATAAACAAAGTTTCTATAGTCATGCTCAATACAGATATTATATACATGTCTTAATAGTTTCCTTTGGGCCTTTGCAATAAAAAAAGGAGCCTTTTGAATGATGAAGTATTAATTACAACAAACATAAAAAAATTGGATTTAGCATTATGACCTATAGAATCCCATAGATACTACTCAATGTCTAGAGCCAAATTTAAAGTTTACAATTAGATATGGTTAGTACCTACAAAATGTACACATTTGGCCTAAGAAACTAGCAATATTTATAAAGCTATACTTGCTACACTAGAATCTCTAGTATTCTTTTGCAATTGGAAAACTCAACCATTGTCGTGTACATCATATTAGGTGCCCCAAAATTCAAGGAACATTAGTTTTATGTTACACATGCCACTTACATAATCAAAATGCATTTGGATATCAAGAAGGCCACCAATAAAGCATAAAAGTGCTAGATTTGGCCAAAAATTAGGATTAGGCAATTCTTGTAATTTGGTCATAACTTTTATCTTGCTTAAACATTTCTAAAAACATCAAAAGATGTTGAGGACTACTAAGGCTAATCCTTTAGAAATCTAAACCTCACAAACATGAATTTTAGAGTGTTATAGTTGCAAAACTTTAAAAAAAAAAGCCAAAAACAAGACCCGTTAAGTTTCACACAATTTAGGTTCAAAAATGTTGTGCAAAAGTAAGGTTAATGGTGAGATCAATATTTCAAAAATAAGTCAAGGTTTTTTGAGCCCATAAGAGAACTTTGTGGATCTATAGCACCTATAAATTTAGTTTCAAACTCTTCAAATAATTCAGCCAAAATGGTCACTTAACAAGACATAAAAGTGTCTCAACAAGACATAAAAGTGTCTTAGGACATAAAAGTGTCCCATTACCAACCTAGTGCTAGAGCGCGTTCATTGGTCACTTCACATGATACGCCAAAGCCCTCCACGACTGTAGACCCTGCCATTCAACCTGGTGTGTCTCTAGAGGCCGTCAACCTTGTTGATCGGATACTGAGCTAGAATTTACGAAGATCAACATCACCGAGGGAAACTATGAGCAACTCTTGGATGATGATGATGAGAACTATGATGCGGCCAATCTTGTTGATATCCTTACGGAGATGAACCTCTTTTGGAGGATATTCAAATACTTTAATGCCAACTTCACCGCCTTAGAAAAAGTATACGAGGCTGATGTATCTTCACATGTCTAGCTCACTAACAACAGCCACTTCAAATCATGGCCAAAAATGACTAGAAAAGGGCTGTCGAGTAAGCTCATTACATTTGCAACCCAAAATACTAAAGTCTGATCGTTTATTCTCTTTTAAATTGTTGTCAAAAAATACAAAATCTATGTTCGAAGGCTCTAAAAACAAGGCCATTAATGACAAATCATATACTTTTTTCAAATGTAAACCCTTTTCACGTTCCTTCTATTTCGTGAGAGCTTTTCTACTTTCTTTCATTGAATTTTCTTTTTCCTTCTCTAATCTCTGAGTTTCCATGGCATCTTCTACACATCGCCCTTCACATAACGTAACTTCTTGTGACATTCATAATGTTAGAGAGGATGATCTTTGCAAACCCTTGTCTTTTTGTGTGAATGACTGGGTAACAATGCTTCCTTCGTGCAAAGGTGTACATAGAATGAAAAGAACCAAACGAGATAAAGTAAAAAACCATTGGAAAGGTCGTGTTCTTGCTTTCAAAGTGACTAACAATGGCTAGGTATCCAAGGTTCAACATGTTTACATGGCCAAGGATATGGTGTTAGACTTGGACAAACATCCGACACTACATTGTTACTGTAAGTAATAGAAAATCTTACCTATTTAATACAATGAATTTATCATTCTCCCATTGTTCTTTCTCATTTTTTGATTGATTTTAGATATCTTTCCTTCAACAGCTGTGGGGTGGCAGCGTGCGGAGAGCCTAAGTGGGACATTCAAAGCAATGCAAAAAGAAATTGCAGATGTTATGTATGTTGACAAGCCACCTTCTTTTTACAAAACAATGGATTTGTTTGTCTATTTTGCAATTACAAGGTTCCATCACGACAAGGTACATATGGAGAACTACATCAGTTATCCATTCCCACCAAAAGTTCACTTGATTGGGAAGCCCCTGATGCATGTACTATATCAAGCTGAAAATCCAAGATGAAAGAAGACATCCTTAAAGCGATGTGAAGCTTCGGGTAGGATATCAAGAAGGATTAAAGTTCAATGGTTCTTGCCAATACATGTCTTTGTGGCATGTTTCAAAACCATGGACTTGCAGAGGACAAAGACAATGTGGCTTAATAGAAGACTTTCTATGATTTGATTGGATAATGTACTTGGAAACTGATGGAGTACCAACGGAACTTTCCATATTGATGATAATATTAGTTGCAGAGTAAGCCCAAATTCTATGTTTATCAGTCAATAGTTATGTTCTATGGGGAAGCAAGTCAAGTAGTTGGGTTCCTTTTGACTCTGAGGAAAATTGTCCAGAGTTTGGACTAATGGTCATAGTCCATCCCCATACTGAGCATAAAAGCCTTATAGTAACAACAAATTACAGACTACAAGATGTTAGAGAATCTCTTGAGTTTCTTGATGAAACATCTCGTGAGTATAGATTCAAAGTGGATGGAATTGTTGTGAGCACAAGGATGGAGAATTCAACCTCTTGCATCACATGTCTTCCCCCAAAAAGAGTTGTATTTGAGCCACTTGCAAGGACTGGAAAAAACCACGCTTCAATGCTGTAATCATTGCATTTTGCAAATATACATGTCTTTTCTACCTTGTTGTGATCAGTATTTATGTTGTTTTAAATTTACACGACACCATGATACACAATTAAAAATCGAATAGTTGGTATTAAATTTTGAAGTATAAAATTATGAATCACCAAGGGGTGTATGTTCATATTATGGACAAAATGAACAAAAGTGTACATAGCTTTTGTGGAGTAATCAATCACGAAACTCCACTTTTCTTTTTGCCCGAGAGGATCCTGCATCCTCAGAGACCCGTTTTCTTTTGTGTTCAGGAGGGGGTGAAGTCGGTTCAAGAGGGGGTGGTGGTGACTTGGGCTCCTCAGGGCTTGGCAGTAGGTTCTATGGGGGTTGGTGCTTTGGGCTCCTAAGGAGTGGTTGGCTTGGGTGACTTGGCAACCTTCTTTGGCAACATGAATGGTAGTTTGATAGGTGAGCCAGGTGCCTCCCCCTTACTGTTCTTAGCAGAACAACACTTTTGAACCTTGAATTTCAATGGTGAATGGAATGAATGGCCCTTTGCATCTGCTTTTCTTTTTGCAGGGCTCTTCTTCTTGGTGGGGCTCTTCTTGGTGGGGCTCTTCTTGGCAGGGCTCTTCTTTGTAGGGCTCTTCTTTACAGGACTCTTATTTGTATGGCTCCTCTTTGAAGGGCTCTTTTTCACAGATCTTATTTGTATGGATCCTCTTTGAAGGGCTCTTCTTTGCAGGGATCTTCTTTGTAGGGCTCTTTGTATGGCTTTTCTTCTTGTGACCCCTTTTCTTTGCATCCAAACTCCTGGTGGCTCTACCTTTCTTTGGTGGAAAAGGAGACTCTGGTTCATCTGTAGTTGATGCCATAGGAAAGTCTGGATCATTTGGGTTTATTCATTTTTTTAAAACCATAGAAACGGATTTCTCTCTCACCCACATGACCCAAGACTCTGGATATTCATGCAATTGCAGCAAATAGAAAAAGAAAATAAAGAACATGAGTAAATACCGTAAGTTAAGAAGTTAAAACAAATCAATGGCACATGGGATGCACACTTATAGTGAGTGTAGTCATTCTTGACTCAATATATCTCCATGCATTAGCAAGCACCCTCCATCCACAAGATGTTCAACTTGTTTGTAAAGGCACTTTTTGATTGTAGTACTTGAAAGCTTCTATATTGTAATCTCTATTTGTGGTAGTCAGGTGACCAACAATAAGTTTGGCAGCATTGCAAGAAGACATCAACAAAAAAGATTTAATAGAAAACAAGGGGCAATGAAGCATAGATCATACTTCAGACTTACAGTTTACTTCTCCCATGGATACTTGACAGTGAATTCATAAATATAATGTCTTTCTCCAAAATATAGAAGATAATAAGACTCCAATGCCCTCTATAAGAAAACAACAATTAACTAGGAATACCACAGAATATAAAAAATTGTTAGGAGTTAAGACTTACCCTTTAACATAGGGGTATATTATGTAATTGCAGGTCAGCATGTCCAATTCTTCAAAAAAATCTTGAAAGGCTTCCTTGCTTGTTGCATAGGCACTGCGTCACTAGAGGATATTTACATAGTTATAGCCTCTAGAAGATCCCTCATAAGACACCTGAAGTCAAAGAAAATACATCCCCCAATGAGGCCCTTGTAGGCGCTTATGCACTAATAATTAGCAAAGAGGCAACACATACCTGAGACAGATAAAGAGCACAATATCACCAACCTCAATGTTGGGGTTTACAAGCATACTTGTTTCTTGAGGGAATATGTCACAATACACCTCATCATCCCAAACATGGAGACATCCACAACCATTTGGCCTGTAACTTTTTCATAAAAGAGAGAGTTGGATGCTCTTAAATTTTTTGCTTGCTCTATAAGGATAGCATCTTCTGATACCATGTCTTGGTCCCTCTCAACCTCCTTGCCTGCTTTGATATCCTTCACCTTTCTTGTGTCATACTGATGTGTAACATCTTCAATGACAACCCCTGACTTTTTCTACTGACTGGCCAGGGGAATATTTAAAATTTAATAGGCCCTAAGATCCTCACTAGGAATTGGCTCTAGAGCCTCATCAAACTTGTACCTCAGTACTGACACAAGCACAAAATATTTGCTCATCAGTGTGACCTTGTGAGCAAATGCAGCTGCAATGTAGCTATCATTCATAAAATCTATACAGAAATCCTCAGCAGCCTCCTGAAGGCACATCATGGCTTGAGATTGCCACCTTATTGAACAAAAGTTTTTCTTTTCATAATGCTCACCAATCTATCTGATATCTCTTTGACAACTCTCATGAAGGGTAGCCTAGGAATAAGAAGACAAGTAGATTTTTGTGCTTTCCTTATCTTCCTTAGAGATTTGACCTGATAATTCATTCTCTCCTAGCAGTAGGTCTCTGACCAGGTTGTGTAAGTGGCTTGACTGGTTCCTACTAATTATCATCTTTCTCTGAATCCTTTGGAACTTTGTAAACTTTTCTTGCAATTTGCTTTTTTTCTTGCCATATGATAGGAGTAAGCCAAAAAAAATGTCCGAACAACGCGATAGGAGGTGCTTGTAACTTTTCAAACCATTTGCTATTGCATCATGCAGGAAGATGATATGAAAGTTTCACACACTTTGAGAGTGCCCAAACACCGCGATAAGAGGTGCTTGCAACTTTTCAAACTATGCGCTATTGCATCATGCAAGAAGATGGAAAGAAAGTGTTACACTATATTAGATTTCTCGAACAATGCGATAGGAGGTGCTCGCAACATTTCAAACCATGCCTTATCAAGTCATGTGGGAAGATGGGAATAAATCATCACACCTTGTAGAACAAGGTGATAGATGTTCACCACAATGCAGTGTCGCACCATGGAGGATAATGACAGAAAGTACACATGCTCGAACAAAGCGATAGAATGTACTTGCACTGTTCAAGACCACACCTTATCGCACCATGGAGGATTACTTACAAACATAATGGGACAAGGCAATTGTGAAAAGGCTCTGCAGAACGACGTGATGGGTGGGGGATGGGTAAGGACAAAACGACGTGATCGGATCATTTGAGAGGGGTGAGAAATGAGCACATGACATGGAAGTGATATACTTCCAACCATCCGTACAATGACCATCTAAAAACTTTGCCACGTGGCTTGTGTCCATGCATGACACATGTCACCAACGGTCATTTTCTAGTGCCATATTAAGCTTAACCTTTGCCATTTTCTCTCCCTTCCCACACCCTACGATAACCCCTTACGGAACGATTACACATACTCCCCCGAATTTTCTAGCCCCTTTTTATGCTTTATCACTTGTTCCACACGGCGCGAGTAGGCGGTGTTGAAAAATTTGCGTCATAAGATGATGGCGTTGTTAAGGCTTCAATCAGAGCTCTTCTATCCTTCCTACCCATTAGTTTATCAACTCCTCCAACCCCTTTAGAGCACTCTCATTCACTCACCTTTCACATTTGTTAACACCAATCCTCCCTATCCTATACATCCTCCAACATATCCCCCTAGGGTCTCTCTACATCGATCCATCTTGCTCTCCACATAGTTCGAGCAATTCCCTCCTATCCCATCCGTAACTCCTGCATGGCGCGATAAGTGATAGTCGTAGAGTCTGCCTCAGACCAGTATCGCGTCGTTCCAGTTTGAAGGGTTCACTGATGATCTCTCAAGTTACCTCCTGCATGACGCGATAAGATATAGTTGCAGAGTTTGCCTAAGGCTAGTTTCGTGCTATTTGGTTTTGAAGGGTTCACTAACATGTGGTCTCTCAAGTTACCATCCTTTTTAACCAAAAGATGAGTCTTATTGCTGAAGGTCGTGAAGAGATTTCAGAAGAGATCCCAAGTGAGAAGCTCTTGGTTCCTGTCATGGATGGTGGTGACATGGAAGTGTACTCAAAGGCATATGAAATATTCAATCCTTTGTTTGATCTTGCAGTGATGCTAGGCAAATTGAACCAGATTTTGTGAGAGGAAGTCAAAGAGTTTGAAGAGGCAGTTGAGGGTAAGTGTTTGGTGTTGGATGGCAAAACTTATTTTCATCTAATTGAGTTTACTACCAAATCAATTGAGAAAGGCAAAGTAACAAGGAGATTAGGAATATTTTCCAAGAAGACTTCTTTTGTTTGCCCACCGACCATTTCTTGTCCTATCCATTTAAAGCCTTGCAACCTTGCTCCAAAAGAAGTTGCCTTTCTTTTCTTTTTGTTCCTTAAAGTTGATATGCAAGGCAAAGGTGATGAAGTGAAATATACAAACAAAGAGGGAACAAATACAAACGTTTTCACATTCTTGCAGCTAGAGAAAAGTGAAATTCTAGAGGAGGACAAAATTGATGTTGTAGCTGAGGAGCAGGAGGGTTCAAATTTTGATGTTGTTCAATTTAGAGCTAGTATAGTCATTGATGAGCCCACAGAGGAGGTAGAGTTATCTGAGGCCTCCCTTACTATTCCAAGCCTTCCCTACTTTTATATCAATGGAAAGAGTATATCCCTCTCCACCACATTCATGTCTGCTTAATATCAGGGAGGACTACTATATTGCAAGCATTTCTGAAGCTTCTAAGGTGACTAAAGACTTCATTGATACAAAAGAAGAGTCGAAAGAGGAGTTTTTGGCACTTGATCTACAGACATCCGATAACTTATTTCTTCATGCTCCTGATGCACTTGCTCTATGCTTGAAAAGAGTGAAAGAGGAGAAACCTAAATTAAAAATGAGGATTTTGAGAAGAAGCTTGTTGAGCTTGGTATCCAATCTTTTGGCAGAGACTTTAAGTTAAAGGAAGTTGAAAAGAATGTTGACAAAATTTGAGATGACTGGATCATGCAATCTCCTTCAAGAAAAAGTCATTGTCGAGGATGAGTTGCAAAAGGTAGATTCAGTTTCACCTTCATCTCCCTTCCTATAATCTCCCTTTTTTCCAAGTTTGTTTTAATTAATCATTACTTCTTGTTTTGCAGATTGAACTCCCTGACAAGGAAAATTTTCTTGGGAGAGCTAAAGGCTCAAGAGGGAAAGCAACAGAGGGAACTTCTAGAAGGAATGCCTCCTCTCTCATGCACTACATGTCTACATTGGATAGTGCTTTCTTCTGTGCTTTTCACATGCAATATTTTGAAGATCCTGAGTTACCAATATTTTCCTTGAAGATATTGTCACGATATTCGGGGTACACTCCCCTTCAAATCAATGCAAACAAAATCATGCTACTTGAGAGAGCTGCAACACTTACATTATTTGGGCATGCCGCAGGATTCAATGCGTCAAGAGCAGGATACTTTCTTTGCTACTCTAGTTATGCAACAGCAGCTGAGGAGACACATGTCAACCTTATTGGGGGCTATAGAAGAAGAAAGTTTTTGAGATATAGGGGTGACATGCCTAGTGATACCAAAATAATAAAAGATTGATGTAAAATTGACAATATTTTGCGTAAAGATATTTTTTTTGAATTTGGATCTTTTTAGAAAGACTCGGTACAAAGTTTCAAAATGAAGCATTAATTCTTTGGGTCAAAACATTTTTCCAAAATTGACCTTAGATTTGGCTATCATCAGGTTAGAATTAGACTAGAAGATGTTGCAAAGACAACATTCAGGACCCGATTTGGACATTTTGAGTTCTTGGTTATGCCTTTTGGGCTAAGCAATGCACCATCAACATTTATGAAGCTGATAGGTAACACATTACGTCCATACTTTGAAAAATCTGTAGGAATTTTCCTAGATGATAAACTAGTCTATAGTAGATCTCAAAAAGAAAAAAACATTTACGTCTAGTGTTTGAGCTTTTGAGGACATATAAATTATATGTACGTGAAAGTAACAAATGTGATTTCTTTGAGACCAAAATTGTCACATCATATCTGCAGAGGGAATGCGGGTAGAACCTGAGAAAGTGGAAGCTATTCTCAGGTGGCAAGCACCAAAAAATCTCGAAGAGCTGTATATTTTTCTTGGTATTTTGGGTTCATACCAACAATTTGTAAAGGACTACACAAAGAATGTGGTCCTGTTTTTTATAAGACCAGTTGAGGCCAAAAAATAATAGTGTAAGTTGTGGGGAAGCCTTACAAAAAAAGCTTTGAAAATCTTAAGGGGACTATAACAGTTGAACCTATATTGACTATGGTGGATCCAAATGAGCTGTTTGTCTTGGAAACAGATACAATCTCTTAAATTCCAAGCTCTTCCACCAAGTGCGAAAGCCATAAAGCCTCCTTGCATGCCTCTGAAGCGGCACCATACTCTGCCACTGTTGTAGACAATGCAACACACTTTTGTAGCCTGGTTAACCAAGAGACTTCTCCCCCTATGAACTTGAAAACATACCTTGAAGTAGACTTACTACAAACCGCATGACCATCACAGCTTGCATTCGTAAAGCCCGCCACACATATGCCTTCTACTTGCCAAAGCAGATGCACAAATTCTTTGTTCCCTTGAGGTACCTCATAATACCCTTCATTGCTTCCCAATGCTTTGTGCCAGGATTTTCCATTTACCTAATAACCACTCCCACCGCAAATTCAATATCAGGAAGTGTAGCTACCATAGCATACATCAAACTACAAACATCTGAAGCATACAGAATCTTGGACATTTCAGCCTTTTCATCATTAGGTGTAGGGTTATCCACTGCACTAAGTTTTACATATGGAGGCAATGGTACACCAATTGCTTCCCCCCCTCCATATGGAAACGCTCCAAAATATTGGATACATATTCTTGTTGTGATAGGTTAAGGAGACCTTTTGATTTGTCCCTAAATATATGCATTCCAAGAGTATGATTTGCCTCATCGAGATTCTTCATATCAAAGCTGTCGTGTAGGTTTTGCCTCAATATGTCCAATGCATGAACATTCTGGCTTGCAATCAACATATCATCCACATACAAAACCAAGATAATTAGACTATCATCTGGTACCCTCTTGTTGTACAAACAGTGATCAATCTAACTCCGCTTGAACCGTTGAAATTGCATGAATGTATCAAATCTCCGATACCATTCCCGAGGTGCCTCTTTCAGCCCATACAAACTCCTTTTGAGTTTAAATACCATCTTTTCCTTCCCTTTTGCAACAAAACCTTTAGGCTGCTGCATATGGTTGTATGCACGATCAACTGTACCCACTTTTTGCAATTCCCCCCCAAGTGTGACACTGACAATGTGACTTGAGCTGCATATCTCGTCGAGAAATGTGGCCTTCCAAGCCTCCAAATGATGCCACATGGTTTTGTCAACTCATCGAGTTATGCGGCACCAAGCTTGATGCCACATGGAGGGTCCACGTAACTCGACGAGTTACGTAGTCATACTGCATGGCACCGAGCTCGGTACCCATGGACGGTCCGTCTCGCAACATAAATAAAGAGATAGAGAGAGAAAAGGAATATGTCTAAATGATTTTGAAAAATTGTTATTATGCGCATATGGAGACGATGCCCTTTTTCTATTGAAGAGAAAAGGAGTCCAAGTGGCACAGGGACCATGCGAGAGGGGACGGACAAAGTGTGGCAACTGTGTGTGTGTCTCTCTCTCTCTCTCTCTCTCTCTCTCTCTCTCTCTCTCTCTCTCTCTCTCTCTCTCTCTCTCTCTCTCTCTCTCTCTCTCTCTCTCTCTCTCTCTCTCTCTCTCTCAACTTGTTCAAGGCGGTGGTTGGTAGTCCAAGGCGATGGTCAGCTGTTGGAGGATTTTAAGCCACGTGCAAGTTCCTGTTAAGCACTACTCTCTCTCTCTCTCTCTCTCTCTCTCTCTCTCTCTCTCTCTCTCTCTCTCTCTCTCTCTCTCTCTCTCTCTCTATCTATCTATCTATCTATCTATCTCCTATGATGAGGACCAGTAGGGCGAGCTAATGCAAGCCCCATATGTGTGTGTGTGTGTGTATGTGTGGTCTATGGACGCACCCATAGGGTGAGTTCAAGTGAGACCCCCCCCCCTGTGTGTGTGTGTGTGTGTGTGTGTGTGTGTGTGTGTGTGTGTGTGTGTGTGTGTGTGTGTGTGTGTGTTTCTCTGTCGTCAATGCAAGAGCAAGAAGTTACAGCAGGAGGGGGGGGGGGAATGAAGGGCAACTGAATGCAACGAGGAGAGATCGCAGCTACATCTTTTTTTTTGGGGTGAGGGGGGATATTCGGGGGGCATATCTTAAATATTTGATTTTTCTTTATAGTTGTGCCAATAGTATAGAGATAAAGAAAGATATTTCTTTTTAAATTTTAGTCGCCACCCCTCCTTGGATCCTCTGATGACAAAAATAAAGAGATAGATAGATAGATTGATATATATATATATATATATATATAGAGAGAGAGAGAGAGAGAGAGAGAGAGAGAGATAAAGAAGTAGTTTTCTTTTTAAATTTTTAGTTGTTGAAAATCTAGTTGTCCATATAGATGATGAGGTTCCTTGTAAGTAGACACGTATGCGACAATAAAGATGATGATATAGAAAATAATATAAAATACCTTATAGATAAAAATCTAGTTAACCATACAAAGAACCATTTAAAAGGGCTTGGAAAAAATGTATAAGAAACCATAAAGAGGACCATATAGAGGATCATACCATTAACCATATAGATGATCATATAGATGCCCATTTGTATGCCTATATAGAATATCGTTGAACTAACCATATAGACTAGCATAGAACTGACCATATAGACTACCATATGGACTACCATAGACATGTTGTCTATGGCAAAATGATAGCGCTATATTGAGATGCCCACATGGATAATGTAGAGGACTATGCCCATGCAGATAATTATAGAGACAACCATATTATAGACAATCATATGCTAATCCATATAGATGCCAATGTAGACGACCATATAGAGGCCAATATAGATTTACATAGAGCCCACTATAAAGATGATCATATCCTAATCCATCATAGAAATATAGCAATGAAGATGACCCTATTGATGACATTAGCCGATCATATTGATGATTCACGTAGACAACCAATATTTTGCAAAGTTTATGTCCATGTAGACAGTTGTATAGATGACCATAGAGACATTGTAGATGCACTTGTAGAGAACCATATAAACACCCATATAGAGACTATATAGACTAGCATTTCCTAATCCATTATAAAAGGTACAAATGTAGATAACCATATAAAGGTCCCATATATAGCCATAAAGCTAATCATATAGATGAAAATATAGAAAACCATATAAAGACCCATGTACATGGTTAAAGATCCAACCATACTAGATGATAATATCATAATCCATGATAGAAGAGCTAAAATGGGTTGTATGAGCCATATGACCATTTTAGCAGATAGGATGGCCCTTGACCGCCCCCCAAACCATAATGGATGGTTGTGTGACTTTGCAGGAGTGGGTGAATGGTACTCACCTCCACTTTGCAAAGTCTCATGTCCATTTAGTATGGTTTGGGCAGTCCCGACCCATACTATGGGCTAAAATGGATTGTATGAGCCATATGTCCCATTTTAGCACATAGATTGGATGGTTGTCAAAATTTGCAAGGGTGGAAAATGATACTCACCCTTACTTGTGCAAAGTCTCATGGCTATCTGATCTAGTTTGGACGGTCCCGAACCATACTATGCACTAAAATGGGTTGTATGGCTCATACGATCCATTTTAGCACATATTATGGGCCTTGACCGCCCATACCATATTGGATGGCTATGTAACTTTTCAAGGGTGGAAAAATAGTGCTCACCCCCACTTGTGAAAAGTTTTGTGGCCATCCTATATGGTTTGGGCGATCTCGCCATACTATGGGCTCAAATGGACTATATGGCTCATACGGGCCATTTTAGCACATAGTATGGGCCTTGATCACCCATATTAGTTTGGATGGCTCTGCAAATTTTCACGGGTGGAGATGAGCACCATTGTCCCACCCGTGAAAAGTTTCACAGCCATTTGATATAGTATGGGTGGGCAAGGCGTGGTCAAGGCCCATACTATGTGTTAAAATGGGTGGTATGAGCCAAACAACCTATTTTAGCACATAATATGAATTGGGACCACCCAAACCATATCATATGGATGTGAGACTTTTGCGCGGTTGCGAAGGAGTACCATTCCTCCACCCATGCAAAGTTGCACAACCATCCAAACTGGTATGGGTGGTCAAGGCCCATACTATGCGCTAAAATGGGATGTATGGCTCAGACAACCCATTTTAGCGCATATTATGGATTGGGACCGCCTAAACATATTGGATGGTTGTGAAACTTTGCATGGACGGGGGTGAGCACCATTTCTCCATGCAGCCTATTTTAGCACATATTATGAGCCTTGATCGCCTATATCATATCGAATGGCTGTGAAACTTTACAGGGGTGGGGGAATGGTGCTCACTCCACCTGTGGAAAGTTTTGTGGGCATCCAAATATGGTTTGGGCGGTCCAAAATCATACTATGGAAATAAGTCGTATGGCTCATACGACCCATTTTAGCGCATAGTATGGGCCTTGACCGCCCAAACCGTATTGGATGGTTATTCAACTTTGCAGGAGTAAGTGAATGGTGCTCCCCAATACTCATGAAAGTCTCAAAGCCATTTGATATGGTTTGGACGGTCCTAAACCATACTATGTGCTAAAATGGACCGTATGGCTCATAAGGCCCATTTTAGCACATAGTATGGTCCTTGATCACCCATACGATATCGGATGGATGTGCAACTTTGCAAGTGTTAAAAATGGTGCTCACTTCTATCCGTGCAAAGTTTTGTGGCCATCTAATATGGTTTGGGTGGCCCCGAATCATACTATATGCTAAAATGGGTCGTATGGCACATACGACCCATTTTAGCACATATTATGGGCCTTGATTGTCCATACCATATCGGATGGATATAAAACCTTTCAAGGGTGAAGGAATGGTTCTCACTCCCACCCGTGGAAAGTGTTGTGGCCATCCGTCGATATGGTTTGGGCGGTCCCGAATCATACTGTGTGTTAAAATGGTCTGTAGGACTCATACGTCCATTTTAGCACATATTATGGGTCTTAATCACCCATATCATATCAGATGGCTGTGAAAATTTTCAAGGGTGAAGGAATGGCACTCACCCCCACCCGTGAAAACTCTTGTGGCCATTTGATATGGTTTGGGCAGTCTCGAACCATACTGTGCTAAATTGGGCCGTATGGCTCATACGACCCATTTTAGCACATATTATGGGCACTGATCGCCCATACCATATCAGACGATTGTGCAACTTTGTAGAGACATACAAATGGTGATCACCTCCACCCATGCAAAGTCTTCTGGCCATCCAATATTGTTTGGGCGGTCCCAAAGGGTTGTATGGCTCATATGACCCATTTTGGTGCATAGTATGGGCCTTGACCTCCCAAACCATATCGGATGGCTATTTAACTTTGCAGGAGTAAGTGAATGGTGATCCCCAACACTCATAAAAAGTCTCACAGCCATTCAATACGGTTTGGGCGGTCCTGAACCATACTATGTGCTAAAATGAGCTATATGGCTCATACGACCCATTCTAGCACATAGTATGGGCCTGCCTTGATAGCCCATATTGTATCGGATTGTTGTGAAACTTTGCAAGGGTGAAATAATAATGCTCACCTCCACCCTTGAAAAGTCTTGGTGGCCATTCGATATGGTTTGGGCGGTCCCGAACCAACTATGTGCTAAAATGATTCGTATGACCCATACGGTCCATTTTAGCACGTATTAAGGGCCTTTATCACCCATACTATATTGGATCGTTGTGAAACTTTGTAGGGGTGAAGGAATGGTGCTCACCCCCACTCGTGCAATGTCTAATATAATGGATGGATGTGAAACTTTGCAGGGGTGATGGAATGGTGCTCACCCCCACCCATGCAAAGTCTTGTGGCCATCCGATATGGTTTGGGCGGTCTCGAACGATACTATGTGCTAAAAGGGGACGTATAGCTCATATGGACCATTTTAGCACATATTATGGACCTTGATCACCCATACCATATTGGATGATTGTGCAACTTTGTAGGGGTGAAGGAATGATGCTCATACCCCGTGCAAAGTCTCATGGCCATTTGATATTGTTTTGGCAGTCTTGAACCATATTATGCACTAAAATGGACTGTATGGCTCATACGGCCCATTTTAGCGCATAGTATAGGCCTTGACCGCCCAAACCATATCGGATGTCTATGAGACTTTGCATGGTGGGGGAATAGTACTCACCCCCCACCCGTGAAAATTCACTTGGCCATCTGATATGGTTTGGGTAGTCTCGACCCATACTATGCGCTAAAATGTGTTGTATGAGCCATATGTCCATTTTAGCACATAGTATGGGCCTTGACTGTCCATACCATATCGGATGGATGTGCAAATTTTCATGGTGGGGGAATGGTGCTCACCCCACCGGTGAAAATTCTTGTGACCATCTGATATGGTTTGGGTGGTCCCGAACCATACTATGCGCTAAAATGAGCCGCATGCCTCACATGGCCCATTTTAGCACATATTATGGGTCTTGATTGCCTATACCATATCGGATGACTTTGAAACTTTGCAGTGGTGGAAGAATGGTGCTCACCCCCACTCATGAAAAGTCTTGTGACCATCCGTTTTAGCTTGGGCAGACAGTCTTGAATCATACTATATGCTAAAAATGGGTAGTATGGCTCATACGGCCCATTTTTAGCACATAGTATGGGTACCCAAACGTTATCGGATGGCTATGAGACGTTGCGCGGGTGGGTATGAGCACCATTCCCTCACTTGTGAAAAGTTTCATAGCCATCCAAACTGGTATGGGCAGTCAAGGCTCATACTATGCGCAAAAGTGGGTCGTATGAGCTATATGGCTCATTTTTGCGCATAGTGTGGGGGTTGGGACTGGCCAAACCATATAGGATGGACATGATACTTTTCACGGGTGAAAGCGAGCACCATGTCTAAATTTACACAACCATCCAAATTGGTATGGGTAGTCAACGCCCATACTATGCGCTAATATGGGAAGTATGAGCCATACGGTCCATTTTAGAGCATAGTATGGATTGAGACATGCCCAAACCATATTGGATGGCTATGAAACATTGTATGAGTGGAAGTGAGCATCATTTCCCACCCGTGTAAATTTTCACAGCCATCCAACATGATATGGGCTGTCAATGCCCATACTAAGTGCTAAAATGGACCGTATGAGCCATACATTCCATTTTAGCGTGCATAGTATGGGTTGAAACCGCCCAAACCATGTTCGATGGTTGTGAAACTTTACACAGGTGGGGTTGAGTACCATTTCTCCACCCGTGCAAAGTTGCACAACCATCCAAGTTTAGAGTTTAGGATTCATGGTTTGGGGTATAGGGTATACGATAGCCGTACGACCCATTTAGCACATAGTATGGGTCGAGATTGACCAAACTATATTGGATAGTTGTGAAGGATCATTCCCTCAGCCGTGTAAAGTTGCACAGCCATCCGAATTTATGATTTATAGGTTAGGGTTTAGGGTTTTGGATTTTGAAGTTTAAGATATAGGGTATTGGGTTTAGGGTTTATGGTTCAAGGTTTTATGGTCTAGGGTTTACAATTTATGGGTTAGGGTTTAGGGTTTTGAGTATTGAGTTTAGGATTTAGATTTTGGGTTTGTGATTCAAGGTTCAAGGTTTATGATTTATGATTTATGGTTTAGGCTTTAAGATTTTGGTATAGGCTTAGGGTTTAGGGCTAACTGTTTAGGGTTCAAAGTTCAAGGTTTAGGGTCTTTGTTTCAAGGATTATGGTTCAAGGTTCAGGATTTAGGGTTTATAACGCATAGTATGGATCGGGAACGTCCAAACCATATCGGATGTCCATAAGACTTTGCACAGGTGGGGATGAGCACCAATTTCAAACCCGTGCAAAGTTTCTCAGTCATCCAATATGGCTTGAGCGGGCAAGGTCCATTACTATACGCTAAAATGGGTCGTATGGCTCATACGACCCATTTTAGCGCGTAGTATGGGCTTTGACCGCCCAAACCATATCGAATAGCCACGAGTGTTTGCACGGGTGGGGGTGAGCACCATTCCCCCACCCTTGAAAAGTTGTATGACCATCCAAACTAGTATGGGTATTCAAGGTCCATACTATATGCTAAAATGGGTCGTATGAGCCATACGGCCCATTTTAGCGCATAATATGGTTCAAAACATTCCAAACCATATTGGATGGCCACAGGACTTTTCATGTGTGAGAGTGAGCACCATTCTCCACCCAACCCCTACAAGGTTTCACAGCCATCCTATATGGTACGAGCGGTCAAGTCCCATACTATATGCTAAAATGGGCCGTATGAGCCATACGATCCATTTTAGGTCTAGTACGGTTCGAGACTGTTCAAACCATATTGGATGGACACAAGACTCTGTACGGGTGGGGGTGAGAACCATTCCTCCAACCACACAAATTTTCACAAGCATCTGATGGTATGGGTGGTTAAGGCCCATACTATACGCTAAAATGGGTCGTGTGATACATACGACCCATTTTAGCGCATAGTATGGATCGGGACTGCCCAAACTATATTGGATGGCTCTGAAACTTTGCATGGGTGGGATTGATAACTAATCGCCTACACATGCAAAATTGCACATCCATCCAATATGGTATGGGCAGTCAAAGCCCAAACTATGCGCTAAAATGGGCAGTATGGCTCCTACGACCCATTTTAGGACATAGTATGAGTCGGGACCACCCAAATCATATTGGATGTTTGTGATACTTTGCACAAGTGGGGTGAGAACCATTCCTCCATCCTTGAAAAGTTTCATAGCAATCGAATATGGTTTGGGTGGCCAAGGCCCATACTATGTGCTAAAATGGTTTGTATGGCCAATTTAAGTGTATATTATGTATCGAGACCTTCCAAACGATATCAGATGGCATCAAAAGTTTGCATGGTCCATCGTAGAAATTTTCATAGCCATTTGAACTAGTATAGGTGGTCAAGGCCCATACCATGCAGTAAAATGGGTCGTATGGCTCGTACGGCCCATTTTAGCATACGGTATGGTTCGGGACCACCCAAACCATATTGGATGGCCACGAGACTTTGCATGGGTAGGGGTGAGCACCATTTATCCACCCCTACAAAGTCTTGTGGCCATCTGATATGGTATCAACGATCAAGGCCCGTACAATGAGCTAAAATGGGCCGAATGAGCCATATGGCCCATTTTATTGCATAGTATGGGGCTTGACCGCCCAAACCATATCGGATGGCTGTGAAACTTTGTACAAGTAGATGAGATTTATTTTCCCATCCCTGCAAAGTTGTATAGCCATCCAATATTGTATAAGCGGTCAAGACTCACACTATGTGTCAAAGTGGGACATATGGCTAATACAACCCATTTTAGCGTATGGGTTGGAACCGCCCAAACCATAAACGTGGCATATGAGGTGGTGGATGGCATGGCACTTAAGGTGAAGTGGCATGCAAGGTGGCAATGGAGGGTGGTGGATGAGTTGACAATTAGAGTGACATGACAAGCCAAGTGTTAAAGTATTGATTCTCGTGCTGTTGAAGGTGAGATGGGGTGATGACATGAACCTTTGGTGATGTGGCAACCTCCTTGTATGAGGGTGGAATAGCCAACTAGGATTGGGAGAGTAGGACCAAGCCATTGTTGGTTGAAAAGCGTAAAAATTTCTAGGCTTGGTATTTTACCAAACCTAAGGAGGTACACCTCAAGTGAATGGTGCAAGTGAAAAAAATTAAAACAATGGAGAAGTGTCTTTTCCTTATTCAAATTGACTCAAATTTATTTCTAGGAGGACCTTACACTAAGAGTTAGGACATCTATGAAAATCAAAATGAATGACAGTGTACATTTTTTATTAGATGTTTTAAAAAACTATATCAAGGTCCTCTAAGTAGTCCATGTTATTTTCTAAGGTAGATCTTTAAAAAATGAACCGTTGAAGTTCAAATTTTTTCGCATGCTCACATTCGTTGGGTAATAATCTATCAAAAGGCCGTTGGATCTTGCAAAATAAGTTTTACATCATTAGATATCTGGTATAAAAAATTTAGGATTTCATAAATAATAATTTTAACAAAAAAATGAATAATAATTATGCAAAGATCCAAAACATTATCAATAAACAAGTTAAATTGCTTGCCAAGTGAACATTTTATGTGCAAAAGGGCAAGTAAAGAAGAATGCCCATATTCATCAAGGTCACAATGATGTGACAAGGTGTGATAGGCTTAACCAGATTACTTCTTGCGCAATAAAATTGCCATTTAGATGTGAAAAAATGAAGATAAAAGCTTTCCATTGTGTTTGAAACTATGTGCTTTGTGTGGTTATACCAAATCTTGCCTCTTCAAAGTAAGTGCAAGCAAGTCAAATGTACGTAGGAGTGGCAAAAAAAGGATGTTTTTTGGATGTCTTGGTGGGGGCAACTGTTGAAAGTAGGTACACCTTATCATGCATACACCCATATAGATTTCCTCATGCAAATCACAATGTAAAAATATAGTTTTTACATCCATCTGTATGAGTTTCAATTCCTTGATGCAACCAAGCCCAAAACAATCCGCAACGTAGTCATCTTGACAATGGGGGAAAAGATCTCATCAAAATCAATTCCGTGTTCCTGCTTGTACCCTTTGACAATCAATTGTGCCTTGTACTTTTAGAGAAACCATAAGTGACTTTCTTTTTGTAAACCCATTTGCATGGCAAAACTTTATGCACTTTTCGCAAATGCACGAAATCCCAAGTATCATTCTTCACCAAAGATTCCATCTTTGATAGCATGGCCCTATACCATTTCTTGTTGTCCGGACTAGTGGGACTAGCCAATGCTTCCTTGAAGCAAGATGGTTCACCACAATCTGTCAACATGACATAATCAGCACAAGGAACAAATCTATCTAGTTTCCTTGACCTCCGAACCAAAGGCTCCACATTTCCAGTTTGATGTCCAACGTGCAAATCTGCAGATTACTGTCCATACATTTCAAATTGACCAAATTCAAACTGACCAATTGATTCACATTGTCCAAAGTCTGACTATCCTGCATGCTATCTTGCATGCGAATTTGCCAGTTTTGATAGTCCTGATTTGTGCTACTCCGATTGTGGACTATGATGGGCAATTTTTGGCTAAGAATTTTCAACACCATTCCCTACACTTTTGGGAACATTATCAACAATTTGCTGTTGACCATTGGGCATACACTACTGTCCAAAAGGTACATCTTCCCGGAAAACAACTCTCCTAACTTCTTCAGTTCTTTGAGGTTGTTTGTGCATGCAATCCTCCCATAATATTACATCATGGATGTGGACAATTCTCTGCTTTCTGGGATCCCATAATCTATACCCCATTTCACCATCGTCACCATATCCTAGGAATACACACTTAAAGGACTTTGGCTCCAACTTGTTACGGTCTTCCTTTTTTCAAATGTGCACAAAAGCTTCGCAACCAAACACTCTCAAATGAGCGTATGAAGGTGGCTTGATAAACCCCGCTTCCTGGGGAACTCCCCCACCCAAATATTTGTGTGGTGACCGATTAATCAAATGTACGACTGTCATAACAGCCTCCGCCCAAAAACCATGTGGTAACACAACATGAGACAGAATACATCAGGATTTTTCTTGAATAGTCCAATTCACCCGCTCTGCAAACCATTTTGGGGTGGATTATGAGGTTTAGTCAGCTCCTTCTTGATCCCTTTACTGTCAACAAAGTCCCAAAAAGACTTTGACACATACTCACCCCCATTGTTAGAGTGTAGACACTTTACCTTATTGCTGATCTGATTTTCAGCAAGTGCCACAAATTGTTTGAACTTATCCAAGGACTCATCCTTATGCTCACCTTGCGGGCAGCATCATCTACAAAGGTAACAAAATACTGCATTCCCCTTGGAGATAGCCCTGGCATTTGACATACATCAAAATGTACCAATTCCAAGGGAGAAGCCTTCAATGAAAGAGATTTCTTGTGAGGAGTTTGATTGACATAGATACAATGATCACAATGGTCAAAATCAGCATACCTCAAACACGATAAATACCCCAAACAAGGAAGCACCTTCATTCTCATTTGAATTATGTGTCCCAACCTACCATGCCACAAGGAAACACTTGGCTACTTGGTTATGGCGACTACATGGTCCCGCACACTAGACACATGAAGTGGATACATAGTGTCACTTTTAGGAACTTTAGCAATAATCCTAGATCCCTAGCTAACTTTCCACCTACTATCCCCAAAGGTAGTATGATAGCCATCATCACCTAGCTTCCTTGTGCTTATCAAGCTCTTCTTGAGCTCAGGTATACGCCTCACATGATGCAATGTAAAATCTGTACATGCTGAAATTTCAGCTTCAGAGGGTTGATTCCCTCAATATCAAATGCATGGTTATCACCCAAATGAACAACACCCTCTCTGTCAGCTCTGTAACTAAAGAACCATTCCCAATGTGGTGTCACATGGAATGAAGCACCTAAATCCAAAATCCGGGTGTGCATGTTAGCATCAGAATCAACAACCAAAGATTGCGCACTAAAAGAAGAAGCAAAGAGAATATCATTGCCACTGTCCACATCTACATTAATTTCCTCTATCTTAACCATGCTCTTCTTTTCAAGTTGACCATCCTTTTTGTCATCCCTGCTATCATCAGGCTTTTTACCCTTGCCTTTCTCTTTCTTCCACTTAAAGCAATCACGCTTCTACAGCCCTTTCTTGCCACAATGATGGCACTCAACATCTTTCCCACTTTCCCATGAGACTTGTTGTTTCCTTTGTTTTCCAATCTCCCCCTTTGCTCAGATCTACCTCTGGTATGCAATACATTGGAAGACTTATTAGCTGCAATATTCTGTCTATTCAGCTCTTCCATTAGCAAAGAGCTCTCCATATTAGAATACATCAGCATAGCATTGGAGTTGCTCATGGCTGTCATGAATGTATTCCAACCTTCAGGTAAAGTGCATAGTAGAAAAGTAGCTTTAGATTCATCATCAATGTTGAAATTCACAGCAACCAACTGGTTGAAAACCGAGTTGAACTCATTAAGATGTTCAGCCATGGATACCTTCATCCGAAGGTCCATCAACTTCTTCAACCAGTAAACCTTACTAGCAGGTTTTTCCTGAGCATACAACTCCTCAAGTCTAGTCCACATAGCATAGGTCGAATTTAACTTATCTATGTTCAATAGCAAAGAGTCAAAAATTGAAAGCTCTATCGTAGATTGTGCAAGCTTATCTAGATCTTCCCAATCCGATTGCTCTATGTCTGTTGGTCGTACCCCCTTTGTCTTGATAGGCTTCACTTGTTTCTTATGCACCAAGACATTGTAGCATTGTTTCTGCCATATGACAAGATTGTGTGCACCCTCAAGATTCTTGATGTGCAAAAGGTTGTTGTTGTCATTGTTGCTTGCCATAACTTCAACCTAAAAATAGGAAATTGAAGCCTCTATTGACCGGAATCTCAAACTTGGTCTACAACACTGATAGCCACTGACAAAGAAACACAAGATCAGTTGTACAAACTGATCTGAGCTAGTCTAAAAAATTCAAGCTGCAGATTCAGACTTGGCAGTCTATCTAATTTGAAAATTTAAACTCAATAGTCTGTAGAATTGAGATTATCCAACAATCTGCAGCTGCAATAATCCAATTCAGCTTCAACAATATATAATCTTGCTTCAACTTCAACAATTTAGATTCAGATCTTCTACACTTTTGGCACACTCTTGGAAACCCTTGCTAAAAACCCTTGCTCATTGCCTACCTCAAAACTGAGTTACCAAGCTTACAGATCTGAGAGCTCGAAGCTCATAAGCACTCTCTCTGCAGGTTTGCTGCTCCACTTACAAGACCAAGATGACCTTGCTCTCAATCTCGCACATTGTTGCAATGACAAAGACTATCTACACACTCTGATGTTGAACCAGAGTTCTAATGCTGAACCAAAACACTGCTGTTGAAACACATATTTGATATTGAGGCACGCTCATCGCACAAGCTTGTGAAACCACAGATTTGATGCCAGCTTGTGAAACCACAGATTTGATGCCAGTTTTTAAGGATCGAGTGAAGCTCAAACTACAGATTCAGACTCGACAGTCTGTCCAATCTGTAGATTCAGACTCAACAGTCTACAGAATTCAGACCTAGCAATCTGCAAAATGCAGACATAGCAATGTGTCGAATTCAGACTTAGCAAACTGATTATAGTGCAGAATCAGACGCAGCAATAAAGGGATGGAGATGCATGCACATAAGTTAAAGATGGAGAGGATAGCTTTGATACATTATTTGTGGGTACAAAAGAGTTGTATCTCTTTAGGTTTTTTTGATAGATATAGTGTAGGATTATACAACCGCCCGATAAGGGTGCGGATATACAACAACGTGGCCCTTTATCCCAACAATTGTAAGTTGGTGTACGTAAATCCAGGCGTGCTATTCCAAGATATACAACCACCCGTAAGGGTACAAATATACAACTGCCCAATAGGGGTGCAGACGGGCACGTGGCCCTTTATCCCAGCAATTGTAAGTTGGTGTACGAAAATCCAGGCGTGCTATTCCAAGGCCCAGCCTCCCACAGGTCCATAAGAGCCCTTTTTTCACAAAGGCTCAGCCATTTTGTTTTTTTGGATCTTGTCAGCAGACTTAGGAGCCTACCTCGTCCTTTCTCTTCTACACCATATTGAAATCTCCTATAAGAAGCCATTCCCCTTCAATAGAAGTATCTGTGAGATGTAACAACAGTTTGGCTCTTTCTTCAGCAGCGCAAGGGCCACATATGTTGATAATGGTAATTGGTTGATCTACCCAATTAACCCTCACTCCTAGAGCTCTCCCAAAGAGGTGATTTAAGGCCACCTTAGGCTCTAGGTCCTTGTCCACAATAGTAGACGCTATTGTACTCGTCTACTCCCTCTCCATAGAATATCAACTTCTTTTGCTTTCTTATGCTGAAAGTATCTAGGTGATGCTCCTGAATGGCTTAATAGCTAATTTCCTTACCTTTTTATACTTCCTCCCAAAATAGGATGTTCTTCTTCCGGGTTTTTAATCCCTTCACGTTCCATGGCTTGATAACTATATGTTCCATTACTGCAAAAGAGGCACAAACTCCTCCACCTCGAGAAAGGCTACCTCCATAATTTCTTTCCTGTTATCCTCCTTGATTGACACTTTCCCAGCTTCAATCTTCTAGGAGCTTGCCAATCTAGTTGTCAAGAGGTTCTCGACCTAAGTATCCCACAACGCATCAAAAAGATTATCATACAAAAAGGGGATTTTAGGGATATATGGTGGGAGTTGTTTCTATTGACCTAACACCCTAGCTTTGGATTTGAAGCGTTTGCAGAGACATTGGAAACCTACAACCATCCTTCGTCCTTCTTTCTAAAGGTGGGTGAGAGCACAATCTCTTGAAACACTCGGGATTTTGTTTTTTGTTGAGCGATAGACAAAAACTGATGGGTCGAGGCCTCTCCTATTTCTTGAGGGCTTTTGTGTTGTCTTTGGGTTGCCCATTCTTCCCAGATTGTTCGGTGTTTTTCTACGGTGGGATCTTGGATAGTCAGGTTTCATTGCCCGCTTTAAACTCTTCTAGAATTCTAGTCATCTTTATTATGTTTTTGAAATTTTTTTCACTACAATAGCAATTATAAAATTATAATCATAGTGGCACGATGCCATAGGTGAAAAAATAGCTTCAAGCACAGTATCATAACAAAACTCGGCCTATGTTGTTGCTATCTATGACAAGATAGCGAAGTGGGAAGCCCCCAAGACGTCCCCTTTCGCTAGCTCGTGTACAATTTGCTCAGAGGCACACGTAGCCACATAGAAGCCTTTCCCCATTGTCGTGAACTGGCAAACCTCACTTCTTTTGTTCATCGCCATAGCTGCATGTTGGGGTAAAAGGCGGCTGTGCCTTTGCCCTGTGCCGAACGTTAGTGTCTGACCACCCGCTGACTTACTAACCTATTCGTTATATATACATGGTCAATAAGGAGATAGGGACACACTGCTCCATTCTCCACCCACACAACATGTATTTGTCCAGTAGCATTACAGGAAACAAAGCAAGGTTGCGTTAATTTCTTGGAACGCTCAGGCTATCTGAAAAGGTATTGCAATAGCAACGCTAAGGTCTCAATGATATAGCGCAACAGAGAAGCAAAAAGCAAATCGTTGGGCTTCTCAGACAGCGTTACAGAGTGAAAAGAGAGCGAGAGAGAGCGTCTCCGCGCGCGCGCGTGTGTGTGTGTGTGTGTGCGCGCATATATATATATATATATATATATATATATATATATAGAGAGAGAGAGAGAGAGAGAGAGAGAGAGAGAGAGAGAGAGAGAGCCGGGATAGCTAAATCACAAGTCACAAGAGATCCAGCATTGGTCGTTGGTGGATCTCATCAATCTCCTCCATGGTCAGCAATCTAATCAGGCGTCGTGCATGTCGGGCCAAAGTGATCTGAATCCTTTGATGTAGCCTCCGTCGATGCTGTGTAGTCCTCCCCAGTCGTGGGCATCTGGATCTCCCCAACTCAATCGCTCGGTCGATCAGTGTGCCTCTGGCGTGAGGCGACAAGATCTGTTGTGGTAGTAGGTCCTCTGAGTGTCCAGTGTCTGCTCTAAAGAAGTTTGTGATGTGTCTCTGAGACTGGCTGGCCTCTCCTCCCATCATGCTCTCTCTGTGTCTGCGCAACTCGAGCAGAAACAAACCCAAGCATCTCTGATCCTCGTACCTCATGGCTGTGGGGAGTGGTCAAAAGCCCTCTCTGAACAAGCAGTGGAAGCGGCCTCGTATCTCCTAGTAGACAGGGCAATGGCATGTGTAGTGTAACTCTGTCTCAGGCTCCATGTCACATAGGGGGCATGTCCTAGCCTCTGCTGGTACTCCGCTATATCTCCCAGTCTCGATCCGCAGCTAGTGTGAAGATGTGCGTAACTGGTCAATAGCACACCGTGTCCCATGAGACAAGTGGGTGTCCATGTATCTGGGCCTTGTCACAAAACCGTCTGCTGTAAGCTGGAGAAGATGCTCTCTGTAGAAAGCCATCTTCGTGCCCAATGCCTGTGCTGGTTGTATCCATGTCCTCCTGGTCTCTAGCTGAGTCAAGTCCTAGCGGATGAGCCTAGTGATCTTGGACTGTGTAAGAGTCAAGGAGGGTGCATCCAGTGAGTACTGGAAGGGGGGCAACCTGTCTATATTGAATCCATGTGCTTGGAACCATGATGTCATCTCCCCATACCAACATGCTATATCTCCGTGCATGGCTAGCTGTCGGGAGGACTCAAGTGCAAGGCGTTCGTATCTGTCTCTCTGGCAAGTTCCCACATGCGGTGTATGAAGGAGACACATTTGGTAAGCACCTCAACCACTAGTGGGGGGGCAACTAGCTTTGCTCGGATACTGGCACGTAGTACTGAAGCCTTGGCTCTAAAGAGCCGCGAGATCATAGAGACCAAGGGCTTCTCCATGTCTCCCCATCCATCAGAGCGACCTACCCTCCTGTGATGATCCAATGAAGGCCTCAAATCTCGGCTCCGTAGAGCAATGCAGAAGCCACTAAAGTTTCAAAGAGCCAGAGCTTCGTCCGAGGCTCCTGAAACTGTACCTGTAAACACATCCTCTCCAATCTACCCAGTGCCGAATGGGCTCTGGTCAATCTAGTTTCTGCTGCTCTCCTCAATGAAAATGCTGGTCCACTAAAAACCACTCCAAGGTAAGTGTAAGCGTTTGTATACTCCACCGTCTCCTGGCCATATGTGAATGCGAGCGTTGATCTCTTGATCCACTGTGGGGTGGTATTAAATACCATGACCTTGGTTTTACCAATGTTAACAGACAAACCACTTTCATGGGCAAACATATGCAAAGCATCCAAGTGACGTTGCATCCCCTCCGGAGAGTCGGAGATCAACACAATATCATCAGCCTATAACAATAGCAGAATCCATGTCCCTGTCAGCGGTGCACCTCTATCCCCATCTTTCTCAATGTAGTCAGAAACCTCATCCACATACATACCAAATAGAGTAGGAGAGAGCGGGCAGCCCTGCTTCACCCCAATAGTGGAGTGAACCGGTGTAGATAGACCCTCTGAGATGCGTACATGCCCTACTACCGATCTGTACAGTGCCATTATCCCCCAAGTGAGCTATGTGGGTACTCCCATCTCCTATAATTTGCGCATCAATCTAGCTCTGGGTACTGTGTCAAATGCTTTGCGGAAGTCCACAAAGCTACAATAGATCCTTCCTACGGGATCTGCCCTCCTCTATAATGGCCCTGAGTGTCAAGATATGGTCAAGAGTAGAAAAACCTCTCCTGAACCCGGCCTGCCCAGATGCACGCACTCCCTCTCTCTCTGCCCATCTACTCAGTTGCGGCTGCTCGAGAATGGATGCGCACAACCGTGCCAGTGTGTGTCCCAATCATGATAGTGCGATAATTCTTGGGCTCCATGGGGTCTCCTGATTTGAAAATAGGTACAATCGTGGATAGGCTCCATGTACACAGGCAAGCCCTGACACATGGCACGGTTAAACATCATTGCTAGAAGCTCTGCTAGTAGATCTCTCGCATGCATGAAATGCTCCGCCACAAGGCCATCATGATCATATGCTCTCCCAGTCCCCATCCTGTGAATGGCCTTCTTTACCATCTCAGTGATGAAAAAAGCATATGTGTGTGGGCATGGATCGGGGAGGTCGGGAAGGGGCGACTGTCCAGAAACTGTGTACAGAGATGATGCGTATTGACCCCAGATCTCTATAGAGGTAATGCCAGGGGGGGGGGACAGCTCATGGAAGAGGCGCCACACCTCACGTGAGTCCTGACTCAAGAATAGCTGGTAGAGATCCTGCTCTAGTAGAGCCAAAAAAAACCCTCTTCTTTCGCCCCACTAGGCATCAGAAGTCAATTTGTGACTGTCTGTGAGTGATGTCCCCCAAAAGCACTTCCCTCTGAAGTCTGGCTCTAGTCAGGGGGCATTCCTCATCATACCAGTTTTTTTGAGGCATGCTCCCAGAACGGCATCTATGCTCAGGCTGGGTGTGTGGGTATACCTCTGCTGCGTCATGTAATGTCTGTGTCAGTATAGTAGTAAGCTCCTCCAGAGGTCGTCCTGGCTCCTCAGTGCATAGATGTCTGTAGATCCCGTCTATGTATACAAAATCCGTCTCTCGTGTGAAGGTGTAGCGAGTAGGGACTGCTACCCGTGGAATGTGTGCTACATTAAACTGGAAAGAGATGGTCAGCAACACAATAGCATGATCCACTGCCACCCCGACAGGTCTGGGCCCAACTATGAGATCCTGAATACTTAGAGATGAGGCTTGGTTGTGCCATGACATAATCCACTGTGCTGGCTCCACGTCTGTGCGAAAAGCATGTGAAGCCTCCTGCAGCGGGAAATCTCTGTAGGCCATTCAAGATGGCCAATCCATGTGCAGTCGCCATGTCTATCAAGTGTCGTCCATACTCAGTATGTTCCCCATCTTGTGATAGTCTAAATAGGCCCGTTTCTGCAACATCCAGCTCTCTCAACATCTCCTTTGAAGTATTATAAAATATTGTCTGATGATGGGCGGTCCTGGCATTAAAGTCCCCTAGAATGATAATGTCCCCATCTCTAGAGAATTCCCATATGTCATCATCCAAAATAGAGAAGGGAGACTGTCCTCTGTGTGGTGCATATACTGACGCACTTGGGGGAAAGTAGCAAATAGCAATATAAAGATATTTGCCATTCTCTACTCTCAATCTCACCCACATGTACCTAGCTTGCTCATCCCTACGAGCTACATGTGTCAATGGCTGCAACTCCTCCTTGAATAACACTGACTCCTCCTAAGCCCCGCCCTCTGTGCTCTGATTGTGCCTTTTGTTCACAGGCTGTCTCCCATTTGTATCCACTAATGTGAGGCATAGACTGCCCAGGGGCCTGATGTGTCTTAGAGTAGAAGATGATGTCTCTCCCATGAAAACTCTCCTCAAAAACACCCACATCAAGTCGCATAGATCCGTTACAATCCCAGGTAGCAACTATGAGTGTGGTCCCATAGGTCTCACACCGTCATGTGGAGCGTGGCTCCAATATCACTACTCTTCCGTCTCGGTAAAAAGTAATCTTACCTTTTTCCCTTGCCGCTCTAATTTTTGGCATTACCTCTTACAAATGGACTACCTGTGAGAGGGTAAGGTAATCCCCAAGAAAGATGCCCGTCTTCTTAAGAGTTGGTCTCTTCTTCAAAAAGTCTTTCTTCGCTTCCATGGAGGGAAAATGAAGGATAAGTTAAGTACCCTTTCTTTCAAGGTTTCCCTCTTGCTCCCACTTTTTTTGTTGCCCACTCTCCAAGCTCTTGAGTGCATCGGCTCATGAACTCCCAGCAAAGCCATGAGTTCTTTTACCTCTTCGTGTACATTATCTTTGTCTTTCAAGCCGCAGATTCTCACGTGTAGAGAGCCTCTTAAAGTCTCAGGTTGATAATAGTGAGTGTGGATGTTGTTTTCTTACTTTTACCCTTCTTGGCAACCTCAATCCACTTCTCAGCCTCGTCTGCTTTCTGTTGAGTCTTTTGTGATAACGTCCACCCAAGAGGTCGTCATTTTTTTATGTTGCTTCTCCCCCTCTTTGATGGCTCGCACTTGCTCTTTCATTGTGTTGAGTTCTTCTACCACCGAGGGTTGCAATTCTCCTTCTTCAAGCGTGTTCCGTGATCGTGCATCCACAAGCTCCCGCACAAGTGACGCAATCTCTTCGTCTTGGACCGTCACACAATCTCCCATTGCCGTAATCTTGCTTTCTTGGGCCAAAACACAGTCTTCGAGGGCTTTTATAGTCCCTAGTAGATGGCGGTTGATCTTGTTGATAGAGAGCAATCGTTACCGCATCTCCAACACATCAACCTCGTCTCAATCTCCAAATATACGACATCTGCTCTCTGACAACGACACGTGTGCACACCCGGCATCATCCTCGACATTAGACGTTCTGGCCATCGGGTTTTCTCTCAGTCTCGACATCGGCTTCAATCTTCGACATCGAGCTCTTCGGTTTCGACTTTCTCATCATCGTCCTCTCCGGCACCACACTCTCCAATATAGATTTTTCTTCGGCATCCCTTTTTTCGCATCAGCATACGTTAGGATTTTGGACAGCTTTGGAGTGCGGAGTATTCAGCCATATACAGGTGCATGTGTGCATGTGTGGGCAGCCCGACTAGTGGTCGATACAAACGACGGATGGGTGTCATTGTTGCAAGCCATATGCAAGTGTTCTTTCCAGGTTACTTTCAGCTCTACATAGCTGAGAAATGAGGGCTTCTATAGCCGTGTTTTGCATGCGGAAGCGGTCCATGTGCGGGTTCGGATTGACACTTAGATGCATACCCATGTACACTGGTGGTAGTGGAGACATTTGAGGAGGTTTTGCAGGCGTTCTGCACAGAGACCTTCAAAATTTAGCTACGAGGAGCAAGCCAAGGAAGAGGCAAAAATTCCACCCTACAACCACCAAACCCACCATTCCCACACCTCCAGGTATGCAAATAGACCCAACAAACAAGTAAATAGAAACAAAACAACCACAGAATAAAGAAAAGGTCCCCAGCAGAGAGAGCGAGAAACAGGAAGGAGACAAAGAGAAAGCAGAAAGCCCAGTTGATAAAAAAATTAAAATTAAAAAAATCAAACCGATCAGGGTGCACAGGCATATGTGCAGAGAAGAGGGGGAGGAACAAAAGGGTCAAGAGGAGGGGAAGGGGGGGGGGGGACAACAACATGTCAGCGTCTGGTGCGAGGAAACTAAGCGGCGTGCAGGTGAGAGGCAACCACTACATGCACACACAAGGAATGGAGGACAGTCACCGCCATAGGCATATGTGCAGAGAAGAGGGGGAGGAACAAAAGGGGCAAGAGAAGAGGGGGGGGGAGGGGGACACCAACATGTCAGCATCTGGTGCAAGGAAACTAAGCGGCGTGCAGGTGAGAGGCAACCACTACATGCAAGAGCAATCTCCGTGTGCACACAAGGAATGGAGGACAGTCACCGCCATAAATTTTCACTTCCAACGCCATTTCAAGTTGTCAGGCTACTGCAGTGAAACTGTTCTATCCAAATTCTGTCATACTGATAGCCTGCCATGTCATGTCTTCCAGATGAACAACCATCATCCTGATAGTAATTCGCTGAAAAGAAATGCAACAAAAAAGTTCCAGCAGTGTTCATACAAGTTCCATTGCAGCTTGAACAAGGCACAATACTTCTAAAATCCTACAGTCACTACCACACCAAATGTCAATACACCAAGATTTCAGGGCACGTAACAAACAATAGCTTCATTCTTGCACCCAATCTGTAAGGTAAAACTAACTTCACGACACACAAAAAGGGTGGCCAACTTTGTTCGAATTATCAATAATTGATTCCACAAAACTGTACAAAAAGTTGCCTGCTGGTATGATGAATCAATGAAACTCAGGAGTCGCTCCACACCACCATCTAAACATTAGCAAGTGGCACATGCGGCATCCCACAATCAACCTTCTGCTTTGATTGTAGCTGTTCACAACTAGATGCATTTCAACAGAAGTACAAAGTGCACCACGTGACCTCACTCAAAAACCCTGCCATTCTCCTTCCATTAACAAATATAAGCGTGCAGAACATGCTTTAACAAACTCATAGCTTCTTCTACACCAAGGCCCAATCCGCAGCTCAAATATATGGAAACAATCTCTCCATCGGAAGTGCCGAAAGCACATCTGAATTGTAGCAGTGCAAGCATCTACCGTCCCCTAGCAAATCAGAATTATTTTCCAGGCCTGCAAATAGAGCATTCAACTGATGAAAACCTCTTCGTTGGGCTAAAGCCACTCCAACAGTCAAGTAGTGCACAATTCCAGAGGTAAAAACCAGGAGCCGAAAGGTTACAAGTTGATTTCAGCACAGGTAAGACAGCTTACCCTGATTTTTTTGCAATATCCACTTTATTCATTCGTGAAAATAAGTTTTCAAACATTTCAGCTGACTTTTTCTGATATTGGCTTTCGATCTGCCTCAGCTTCTTCAATTCCAGCTTAACCTCCCTGCATCAAATTGAAAGCACATGAAAACAACTCAAGACTTTTCTACCTCCTATCGGTCTCATTCGAAAACACCCTTGCACTTTTCAACTGTGTCTTTTGTTTGGTACTACATCATTACTAACATCTAGAATGAAAGCAATCGCACCCACCGATTATCTGGATCTATTAAAAAAGCTTTTTGAATGTCTGACTCTGCAAGGTCCAACTCTCCAACCTGTATGTATGCCTGTAATCTTCTGTAAAGAGCCTTCAAGTTTTCTGGCTCTAGCTCTAGAACCTGGGACGAGATCGTTACAGGTGAAGACCAGAAGAATAAAGGGAAATCATACAATTTGCAAATCTCCAGATATACAAACCCTTGAGCACAGGTCCACAGCCACCCTGAACTCGTTGAGCTTGAGCTTGCAGGCAGCACAATTCAGATAGCATGATATTTTTAAAGCCTGCGCCTGCTGCTTCTCATCCTCTGAAAAGGGCTTATCCTGCTCAATGTATCTTGCAGCCTGCAGAAAATGTCATGATAAACAAGCATTGCAAATCAATAATTGTGAATTGCAAGACCTCCTTATCCTTTGAAACCTTCTCGGCAAGAAGCTAGACGTACCCCCTCATATCTCTTAGCAGCCCGCCAGTACTTTCCAACCTTAAAGAAACCATTGCCCTCTTCTTTTTTTTTTGCCGCCGCCTCGAGCTTTTCAGCAGCATTCATCTGCCAAAAGTCCTTTTCCTGTGGAAGAACACATCTGAAAATTAATAGGCCATAAAACCGCAGTCAATCAGCGAGGCCTAAACCTTGCTAGCAACTGTACCTTTGTGAAAGAGATAAGCTCCACCTCATACACCAAGGTAGAGTTTGGAGGCACTACTGCCAAATCCCTCCGGGTTTCTACTGCACCAAAACCATACGCCGGCAGGATGGTAATGGATGCAATTTCCCCTTTCTTCATTTTAGTTACAGCCACGTCCAGACCCAGGACTACTTGGTCTGTGCAACAACATTCCAGAAATCAGCTAAAAGCCCCGCAACAAACATATTTAGCTTCAAGAACAAATAGCAACACACAAACTACCTCCATCTATGGTGAATTCAAAAGGCTCTCCCGTCAAGCCCTTTTTCTCGAAAATTGTCCCATCCACTAACTTACCAACATACTTCACTGCAGCCAACTCATCCAAAATTACTAAAGGCTAAGAGAAAACAAGTGACCCAGGAACTGACACCCTCCCATTCACTGACAAAACCAACCTACCACAAACAATGCTACCATCCTTAGGCTTCTCGTAACCTTCTCCGACTTTCAAAATTTTCTTGACAACATTCTCATTGTCAACTACAATCTCCACACTTTTCCAAGTGAATAGCTCCAAATCAATAGTCAGGTTGGCATAAGGGGGAACCTTGGAATGCTGGTAAGAGCCAGAAGTCCCCTTCTCACCAAAGGCATCTATGAACAGCACCAAAACGTCAAGAATGAGCTTCAATACAGACCTAGAGTTCCACAGAATTTGAAACTGCTACGAAGGCAATGAGGGACGATAACAAACCGAGAGTTTATACACCAAGACTCAGACACGTACATTGTGGTTTCACACTCAAGGAAACCACCTCTCCTCTTTTCATTGTTTTAATGGCTCTCGCAACTGCAGGACAAAAATGACCTGCAAAAGGAAACTTACCATCAGAACAAGTCTGGGATTAAGAGGTAGCATGGCTGCTACAGAAAACTGCAATAGAGAATAACTACCATCTCGAACATAAAATTGTGTTCCCAGATCAGATGTTTTTGCAACAATAGTCCCATCATCGAGTCTCACTTCATACTTCACTGCAGCCATTATTTTTTAACTGAGCATGAGAAGTGAAAAGCCCACCCATTTTCAAAATCAGCTCAGTTTACAGTGCAACAAGAGTAGCTCACCAATAACTTCATCCGCATCCTTGGGAGTTGCCCAACCAACCCCCTCCTTCACTATCCGCTTCAAGATACCACCATCTCTGCAAACATCTCTTACAGTTGCCCACGACAAGAGTTCCACATCAAATACAAGTGTAGCATCTGGAGGTATGACAGGTGGGGACCCTGGAGACCCATACGCAAGTTCCGGCGGAATGGTCAATATGGCTCGTTCCCCTTTTCTCATAGTGGGAATACCTTGATCCCATCCAAGAATAACTTCACCTAGATATACAAAAAACAATGCAATCATAATCGCCCAATTAACTCCGGCTCAGTATACCAGAAAACACCATAATTTTCAGGACTATCGACATCCCAACCAACCTTGGCCCAGCTTGAAAACAAAGGGCTTCCCACGGTCTCTACTTGAATCAAACTTGCTCCCATCTTGCAAGGTCCCGATGTAATGAACTGCATTAAACAACAAAGTCAACTACTCATCAGTCATGTAATCAAGATCACAACATGCAGCAGGATTGAAGCTAATTAAGCCCTGGGCTCTGCATTAATGAGGGTCTCCTATGTTGCTCAACCATGACAGTGTGACGCACAATACCCACTAGTTACCATATTAGACAAACGAAAATAACATTTTCTGCCACCCCTTGAAACTAGAAAGATAGTCGGACAAGGCAAGAATAACTCATTTCAAGGATGCTATTTTCATGAACCTGGCAGATGTATCAGTACCTACAATTCCAACTCGGAAAGCGTACTAGTCTCGGCTTCGCTACCACTGTTATTGAATGAAAAAGCTAGCCTTAATCCATGCAAACCCTTCGGTTTGCACTCAAAACGAGAGAGGTCCACATGCACAAAAAACACTAGCACCAGCTTGTCGCCCAAGATAGAAGAAGAGGAGAAACAGAGTCTTAACGTACGTTCCTGAACGCATACGATAAGCGCACACATACCAGAAACCTCGTCTCCAGTTTCTGGCTTGAAATAACCGACGCCAGCTTTGACGAGCTTCTTTTTGAGGCCAAGTTCTCCAATTTCCCGCTCCTCACCTTCCTTCTGAAGAGGACTCAGCTCCAACGCCATTGCCTCCTACGCACAGCACTCCCCGAAATATCTTGGAGAATAAATGCCGAGAGAGAGAGAGAGAGAGAGAAGCCTGTTGAGAGAGAGGTTGTGGACCGTTGGATATCGCTTGTCGATGAGTGCCACATGGCAAAGTTAATGATGCAAATTATTATTATTGTATTATATATTACTATTATGTCCCTCTCACATCTTGTTTTATGCAATAGGCCCATTGCCTGCAAACTGGAAGTCGAGGGAAGGCAACCGACGACAGTCCGGGATGAAGGGAAGGCCTTTCTCCACATGCATTCACAAGATGCAAAGGGAAGGAAGGCTTCTCTCTCTCTCTCTCTCTCTCTCTCTCTCTCTCTCTCTTATGCGCGCGCATGAGGATCCATTGAAGGAGCATGCTCTCAGACGAGATGGGGTAGCATGAGGTAGGGTGCAAGAAAGCAAGGATGCATATCTAGAGTGGGGAGGGTGCAGAGTAGGGCATCCAAGCATGCTATGAGTGAAGTACAGACCTAAGAGTAGGGTAGCGACGGGCTCGCTGTGCAAGGCACAAAAGAGATAGGAAGGAGAGGGCATCAAGCAGTGCACAGGAGGGGGAGAATGGGTTGTAGGCGGGGGTGGGAATATTTCGACATAATGAATTCATTTTAGTTAGAACGAGTATGTAAGTATATATTACTAGTATATAATAGGTCCATTGGAAGGGGTTAGAAAGAAAAGGACAAGGAGAGAGAGGGGGGGGGGGGAAAGGGATCCCTCATCACCTGAGACGACGAACAATGGAGCTACTTACAACAGTAAGAAAAGAGAAGTTACGGACACATTTCTTGAACCACATTACAATCACGAGCTCGCGCAACCCGCCTATAGCGAGTCTTGCTCGCTCTTACAAATAGTTTTGTACACTTAAGTAATACACTCTTTGTTGTGTGCCTTGAGCTTCCTTCGTCTTCTCCAAGTTGTGGCAACCCTGATTCCAACCATTGGTATCAGAGCAGGTTGCTTCCCGGGCTTAGTCGGCAACAGCTCTAGCACACGCGTTCTCACTCTCTCCGATTTCTGTGAGCTTTGGTGAGCATCAGCAAGTCGACAAATAATTTAGGGAAACTCGTAGAGCTTGATCAGCTCATAATTAATAATTTGGGCTCATTTCGGCCTCCTTTTCCACTACAGGCAGTATTGTGTAGGCTATTTTGTCATTTTGTGCAGGATTTCACAGAGAGAGAGAGAGAGAGAGAGAGAGAGAGAGAGAGAGAGAGAGACAGAGTCTCCTGAACCAATCAACCTTGGCAATGAATAACTGAATGTGTATACAATGGAGGCAAGGGGTTGCTTACATAGCAATCCCAATTAATTGCCCTATCCAAGACTTTGACAAATAAGTAAAATAAATACCTAAAAGCCAAACTGAATAATGGAATCACATTGGGCAGTTCACTTGAGAGGCCTAAACTTTAACTCTCTCTCCGCAGCTCATAGTGGACATCAATAGTGAGACCAAGTTGATGAAGAAGCTACCATGGACGCTGTAGCACTGGCCGGGGTACTGGATTCACCTCGATGTTGCTCTCCTCAACTTTGTACCTGAAAGTAATGCCATCTTGAGCATCAACCTTTGTAGAAACTTTAAATTGTAGACCATAAAACATCCAATAATCCCCATTTGTAAACTGTGAACACATCACATCCAAAATATAAAACTCCAAGATAATGAACTGTTGGAACACATCCTGTCCATAATCTGACAATAATGGATTGGTGCACTCATCCATAGTGTTTTAGACGTCTGATTGGTTCCCTGCCATATGCATGTGCATTGAACTCCGACCTACGGGTCCAAACACCAATAACTTGAACAACAGAACGGTCCAAATTAATTATAGGGAGCAGTCATCGACCCTCTTTGCCACTCACAAGTCTCTCTCTAGCTGAAGCTAGTGGTGACACCTGCCATTTGACTAGAAATCTGACGTCGAGGCCACTATGGCCACCGCCATGAGTACCATGCCGATCTCCTCTGTCAAATCTTTATTACATAATCTCTGTCCAGCTTGCCTTTGACTTTCTCTTCAAGTGAATTCTTGCTTTTGCCTTTGGCTTCCAACTCCCAAGCCAAGCAAAGCGTCGAGTCACATTCATGACAACTATGATCGTACCTCGTGGGTACTGAGGCAGCTATCTGAGTATTGGTATTGCCATCCTTGTCCAATTGACCTTTGCCGTTGTCCTCTAGCGAACTCCTCCATTGGCTTTTGACTGCACAAACTTGAGCCAAACGATTTGTCAAGTTCCTTGAGAACTGTGTCGGTGCATAGGCCGCTAAATGGATGGTTGACGATCCGTTATCCCTAGCCACTTGTTGCTTTTGGTCGTTGTTGTCACTAGTGCTCGAGCAAGGGGAGGCCATTTTGAAGTTGCAAGATCTAGTAATCGGGTACCTTCTTGCACTCCAAAAAATGGTTGTACAAACCAAGCCATAAAAGATCCAAGCCGATTCAATTCCACCGCAACGGGAACTCCACACGCAATGGACTCCACACAATCTGCTATTCCTTTCTGAAATTTGAAACTCTGTCACTGATAGCCGCTTCGCACGTTTGCCCTGTGGGCCTTGAACAAATCCAAAGCTCCACAATAAATTATGCATAAAAAGGGCTAAAAGTTCCATCCAAGCCGATAAAAATTCCCCAAGCCGCTCCGCACTCTCTGCAATCCGCCGTAGTGGTTGCACAAGTCCCGAGCCGCTCCACAAATCCCACCTTCTTTGCCGCACCCCAGCGGAAAAAATTCCATGCCGATCCTCAAAATCTGCAATTGCCTGCCTGTCTCCTAAGCCGCTTCACATTCCAAGCCGGCCCACTCACCCTGTCTTAACCATAAAAAGCTCTAATGTCCAATCCCCAAGGCCGTCCAAGACTAGGGCATGGAACTCCTTCTCTGTTGCCTAATGGTCGCCAAACTAGCCCACTAGCCTAGAGTTTCAAAACGCCGGCCACAGTTAGAACCGACGGGCAGGGGGCACGGCATTTCAAAACGTTGCCGGGAGTTGGGAGCTTCGCCATCAAGTTGCCAGGCAGCACGCATTTCAAAACGCAGGGGAGGGGACAGGGTGCGGCTGTCGGTAGTCAGCGTTTTGAAACGCTTGTAGGGGCAGTGTGGGGAGACTGGCGTCGACAGGGGTAGTAACGTCCAACATTTTAGAACGCGCGCAGGAGATGGGAGGGAAATCGGTTCCGCTGGAGGGCACGAGGGACTTTTGAGGCTAGCGGGGGCTCAAGTTATTCTAGTGGCAGCACTAGAACATACAACCGTGTATATGTTTATTGCGGAGACCATCAGCTTGAAGAACAATCCCACATATTTGTCTTAAAACATGTTTTCAATGCTACAAGATAAAATATTAGACCCAAAGGCTAATATCAACATTGCACAATTTTTGTTCAGTAGTGTCACACAACAGACTACCAATGCTAAATCCAGAAGCCTCTTTAAAGCTTGGTACGTCTGACAGTTTGTCTACTGGGCGAGTCAACCTGTAGTACCTATCACTATCAACACAATATGGGACAAGGTGGATGCTTCCAGACCGAATAAAATAAAGTTAGAATCATCTGATGAGGAAACGGGGTGTGATAGAGTTGACTTACAACAAACTGAGTCACGGAGAAAGGAAAGCTCATCAAAACCTTCTGAGGACAAAGAGTTGGTAGGGTAGAGGCGCCCAGCTACTTACACAGATGTTGGTTCTGCTGTTAAAAAGCCCAGAGCATTGGATTTAATCAAGGGATTTAAAGCAAGGACTCATAAACCAGTCAGTACAAAGACCACCACTGAGCAACACACACAAGAAACGCGGACACCGGCTGATCACGCTAACATTACTAGCCAACAAACTGAAGCCTCTAAAACTGCAGAAGCCAACCAGGCTTCAGGCAGTAGCTCTGCACCAGAGGTCAAGAACATGGCAATTTTCAAGCTAGATGGACTACAGAGGTTGCAGACAACGCCTCTTAAGGAAAGACTAGTGATAAGAAACCATTCCTAGTGACAGTTTATGAAAAGGATAACACAGATCTAGATGTAATCACTCAAGGTTGTGTAGTAGCCATTCAATCGGGTTAGAACACGATAGTAAATGCCATTGGTCAATTGATAAAGACTCAAACCTCCAGCTCCACTGTCAGTGCAACACTAGTGCAACACTAGTGCAACACTGCAACAAGAACTTCAACAGGCCCAGGAGGAGCTGAAGAAGCTAAGGGAAAAGAAGACCATTTGGGTAGCCAGAAACCTGACTATTCAAATACAAGAACATCAGCACAGGAGGGAGAAGGAAGCACTAGAAAAGAAAATCCACAACCTTCTCCAATAAAATAGGATCTGTCAGGACACGGGTCCTGTACCCTAAGAACTAGGCTAGGCAAGGACTACGGCCAAGGGCTGGGCTAGGCAGTGTGGACAGGGGATCCGTCTAGGGCAAGGGGCTAGGAGCCCACCTATAAAGGCAGGTTGGGAGGAGGATCCATGAGAGCCTAGTTGCCTAGTTTCTTACACTGGTATCAGAGCTCAGGGTCGAAGGCAGCCATGGAGGAGGGGGGAAGGGAAGAGGCAGGCCTTGTAGGACTTGCATGATCTCTCTCTCTCTCTCTCTCTCTCTCTCTCTCTCTCTCTCTCTCTCTCTCTCTCTCTCTCTCTCTCTCTCTCTCTCTCTCTCTCTCTCTCTCTCTCTCTCTCTCTCTCTCTCTCTCTCTCTCTCTCTCTCTCTCTCTCTCAGTTCCATCGAGGTTGGTCGTGGGCAAGCTCCATGAGGATGTCCTCTCCTCGATTCTGCAGGGCGGGCATGGCCCCTTGAGTACAAGCAGGGAATCTCGTTACTCCGTGTGAGGGACCGCTAACACGAGGAGGGTCACCGGCTAACCTGCACCGAAACGGGCGGAGTTGGTCTCTGTAGGATCGCAAAGCGGAGCTGCATCTTTTTTGACACCTGATCATCTCCCAATTCTGCACGCAAGGCACGGTGTCGTCCACTTTGTCAAGGCGCAGTTCCGCCATCGCTGCAGGTTTCGGTTTTTTTTTTTTTTTTTTTTACACTATAAGGTTTGCAAGGGTGCCTTCCCACCTGCTTCACAACATAAAAGCAGTGCCAAGTCTTCGACCTCCGAAAGCCATCACTCACGTGCTTTGACAAGACACCAAGAGGACGGTTTTTACTGCATGCAAGATAATAAATCCTCGTTTTCTATACGTGCATGGCATGTTTGCATCATAGACCCTTCATGTGAAGCAAGACCATGCTATTGGCCTCGCGCCTTGTCTATACGGTTTGCCAGATCAAGGGAGCACCCATCATTCCGGCAAAGACTACAGCACAAAGGCGCATGACGGCGAGATGTCACATAAGTATGTCGACATGCGAGCGGATTCCTTAATTTCATGCAAGAATCGTTTTCTTTACGAGTTCTATTATGCATACCTTAGAGTAGGACTCCGTGTGTCAGGCATGTAAGACATGTCTAGACAACATGTACGACACGCCTTGGTGTACATGTGTACCTACAATTTTTCTATGGCAACCCGCCTATAAGGAAGAAGTCGATTCCTAGGAGGATTATAGGCAACTTATGGCATGCACGGCATGTTCGTATGTTGATTCAGTTGATTAAGCAAGCTGTCACAAGGTGTGATCCATGCATACAAGGCATGCTTTTATGCTTCCAAGGGATTTGGACCTCATCAATAAGTGTCTACGGCATGGTTGTGAGTGTCCATATGTTATCCTTGTGGCACCAGGTGCACTATTTGTTCGAGTCAGAGTAAACTATTGTATGTGGAAGGTTACTTCAACCTACTCTGCATGCATGGCGAGGACATGCCCTCACGGATTGGGCATAATCTTGTATCCTTGAGGCAAGTATGCATTTGGATTCATGATACGGGCATGTCCCTAGTTATTGCATGAGCCATGGTCTACTCGCTCATACTCTTTATGAATTTTTCATGTGTGCCAATGAGCCATATATGCAAGGCATATACAAGCCCTTGATGGTATTCCCTTACAAGGTTGTACGGGTAAAGCAAGGCCGGTTTCTGAATCCATGAAGATTTGAGTGATATCCCAAGGTAACGCAAATCCTACTACCATGATGGCAAGGCCGGTCATGATAGCATGTCGTAATCACATGCAGGTAAAGTCGCTTGTCAAAGCATGAAGGCTTGGCAAAGCTTAGCATGCATGGCATGCAAGGCATGCATGAGGGTCCGAAGTTAACCATCATGTCACTCGCATGATATGGTTGAGACTCATTACATGTTGCTTGGGACTCTCTTGCTTGCCCGAATTGGTATCCACCCTACTCGCATGACAAGGCATACTCTGCGAGTTGAGCATGACCTCGTATGTTGAGTGAGGGTACACCTTTTTGATTCATGGAGATGCTCGCTCCCTTATGATTGCACGTACTATGGTTTACTAGCTCCAGAGCTACATGACACACTGCTACGAGCGTGTGTTAGAGATTTAAACAGGGAATATGCAAGGCATAATCCCAATGGTTGTCCAGTTGAGCCTTTTTTATACTTTGGTGAGACACGGTCTCTCTTTTGTGTGGGAAAAAAGAGCTGTGTTCAACTCTTTTGTCTATAAGATAACCTCTCATCAAGCAGAGTTTGCATGCTAGGCATTAAGGATCACAGTTTGATATGCATTGAGGATCACAGTTGCTCTCCCAGTTAAACTTTCACGGAAAGAATTCAGAATCTACCATGCAGTAGTAGACGAACACACTTTTCAAGTTGATTCCACTCAACCTATTCTAGTCCAAGAGCTTGGATTGCAAAGGCAACAACCAGGCTTCCCAGTGCAATGCTGTTTCTTTTTTCAGGTAGGGGACGTGCTCCTCCCCATTTGAATACAAGTAAGTGAACATTACATTCGAAAGTCCAGGTATGCATCTATTGATTTGGTGTTACTCCATTGTTAGTATGCTTTGCTTGGTTTTTCAAGACGTATAAGTACGCTTGAATGTTACAGAGTCATGCCAAGGGCATGTCGTCACAAAGTATTTTGGGCCAAGTAGCCAATCTATCTTTCTGCCTTATGCTATTACAAACCTACTTGTAGGGTTCAATTTGGCACATGTTGTCACATGGGATACAACATGGTCTAGGAACTCAAGGAGTTCGGTTTAGCCAGTGTGGAGCAATGAATGAGGGTCCCTCTCACTCCTGTCGTAAAGTGTTTAGAGCTACTGTTAAGTATGGAGCCTGATTTACCCTTGTAATTTTCTGTGGTAAAAGCGCACATTTGTAAGGCCCCCATTATGAGGAGAAGCCATCGTGCGTGAAGAAAAATCACTCACCGGAAACCAAAATTTTCACGGACAAGACTCAGGGGCAACTTTAAAGGCCTCGGGGGCGGAGGCCCCCGAGACTTTTTTTTCGCCGGAATATTATGGCCGGACGGCGGCCGGAAAGTGGTCGGAAAACAACCGGTTGGTTGGCCGGTGGCCGAATTCAATGGCCGGTGGCCGAATTCAAAAGAGGACTTGTCTTCTCAAGGGCGGCCACACATGGGCGGATTGGAGGGTCCGATTTGGACTTATTCACACAAGGGCGGCTACACATGGCTGTCTCTCATAAGAGAGGCAGCTCTTTTGGCCTATAAAAGGAGGCCATTTCTACACACATTTCATAGTGTGAAGTTGATGCAACAAGGTGAGTGTGAGGTGGTGAGAGTGAAGCAAGGCGGGAGATCCATTAAGGGTATAATCCCTTTGTAAACAACTTCCTGTTTTGAAGTACTAAAGCCATTGAGTGGCTGCTTTCCCGTGGACGTAGCCCACATTGGGTGAACCACGTATATCGTGTTTACTCTCTCTCTCTCTCTCTCTCTACTCTATAATCTCGTGTATATAAATTTGTCTCTCTCTATTAAGTAATCTACTCAATTATCTATTTAGCTACGTCTTATTTCCTAACAACTGGTATCAGAGCAAGGTTTGCTCGTAGCTAAATTATCTCAAGGAAAGGATTCCTTGAATTGAGTGGGAGTTATGGCGGAGGAAGGGAAGCCTCAAGATTGAGAAGTTCAACGGCAAAAACTACCAACATTGGAAGATGCAGATTGAAGACTATCTCTACCAGAAGGACCTCTATTTGCCACTAGGTGGTCTTGCGAAGAAGCCCGCAACAATGGCAGATGAAGCATGGATTGTCCTTGATCGAAAGGCACTCGGAACAATCCGGTTAAGCTTGGCGTCAACGGTGGCCTTCAATGTTTCGGAGATGAAGACCACGGAGGACTTGATGAAGTCACTTGACGACTTCTACGAGAAACCATCGGCATCCAATAAGGTATTTCTTATGAAGCGCTTGTTCAATCTAAAGATGGCAGAGAATGGTTCAGTTGCAGAACACCTAAATGACTTTAACACAAACATAAGTCAACTTCGATAAGTGAAAATCGATTTCGATGACGAAGTGCGAGCTCTCCTTATAGTATCATCTCTACCGGATAGTTGGGACAGCCTTGTGATGGCTGTAAGTAATTCTATCTCTGGCACAAATACTCTTAAGTTTGATGATGTTGTGGGTGTTCTCCTAAGCGAGGAAATGCGAAGGAGAAGCACAGGAGAATCATCAAGTGCTGCACTATCAGTGGAAACAAGAGGAAGGCTTAAGGAGAGGTTCAAAAACCAAAAGGGTCGTGATCGCTCAAGGCGGAGCAAGTCACGCACAAAGTCAGTTCTTGAATGTTGGAACTGCGGCAAGAAGGGCCACGTCAAGAAGGATTGCTGGTTCAAGAAGAAGAAGGAGACAGAGTCGCAAGACAACAAGCCAACATCGGAGGCCAATGTGGCAGGTAAAGTAGAGCAAGATGCTCTAATTCTCTCATTAGACAATGTGTCTAATTCCTGGATAGTAGATTCCGGGGCTTCATTCCATGCGACACCACACAAGCAACATTTCCAAGACTACACCAAAGGTAATTTTGGGTATGTATACTTGGGAGATGATGAAGCTTGTGAGATTGTCGGCAAAGGTACATTTTCTGTCAAAACTGCTAACGGAAATGAATGGAAGCTTAAAGATGTTAGACATGTTCCTTCTCTTCGCAAAAATTTGATCTCTACAGGACAATTGGACGATGAAGGTCACAACATTGCATTCGGAAAAAAACGGTGGAAGGTCTCAAAGGGATCTTTGGTGGTTGCCAAGGGTGAAAAAGTCGGTACACTTTACTTGTGTACTGTTAGCACGCAACCTTCAGCTTGTGCAGCAACTACAAAAGTTAACAGTGCGGTGTGGCACTATCGACTTGGGCATATGAGTGCCAAAGGAATGCAAATCCTTCAAACAAAGAAGCTTCTACCAGGTTTGAAAGAAGTGGACTTAGAGTTCTGTGAAGATTGTGTTTATGGTAAACAAAAGAGGGTAAAATTTCAAAAATCAGGAAATGAAAGAAAAAATAAAAAACTTGAGTTGGTTCATTCTGATGTTTGGGGTCCTGCAAGTACACCATCACTTGGTGGCTCATTGTACTATGTAACATTCATAGACGATGCGACTAGAAAAACATGGGTTTATGTCATGAAGAATAAATCCGATGTATTTTCCATATTTCAAAGGTGGAAAGCCTTTGTGGAGAATGAAACAGGTACCAAGGTTAAATGCCTCAGATCCGACAATGGAGGCGAATATTGCAGCCAAGCTTTTGAAAGCTTTTGTGCTAGCAATGGCATTCGGAGGCAAAGGACAACCCCAAGGACACCTCAACAAAATGGGATTTCGGAAAGGATGAACAGGACAATCATGGAACGAGCACGAAGCATGCGGCTACATGCAGGCCTACCACTTGAGCTTTGGGCGGAAGCTGTAAGTACGTCTGTGTACTTAATCAATCGGTCACCCTCAACAGCATTGGATGGGGGAGTTCCAGAAGAGGCATGGACAGGTAAACCGGTGAATTATGCATTTCTCAAAGTGTTTGGGTGTGAGGCTTTCATGCACATAGATAGAAGCCTAATATCAAAGTTAGATGCAAAGTCCAAAAAGTGTTTCTTCATTGGCTATGGAGAAGGAGACTTTGGGTATCGCCTATGGAATCCTGAAGATGGTAAAATCTTAAGGAGTAGGGATGTAATTTTTAATGAACAAAATATGTACAAAGATTACTTGGAAAGAAAACAAACAAAAGAAACAGGTGATGAGTACATGGAGCTTGAGGACGGTGAAGACTCAAGGACTGCAAACGGTGACAATGTGCAACAACGTCAACCAAATGAGGAGCCTCAACCTATTCCCCGAAGATCTACAAGAGCAAGTAGACCTCCAGAAAGGTTTGTTCCTTCCTTTAACCATCTCTTGATCTCAGATTCTGGAGAGCCGGAATCATATGAAGAAGCTATGCAACATGAATCCAAAGAAGAATGGACGAAGAGCATGCAAGTGGAGATGGACTCACTACATCGCAACCAAACATGGGAGTTGGTTGAGTTGCCTAAAGGTCAGCGGGCACTTCAAAACAAATGGGTGTACAAGCTAAAGGAAGAAGAAGGTGGGAAGAAAAGGTACAAGTCTAGGCTTGTGGTAAAAGGTTTTTCTCAAAAGAAAGGTATTGACTTCAATGAAATATTTTCTCCTGTTGTAAAAATGAACTCAATTAGGCTTGTCTTAAGCCTTGTGGCTACTCATGATCTAAATCTCGAGCAAATGGATGTAAATACGGCATTCCCTCACGGTGACTTAGAGGAGGAAATCTACATGCTTCAACCAAAGGGGTATGAAGTAAAAGGTAAGGAGAAAATGGTTTGCAGATTAAAGAAGAGCTTGTATGGTTTAAAGCAAGCATCAAGACAATGGTATTTGAAGTTTGATCGATGGATGTTGGATCATGGATTCACAAGATGCAACTCGGATCACTGCGTCTACATGAAGAATTTGGGAGATGGGAAATTCATCATCCTAATGTTGTATGTTGATGACATGTTGATTGCAAGTGCTAACATGCATGGCATCAAAGACCTAAAAGAGGAGCTGTCCAAATCTTTTTCAATGAAAGATTTAGGTGCTGCAAAGAGGATACTTGGTATGAAAATATCAAGGGACAGGACGAAGAAGACAATAAAGCTATCTCAAGAAGATTACATCAAGAAGGTACTAGAAAGGTTTGCAATGCAAAATGCAAAACCAGTTTCTACACCTTTGGCTGGTCATTTTAAACTAACGAAGGATATGTGTCCAAAGACACAAGAGGAGATAGCCTATATGTCTAAAGTTCCATATGCTGCAGCGATAGGTTCTCTAATGTATGCTATGGTCTGGACAAGGCCAGACATTGCACATGCAGTGGGAGTTGTGAGTAGGTTCATGGACAACTTAGGTAAAGAGCATTGGCAAGCTGTGAAGTGGATACTTAGGTATCTAAAAGGGACAACAACAAATGCTTTGTATTTTGGAGGAACTGATATTTTTCTAGAAGGGTATGCTGATGCAGATATGGCAGGTGACAAAGATACTCGAAGGAGCACTACTGGCTATGTGTTCACGGTTGGAGGCACAGCAGTAAGCTGGGCTTCAAAGCTGCAGAAAGTGGTTTCACTTTCTACCACAGAAGCAGAGTATGTAGCAATGACGGAGGCAAGCAAAGAAATTCTGTGGCTTCACAGATTCTTAGAAGAGCTTGGATTCAAACAAGACAATTGTGTCTTGTACAGTGATAGCCAAAGCGCTATCCATCTTGCGAAGAACTCAGTCTTTCATTCAAGGACAAAGCACATTGAGGTGAGATATCACTTCATACGCACTCTTTTGGAAGAGGGACAACTAAAGCTAGGAAAGGTGCATACAAGTGAAAATCCTGCAGACATGTTTACAAAGGTGGTCAACAAGGAGTAGTTGAGCTTTTGCTCATCTTCAATCGGCATTCAAGGATAAGAAGCCAGAATGGAAAGCAGTCACAGGTTTGGTTTGGAGATCAGTCTCCAAGTGGGAGATTTTTAAGTATGGAGCTTGATTTACCCTTGTAATTTTTTGTGGTAAAAGCGCACATTTGTAAGGCCCCCATTATGAGGAGAAGCCATCGTGCGTGAAGGAAAATCACTCACCGGAAACCAAAATTTTCACGGACAAGAATCAGGGGCAACTTTAAAGGCCTCGGGGGCGGAGGCCCCCGAGACTTTTTTTCGCCGGAATATTCTTTTTCGCTAGAATATTATGGCCGGACGGCGGCGGGAAAGTGGTCAGAAAACAACCGGTCGGTTGGTTGGTGGCCGGTAGTCAATGGTCAATGGCCGGTGGTCGGAAGTCAATGGCCGGTGGCCGGTGGTCGGAAGTCAATGGCCGGTGGCCGGTGGCCGAATTCAAAAGAGGACTTGTCTTCTCAAGGGCGGCCACACATGGGCGGATTGGAGGGTCCGATTTGGACTTATTCGCACAAGGGCGACTACACATGGCTGTCTCTCATAAGAGAGGGCAACCCTTTTGGCCTATAAAAGGAGGCCATTTCTACACACATTTCATAGTGTGAAGTTGATGCAACAAGGTGAGTGTGAGGTGGTGAGAGTGAAACAAGGCGGGAGCTCCATTAAGGGTATAATCCCTTTGTAAACTACTTCTTGTTTTGAAGTACTAAAGCCATTGAGTGGCTGCTTTCCCGTGGACGTAGCCCACATTGGGTGAACCACGTATATCGTGTGTACTCTCTCTCTCTCTCTCTACTTTATAATCTCGTGTATATAAATCTGTCTCTCTCCATTAAGTAATCTACTCAATTATCTATTTAGCTACGTCTTATTTCCTAACCACTACCTCCACACACAAGTACATCTTGTACTTGTAGGATGTTCTTTTTCAAACATCCTTAGTTGAGACATATTCCACATGTGGCGAATATGAGTCTCTGGGACTGACACTGGCACCCTTATTTCAAATATGTGTCACGACAAAGTCCCTAAGTGCTGGTCACATATGTTTTCTAGACCATTTTTAGCACGACGTATCAGGAGCAATTTCATGGCCAGAAATTGTCGGATACTTAGAATGACTTGTTAAGGTACAAGTATTGCTAAACAACATTACAGATGGTTGTTTACACATATAGCAAATGAAAAAGTTTCATTGTTTGTACCTAGACGTGATCACTGTTTCACCTTCTATTATGGTTCAGACATTTCAGCAAGGCTTGCAAAAGATTGCAACTGAAAGTATTTACTTTCTTTTCAGAACTATTTACAATCCTCTTTAATGTGTGCTAGGTGCATCACATTTGCCACATGTTGAAGGCAAGGATCACCATGGATATACAAGTTCGGATCAGTTTTTGCTAAATGCATGCACACTGGGTGTTATGGGCCCTAGTGTTTAGCAAAGGCTAATTTGGAACGGCATGCATATTCCACAGGTTGTTGCTTATGAAGCATTTGGCACTCGATGTGCACTATCTCTATGAGATTACCTTTGAGTCTACTAATCACCAATAGAGGTCATGGCTCGGTTTGGGTGTTTGTGGATTTTTTCAAGTTAACCACGATGGTTATTTCGGACATTGTTGATTCTTCACCAATGTTAAACACTACTGTGATTTCACGTTTACCAGTCATCTGGGACGACTGTCTGTAAACCGTGAGGAAAACACACCTCAGTACTGTCAGTTATCCAAGGGGATAGGCAGATTACAAAGATTACAAAGAGTAATCTTGTGCTAAAGGATCTGCTAAGAGCATACGTTAACACAACGCATTTCTAAATAGATGAGTTTCTCCCTATTCTAGAATTTGCTTAAATACGATTTTCGACTTTGAACACCTCTTGTGGTGGGGTTGGAGATTGTGTCAATACTTTCATACATCAAGGACTTGCCAGGTGTGCTGACAGAGCATGTTGGCAAGTAACCTTCATTATGGATGAACATGTAACAGAGTGTTCAAGATACTCAAGCGAGTAGGAAATCTGGCTCACAACTGCATGGAAAGTTACGCCAAGGTTTCCTTGCATTATTTCAGTACCTTCAGAAGATCTGAAAACTGGTTATGCCTTTGGACAACTCTTAGTTGTGGTTCCTCCTTTACAGTACTCAAGTGAGTTATAAATGGAGTTACCATTTAAACCCAAGTGACTCTTAGTTGTGGTTACTCCTTTACAGTACTCAAGTGAGTTATAAATGGAGTTACCATTTAGACCCAAGTGGTTGCAAACGGACAACAATGTTGAAAATCAAGATATTCATCTTGGTTTCATTGAACCTCCTCACTGCACCAATTATCAATCATACAGACAACTGGCTCACTTATGGGACGTCAATAAAGAGAACACCAGTATTCTTAAGAAGATGATACTACTTCCGTTTTCGAGGACGAAAACTCTTCCTTAAGGGGGAAGTAATGTCAAGACACGGGTCCTGTACCCTAAGAACTAGGCTAGGCAAGGACTACGGCCAAGGGCCGGGCTAGGCAGTGTGGACAGGGGATCCGTCTAGGGCAAGGGGCTAGGAGCCCACCTATAAAGGGAGGTTGGGAGGAGGATCCATGAGAGCCTAGTTGCCTAGTTTCTTACAGGATCATTCAAGAATCAAAGGAAGATGCTATGAAGGATGTTGATCGCTACCAGACATTGCTGGAGGCTAAGAGATCAGATTATTTGTTTTTTTCCAAAACACATCAAGTGACAAAGGATGGTATATCCCAGAAATACATCTACTGCAATTTAGTGCAGATTGTGGACAAGAATGGGGATCTCACTCTTAATGTATTTGATCTTGAAACCTTCATCGAGACAATCTAGGCAGAACTTAGAGAAAAAGCAAGACAATACACTACGACATTGGTCAATGAAGATATCATTGAGCTTATTGATAGCCAAAAATATAAGGACGATGATCATGATGAAGATGAGGAGGATAGAGATCAGGACCAGAATCAAGATCAGCAACACCAAAAGAAGCATGACAATGATGATGATGATGATGAGGATGGAGTCGATGGTCTTAACACTCAGGCATCCGTTGGGGGAACATCAATGGGGAATGCACCTCCGAATCAAACGACAAGAAACCCAGCGAAGCAGCATGACCCACCAGCAAAAGACCATCCAGATTCACAACAGCAAACTGGAGGACAACAGGACCAAGTGGATTCAACTCTGAATAAAGGAAAAGTTGTGCTACTCATCATTGATTCTAATTTTGACCCTACCAAATCCACTGAGCTGCTAGCACTTAATAAGACTCTGCAAAGAGCCAAAAGTCTTTAGATTAATCAGTTTTTGGATGATGATTCGAGGTACTCAAATCTGGAGCGATTTTAGATGCTATATGTGGGAGCCAAATGCATGGTTGCAGAATGGAAGTCAGCCATTTATCATGACTAGGAAATCTGTCAGCTACCAACTCACCCTGCATGTGTTCAATTGTTGGATAGGATTCCAAAATGGTACCTCACTAGCAATGATAGAGCAGTGCTTCCAAAAGCCACAGATTTAACCACACCAGATCTCTGGTCAGTGGGACTTCAAGTGGAAATACTGCTAGGCAACAAACCTATGTACCAGTGTATGACGGAGATCAGGCGCCAATTGAAGGATGTGCTCATTCGAATGCAAAGTGCTAGAGGAGTTCTGGATCTTATAGTCAAGGAATTAATACAACACAATGAGGCTAGCAGCAGAGGACCCAAGACCAGAATGTCACTCACAGAACAGGAAACACATCTCAAGAGTCTGTTTCACCTGGTTCGACTTACAAAGAAAATGATGCAAGAGGAAAATCAGATAGTATTGAACTTCTTAGAATTTGTCCCTAACTCGCCAACCTTGCTGTATGCCATTCTAGTTAAGGAAGCTAAGTTGCCTCGGTTCTTTCTAGCTCTCTACCCACCTCACATGGAGCCAATAGACCAAAACAAATATGTGGAGATAGCAGATGGGCTCCGAACATGGTATGAAGAGGCAACCGTAGAATGGCTAGCATGGAATCGAGTAGTGCAAGATGCATAGCAAAAGACCGTGGCTAGTGAACTAAGGGAGAATCTCTATAGATTTCAGTTGGAGGTGTGTGGTATAAGACAATGATTGTCCACAGGTGGCACCTTTGGAGTCCTATGCGACATAGGAGAGTTGGTTTTCCGTATACAAAAGAAGCAACAAGCAACTGAGAAACCTTATTGACACCATCATTGGGCTATTGGAAAACAGTCTGAAAACCCTAAACTGGAAATTTTGGTATATACGAAAATTTAAGAAAGTAGAAGGCGGGAACCAACGTTCAGCTGGACTGGCGAGAAAGGAAGCTTCTAAGAGCAGTAATCAGCGAGTTACCGCAATAACTAGTAGTGCACAGTCAGTTAGACAACCTATAAATAGGACCCATTACTCATTTTGTATAGATTTTCAATTCAAGTATTGTTTTCCAGTAATTTTTTAGTTTTCTAAGTCTGAAATCTTTAGTTCTAAGTACCAACCTGGAATAGCTGTTTGAACGCATCCAACTCATTCCATTCCAAGTCCCTGAACCGGATAAGAGGCATCGTTGGCACAAGTGACAGTATTCCCATGAGGGATAGACAAGAGAGGTAAAAAAATCAAGATGTGAGTTAACGTGCTTTGTAGCACCACTATCAAAATACCACACATGTGAATCTACAGAACTGACATGCATGCATCATGGAAAAGAAGATCATACACTCTGTACTAAAAGCCCAGTCTGCATCTACATCAGCATCACAATCTCCTTTCACAAAAGACTCTACAATAGGTGCGCTTGTATTGGACCCTACAGTTGATCTAGCCTCTTTCTTCTTAGGCTCTTTTGCCTTCAATTTCGGACACTGCTTGATCAAGTGATTATTAGCTTTACAATAATGACAATGCATCTTTTTTTTGCCATTATCACCAAAATTCCTAGACGAAGTGCTGCCAGTAGAAGCATTAGGAACAGAAGATTTTCCACTCGCAAAAGAACCATGAGAAGTGGTTACATTGCTGTTACCACCTTTTCTATAAGCAGTAATAAAAGCCTATTCAACTGCACGCTATTTAGCCCTGTTTTTTCTGTCAAGTGACTCTTGTAACAACAATATGCATAATGTATCAAACTTGACAACTTCAAGATTTCCTTGGGTCATAAGTCTCCAAGTACTAGTCTGGTAAAAATTTGGCAAAGCATCAGAACAATCTGCATAAGGGAACTGTCAGAAATGACTTCGCCTACAAAAATAAGTTTCTCATTTATATCCTTCACACCAGCAAGGAAAGTTTCCATTTCATCTTCCTCATGCATAATCTTCGACTCAAAGTCTTTATGCAGCAATGCAATTTTTGCCTCATTGCGACTTGCATAAAGACCAACTAGAATATCCCAAGCCTGTTTTGCAGATTTTGTTGAACGAATGTGAGGAGTAATAGTGTGCTTCACAGATAATGCGATCAGTGCATGAGCCTACACATCTCTTACATCCCAATGAGCTTGCTCAGTCGTAGGCAAGACAATTCTAACAGCAGAAATCCTTGCAGTAGAACCTCAACATCGCCTGTATCCACGGAACCAAGACGTACATCATGTTAAAGTTTAGGCATCTCAAGTGAATTGCCCAATGTGATCCCATTATTTAGTTTGGCTTTTAGGTATTTATTTTACTTATTTGTGTTAAAGTCTTGGGTAGGGCAATTTACTGGGATTGCTATATAAGCAACCCCTTGCCTCCATTGTACACACATTCAATTATTCATTGCCAAGGTTGATGGGTTTAAGAGACTCTCTCTCTCATTCTCTCTATCTCTCTCTCTCTCTCTCTCTCTCTCTCTCTCTCTCTCTCTCTCTCTCTCTCTCTCTCTCTCTCTCTCTCTCTCTCTCTCTCTCTCTCTCTCGTGCTCACTCCCCTTGGTCTCTACGCTTTCGCATCGTCGACTTTGACATGGTATCAAAGCCCCTTGGTGGAGCTCTGTGTCGCTTGAAGCCCTTGGTGGAGGAGCGGTTCTAAGCAAAGAGGAGATCTCTTCCCTTGTCATCACCGGCATTACTCCCCCCCAATGCCGCTATCCCATGTGTTTTCTTTTCTCTTCTTTTTGGCATGATCGTCTTCTTTCAGATACTAGGTGACTTCCTCAGAAGTCTCGCTGGTGTGGCTTTCTTGTCATTAGGGAGTTTGAAAATGCAGGCCAGTTCACCAACAATCACTTCTAATGTGCGATCGTGAATCACTACAGTACTTTTTTGAGCTTTGTACATAACGAGCACATGCTATCTGATTTGCCCATTGAAAGGAAGTGCTACGGCTTCCCTAATCACCTCTAAACCCCATAGTTTGAGCAATTTCTACTCACTTTCTTGGAACACATACTTTGCTATCCTACTATGTGGTATGAGACCTAGCGACTCCTTAAGGCTCTTTGTATGAACATGCATCTTGTCCATGGATTCCTTCATATATTGTGACATGGTATTTCTGCCCATACACGACTCAGGTAAAGAAGGCTTACTTGTTGTTGATATCGTGAATGACTCATTGAAGGAATAGTATGGCGTGTCGGGTATGGTTATGGTTGAAGGAGTTAGGCTCTGCGAGGGTGAAGCAAGTAGCTGTGGGTTGGACACACTCTTTACAGGTGGAGGAGCAAGTGGCACCAAAGGTTGTAAGTAAACTGTGGATGGGAAAACCCGTCGCATATTTATATGTATCCTTGCCATGAATGCTCCAGTAGTTGGTCGCCCTTGATCAATGCGTTGTACTTGTGACGTGTCGAACATGCATAGGCTTGTCCATTTAATCATTACTAGGAAGATTCACTTTGGGATTTCGTTCATTCTCCACTTGCGACTGGATGGGACTTTAAATGGTTTATTCATTGACTGGACTGATCGGATGACTGACTGAGTATTGCATTGGTATTGGTTCCCTCACTGAACTGACATAGAACAAGTCCAATAGTTCCCCTTCTAGTTCTGGTTCTGGTTTGATCTCCACTGGAACCCCTTGTTTTCTTGAATAATAGAGCTTAATTTTGGCCCCATTGTACACTCTGGCAATAGTAGACCCGACAAATCTTTAAGTCTTATGGTTCCATTTAAAAATACCCATTCCACCTCAGAGGGCCTTGAGCTTCCTTTTTAGATTCGGTTTCTTTGGTCCTAATTTGGACTATTAGAGAAGAACTAGGTCACCTCCTTGGAACTCTCTGACCTTGATCCTACTGTCATGCCCATTCTTTCTCCTTTTTTGTACCAGTTCTTGTTCCAATATAGCCCTCTGTCGGATCTCATCCACCTGTAGTAGTATAAGGCCTAGGGTAACTGAACCTGGGATCCTCCTCCCTACCGCCCCTTATATAGGCTAGCTCCTAGAACTTGCCCTAAGCGGATCCCAGTCCGCACCGGCCCTTGGCCTAGGTCCCTGACCCCCTAGGTTGGTCCTTGCCCCGTAGGACCCTTGTCCTCACATTACTCCCCCCTTAAGGAAGAGTTTTCGTCCTCGAAAACACAAGTAGTAATATCTTCTTAAGAATACTGATGTTTTCTTTACTGACGTCCCTTAAGTGAGCCAGTTGTCTGTATGACCGATAATTGGTGCAGTGAGGAGGTTCAATGAAACCAAGAGCAACATCTTGATTTTCAACATTGTTGTCCGTTTGCAACCACTTGGGTCTAAAATGGTAACTCCATTTATGACTCACTTGAGTGCTGTAAAGGAGTAACCACAACTAAGAGTTGTCCAAAGGCATAACCAGTTTTCAGATCTTTTGAAGGTACTGGAATAATGCAAGGAAACTTTGGTGTAACTATCCATGCAGTTGTGAGCCAGATTTCCTACTCGCCGGAGTATCTTGAAAAGTCCGTAGATAGGGAATGTCCTCGTGTTAGAATTTTGAATAGTTTGGAACACAAAGAGCTACATGTTCATCCCTAATGAAGGTTACTTGCCAACATACCTTGTCAACACACCTGGTAAGTCCTTGACGTATGAAAGTATTGATACAATCTCCAACCCCACCTCAATAGGTATTCAAAGTCGAAAACCGTACTTAAGCAAATTCTAGAATAGGGAGAAAATTATCTATTCAGAAATGTGTTGTGCTAACGTATGCTCTTAGCAGATCCTTTAGCACAAGATTACTCTCTGTAATCTGCCTATCCCCTTGGATAACTGACAGTACTGAGGTGTGTTTTCCTCACGGTTTACAGACAGTCGTCCCAGATGACTGGTAAACGGGGAATCACAGTATTGTATAACATTGGTGAGGAATCAACAATGTCCGAAATAACCATCGTGGTTAACTTGGAAAAATCCACAAACGCCCAAACCGAGCCACGACCTCTATTGGTGATTAGTAGACCCAAAAGTAATCTCATATAGATAGTGCACAGAGTGCAAAATGCTTCATAAGTAGCAACCTGAGGAATATGCATGCTGTTCCAAATTAGCCTTTGCTAAACACTAGGGCCCATAACACCTAGTGTGCATGCATTTAGCAAAAACTAACCCGAACCTGTATATCCATAATGATCTTTGCCAATACTTATGGCAATTGTGATGCGCCTAGCACCCATTAAAAGGAATGTAAATAGTTCTGAAAAGAAACTAAATACTTTTAGTTGCAATCTTTTGCAAGCCTTGCTGAAACGTCTGAATCACAATAGAAGGTGAAACATTGATCACTTCTAGGTACAGACAATGAAACTTTTTCATTAACAACTTATAGCCTTGCTATATGTATAAACAATCATCTGTAATGTTGTTTAGCAGTACTTGTACCTTAACAAGTCATTCTGAGTATCCGACAATTTCTGGCCACGAAATTGCTCCTAATACATCGTGCTAAAAATGGTCTAGAAAACAGATGTGACCAACACCTAGGGACTTTGTCGTGACACATAATTGAAATAATGGCGCCAATGTCAGTCCATAGACTCATATTCTCCACATGTGGTGTTAAGATTGGAGGGTCCGATTTGGACTTATCTACACAAGGGCGGCTACACATGGCTGTCTTTCATGAGAGAGGACAGCCCTTTTGGCCTATAAAAGGAGTCCATTTCTACACACATTTCATAGAGTGTGAAGTTGATGCAACAAGGTGAGTGTGAGGTGGTGAGAGTGAAGCAAGGCGGGAGCTCCATTAAGGGTATAATCCCTTTGTAAACTCTTCTTGTTTTGAAGTACTAAAGCCATTGAGTGGCTGATTTCCCGTGGACGTAGCCCACATTGGGTGAACCACTCTCTACTCTATAATCTCGTGTATGTAAATCTGTCTCTCTCCATTAAGTAATCTACTCAATTATCTATTTAGCTACGTCTTATTTCCTAACATGTGGAATATGTCTCATGTAAGGATGTGTAAAAAAGAATATCCTTCAAGTACAAGATGTACTTGTGTGTGGAGGTAACTGCAAACACTCTACATGGGAGTGAGAGGGACCCTCATTAGCCTTGCTCCACATTGGCTAAACCGAAATCCTTGAGTTCCTAGACCATGTTGTATCCCATGTGACAACATGTGCCAAATTGAACCCTACAAGTAGGTTCGTAACCGCATAAGGCAGAAAGATAGATTGGACACTAGGCCCAAAATACTTTGTGCCGACATGCCCTTGGCATGGTTCTATAACATTCAAGCGGACTTAGATGTCTTGAAAAACCAAGCAAAGCATACTAAAAATGGAATAACACCAATTCAATAGATGCGTACGTGGAGATTTGAACGTAATGTTCACTTACCTGTATTCAAATGGAGAGGAGCACGTCCCCTACCTGGCAAAAAAAAACAAACACCAGCGTACTTGGAACCCTGGGTGTTGCCTTTGCAGTCCAAGCCCTTGGATTAGAATCTATGTAGTCAAACCCCTTGGTAAGATTCCTTGTAGATAACAGTAACCAACATAGTCAACCGTGTACGGAATGATTGGAGTCGATGTGAAAAGTGTGTTCGTTCGCTACCGCATGGTAGATTGAGGAATTCTTTCCTTGAAAGTAGAACTGGGAGAGATCAATTGTGATCCTCAATGCAGATCAAACTATGATCCTTAATGCCTATGGGGTGTTGTAGCAATCACCCACCGTGTCTTACCCCAAAATAGTATGTCGATAGGCACTCCGTAGTGCTAAAGAGAGAGCAGGAGACCCACACAAGTGAACCGTCGATGTGTACAATGGGTACTCCACTGGGAAAATCTGTTCGATCCTAAGAACAATGACCCAAGGAATGCCAATAGTTGGGCCTTGCCCAAGATCGGGCAATGGCTCTTAGCCGGCCTATGTGTGGCTCGTAGCGCTTATGGTCATTAGTATTCAAACGATAAACCGATGAAAACCAATGTAAATGGCTTCTTGGTGCATTTCTAGTTGAGAGTGAGAGCACCTTGGCTCATGTTGATTCTCAAAAAAAACATGTATGAAAAGATTCTTAGAAAGTTTTCATTATTCTTGAGAGAAATAAGAAAAAGAGAGAGAAGAAGAGCGTGCTGGGCTGATGAACTTTCCTTAAACAACTATGACGTGTATAGTTAATTCCCATGCTCTTATGCATCTTATGCCTTACGTGCAGCTTATTCTGTAAGCATGCAACAACTTTCTGCTAGGACTCTCTCATTGAGAGAGGTAACAGAAAAGCTCAAACAAGTCACAGACCAACCCACATGTCGTGTATGTGGTTGTGACGACACTAGTGTGACTTAATGGTAGCACTTTGCCGTTGAATTAAGTCTGAGTTTTAGGTTCTTTTTAGTGTTGTTGGTTTGTGACAACGACCCAAAAATCATGTTAAACAATCCAGAACTTATCTTGTCCTTGACAAAGTATCTGGTGTTATAGCGGAAGCGTATACCACAATGGAGTGTCCGACGTACAGTAGAGTAGTACGTCGTGCATACATAGCAAAAAAATTAGAATAAAAATTAGAATAAAAAGCCCGTGATTGCAATGATAGCCTCAACTTTGGGAGCTATTGGTATACGTGCCGTGCACGATTACACTGGCATGGATACATCACAGTGCACCATTGCGGAAACTGTGAGCTTATATCCACATAGTGCCAAAGATGAGTGCATGAGAATGATCTAAAGTCAATTGATAATACCTTGGCACATAAGAGAAACTGTACTACACATGAAGTCGGGAAAAGCACTTTGCTTTGTACCGCGGCGTCTTATGGAGTCTGCCCAAGCACTTTGCTTTGCATAGCAAAGAAATCTTTTCCAAAACGAAAAGTAAAACATAGGCAAGAACAAACATAACTTGAAAATGTACTAACCTTGTCGCCCACTTGTGGCGAAGTTGCTGGTAGTGCACTCGAATCTGCTCAAGTGAGTGAGCGTATGGATCATATACACTTGTGGGATGTAAAATCCAAGAAGCCATACTCTAGCAAAATTGCAAATCCTTTGCTGCAAGTCTAGCAATCGGCCATGCCGATGTTCGGGATATGCCAAAACATTTTCAAGTGTCCATGCTTTTGCACCCACATGGCAATGCATGATATAGCTTAGTAGCCTGACTTTGGATGCTACCCATGGTATTAAGTACATGTGTCAATGTTCATGGCGGCAAAAATATCAAAAGAATGAATTGTCATACTTTTCCCGCTGAACTAAGGCAACCCTTAGTTGCCAGGCGTGAAGTACGGGGAGACCTGCAAAATTCCATGAATGTAGGACATAAAACCTTTAATTTAACTTGCTTACCGACTTGTATGATAATGCATGGCGTAGCATCCACAAATCTAATGTAGTAGCTCGTAGTCTTGTCGTATGCATGAGGCCATAGTCTTGGAGTAATCCCCTGCTTTGAAGGCATAATCCTCGTAGGCACCACCAGACACTGATAATTAGCCATGCTAATTATACTCGCAACCTCAAATCCGGGAGATAACCAAAATTGTAATGCGTATGGAAGTGTTGGCGGGATTCGAAAGGGTCTGAAATGCGATTCTATTTGCTACCTGCAACGCTATGGCGGGTCGAGCACTGAGGTCGGCTGACAACACTCCAAGAGAGGGGGGACCTTGGGCGTGGGTACCCTCCTTGTACAAACATTTTTCCCTAAGGCGTTATGGCTTGGGGCATGCCAATTTGGACCTGGACTTGCCTTTGTTGCTAGGAAACCTTGCCACATTGTTGTGATCAAACCCACTTTTGTCTTGAGGTTGATGGGATGCCATTGAGCATTTCTCGAATAAGTTTTCCGTACAAGTCATGAGCCATGCTCGACTTGCCCTTACAGCTAGGCAACTTTGCCTTGTTGGAGCCTTGATCCATTGGTAAAACATGACTGAATTACCATGTGTAGCTTATGGTGATGTCATATAGAAAATAATTACCACCGGTTGTCGACCTTCTCGAAAAAAATTCCGACTCAAAGCATAAAAACATGTACATGAATGACACAAACAAAACGTACCTTCATGCCGAGCATGTCTCGTGCCGTTTGCGAGAAAGCCCTCATGGTAAATTCTCGTATGTTCCCATGCAAGCCCCATAGTTTATGTAAAAGGATGTTGTTAAGGATTTGTGGTCACAAATCAACTCCATGCAGGCTCATGATAAAGCTTTGAGATTGCAAGTCGGCCTCCCAAACCTAAAATTTTCTGAGAATTTTCTTTTTTTTTTTACCTGCGATTCAATGTGGAGTACCTGTTGTTGCTCCCACACCGTAGCAAGAGGGGAACTCTGTAGCTTGAATTTGATGCCTTTGGGTGGGTACACCCCTTAAAACTTGATTGACCAAGGCTAATGGCCTTGGCCGGCCATCGTTTGAAAACAAAGCCAAAAATTGGCTATGGCTTTGCAAGCGACGCAGACGAGCCAGAGAGAGAGATACTCCACGTAGTACGATGATCTGCTAGCCATGGTGTAGTGTCGTGAAATGCTCCTCGCAGCATGGCGACCTCAACGACACCAAACACGCACAAAAATTCTTTGGTCGACCCTGTTCTCCCTCCCTGACGCAAAGGGCACTGCCCACGGACCTCCATCTCGCCCGACACAGGCAGCCCTACCCGTGTTGTGGCTCTATTTCTTTCCCTTCAACCTCCTCGGCTTCGTCATGAAATTGCATGAACATGCAAGGCAAGAGTGGCTCCATGCCTTCATGCCCCCTTCCTTGGCGAAAGCTATGCTTCGCCATGCCAAGGTCCACGAACGAGAGAGGGAGAGAAATCCGAGAGAGAGGGAGAGAGAGAAGAAAACCATGCTTTCTCTGTGCCATGGCTCCACCCTCCTTCCTCCTCTCCACCTTGCTCTAATACCAATATAAGGCCTAGGGTAATTGAACCTGGGATCCTCCTCCCTACCGCCCCTTATATAGGCTAGCTCCTAGCACTTGCCATAAGTAGATTCCCAGTCCGCACTGGTCCAGCCGGCCCTTGGCCACTTCGCAGCTCAGTGTCCAGATTTACCAAAAACCACTAGAGCCAGTACCCGTAAGAGTAGTCACAAGAAGCAGAGGAGTAGTGATTGAAGAAGTCCCTACTGAAGAAGATAGTCAAACTGATAAGGCCAGAAAGTGTGAACATCAGAGGAAAGTGTGGAAGGCTAAGTGTAAAGAAAATATAGTAGACAAATGGCAAGAACAAAGGGAGCTTGAAACAAAAATCACTGAAATCTATCAACAAGGAAGCTTCCAGAATAACCAGAAAGACGCTCGAACCATTCACAAAATACCACCTCAGCCTTCAAAACCAAAATCAAAGAAAGCAACAGATGGACTAGATGAGTCAATGATTTCTGCAGGTACAGAGCTTCAGAGAAGAATCAAGTCAAGTCAGAGCAGACTTGGCCTAGGCTGGACATACTGGCCCGGGGAAAAATTAGGTAGATTCATCACAGAGCCAGCCAACAACTACAAGCAAACCAGTAGAATGGAACTGTGAAGATTCTCAGGGGGAAAAGTCTTCTTTTCGGATAGCGGGATCTTGGGCAATGAGCAAGATGAGATATATGTTAAGGTATGTGATCGGATTCAGAAATTAATTGTAGAGTTGGATGACATTCAACACACATTACCTGAGGTGGATAAAGTTATCAAACAGAAGAGAAAAACTAAAGCAAAGGCTAAAACAGTGGATTTGGTAGCTATCAGAGACGATGAGGTTCTAGTAATCCAAATAGACTATAAGCTCAGATAACAATGGGAACCATTATCTGGTGTTATTCTGGATGGGGTAATGGGAGTGAATATTCTTAGCAAGCATCTGCGACAAAAGCTAGGAATAACTGCGATGAAGCCAACTCCATTCAGAATCAGGATGGCAGATCACAGGGTGGTCCAAGCCACTGTTCTCATTGAAAACATGCTAATAAGGTGGGGAAAGAGAAATTCAAAACTAGTTTCTTAGTGTTGGATGTCCAAGGGGCCTATGGAATGTTGTTGGGAAGACCATGGCTCAAAACTGCTGGGGCTATACATGATTATGCAAACTAGACATTGACTATTCAAACCTTCAACAAGAGAATCCAGGTCAAGACAAATAACATGAGATCATGGAGGAAGGCATTAAGATCAAAAGAGCTTTGTAAGAAGTATGGTATAAAAAAGATCAAGAGGATGTTAGCCTCCAAGAATATCTTCCCTTTAACAAAGATCTCGACCTCAGCCCAGTGCTAATGGACAAACAACAAGTCAAATGACAGAAACAACAATACCTTGATCAGTTCATTGAAGTAAACGTTGGGGAGAGATCACTTTAGATAGATGGTTAGGAACCAGACCAGCCTATACCACGAAATCTCAATAAAAGAGCAAAAACCAGTTCAGTGGATCATTCAGAGGTGAATGAAGAAATTCCAGTAGTACCACAACAAGATCTTCATAATGATCCCATGGAGGTCAAAATCCCCTTTAATGATTATGATGCAAGTATTTGAACAGACAAGGAAGCTGAATCAGAAGGGAGATGGGCCAAATTGGTTTCTTCCAGACGATGAACTAGAAGAATGGAATCTCGGCTTAGAAGAGGAACCCATAATTATTAAAATCAACAAACATCTAAAGTTGGAGATCAAGGAAAAACCCAAGGCACTGTTCCAAAAGTATAAAGACATATTTGCTTGGGAACATACAGACCTGAAGGGAGTGGATCCAAAAGTGTGCAAGCACCACATACCACTAAAACATGATGCCAGACCAATAAGACTGCAGAGATACATAATGAATCCTAATTTTGCAAAGAAGGTCAAGGAGGAGATTGATAATTTGCTTAAGGCAGGATTCATTACATGGGTAGCAAGCAAGGACTATAATCGTAGTCCCAAAGAAGAACAACAAGCTCAGAGTATGTGTCAACTATAGGAAACTGAACGCCCAAACCATTAAAGATCCCTTTCCATTGCCATTTACAAATATGATGGTAGACAAAATTGCAGGCCATGAGATGTATAGCTTTATGGATGGCTATAATGGATATAACCAACTGAATATTGCACCAGAAGACACAACAAAAATGACATTCATAATTGAGTGGGGAGCATTTATGTATATGGTAATTCCATTCAGACTTTGTAATGCTCCAACCACCTTTCATAGGTGTATGATGGAAATCTTTAGTGAGTTTCTGCATAAATTTTTAGCCATCTTTGTGGATGATTTTACTATGTTTTCCACTAAAGAGATACACATATTGTTTCTAGAGATGGTTTTTGAAAGGTGTCCGGCGACAGAAAAGAATCTGCTTAATCCATTCAAGTTTATGTTTATGGTCTGGAAGGTCAGTTATTGGGACACATTGTTTCGAGAAATGGCATTGAGATGGCTGAAGATAAGATCAAGAGTATTCAACAAGCCAGAGCACCAACTACAATTTCAAAATTGAGTTCATTCTTGGGGTACATTAATTTTTATCAAAGATTTGTTCACATGTCTGTAGCTAAAGCCTTATCCCTTTATGAACACAAAGAAAGGAACTAAATACATCTAGACTGACGAATGTGAGAAAAGATTTCAATGCTTGAAAGATGCGATTAGCAAGAAACCAGTTCTTTGCCAACCCAACTGGGATATTATCTTTCATATACATGTTGACGCTTCAGGAATGGTGACGGGAGCTATACTGGCTCAGTCTTATGGGAAGACGGACTACCCAGTCTACTTCGCTAGTCACAGATTCAGTTCAATCGAACAAGGATATTCAACCACAGAAAGAGAGGCACTGGGAATGGTGTTTAGTGCAACCAAGTTCAGGCATTATCTATTAGGGAAATTATTTCACTTTTATGTTGATCATCAGGCTTTATTGTTCTTGATTAATAAGGTGATCATATAGGGAAGATTGATCAAGTGGATGATGTTCTTAATGGAATTTGAATTCAAAATTTTTCACAAACCAGGAAAGTCACATTGTAGAGCTGATTTTCCTTTCAAAAGAATTGAAGATTACTCTGAAACATCTTTGAGAGATGAATCAGTAGATGCTGAACTATTTCAAAGCATAGTTGAGGAAGAGCCAGATCCAGAATGGGAAGAAGTGTATGATTTCGATCAACTAGCCAAATTCCTAGAAGATTGGCCTTAAAACAAGAAAAAGGAATTGATCATCTAAAGTCTGAATATCACCATTATTGCGAGAACTCTTTACAGATTGGGAATTGATGGAGTACTTCGGCATTATGTACCTCTAAAAAGATGAATTCAAGTTATCACTAAAGCACATAATGGTGATGCCGGAGGTCATTTTTTAGTTGACAATCACATACAAGAAAATCCTTCAAGCAGGATTATGGTGGTAGTCGATGATGGCTGATGTCAGAACATTTTGTAAGACTTGTGACATCTGCCAAAGGATGGGTAGACCTACAACAGCTGACATGACACCACTAACTCCAATTATACCATTAGGAATCTTTATGAAATGGGGACTTGACTTCATGGGACCATTCAAAAAGGTAACTCCCAAGAAGAACAAGTATATCATTATGGCCACATGCTATGTTAGCAAACGGGTGGAGGTAAAAGCTCTACCAGATAACACTACTAAGTCAATAGCTTCATTCCTCTATGAAAACATCACGTGTAGATATGGTTGTCCCATTGAGATAGTATCATACTAGGGCACTCATTTCATTAATGATACAATGGAAATTCTCATGGGAATGTTTTTAATCAAACACAAGAAGTCAACACCATATTATCACAGATGCAACCGTTAGGTTGAAAGTAGGAATAAAACCATCAAAACCATTCTTACGAAAATTGTTCAAAAGGAGCCACATCACTGGGATATCAGACTTTAGACAACATTATGGGCCTACCGAATGCTTACAAAGTCACGACGGGCATGACCCCATTTAAACTGGTGTATGGCATAAAAGTAGTTGTACCCATGGAATTTGTGATTCAAGTTTAAGACTGGCACTTGAATATGATATGTATTTCAATAAGAACCTGAAGCAATGACTGGATGATCTACTTGTCAGGACAAGGGTCCTATGGAGCAAGGCCCAACCTAGGGGGTCGGGGACCTAGGCCAAGGGCTGTGGCCATACTTGCCACAAGTATAGCAGTTGATATTTCTTTTTAGAAAAATCTTCCCTACCTCTACCCCTTCCAATTCCATTATGGTAGCGTCCCCTGCCCTCTCTAGTGCTTGTAGTGGACACCCTATCACCTTTGACAGATGCCTTATCACTTTATTTAAATCATGGATCGGGCTTGTCGATCCTATAGGTGCGTAGGTGATCGCTGATGAGAGGTGCACCAATTGTCTCATTTTTACATTATTTTTGCTATGGGCACTATGGTCAGATTCATGTGAAAGGTCCATTTTGACCTAAAATCCTCATTCTGGAGGTGCTAAAGAAGTGCTCTTGCTCTACCTCTACCTTCTTCTCCATTGTGTGCTCACGAGTGTGTGTGTGTGTGTGTGTGCGTGTGTGCACGCTTGTGTGTGTGTGTGTGTGTGTGAGATAGATAGAGAGAGAGAGAGAGAGAGAGAGAGAGAGAGTGACTAATCGAGCATTGTGACGGCATCAGCAACAGCGGCGAGGCGGTGGCGGCTCCCTCTTCTTTGCGGCACGGAATCCTTCACGACGACAAGCATAGAGCGGTGAGTGACACACCATTGGCCCCTTTGAGCTTACTAGGATAGTCTGGTTGTGTGCTTGCAGGCATTTGTGGCTCACACACAGTGTTCAGCAAGTCCCAGCCTCCGACATGTGCAATAGAAGTGTCGCTCTACACCTAGCAGAACTAATTAACATTGCACACTGTAACACTAACAGAACTAACAACCTGCTCAACACTGTCCATTGCAAAAAACGTGCACATTACAAAGCTACTAACACTAATAACAGACATGCTCAAACCTGAATCTTATAGAGCTTAAACAAATCTAACAAAACCTGCACAAAGCTGCAAGGTAGCTACGTGCGCTAGGTAGGCTCTGTGTGCGTGAGCTCGGTGTCCACGCAACAAAACCTTACCTACACAGCACAACCTTATCCATATTAAAAAAAGGCCCAAGCCCAGGCCCATGCCTCAAATCCTCAGTCTTATGATATAGTATAAACAACAATATATATATATATATATATATATATATATATATACACACACTACCCCCTCAAGAGGAAGGGAGGGCATGTGGGACAAGTCCTTCAAGTCCTCCACCATTCCCTTCACACTTACACCCTTGGACTTACTTATTTTTGCCTTCTCCTTGAGAAAAAGATTGTTTTTAGGATTCCGAGGGCCTTAAGTAACCGATTGGGAGGTATAAAGCATGACATGTCCTCTAACCAAGACGCTTGTTTTGAGCTATCACATGCCATATTTCGTGGCTTGGTTTTTTTAAAAAAGAACCAAAAAAACAAAAAAATGAGGGTAAATTTGGGTTGCAAAACACCCAAAAAACTAGGTGAGCGGCCTTCATGGGCACTCACCAACACTTCTAGGGTGTTGAGATCACATGCAGCTACGCTTTGGTCATGTGCTAGAAGACGATCGTATAGAGAGTGTCTCCGTTTACGCGGGCACCCATTACTCCTCCACATTAGGTTCTAGGCCCTCAACGAGAACCCAAGGTAGTACCACTCAGGACCCACATATTGCATCTAGTGACTCTTCCTCTAATTACGACGTCATGGAAGGTTACCCGAAGCCCAATCTTGATAGTTCAAGCCAAGACATGCATGCCATGGGCCCACGATCCCGATCAAACGTGTTTAGCCGCTTGAAAGAAACGTTTAGTAGAGCCACTCGCTCTGAACATGGAGCTAGCGATGTAAATAAAGGGGGTGGGGAAGTAAATTCACCATTCATGACCAATGTAGATCCCATGCTGCTGGAGAGTGTGCATGTGGATAATCCATTCATTGTACTCCCTGAATCTTTAGAGATATTCCCCTTCGAGGTTATATTAATTGATGGTAGAAGCCTTGCCGAAGTGCAAGAGGTTGAGCGATATATCCTTTCAGCTAGGGAAAAGGAAATTGAAAGCTTACGCAAGGCACAGCAATAGAGAGAGCTAAAGGTGAAGGACCCTATGTCAACATCCATGCTAGTGGAGCAATTGAGTGCTCCTAAATTAGCAACCACTAAGGGTCAAACCATAGAGAGCCACATTGCATCTTGTTCAATGGACACCCCTAAAACCTCAATTCTAGATGGAGTGTTTCTAAATGAAAATTGGGAGTATGAACTACAAACGGAGACTTTAACTGACATATACATAGTTCACACCTATACGTGGGTTGGTTAGATGTCCTACAATCCACCTCGAGTGCTACTAGCGTAGAGGAGCAACAAAAAAGAGTTGGTGATGTCATCCATAGGGTTATTGAGCTGGAGAGGCAGAATAGAGGGATCCACATGCCTTCAACGGGTCTCATGAGATTCTTGGATACAGGGAAGGCTAAGCAACCAACTTTATCACAAATGGAGACTCCCTCGGTAAGCCCGATGGATCCTCCATATGTTGTTTCGCCAGGGGTCTTGGTATAATCTAAACCCACAAACGATAGCTTTACCTTTCAAATTTTAGCTCGTCTTTCTCTTGATGACACCATGGCTACCATGCCTACCCCAGTGATGGGCATGATACAAAACACGCCATGGACCTCATTTATTAGCAAAGGGCCCAATGCGTACAACAGTATCTACAAGTGTGTATCAGTCACTGCACCTATGGGCCCTCATGCTCATGTAGCTACTACCCCTCCCATTTTTTCAACAACTTATGCTCCACGACCACAACATCCAAGCCCTTATTTCAATGAGACCATACCAGCTAGCATTAGCATGTCACATCTCATGTCTGCTATGCCCAGGGCCACACATATGAACCTCGGGCCACTGTAAGGTGCAACACTGTACCAAACTTGGAGCCCAAGGGCTGCCTATACGCCAAACCTAATGCCAATCCCTACTCCACATGTAGTCTTTGGAGCGCCTGTCCCCGCTATACCTACTCACTCGGGTGACTTGCCAACATTTACTCAAGCTATTGATCTATCTATTGATGAAAATATGTGTAACATGCCCGATAGAAAGCCTAGAAGTAAGGCAGTACAAGTAGCCAAGCTCACACAAAAATTTAGTAGAGATGGGGATGTGACAAAGCATAGCGTGGTTTTGAACAAGTATGCGATTCCCTGGAAGAACACAATGATTTGCATAAGTGCAAAGCTTTAAGCTTGACTCTAAGTGGGAAGGTAGAGAATTGGTATAGAACCATAAGGAATGAAGAGCGCACGCACTACCCCACTCTTAGGAGATTGTTCTTGAAAGAGTACATACGAGAGGCACTGCTTTGGGGTGTAGCCTCTCCAGAAAGCCCAACTTGAGGAAAGTGAATCAGTGAGAGACTTTATTAGCCGCTTGAAGAATTTGAACTCTCATTGTAATCGAAATGAGTGTTTTAACAATAACCAACTGCTCGATAGATTCATTAGGGGACTATGACATGAGGATATCTATAATGGTCAAGTCATTAAAGGTATCACCAATTGGGAAGAAGTCACCACCAGTGCAATCCAATTGGAGGACAATTTAATGATTCAAGGAGAAATAATGTCTATTGAGCCTAAATCTACTAGCTCGCAAGCATCAGTGCATGAGCCAATGACCATAAAGCATATTGTTGAAGAGGCAAAGATATTTGAGATGACTTTAGCAGATCTCACGAAGGCCATTCAAGAAAGTCTCAAAGATAATGGTGCATCACAAAACAATCATATGTATCCAAGAAGGGAACAACAATGGTGCTCAATTTGCTTTGGTCCACATAGCACTAGTGAATGCCCTACATTTAGAGTAAAATTCAACGGGAATTGCAATGCATGTGGGAGGTATGGTCATCAAGCCAATGATTGCATAGTATTTAAATGTGCGATGGCCAATAGACCAACCTTAGCATGGACGGACACACCTCGAGTGCCTGCATTGATGTCGGCCCCACCTCTTGAACAACCATCACAACACATGGTCCCTAGGGCCCAGAATGTTGTTCAAACAACGCCATTACCGCCTCCTGTGTTAGGACCACAACCCCCACATTTGAGAATCACTTTTGTGAATCAAGTGGGTTGTGAGTCATCTATTGCTTGTGTGGATTGCAAGGATGAGTTAGACCCTAATATTGCCTATGGGATCGATGCACTTGAAGAAAGTCCACAATACTACATGGAGGACTACTGGGGACAAGTCAAACCTATCTATCAAGTAGCTGATCTCGTGGCAAGAGGCCAAAATATCAATTTTATTGCCAAGAGATGATCTCGTCAATGCTACGGGTGTGGGGGTTCACATCGTGTAGCCGAGTGTCCTATTAGACTACAAAATAATGCCACAGTGATGCAAACCAATTAAGCGAGTACAATTACAATGCCAATACTCATGTGTAATCAATGTGGCATAGATCATTTGATTGTCCAATGTCCTAATAATCCAAATGCACCAAAGATCACGCCATGAACTTAATTGAGATTACCAAGGAGCCATCACAAACCAAAATTATATTCTTGGAAAAAGTGATACAATATCAATTGCCCAATCAAAGAAGAAGAAGAAAACATGAGGAAAGAGATCACAAAAAGCAGCAAAGTCAGACCCCAATTCAAAGACCAACATAGGGACTGGGGATGACCCCCTCTACATGAACGACATTGAAGAGGATTTTGATTTGAAGGAGACCATGGAGACTAAGACAGTCACTAGGAAAGAAACAAACAAGGAAGATCATCATGAGCCACAAGGTCCAAGAGCCAAAGAACCGAAGAGAAGATATGAACTTACCCAAACCCTTTAGAGGAGATCGAGCGAGTCAAGCAATTAATGAGTTTAGTAGAAGAGACCCAAAGGATCTGGAGCCAGCACCTAGGCAGATCCGCATTACAGACACATGGTTTCCTACACAAAATCAACCTCACAAAGACCATAGACCACTAGCCATACCTAGTATCATCCAAGAAGAAAGTGACTTTAAGTCATCGGCAAGTAGGCGTACTCCCTTCTTGTTGGAGAGAATGTTTACAGAGGGATTACTTGAACCTATTGAAGAAATGGAGATCCCATCTTCCCCATGTCAAGGGACTAAAGCCCAAAAAGTGCCATTAAATATTGCCAAATTGATGGATTTCATGGCTTCAAAAGTTAGAACCACCATCATGTCTAAACTATATGGACACCCCAAGCTATTCTTAGCTCTTTGAGCTTTCCTCAATGGAGAACTGAAAGTCGGGCCACCAAATTTTCACAGATGGATGGAGCTAGGGAGGTTCCAATAGAGGAGGAACACTTAGATCCACAACCCAACCTAGATGAGAACTTTGTTGTTGAAATACCTATTAACAAGTTGGGACAATACTTTGAAGGTGATGAATTCAATGCGACCGTACCAGTCACAACCAAGGGATTAATTGTGAAGGGAATCCTTGATGGTGGCACTGGGGTTAGCATTTTAACTAAAAATTGATGGATATCCATGAAAAGACCTCACCTTGAGACTACAAACATAGTGGTAAAGATGGCCAATGGGACTATTGTTAAACCTATTCGTATGCTAGAAGATCTCAAGATCAAGGTCCTTGGACACAACATAAGACATACCTTCATTGTTATGGATTTTTCCAAGCACACTATGTCATCTGAGATGATCTTGGGACGTTCTTTCATGAGGGAAGCAAAAATGGTGCATGATTGTTCTAAAAACCATGTCTACTTGTAGTTCCAAGACTCTGTCATTCGAGTTGATCTTGTAACTGATCGAGCACATCCTCTAGAAAATAGATTTATAATTGACCATAGATCTGACAGCACAATTCAATCAGCCCCATTGAAATATTCTTACAAGTGTAAAAAGGACACTGATGTTGACAAATATTCCCCTTATATGGATGTTCTACCTAGGATGACTGAGTTTGACAATGTGGATTGGGTCCACCTAGCAACAACCATAGACACTTGTGGAAATAGAGGGACGACTTGGGTAACACCTGAGGGGGATGAAATGATACAACTTGTACCTTTAAATATGATAGAATCAATGCATATAGCTCGCGGCGGGGACCTATAAGGTGAAGGCTTGATTGAAACTAAAACCACTAGCATCTCAAAAGAGTATAGCTCACATGATTCGCATTCTGGATCATCAGTTGAAACCGACTCTGAGGACGAAGAATTTGAATTGCATATTGGCGTAAATATGGAAACAAACTATACGGAGCCCAACAATGTCCTAATTGGCAATCTATCAGAGAGAGAAGAAGATATGAGTAGCGATTCATCTTGTGACTCTTCACCGGAGAAAGGTTGTAATTGAAAATTAAACAAGAGAAGTAATAAATATAAGAGGTGACAATATCAAGCAAATGTGCATGCTAGGATAAATGAAAAGAAATCTACCAAAGAATGGCTTAATTATGTGGAGGCATGTGATGCTCATCAAAAGTTGGTAAATGATTGGGTGAATACCCTCAAAATGTCATATGGTGCAGTCCACAACCCATTGACATTGCACAACTAGAAGCTACATTAGAAGCCAAAGTTAAGCCGTACTGTAAGGAGACGACAAAATTGAGAGCTAGCTCAACAAAAAAAAGGAAGCGGAAGAGAAATCATAGTCCACTGAATAACAAGACCCCACAGATTTACATCCTACACCTAAGCATTTCAAATCCTACACCACGGAGGAGCGTAAGGTTGTGTATACAAAGGCCTAGAGAACACTTATCGATGGAATTAATGGAGTCTATGATGGTCCAGTGATAGTTGAGGAAATAGAGTTAGCAAACCCATGTGAGGAGTCCAAACATGTTTTCATTGCCTAAGATTTGATAGAGACTGAGGAATATGTACTCAAGGAGTTTCTCAAGGAATTCAAGGATATATTTGCTTGGACATATCATGATATGAAAGGTGTTCCACCTTCTGTGGTGCAATGCACAATTCCCATGAATAGCATGGCTAAGCCAGTCCAACAATGCCCTACCCAATGAATCCTAAGTATGCAAAGATTGTTAAATAAGAGATTGAAAAGCTTGTCAAATGCGGATTCATATACCCTATTGAGCACTCAAAATAGGTGTCTCCAATGGTTATTGTGCCAAAAAAGAATGGGAAACTCAGAGTGTGCGTGGATCTCGAGAAGGTCAACCCCGCCACTAGGAGAGACCATTGCCCCTTGCCATATTCGAAACATGTGCTTGAGAGAGTCGTAGGAAAGGAAGCTTATAGCTTTTTGGATGGAGACTCTGGTTACAATCAAATCACAATTGCACTAGAGGACCAAGCTAAAACTGCTTTTATAACCAAATTTGGAGTGTTCGCATTTTGTGTTATGGATTTTGGCTTAACCAATGCCCCTGTACCTTCCAAAGATTAATAAACACTGCTTTTAGGGAATATTTGAGGGAGTTTTGCAAAGCTTTCTTAGATGACCTTTGTCTTTATTCTTCTTGGAAAGAACATCTATCATGTTTACAAAAAGTGTTGTACAGATTGTATTGCATCTCATTAAACCCTTACAAATGCCAATTTTGGGTTAAACATGGAGTTGTTTTAGGACATATTGTGTCCAAAAATGGGATTTTCACAAATGAGAGAAAAATTGAAGCCATTTTCAATTTGCCACCACCTGCAAACTATAAAGGAGTTCAAAGGTTCATGAGCCATGTTGGTTATTATCGGCGGTTTATTTTAAACTTTGTTGAGATAGCTTGCCCATTGTACAAGCTTCTTATTGAGTTAACTGGACCGCGGGGTGTGACCATGATTATGGGTTATTAAAAAAGGCCTTGACAAGGGCTCCCATCCTATGAGTGCCCGATTAGAATGCAATTTTCCATGTGCATATTGATGCATCAAACTTTGCTATTGGGTGTGTTCTAGCTCAACCAAGAGAACATAAATTGGACCACCCCATTAGCTTTTCAAGTCGTCAATTAAATGATGCAGAGAGGAACTACACCACTATAGAGTGGGAAGGTAAAAAATTTCACTACTACCTTCTTGCCAACAAGTTTGTTTTCTATGTGGATTATCAAGAGTTGTTGTATCTAGTGAATAAACTTTGTTCCACGAGAAGAATTACACGATGGTTATTGATTTTTCTTGAGTTTGATTTTATCATGGTGGTGAGACCCGATAAAAGACATGTCATGGTGGATCATTTGTCTTGCATACCCAATGGTGAAGCCCCTATTGGAATCAATGACGAATTGTCGATACTTCCCTATTCCTAGTCGAGACCATGCCTGAATGAAGTGAGAAGATTGTGAAATTTTTAGTTAATGGTTTTCCACCCAAAGAGTTTCATAAGGATAAAGCTCAAAAATTATTAAAGGAATGTGAACCTTATTCTCTAATTGTAGGAACTCTGTGCAAGCTAGGGAAGGACGATATTCTTAGACGTTGTGCTCATGAGGATGAGTATTTATACATACAGCAAGAAGCCCACATGGGTATAGCCGGAGGACATTTTTTAGGGAAACTAATTGCTAGAAAAGTGTTGCAATCAGGCTATTGGTGGCCTACCTTATTCAAGGATGCATCACTTTTTTCAAAAGGGTGTGATGAATTCCAACGTTACAAGATCACACAACAAAAGGATAATATGCCCTTACATCCTATTAAAGTGACTCAACCATTTGAAAAATGGGATTTAGACTTTGTAGACCCAACTAGTCCGGTAGCTCGTAACACTCAATCTCGATATATTATTGTTTCCACTAACTATGTGACAAAGTGGGCGAAAGCCAAGGCGTCACGCAAGGCTGATGCAAGGTTAACTCTTAAGTTTCTCTTTGAGAACATTATTACACGATTTCGTTGTCCCCTTGAGGTTGTGAGCTGACAATGGTACTCATTTTATAAATGGAGTGGTAAAGGAACTCACAAAAAACTTCAAGATAGACCACCATAAGTCTACACCTTATTATCCACAAGCAAATGGCCAAGCTGAGAGCACTAACTAGACTTTAATTTCTATCTTGACCAAAACAGTGGAAGCTCATCGCACAGATTGGGATTTAAAGCTGACATCAGCTCTATGGGCTTATCATATTGCTTACAAAGTGGCTATTAATTATATACCATTCAAGATTATATATGGCCAAGAAGCAGTTATGCCATAGGAGTTTGTAATTCCTAGTCTATGGGTAGCTTCCCAAGAAGGTTGGGATGGTAACCCTTTAGTTGAGCATCTATATATCCTTGAGAGGTTAGATGAAGAAAGACAATTGGTTGTGCAAACTGCACTTGTGGAGAAAGATAGGAGAAAGAAATGGTTTGACCATTATTTAAAGAACAAGAATATCAAGGTTGGGGATAAAGTCCTTATGTATGGAGTGCGTAACCAGAAGAAAAAATTGACATATGCGGAAAAAGGACCATATACAGTATGAGAAATCACCCCACAAGGTACCATTTGTGTGTGGAAACTCTTGATGGAGTTGAAGCCATTGGATTTCTCAATGGGAGTAAATTTAAAAGATAATATGATCTTTTAAGCCAAGAGCAGCTACATGCCATCCATCAAAAAAGGGCAGCCAAGGCACAAGCAGAATTGAAAAAGATACAAGCTCAAGCTAAGGCTAAAGAGCGACAGTAACGTATTAGACGCCAACGAGAGGCCAACCTTGGAGTTACACATGCATTTCAAGTTGAAACAGAGGATGATTGGTTAGACCTTGACACACCTCTATGATACCCTATTGAGTTAAATGATGCCTATGGAAAAGTGCTATATAATGCCTTATTGGACACAGGTGCTAAATATAATTTGCTATCATATGGAGTGTGGTGTCAGTTAGGAAATCCATCTCTATCTGAGAGTACCATCCAAGTCAAGGGTATCAATAAGAAAAAAGCTACTATTTTGGAACCTGACACGCTTTTGTCAGTTATGACAACGGGGTCGTAGCTCAAGACTTTTTGGTCATACCTGCTGGAGCTATGGAAGGCAATATAAACCTAGGATGCAAGTGGATGTTAGTAGCGACCAAATGCATTATTGATTGGGGGACTGGGAGTGTCACAACACAGAAACCAACTCTTAGCCCTGCCACTCAAGCAATAGTCCCTGAGATATCACCTCTTGAGGAAATACAACCCAAAACATTGCATGACCAAGAGGTTGAACCATCTGTACATATAGCCCAACCCTCTAGAGCTTCAACTTTTGCGCTGAAACAAAGCATGAGACACACAAGACTCATCGTAATATAACAAATAAAACATACAAATGGGTCCCTAAAGATTCTTTAGCGACCAATTTTTATGCTAAAAACAGAAGCCTTGTAAGAGATGCCCCACTCACTCCAAGAAATGTAAGAAAACGTTGCGTTGGATTCCTAAACGACTATTGGAAGCCAAGGCTACTATGAAGGGAGTGATCAAATCTGGGTGCCTAAATGTAAATTGCGTTCTTACATGTCACCTATAGACCCATGTGAGTTAAATCATGTAACGATAAAGCTGATTGAAAACCGTGGGAAGGAAAAGATCATAGAATACTATACACCTAATCCAGAGCTAGTTTGGGTACCCAAGCGAGAACGACTTGTATCGCTTGGCTCAAACATAGAAAAAACAAATGAAGCTTCTTGCTTTTCATGTCGTTCTTGTATAGAAACACAAACTTCTTCACAACTTCCACCTACCACCAAAAATATACAAAAAAACAAGGAAAGAATAGCACCTCCAATTGTAAATTCATCACCTAAAACAACATTTCAAGTAAAATCATGGGAGAGTACCTTACCACCCTTGCAACTAGATGAAATGTCGGGCGGTGAAAAACTATTGGTAAAAGTCTTCACCCATTACAACTTGAAACAATTGGTTTCAAAAGGTGACGACATCGTTCCAAAAGGTATGATCTACCCAAGGAAGGGGTGAGTGTTTGTTGACATCCATCATTCACTTGCTCCCCTCTTAGCCTTCCTGACCTCTCAATCTCCCAATCTTAGGGAATGTATATATAGAGTCTTGTACTCAAGAAAATAAAAATAGAAAAGTAAAAGAGCAAGAGCCACCAAACAAAAAGCTTGAAACCTACAAATTATAGTACATGATCTATACTATGCACAAGGACATAACCTTTTGACATGACCCTTATAATATTTACATACTAATCAAAATCTATCTGCGTGTATAGATATGGCTAATACGCTAGAGTCATCCACTCCTACCTTGGGTGAGAGGTATCCTCTTTACTTTTCACAAGTGTTCCACATAGGCTTGCCTATGAATGGCATTTTGTAGATACACTAGCGTGTGAGAACAAATTTTGAGGAATTAGAATGGATAATACGTCTCTTGACCACGACTGATCCCTACTTAGTAGAGAACGTCTCTCTGATTGCACAAGCTTACCCTTTTAAGAAAGATGACTATACACGCCTAGTGACATTCTTAGTGAACATATGTGCTTCTAATGATGAGGAAGATTTACATGATTACATGGATGGCAAGTATGATCTCACTGATGATGATTTTATTTTTCTTGATGATGATGAGGATAGGGGTTTAGACTTAGGGATACCCACCCATCCATACAATATCCTTTTCCCTTGACCCTCTATGCAGGGTGCAAATACTTACGTTAGGGTTCTTTATGTTTTTTTTTATTGTATTCAATAAAGGTTGGTGCCTCTTCCCACTGTTGTGTCTCCTAGAGGTATTCCTTGTGTTTTCTAGTGTGTACAGGAACTCATTGAAGTAGTTGGGCTTTTGAAATTTATGAAATCTTTCTCTAGTTCACTCTTCAAATCGAGCATGATCATCAACACGAACAGGTGTTTCTTGTCCATTATCATTGCCTCTTCTTTTTTAGCATCCATGTTTGTCTGCTTTAACAGTCATTGGTAGCACAATATTCATCACATTTTCTTAGAATTAAACATTAGATCAAACATAATTTATGTCATAGTCCCTTGTCTAGGTTTATGAATCAAGAAGTTTGACTAAGATAGTTCAAACCAAGATAGACATTAGAGATCTTCTCTTAATACCATGGGAAATGCCTTCCTAATTGTCACTGGTTACTTTAGGTTCTTAATCCAATATTATGAAGCATTGTGTGCAATGTACTAGTGCTTTCTAGTGGGCTTAATCCCTCTTGACCTTTAGCTTAAGTATTATAAGGGGATTTTACTATTGTGATGAGCCTAGGGAGGGTAACGATGTCAATATGACCCCTCAAAGTTACAAAATTGAAATGCAGTGAAAAACAAACAAACATAAAAACAAAAGTGCCAAAAATGTAAAACCTTAAGCTAGAAGAGAAACCCCAGCTTGACTTGGTACTTCACTCACATGTATTGCTTATGGTACTAGAGCCCTAGAGGTTCCAAGTGTGGGTGCTTTTCCTTGAGAAGCAAAAAGCCCAAGGCATACAAAATAAGCACACACACAAAAAATTGAATCAATATGGAAAACACTTTGGGGGGTCAAACAAAGGGAACAATTCAGGCGAACGGTTTCATATACGATTCCTTTTATTGTAGCTTGACTAGAAGGTCTCTCTAGTTAGCCCTTGGACATGAAATACTTTGCTCTCACGATTAAACAGCTTAATTGACCAGAGAGAATAAAGAAGCTTGTCCATGGTATTAACAGTTGACCTCTAGTGCCTCTCGACCATTAAATTAGCGACCCTAAGCTTGTTTATTTGTTGATCTTTACAAGTGTTTATGCGTTTGATTATATTACAATTTAATGTTTATTGCAGTTGAATTTTTTTTAATATTCTATTATCAATCAATCTGTGTGCTTTTTAATCATATATGTTCTATGAGAATGCAATTACTGTGCCATTTTTGGTTGATTTTGCAGTGTTTAAAGAAAGCTAAAGACATTCAATCTCAAATGCTCTTCCACCTTAACGACAAGATGCACATCACTAGCTCCCGACGATGGAATCTACATCGGGAAGGGGGGCATGTTAACCATACGGACTCCTTATCACTTTATTTGAGTCATGGACCGGGCTTATCGGTCCTATAGGTGTGTAGGTGATTGTCGATGAGAGGCGCACCACTTATCTCATTTTTATATTATTTTTGCTATGATCGGCCATTGTGGGTGCCCATGTGTGAATAGGTCATAGTCATATAAAAGGTCCATTTTGACCTAAAATCCTCATTCTAGAGGTGCATGCTAAAGAAGTGCTCTTGCTCTACCTCTACCTTCTTCTCCATCGTGTGCTCAAGTGTGTGTATGTGTGTGTGTGCTTGAGAGAGAGAGAGAGAGAGAGAGAGAGAGAGAGAGAGAGAGAGAGAGAGAGAGAGAGAGAGAGTGATCGAGCATTACGGTGGCGGTTGAGCATAGCAGCGACGGCTCCCTCTTCTTCGCGATGCGGAATCCTTCCGACGACAAGCGTAGAGCGGTGAGCGACACACCATTGGCCCCTTTGAGCTTACTAGGAGAGCCTGGTTGTGTGCTTGCAGCCATTTATGGGTTGCTTGCAGCCATTTATGGGTTGCTTGCAGCCATTTATGGGTTGCACACAGTGTTCAGCAAGTCCCCAACCTCCGACACGTGTAATAGAAGTGCATAGTGATATGATATGAGTCGACAGGCTGGGTAATGGTAATACCATTTCCTAGCTGCATTCTTCTTCGGTGTTTGTGGAAATTATTCCTCCCATTCATCTTCATCTATGTCTTTCAGTTCAGCATACTGCTCAAAGGCTTGTATGTGAACATCGGGGTCATCCTTCTTTCCCCCTTTGAATATAGAAAAGGAAATTTTCAAATCAGTGGAATGTTCCTTGCTCTTGTTGATTCTGGTTTTACATAATGGTTTCTTCCCGTGTGGCTTCTTCTTATCGTCGTAATGATCACTGTCAGCCTCATAGTCCTCTATTTCCATCTCTGTCAATGTCTCTTTGATTGTTTTCTTGAATCCCTTGTTTAGTGAGTGATGAGTTTTTTGACTCCTATCACTCTCATCAGTCTGCTTTTGACTTTTGGATCCTTGAGTCCTATTCCGTCTTGCAGCCCTTTCAACTCTTCGATGCCTGGAATGACTGGAATGCTGCAAATCCCTTAATTCATTAGCAATACCCCCTCCTGGAGCCAATACCCCCTCCTGGAGCGACCTCAGTGTCATTCCCATGTTGCAGATCAATTTCAAAGCCTACTTCAGTCTCCTCTAGAATTGAATTGACCCTCTCTTGATTTTCCATAAAGCGAGTTGCTGGCCGATGACCTCTGGTACTTGTTCAGGGTGGCATTGTGGACATACAATAGCTTTGATACCAACTGGGAGATAGCTCACATGTCTTAGAGCTTCTTAGCTCAAACCATCTTGATCACCATAAAGGAATGAGTTGGATGCATTCAGACAGCTATTCCAGGTTGGTACTTAGAACTAAAGATGTCAGACTTAGAAGACTTAACGATTACTAGAAGACAATACTGGAATTGAAAGAGGAAACATTGGAATCGAAAGAGGAAACACCAGAACCAAAAAATGAATCATTGGAATTGAAAGACAAGATAATGTTAAAGAATTTGGAATTGGGATTGTATTTCAGATATGGCTGAAAGCAAAGGTTACAAGTTGTTCCATCTGCAAACAAAGTGTATCTTGGTTTCACGGGAGGCTATATTGTTGAAAGCAAAGGTTACAAGTTATCCTTAGAGGGGGGCTATAGCATTTTAGCTACCACTCCCCACATTCAATGGAAAATCATGCTCAACATGGTGTAAAAAAGGTAGTAGCCCCAAAGGTGGTATAGAATTTCATGCTTTAATGGGAGATCCTTCAATGCATATGTTTAGGTCTAGATAAAAAGTAGTTAGATATTTCAAAGTGTTAGATAAACCAATAGTCTGTTATTGATGTGTGTGTGCGTGTGCACAGAAAGATAGGTTATACAGAAATATACAGGGGTGAGATCAACCAAAGTCAAACTGACCCCTACACTCTGCTTAAGCCGAGCTATTGTAGGAAGGGTTATAGCCCTAAAATATGCTATAGCTGTTTAGGCAGCTATTGGGAGGGTTTGAACAAAGCAAAGCATTTTAGTTTAACAATAAGAGCTAAAGTCATAATTAGTAATGCAATTTAGAGGCTGATGAGCCAGGAGTTTCCAAGTAAAGGATATGTCACTATTAAGCCACAATTTCCTACCCAAGGGTTATAAGATCATTAAGGTATACTGCCAAAAGATACGTGTATATGTTTACTCCAGACAATGTGACCATCAACCCCCAATAAGCATATATATCTAAGCCATCCAATTATGCTAAGACAATTCAGGAAGAGGCTAGACCCAAGGGAGCTAAAGCCGTATACTCATCAGCTTCATTATGCCTAAACCAAATTCTTCCAAGACACATGCACAAGGTAGCCCCCATAAAACAAAATAAGCACATGTACATATACTCCAGGTAGGCCAAAAAATAATCTTATTTGTACTTCGCCTTCTTGGAGAGAGCACTCGGAGCCTACTTTGCACCCATTTTTTGCTACTTTTAGCGGCCATCACACTACACGATCTTTCACAAGACATAAGGGATAAGTTCCTAACCTAGTAATGAGCATGTTTGAATGTACTTTCAAGGTCAAGGCAATCCAAAAAAACCCTAGGTTAGCAAAACCCTTCAAGGAGAGAATGAGAGGAAAAATGATAGTAGCGGTCATATCAGTGCACCAAACTCAACCAAACTTGATAGGGGGCATAGCAAGAGCCTAAAGAACATTTTTTAAAGACCCAAATGACCATTTGATTTAGAGATTGGGGGGGGGGGGTCTATAGATGATAAGCTCAAATTTGGCACAGAGTCAGAATCAAGTTCTAACTTCACAGAAGGCTTCCCCTTCGATGTTATAAGCAATGTACCCATGTGGAACCAAAAGAAAAGCTCAATTGGCCCCCCAAATACAAGAAATTGACTCAGTCAACTACACAACTTCATTTTTTGAGCTATGGCCTCAAAACTACTTCGAAGGCGACCAAATTTGACAAGGCAACACCCCATGACATATGGGACACAACCATAAGCTTGGATGCAAGAAAAGTGGCCACCATCAAGTATCCAGGACAAAACCACCAAAGTCAGAAGACCAAGTATAGAGAACAACCTCAAGAGACCAAAATCAACTCAAATTATGATTAAAAGCTACTTACTAGCCCTGTAGGAAAAGTGTATGTAACTAAATGTTGAATAGACCCAAAATTTGCAAAGGGAGATAATAAGCATGCTTATTATCTCCAAGCCCAGAATCTCACCCACTTGGCATATTTTCATCATACACCTTTGTCTATAGGTTGCATCAAGGCCTTGAAGCCCCTCACATCAAAAATCACCTTCATCATGATCACATTACCAAAAAACGCAAAAAAGCTTCAGACTTTCAAAATTTAGCCCAAGGGAACCACTTCAAATCCAAATTTGTGCAAATCACATTTAGGGCAAGGGAATTTATCTATAAATGTCAAATGAGTCCATTTTTGCAAATTCTTGCCACCATTAGCTCTAGATATCATCACAAGCCTATACATCCATTTTGGGACATTTTGGACACTCCAAATATTTGCACCAACACTTAGTCATTTGTAGAAGCCTTCGTATCAAGAAGTGATCCCAGCCATGCATTTTTGTATCCAAATTTTCCTAAAATTCAAATCCCATATATTTTCAATGCCTGCAATCCATGTGCATGGCCAAAGTCCAAATCTGGAGCCAGAATCATGCCCTAAATATTAAGCGTGCTGATTATCTCTTATGCAAATTTTTTGCCAGTTTGACTTTTTAGTGGTTGCATTTTGTTTTTATGGGTAGTAATAATTTAGCTTCAATTTTGAATCTGATATATTATATCTCAATTGGGGCTTCATAAGATATTTTCCACTCTAAAATGCACCTAATGCCTGTTCATGGTGTAATGGCTCCAGTATCAATGCAAAACTTGCCAGCTACCCAAAAGAAAAAGACTAAGAAAAATTGCTAGAGCTCTCCGAGTATCAACTGGAAGAAGAATCCATAAGGGAGGTCAAAAAGAAATTTGCAAGGGATTTTCCATCTTCCACAGCCATTTTAGAAGTGCAGACAACCAAGCAATGGAACTACAAATGATGCTAAATGAATTTACAATGTGGCTCAGACTTCCAAACTCAGACTCTACTGACCAAGCAACCAAAGTGAGTATCTTTAAAGAGATTGTTGATGAATCCTTGAAGCTACCACCAGAAGGAGAGTCCATGAGGTCTAAAGAAAAGAAGAGGATGGGGGTGTTCACTCACAGCACAGTTGCGACTACATTCCAGGATATGATCCACAAGCTGGCAAAGGAAACCACCCACCTCTTCTATCAGCACTTTCAATTTACTTCCAAGAGACCACACAGATACACATACCCTAACCATGTGGTGGCATCGGCTTTCATCACAACATTGAAGACAAAGATGCCAATGCCCATTGACCATGCTTCATATGTGCTCAACACTCTAAAGAGTACCAAAAAGTCAAGTGGAATGAGTTACCTAGGAGTTCGAGAAGTCATGATAAGAATTTCTTATTGTGTAGTGGGCATGATAGATAATTTTCCACTTGTATCAGATCAAAATGCCTAGCTTGTAGCCGGCTTAAAGAATGAAGAACAAGAAGAGGAGGAAGAGGAACAAGCACCACTCATTACACAAGATCAAAGAGAAAATTAGTGTAGCAAGCTCCTATTCATAGTGATGAAGAAAGTGGCGGGGTCCGATGGAGGAACCGAAAAGACCAACCCTCAGAGGAGAGTTCTCTAGCCCCAAACTAGAGGAAGATAAGAAAAGAGCGGCCAAGGGTAAGAGGGTAGAAGAAAGGCCACCAAAAAGAGTTCGAGAGCCCCCACCCATCATTATTGAAGAATCGGCATAGTGGGTAGCTCGACTTCAAGGGGGAAAAGGAAGCATTTGATACGGGAAGAGGGCTGCAAGGAGATTTTGAGGAATTCTAGAAACCCCACCCTCGAAAGCTATAGACAAAGAACTCACTTTATATAGAAGGTATGGATACTGAACGGATTTATGGAGAAGAAGATCAAGAGAGACAAAAAGAAGAAGCAATGGCCCAATTCTAAGATGCTAGAGACTCAGCAAGTAGTTCCACAACTCTCTCCAATCTCTAAAAAATTTAAAGGAGATGCACCATATCCACTAAGGGATGAAGTCAGACAACCAAAGGAAATCAAGTGAGTCAAGCACTGCAGAGGCAATACTAGAACAATAAAGATGTTGAGAAAGATGATATACACATTGAATACTAGCAAGGGCTTGGCCCGCAAGCAGAGTTTAAAGAAGATAAAAAAGAATCAACCCCAAAAGATGTATACATGTTACAGCACAACAAGAAAAATTATAGCAAGATACACAATAGGAGGATCACTAGGAGGAGGCTGGTACTTCCCAATCCACCAACATATAGGAGAGAAGAGTATGCTCAATTCATTGTGGAAAAAATGAAGAATGCAGTCTATGCCAAGGAGGACAAGATCATGCAAGTGGAGGGTGTGAGGTCCCCTCCCCTCTACCACATCCATTTAAAAATAGGAGGGTACCTGACAGGTCGTTATGCACTAATCAATTGAGAAAATCATAGTCAAGATAGACAAGATTTCTAATGGTCAGACTCTCGTCACCAAGTAACTTGAGTCCGAGCCATTGAAAAGGTTTCCTAACTCTATCTCGGAGGGAAAGCATGAACTAACACAATAATCTAACGTCCCTAATTCTCACCTTCCAAAAGAGAGAAACCCCAAATGCCTTTTTCCCATAATTTTTAGAGGCACATACAATTGGGACTTCTTGACTCTTGGCATAATGAGTTTCTAGTTTCACTTTTTCTATCAATGAGGAGCGGAGAGTTTCTCGACTAATCAAGACCGCCCATCCTTGACTGGCAACCTGAGCCAGTCCCCACTTTCCACCCCCGCACTCACATTTTGTTTTGCTTATTTTCTAATTACTACAACATAATTGTTCATACACAGAGTTCGTTTTTATGATTTCCATCACAAGTTCGTTAAGACATCCCTTCAACCATTATCAAATTGGCACCAAGACAATCTTTCCTAGAATAAAAACAACATACGACTCTTCTCTACAATATCCAAACCCCAAGAGATTACTCCTCTTGGCGAGAGTTTATTGCTCCTAGTGTCTTTAGTTCCCCATACAACTAAATTGTCCTGCAATTTGGGTACAAACCCGCAGTGACGAACTTGCAACCTGGGCACCAACCTGCAAGTATTATCTTGCATTCTGGGCACCAACCCACAAGATGTGTGCAACCATATGCACTGCTTTAGCGTTCACTCTACTAAGCTCTCCTCCCTGGATATCAAAGGGAGTTTTGACTATATCAGTATAGGATTTTTTGAATGAAGAAGATTCACGAGTTCTTCTACTAGGCAAACATTTCTTTTCTATGAGCAAACAGACTACTTTCCAAGCAATCTTTCCCTATTAATACAACTTAAGAAAATTAAGAAGTTCAATTGATGTGGTTTTGAATTAGGAATGACCCAATGTTTAGGTAGTTTTCCCCCTTCCTATTTGCTTGTGATGCAAGGAACAAAAAAGAAATTTCCTACCTGTTCTTGAGCAATAACGTCACTTCGTGGGATAAGTGGCACATCCTCATTCAGCGAGGCCTTTCCTTTGCCTTTACAATCACTGGTTCTGGCTTCGTGATCGTGTGATCCACCATAGTGAGTTCTCTTCGGTGCCATCCCCACTACCAGATACGAATGTAAGCCAAAGTATAAGAATCCAATGGAAATAGGGTAAATCACTATAAGTGTTTTAATTCCAAAACATATAGGGTCATTCTACACATCAAACTAAAAACATATGCTTTCTTAATCCTGCCATAATCCTATGATATACATGCATTATAACCTATACACTAATCACATGGTTAATCACTAATAGCTACTTGCAAGAACAATCCATCATTTTAGTCGGACAAAATTCTTGAATATGAATAGCTAATTCATGCAAGCATCTAGGTTACATTGATGAAGAATTATGCATGCAGTCAACACAATTGATTATGTAATCGAGCAGTGAGACCATCATTACTTTGTAATGTAGAAAATTACCATAAAATAAGTATAATGATTGTTGATTTCCAATTGAGAATAGGTAAATAAGAGTATAGCATTTGATAATAGAGTAGCAATTGGAAAGGATTCCAATTGAGTAATAATATGACAGTAATTGGAAAGGATTCCATTTGAATAATATTATGGCAGCAATTGAAAAGGGTTCCAATTGAGAGAAGATATTGATAATAACTAGATTAAATAATAGATTTACATTACCCAAATATGCTTTGGAGTTATCGATCCCTCAAAGCTTTGATGTAGTAGTCACCAAGTTGTTTGCCACAGTAGCAGAGCTTCCTTCTTCTAAGTGTGTTCAAGTGTGTGTAAAATTGAGTGGGAATGCCCTTTATATAGAGTTTGGAGGTTCCTTGTTGCCCAAATCAGCCCCATACCTCCCTAGCTCGGCCTCTCTTGCTAAAAGAATGAGTAGAGGTGTCACAAGCTCCTATTTATCCATTAGAGGTGTCCCTCTTTACCCTTTTGGGTGATACACCTCATGTACTTACCCATGCTTAGAGTCAAACATGCCATAAGAGATGGGTCCATGGCTATGGTCATTTATGGGCATACATATACATACACATGCACTTGCATACATATGCATACCTTAGACTTAGGAATTGATTTATTAACACTAGGATGAAAATTAATTGTCTAGAGTGAGCTTAGCTTATCCGAATTTAATTCTGAAAGTTGCTATTAAAAGACAAGCTTGAGGATTGCAGGTTAAGGTGCTAGATACACACACCTACTATATTTAGGAATTTTCAAAGCAGGCAACTATTTTTATGGAAATTCAGGACGGGGAAGATTTTGACCAGACGATCGCATTGGTGCAGCCAAACTTGGTCCGCACTGGGAAGTGTGCTATGAAGTGCAAAGGGTGCTAACCGGCGCATGGCAAAGGGCTAAAGTAGGTATGAAGGCCCTAGGCAGGAGAGTGGCAGCAGAAATGTATGCTTAAAGTGGTTATTTAGGCCAAGGAGACCCTCCAAATTGGGATAATTGAGATGGCAGGTCAAGGTGTCCAAAATGTGAGAATGTGTCCTGGAGTGTAGTGTTTGAGATGCTCTAGAAGCCCATCCAGACGGCTCGTCAAACGGGGCCACGTGGTGGAAGATATGCTAGTTCAAAGTGGGAAGGCTTTTCAGATCTCGACGGACAGGGCAGGTACAGACAGGTGGACAAAACTAGGGTCAGTGGGTATGCTTGTAAAGCTTAAGTTGTGGAGCATGCCCGTCTTTTCGGATTACCATTCGGAGCTCAAGCGGCCAAGTTATGGCCTGTGGAATATTTGTCGGGGGTCGGGTACGTGCTCACCAAGCCACGTTGGTAGGCGCGCCGACATGGGTTTTATTGAGCTCGCTAGAGTTTTAGAAAGTTGCATGTGACATGGGGAGTCAGCCAAAATTTGTGGCTTGCCGATTGGAATCGAAGGCATCGTAATACGCACAGTTCAGGTTGGCAGGCACTCATGATAAAAAGAGATCGAATGGTTTTTTTCATTTTTGGACGTGTTGTCCGAGACTAGGTGACATCCAGTGGACAAGGGTTGGAATTTGGAATCAGTACGATCAAATTCTCATGCGGCGTGACTGGAAAAAAACTCATTTGACAAATTTGAGCACGCAAAGCACCGACAGCATGGAAAACTTATGTTAAAACACTACCTTGGTTATCAATGTAAAGGAAAAGAGTGGTGGTAGGAGTTTGCAAAAAAGAAAATGTCCAATACTTTGAGGAAGAGTAAAAGGGGAAAGAGGAGGATTTCTTGAAGTGAAAAGGAGCAATAGCGCTGGGTGCTATTGCTTGCTAAGTGGCCTTTTCTAGAAAGTGAAAGAAAAAAGAAGAAAAGGAAGCGGGCAGTTGAAACGGCGGTCGTAATGTGTGTGCTAGTCTCCACCCAACCGTGCTATCTTATAGCCTCCCCCTAGCGTACACACTGTCCGGCCATGCCGGTGGCCTTGCCCATAGGACCCATGTCCTTACATTACCCCCCCCTTGGAGAATCGTTTTCTTCCTCGAAAACGAACGTAGGAAACGTTTCTTAAGTGCGGAGACATTCTCCCATGTAGAACCTTCTTCAGGTCTATCTAGCCATTTTATCAACACCTGTCGTCTGACATGATGTCTGGTGCGAAGCTCATGAGAATCCAAAATCTTTTCGGGCTCATGAGGAATGCTTGGCGGTGTGATAAGGTCAACCAACACACGTGTGTCAATGACATTATCATTCTGTCCTAGCTGTTTTCGTAAACGGCTAACATGAAAAACAGGAAGAACTCGTTAGTGCTCTGGAAGAGCTAACTTATAGGCCACTTGAACTATATGTTTGAGAATGGTAAACGGTCCACAATAGCATGGTGAAAGTTTAACAACTTTTCCCGTCTTCAAACTTTCTGAATGCGCCTCCGGATTTTTGAGGAAAACCTTGTCTCCTTCTTCGAAAGTAGCAAGACGCCGATGCTCATCTGCGTACTTCTTATATCGATGCCTAAAAATATTTGAAGCTCCTCAACCGTGTTGGGATGTGGCCATCGAAGAATGGCATGACCTTGTCAGTGTCCATCTTGATTCTAGAATAAGAGATCACATGACCGAGGTAATGTATCTCTGTTTTAAAGAAATTGCACTTGCTTCATTTAGCATACAGCGCGTGAGCTCGTAGCTGCTCAAACACTAATCGTAAGTGTTCTATGTGTTCATCTTCAGTCTTACTGTAAATGAGAATATCATCAAGGAAAACCACAACAAATTTTCCAAGATAGGGACGTAAGACACTATCCATGAGTGTCATAAATGTAGCTGGAGCATTGGTTAGACCAAAAGGCATAACCAAAATGCCCGAACCGTGTTCTAAAGGCAGTTTTGGAGATATCTTGCAGTAGGATTCATACCTGGTGGTATCCTGAACGAAGATCTATCTTTGTATAGTATCTTGCCCCGTGGAGTTGATCAAACAACTCATCGACTCGAGGTAGACGATACTTGTTCTTGATGGTTATCGCATTTAATTCGTGATAATCTACGCACATGCGCATAGTACCATCTTTCTTTTTTACCAATAGAATTGGTGATGCCCAAGGCGAAGTGCTAGGTCTAATGAAACCACGAGCGAGGTAGTCAGCCAACTGAGTCTCAACCTCCTTGGCTTCTTTAGCACTAACAGGATAAGGTGGTTTACTCACCGGTTTAGTGCCTGGCAAGACATCTATGTCATGCTGCACATCACGTGTAGGGGGTAAACCTGGTGGTAAATCACTTGGGAACACATCACTATACTCCGTGAGTAAGTGAGTCAGCGTTTGCGGTGCAAAAGGGAAAAGTAAGCTAGAGTTATGTTGGGATGGAGAATCTTGTAGTTCCTGTAATGTTTGTTTTACAACAGTTGCACGTTGCTCTATAGAATTAAAATTGAGAGCACTTTGCTCGTTAGATTTGTTAACACTTTGTTTATCAGTAGAATTCATTGCACTTTGCATACCATTACTAGAATTCACCGCACTTTGCTCTTGAGAATTCACAAGACTTAGAGACAAGCAGTAACACAAAAAGACTTCATCTATTAAATTTTCTTTTTGCAAAATAGAAAGCTCGGCTGTACATATAAGAGGTGCAGATGGTATATTTTTCTCTCCAAGAAAAAGCACATGTTTACCATTAGCCATAAAGGATAAGGAGTTGTGTTCATAACTAGTGTGCAATGTGTTTCCCAAACCATGCAGCCACTCCCGTTCATAACACATTGTCCGTTAATAGTTCCATGTATGCGAATCATATCATGGGGGCCAAAGGTGGACTACCACATTGAAGCAGGCACACAATACTTGTGCTTTTCTTCCATATGAAGAACCTCTACAACACAATATTTAGGAGATGAATCTAATGTGAGGCGTTTGCACCGTGTGCATGGCCTTTTCTTTGCGTTGCAAAAGAGGACAATCTTTCTTGTTATGTTGGTCTGAAAGACATCTAAAACACAAATTGTGTTTCTTTGCACGCTCAAAATCAGTAGTGCTGAGAGACCCATGTAGAGTATCTCATGATTGCTTAGGCTTCTTAGCCTCTTGTGGGCGCGGAGAGGTAGATTGTCTCTTATTCCTCTTGGAACGTATGGAAGATCTACCCCACCATTGGCTCTTATCCACATTGCTCTTAGCAAAAGTATTCTTAAAGTAGGGAAAATTTCCTTTCCTCTCTTGGTCATCATCATATCTTTGTGCATGACTAATTGCTTCTTCCAAAGTTTTTGGATGTTGGGTCTGGACATGAAAACATTAGTCTTTGTCAAGGCCCCTATTAAAACCCCGTATCTTTTGGAATTCATCTAGACCTTTTAGTTTTAATAAGATTTCCCGATACTTTGAAAAGTACTGTGTGAGAGAGAGGCCAGACATGCGGCATGCATCCCATGCTAACCAATTCTTATCTTCTTCATTGGAGTCCAAAAACTCTTTGGAGAAAGAAGCTTGAAACGCAACCCAAGACGGAGGACGAGCATCTATTGGAAATGTCATCCACCACTTATAGGCCTTTCCTTTAAGGGATAGACTTGTTTCCACAGCCGTCTTTATATCCAGGGTGTGTCTCAATCTATGAATATCACTCCATTTATGTAAGAACGTATTGACTGCATCCTTGTTGCGATCAAGTTCTTCCCCGCGAAACTCAGGAATGGTGATATTCTTAAGTAATGCATTGCTACCTTCTGCATCTTCTGCAGCACTTGTCTCTTGGACTCCTTGAGTCATGCGAGCTTGGTTCCATTGAGTTGTCTGTGAATTCATAAATTTCACAAGTAACTCTGTAAGATTGGTAACATTTGCATTGAGTGCAGAGAGGTTGCTTTCAAGTACGCTTTGACGATGTTCCAAAGTCTTGAAAGAAGCCATATCTACAAGCCCATGATCTCCTAGATCATCATCATCATGCATATTAGTGTCAACAGCACCCGTGGTGCCCTGATTTTGATCTACGTGCTCAAAATCAAACGTGTGTGTAGGTGGGATATCCTCATTGGCCATGGTAAACACACACTAATGCAAAGAGAGAAAAAGAAACAACAACTTGTACCTTGAGAAACTGAAGTCTTTGTGTTTTGTATGCTCCGCAATTTGCGTTCCATGCGAACCTCGCCTTGTAGGAATTTGAGCGCTTCACTTGTCGTTCCTTGTAAGAACACCTTTGATGATTCTTCACAAAAACTCGTCATTTTTGTGAATTTGTGAAGGCTTTTCTTCACTTTGAAGCTACCTCTTTGAGGAAATTTTTTTTTTTGGAAGAAAACTTGCCTTCCTCCAAGAAGTGAAAAGGAAGGGTAAAGCTACTTCCTTGAAGTTTGAAGCTTTCCCTTTACTTCTAGTTTTCCTTTCAACGCAAGTGGAGTATCTTTCCTTGTTATACACAACAAGGGTCAATAGCTTGATGGTAAAGTATTGACCTTTTACCCACATTGGGTGGGTTCAACCCTCCTTCATGCAAGGGTTAAGCGGGCCTTCCTATGCGTACAAACAACAGCGCTAACGGAAGCCTTCGGAGCCTCGATGCCGTCGAGTTGCCGATCGAGTTTGCCTTGGTCGCCCGGTTTAGTCGTGCACTGTTGAGGGCGTAGATGGGGCGGCCGCAGTCGGCTATCGCTGTCTATCCGCGTATTGCTCGCATAGAAAACTGTGCCTGTCTTCTTTTTGCTGCACAACAGGGACGTCACTGTCTGCAGAACGTGGGAGAGAAGCACGGTGTCGCACGCTCATGCAAACCGCTTTTAGCCTCCTCCCAAAAATAGCTCGGATACCAATGAAAGAGTGGTGGTAATGCGTGTGCTAGTCTCCACCCAACCGTGCTATCTTATAGCCTCCCCCTAGCGTACACACTGTCCCGCCATGCCGGTGGCCTTGCCCATAGGACCCATGTCCTTACAGTAGCGTTTTTGAAAAAGGAGGTTTTTTCTTTTGCTTGGAGGAGGGAAGGAAAAAAGAGAATTGGAAGAAAAAGAAAGGCTTCGTGCATTCGGCGATCGAGGCTAGCGCACGCGTTGTTCACGAAGCGGCTCCAAAGGGCGAGCGTCTTGCAGAAGAAGGGGCCAACGAGGGTTGCCAAGAAAAAAAGTTGCGATTGTAGTGAAGCCAGTGGGGAGTTTTTTCTCGTCGAGGTGGGTACCGACAAGAGTCGAATTTGGAGGGAGGCGTGTGCCCCTTTGTATTTCGTGGTGATGGCCATGGTGCAGCCAAGAGTAAACCATATGGGTCCTATACATGTGTTTTTTGCTTGAAGGAGAAGCTGTCGTTGTCAATTTTGGCATCGCCTTTCCCCCCTTCCCCCCTTTCTTCTTTGCTCGTCTCCACGGTGTGTGGTGTTGGTGTGTGTGAGCGTGTGCGTCCCCCGGGGCCCCCTCTGTGTGTGTGTGTGTGTGTGTGTGTGTGTGTGTGTGTGTGTGTGTGTGAGAGAGAGAGAGAGAGAGAGAGAGAGAGAGAGAGAGAGGTGTTCAATTGTGGAAGAGCTGGAGGCATGCGAGATCGGTGTGTCCACTGTCTTAGGATTGTGCAGGTCGTGTGTGCGTTGGGCGAAGTGCAGGAGAGGCCCTGCTAGTGTGAATTTCTTTTTTTGAAGGTGTTTCTGAGAGGACAGGGGTGTTGTGAATACCTTGATCTATATAGGGGCAGCTATTTGTGTGTCGAGTGTGTTCCCCGTTCCCCCTCTCCATCTTCTAGTGCCCCCACACAGGAGCAACCTGACTACTTCTAGTTAAGTGAAGAGAAGCATTTTTTGGTGTTGGTCGACATGGCATCTCAAAGCTATGGGCCAATTTTTACAGGTGAAGAGAATCTTGATGAGTGGATCGCAGACTTTGAGCTGTATATGATGTCGTTGCGTATGCCGAACGAGGACAGCAAGATATAGACATTTCCTTTGGTGATGCGCGGGAAGGCAAAGGTATGGTACGAAGCTTTGGAAGGTGAGCCGAGGCATGCTTGGCCGGCTCTACGAGCGCGTTTCCTACTTGATTTCCGTAAAGAGGCGTTGCCAGTCGAGATGGATGCCAAACTGAAGGTGCTCAAGTAGGATGTAAGTGAAGAGTTTTGTTTGTTTTTGGATCATTTTGAAGTGTGATTGGTAGAGTTAGCGGGTGCCATGCAATTGGCCAATGGCGACTACTTCAAACTGGATAAATTCATGGCATGCCTGCATCCTAAAGTGAGGGAGAAAGTGGATTTTGAGAGCCCAGAAAACTACAATGGTGCAGTGGCCATTGCAAAGGCAAAAGCAAGAAAATAAAAAAGACGATTGAACAAGGCGTGTCCAGTTATGAAGTGGTGGTCCAACCTCAGGGTCTGAAGGATGTGGTTCATGGTGAGAACAAGGCAAATGGACGTGTAGCCATTGTGCCACAAAATTGGGTGCAAACTGTGCAAGATTTGTCTGAGCAAATGCAAGAATTGCGGCTAAGTGTGATGGATAGACGTCAACCAAAAGGAGCAGGAGGCAGGGCAAGGTCACTGCCTCGCTGGTGTTACAATTGCGGTGAAGAAGGACACTATGTGCCGGATTGCCCTCATTTGCTAAGAGAAAGAGGCAGTATTTATCCACTGTTTGGCAGAGGTAGAGGCCAAGCACAGCTCAATGGCCCGAGGGAGCAGGTAGTCGAGAATCAGGTGCAGCCAACTCCTCTGGAGGGTGGTGAAGTCCCTAGGGTGAACATCATCGGAGTGGATAAGCAGGATGTTGAAGTTTTGGCCAACAAAAGAGCAAGGGTGGAAAGGGAGACAAACCGAACGGGAGACAAGGGCCCTTAAAGTAAAAGAGAAAGGGTACGAAGGCAAGGAGCATCCAGAAACTAGCAAGAAGAGAAGGCATCACAAAATCAAGAAAGCAGACTTTCAGCTAGGGCGCGGGGCGCGGCTACCCCGAATATGACTTGGTAAGTGATGTTCAAAATCAAAAGGCTAACAAAACCTTTGGTCAACTATTGGCTTTAAATCCCAAGCTATGAAGACAATGGTCTACAAGCATTAGCACGAGGCTACCAAAGGCTAAGGGAAATGTGCATGCAATACAAAATATGGCATTGAGAGTGGGTAGCCTGACGGATGTCCTCCCTCTAGTGGATGCAGTCATTGAAAAGAGGATGCAGGTTTAGGCCTATATAGATGGCGGAGCACAAGTTTGCATTATGACAGAGGCTGCTAAGAAGGAAACATGGGTCAAATTAGTAGCTAAATCAAATGTACGCATGAGGATGGCTAACCATACCAAAAACCAGGTGTTTGGGCGTGGCTCAAGATGTAAGAGTGAAAGTGATGGGCATTGAGTGCCTAATTGATTTCTTTGTGATGAAAGCAAGTGACAATGCTTATCCGATCATCTTGGGTAGGCCATGGCTACTTGCAATAGGGGCTAAGCAGGATTGGGGGAGCAGGGTGTTCACCTTGCTTAACAAAGAGAGAGGGAGGCAGGTGATGCTTGATTTGAAGACCAAAGAGAACCGTTTTCACCCTGTGGCAGAAAAAAATAAGGATGACACGACAAGCTATGAGTATGAGACCGAAACGGCCTATGATGAGGGCTACACAGATACTGAGGAAGAGGAAAGTGAGGATGATATGCTAAAGATAGATGCCGACTTGTTTGGGGTCACTCTTGCAGGTTCCCATGTAAAAGGAGAGGTGCAACCACAAGTTCATAGCATAGGTGTGGAGGAGGTAACTGTTATGCTAACCGAAGATTTGACCAAGAAAGAGAGACAAGGTTATGTTGAGTTGTGTGCCTCTTTTCGGAATTTATTTGCGACGAACTATGAGGGGCTACGAGGGGCAAAGGGTGCAGAGCACAAAATAGTTCTTAAAGAAGGGTGCAAACCAAAGGCACAAAAGTTAAGGAGGTTAGGGAAGATTCAGAAGGAGGCTCTTTGGTAGGAGATTAACCTATTGTTAGATGCACGTATCATATACCCCGTGAAGGAGTCGGAGTGGGTTTCTCCGGTGGTTATCACCCCTAAGAAGAATGGAAAATGGCGGGTATGCGTCGATTACAAGCCATTAAATGCGACGACCAAGAGAAACCACTACCCGCTGCCATTCCAAGATGAAATCTTAAATTAGGTAGCAGGTCATGAGAGGTACTATATTATGGATGAATTCTCAGGTTACTTTTAGATAGGGATTGCTCTTGAAGACCAGCTAAAGACGACATTTATCTCTCCATGGGGGTGCTTTGCTTCTCGCAAGATGCCGTTTGGTTTGGTGAATACCTACGCCACCTTCCAAGACTGGATAAATAGGGTGTTTGGTCCCTACATGGGCAGGTTCATTAGGGTTTTCATGGATGACATTGGGTGTTATAGCTCAAGGGCAGATCATTTATCGAAGTTGCGGCTATGTTTTCAAAGACTTGACGAAGAAGGAGGTCAGTTGAATCCTAAGAAGTGCAAACTAGCACAACCTCGAGTGCAGTTGCTAGGTCATGTGTCACAAAATGGAATTGAGGCGGATCTGGAGAAGGTCAAGGCTCTAGTCTTGATGGAGCCTCCCTCTAGTGCACAAGGTTTAGCCTCCTTTGTACATAAGCTAAAGTACTTGTCGTGTTTTTTCTGGATGCTGTCAGTATGTGTATCCCCTCCAAAAGAGCGCTCAGATAGTGCATGGCTTTGAATGGGATAAAGATGCTCAAGAAGCTTTTGACAGGGTGAAAGAAATTTTGTGTCAGCTGCCAACTGTGTGCCCTAAAAACCAAGAGGATGATCTCTATGTGGCAATGACGGTAGGTACAATGGCTATTGGGGCGGTGTTATTGCAAAAGGTAGTGATGGGGGCTTTTCACAAGCCAAGCTCCCATACCCCTCTTCTCTCGTCCCCACCCCATAAAAACCCCCTCTTAGGGAGGGAGTGATAAAAGGCATTCAAAAAAAGTAAGAAAAAAATAAAGTATGATTATGTAAATATATAAGAAAGGTAAAATAGGTCACCTCATGCCTGCGGGGTAGCCCATCCCCACCTTGCCTCCTTTTTCTTCATTGTTGCCCCGCCGGGTGTCCCTTTTCCTCTCCTCCACTCAAAAGGTCAACCCCCTCTCTCTTCCCCTTGTCCTTTCTCCTTTCTCTCTCCCCTCAAGCTACCCCACCTCTCACCAATAATTCATTATAACTCACCAATAATGCACCCTAACTCACATGCAACTTACCCTATCTTCCAAAATAGTATACCCCACCCCCTCTTTCTCACTCCTATCATATCCCATGACCCAAATACCCCCCTCTCTCTCTAAAGGGCGCCATGTCTCTTGTCTTGTAGCTAAATAACCTCCCCCACACTCACTCACACTCAGTTTCACTGAAAAAGGTGCCCACAAACCCATCCCCACCCGGTGGTTACCTGATTTTTCTTGTGTTCACACACATCTGCACACAGATTCACCTCTGAACACACTCCCCTGTCTCCCCTCTTGTAATACTTTATTCTCCATGTCACCTCTCACTTTTTTTCATCCACCCATCTCTCTCTCTTAGTCTCTCTCTCATGAGACTGCTGTTCTGGCACATATACACACAGCCAGACAAGTGGGGCCCACAATCACATAGCCTATGTAGATAATGATTTCTTCATTTCTAAATCCTAGAATTTCTCCCCCCTCCTCCCCTATATAAAGAGGGGTCACCATCACACTAAATACACACACCATCACCAAAGAGTACACTATGCATTGTGTGTGCCTAGTGCACACACACACACCCACACCATCACCATCACCGCAATCACCATGCTTGTCTTGAGCATGACCTCTACACCCTTGGCTATGGAAGATGAAGGGAAACTAAATGAAGGATGATGGCCATAACCCTCGTGCGAGTCTTCGCCATCAACTCCCACCTATCCGCCATGTGCTCTACCACGCTCTCCCTTCTCATTCCCCTACCCTATGCTCCCCATTTCATCGCCTTATTCTCTAAATAAATCTTGAGGTTTTGTGAGTATGTTTTCTTGCAATGTTTTGCCCATGTGAGGTGTGCGGAATCGCCACCTAGTCTTGTGTTTGGAGTGAGCTTGTGTATGTGTGAAGGGTGTGCGGATTCGCCATCCTTTTGTGGTGCCTAAGTACTAAGCCGCTATACCCCCTTCCTCACTCTCTCTCTATCTCTCTCTCTCTCTCTCTCTCTCTCTCTCACTTGATGTCATTCCCTTTCCTCTTCATCATTGCTCCCAAGCATCCATCTCTCTTGGATGAAAACTTTGTTATGGTGGTGTGGTGTTTACGTCCTAGCCGCTGAAGCTAGGTGGTGCCCCCTCTTTGCTTTACCATGACAGGCTCGAGGCGCGCCATTCGGTCCCCGGTGTTTTAGAGGCCGTCGGGGTTCGAGGTTCGCTTTGCTCCCGTCATTTGGTGCCCCCACGGAGGACCTTTTCATGAAACCCTTCAGTTTACAAGACTAAAACCCCTAAACTATTGTGAATGGATGAATGGCTAGCAGGATTTGCTAATTGGACGACAGAAGAAGAAGAGATCCAAGCACAACTAGACGAACTCCGCATCTCCATTGAAGCTCGAGTGCCAGGTGTAACGGTAATCGATTTGCAGTGGGAGAGTCAACCAACACGCCAAACCCAGTGGATATACATAGGCCAAGTGCCAAGAAGAAGAAGGAGAAGGTCGAAACCATGTCCGCAACCTACAACCAACCCACAACAACAAAATGGAAGGAGCTCTGCACAATAGAGAATCAACACTATTCTACTTTGAGAATCAGGTAACTCAAGTCACCGAGGTAATTATCACAGTCAGTTTTCAAGTCGCACCTGATGCTGCAGCACAGATAACGGAATCATTGGCTCACACTCTCACTAGAGAAACTAGGGATCTACTGAGTTTGTTTCAGGAAAGAACACCACCCTCTCCCACAAGCTTGGACAGTGACTAAGCACCTCTAAGATTCACATGAATCAGTACAACCTACCTCAAGACAGATCACACATACCAACACGTGTACGCTCAATCAAGGTGATACTGGATTTGAAGGCTCACTACCAGCACGTCATTGACACCATGCTGGGTGGGGAGCGATTTTTTGAGGTTCTGGCATCAGATCAACCATTTGTCCTACCTTTGGTACAAAGCAATGTACCGTTTGAAGTTTTAATCTATGTCCTAGTATAAGAGGGTATACATGCCTCCTTGTAAAGAAGAAAAAACTTTTGCAAGTTAAGCAGTGTGTCTTTCTAGATCTCTCTCAGTAATCATGGCAAGTGTAGCATTTCCAACATTTAAAGGAAAGAAGGGGGAGGATTTGGTAACAGCCTTCCTAGATGACTTTGAAGTAGCATGTGTAGTGAGCAACAAAGATACGGATGAATCCCGGGTTAGAATCTTTAAGTATCTCATGAAGCTAGAAGCTAGATCATGGTACAATGCACTTCCACAAGCAACCAAGGATGACTGGGAACCCTTAAAAACCGCTTTTAAGAGGCACTTTGGGGGAGGTACCACTTCAGAAAAGTTGTGGGACAAGTTGAGAGACTTGAAGCAGGAGGGTCTTTTAGAATATGCCACCTATGAGTCCAAATTTGTGGATTTGTGGGAACGGTGGGTTGAGTCACTGGCAAGGGGGGAAGCTGCACCCGATTTCCTAAAACAAGATCGGTTCACGCATGGCTTATGGCCGCTTCTCAAGGAGAAGGTGAAAGGTAGATTCCCGACTACGTACGAGTTAGCCGTTGAGATTGCTCGCCTTAAGGACAAGAAGCTACGAATGAAAGCCAAAGAAACCGAGTCAACAGAAACAGCAACATCACGTCGACCAGCAACTACGACAACCACCATTCCACCACCACCACCGGCTCTTGGGGTAAGAGATGACCAACAAGATATGTTGGCCCATATTACTGACCAACTGCAGAATTTGTCTGTCCACTTAATACAACAAGGGAGGAGTCAAGAAAAAGATCAAGACCCTGGAAGAGCACGACAACAAAACAGGGAGTATCATTGCTACAACTGCGGGGACGGTATGTACTATTGTCCCAAACCACGACAAAACTATAATAGAGGAGGTAGGAGGAACCAATTGTCACCCCCTAGAGAAAGAACACCCCCACCCCGAGCACCAACCCCACCAACACAAATTCTACGTCCACCCCAGACACCACTACAAGCATCCATTCCACCTCTTCCACCAGCCCCACCACCTGATCGCCCTGTAAACATCATAAGGCTAGAAGAGAAAGGAAAAGCCGTAGTAGTGGATCCACCCAGAGCAAAGGAGAGGGACAAGGGTAAGGAGAAGGTAACCTTTTTAGAACCACTTGAGGCCATGACTATGAAAAGAGCTAGGAGGGAGAAGGCTACACAATCAAATGATGAGAGAAGCATGAGAGGAGAAACTAGCAAGAGTCCATCCAGGCCACGACGGAAATTGGGCATCACAGACTTCCAGCTAGGGGAAAGTTCTAAGCCCTATGATCTAACATTGGATGTGGCAGAGCAAGGACCAAAGATTACATGGCCACAGCTGCTACATCTTGTACCTAAAGTAAAGCGACAATGGTCTAAAATGGTAAGTACAAGACGCTCCAAAACAAAGGTAGCCGGAGCAATTTCGGGATGCAACATGGATGACATCCTTCCAATTGTCGACGTAAACATAAAAGGAAAGAGGGTTGGAAACACCTACATTGATGGAGGTGCACAAATATGTGTAATGAGCGAAACTATGATGCTTCGATTAGGGCTCAAGGTTGACAAGCCTTCTCCATGCAAGGCAAAGATGGCAAACAACGCAAAAGTAAAGTGTGTGGGTGTGGTAAGTGCCGTGAAAATCAAAGCTTTCAACACTGAGGTAGAGGTAGATGTTTTTGTAATGCCTACTAAGGGGGAGGGCTATCCACTAATTTTGGGAAGGCCATGGTTGATGGCCATGAAGGCAAAACAGGACTGGGGTATTGGCCTTCTACGCATGACCGGTAAGAAAGGGGAGACAATCTACTACGACATGAGGATTGGCAAGAAGAAGCAAATGAATCTGGAAACATCGGCATATGAAACCACTAGCGAATCTTCCAGTTCTGAGGAGGAGACCACATCCACCGACGAAAGTGACAGTTCCATTGATGTGATGGGTATCATTATGAAGGATCCACAAAGGGTAAGCACAATTGGTGATCCATCACCAAAAGGGAAACCCAATGAAGAGGAGAGAAAATCACCTGGCCTAGGAGGAAGTAGGTTGAAGGGTATGTTGTCTACGGAATTAACACTTGAGGAGAAAGATAGTTTTTTGCAAATGTTGATGGGATTTCCGAACCTATTCATTGACAACTATGAAAGAATCACATGTATTACAGTGGTGGAACATCATATTAAGCTGAAGGAAGGGGTAAAACCAGTTTTGCAAAAGCTACGACGACTGGGGGTCATACAAGAAAATGCACTCTTGGCCGAGGTAAGGAAACTACTGGAGGCGGGATTAATCTATCCTGTAGAAAACTCAGAATGGGTGTCACCCGTAGTGGTGACGCCTAAAAAGAATGGTAAGTGGAGGGTCTGTGTTGACTACAAACCACTAAATGCAGCTACAAAGAGAGACCACTTTCCTCTCCCTTTCTTGGATGAAATTCTGAATGAAGTAGCGGGTTTTGAATTCTATACCGTCTGTGATGGTTATTCAGGATACTTTCAAATACGCATAGCCTTGGAAGATCAGCTAAAAACCACTTTTATCACGCCATGGGGTTGTTTTGCATACAGGGTTATGCCATTTGGTCTCACAAATGCACCTGCCACATTCCAAAGATATGTCACATATGTTTTTCAACCGTTCTTTGGAACATCCATAAGAGTGTTCATTGATGATTTTTGTATATATAGCTCCCGTATTTCACATTTAGAAAAGGTAACTGAAGGTTTGGCCAGGTTGGAGAGCTTAGGTGGGCAATTAAATGTGGATAAATGTCACATTGGGGAGAGTAAAGTCATTCTACTAGGCCATGAAATTTCAGCAAGAGGTATCAACGCCGACCCAAGTAAGGTGTCCACACTCATAGCCCTACCTTCACCAACGACCGCACGTCAACTGGTCTCTTTTCTACAGAAGGTGAGGTACTTAAGTAGATTCATACATCTACTATCACAACTTGTTCTACCACTGCAACAACTCACTCAAAGATCAACTTTCACTTGGGACGAGGAAAGCGAACATGACTACAACAAGGTAAAGGAGGTCTTAGCCACTCTGCCAACTATCTCACCACCTAAGTGGGATGAAAAATTCTATGTTACCTCAAGTGTTGGTGATGACTCATTGGGGGCTGTGCTACTCCAAACGGATACGATGACATCTTTCATGAGGCCAATCTACTTCTCTAGTCGAATGATGACAGCAGGAGAGAAAGGTTTCACCCATGTGGAACACTTAATCCTAGCTCTTAGATTTGCAACTACAAAGTTTAGGTCATATTTGCTGCCTAACCAATTTGTGATTCTAACCACGGATGAAATATTTCCCTATGTTGTACAACACATGGATGTGTCTGCTACAATTACTAAATGGCTAGTTCGTCTGCAAGAGTTTGACTACATGGTACAGGTAGAAAGCACGACAAGGGAAAGTTTGGGGGGACTCATGACCTACCAAGTCTTTGAAGGGAAGGAGAAGCAATCTAAGGAAGGAGAAGTATGATTACCTCCAGTACCACCGATGGTAGAAGGAGCATACTCTCTCTACTTTGATGGAGCCTACAAGCGAGCGTCCGACAAAGCAGCTGCAGGAATAGTGGTCTTTGATGACAAAGGGACAAAGGTATTCTCGTTGGGCCAATTGTTAGATTCACATTCTAACAATGAAGTTGAGTATGCAGCACTAACCAAGGGTCTACAATGGTGTGTCTCACAAGGTGTACAACGCCTTAATGTATTTGGGGATGCTCTACTTCTGGTAAGGCAAGTAAATGGAGCATGGACATGCAAGAATCCTAGTTTAAGAACTCACTTAAGTGGTGTAAAAACCTTGTTGGGTAATTTTGAAGAAGTTCAAATACACCATATCCCAAGGGCTCAAAACCAAGAAGCAGATGCCCTAGCAAGTGAAAGACTACAGGAAGTGGTGGTTGGAGCAATAAAACTAAAGCTCCCTCTATTTCAAAGCAATGATGCCTTGCCTGACATCATGCATTTTTTGGAAATAGGGGAATGCCCATCAGATTTAACAAAGGGACAGAAGCAATGTCTGACGCGGAAGGCCACAAGGTATCGACTCATCAATGACGGTTTGTAATGTAAGGATAAGGACCAAATACTCAGGAAGGTCCCTCTCTCTCAGGAAATCACGGGAGTAATTGCTAGTTGTCACGACGGGGTTTGTGGTGGTCACTTTGGCCTAGACATAACAAGTAGGAAAATCTTGCAGGCAGGCTTCATATGGCCTAGCCTCAACCGTGATGTACACCACTGGTGCAAAACGTGTAAGTTGTGTCAAAAGGCCGGCACTAGGTCACTTATGCCTGAACCACAGACACCTATTCTATCATATGGCCCATTTGAAAAATGGGGTATCGATGCCATTGGGCCATTACCTAGGGCCAACTCAGGAAAATTATACATTATCATGGGGGTCGACTACATGACTAGATGGGCAGAGGCTACAACCACCACTAGAATCACAGCGGTAGAGGTAGCTAAATTTATATACGAGCACATATGCTGTAGGTTTGTCACACCTTTAGAGATCATCTTTGATAGAGGGCCAGGTTTCAGAGCAGACTTGGTAGGAGAATTAATGCAGAAACTGGGCATTACAAGGAGGCACTCTTCACCATATTACCCTCAATGTAATGGCCTAGTTGAAAAGGTAAATGGAATGGTTTTTAAAATTATTACCAAGCAGGTAAACAATCATCCTGGAGACTGGGATAAGTATCTACTACCAACTTTATGGGCCTACAGAACTTCATTTCATACATCCTTGGGATTCACACCGTATCATCTAGTATTTGGTAAGGAGGCAATCTTGCCCATTGAAGTGCAACTACAAAGTCTCAGAGTAATGGCAAGCTAGCTTCAACAGCCCAACATGCATTTGAGAGATCACATCATCAACTTGGAAAGACTGCAGATGGACAGAGAAGAAGCAATAAATTATTATGCAGCACAAGCAGAGCATAGACGGCTTAGCTTTAACGAGCATCTCTGGAAAAAAGAATTGAAGAAAGTAATGTTGGTGCTCCGCTACGACAATCGCTTCGACACGCGCAAGGATAAGAAACTCCTACTCCGATGGGAAGGTCCTTTCATCGTCAGGAAAAAGTATGCCAATGGAAGCTACCAGCTTATGGAGGCTGATGGAAAACTTCATAAAACCAGGGTAAATGGTTGGCGACTTAAACCTTATTTTCTTCGATTTGACCAGGCTCCACCAATTGACATTCCAGATGAGGACACACCATCAGCCGCCACCTCCGACGATAATGATCAAACAGATGAGCTAGAGACATGAATGCCTCTAGCCAAAAGGGGAGGGCTAATGATGGAGGCTTTTCACAAGCCAAGCTCCCATACCCCTCTTCTTTCGTCCCCACCCCATGAAAACCCCCTCTTAGGGAGGGAGTGATAAAAGGCATTGGAAAAAAGTAAGAAAAAAATAAAGTATGATTATGTAAATATATAAGAAAGGTAAAATAGGCCACCTCATGCCTGCGGGGTAGCCCATCCCCACCTTGCCTCCTTTTTCTTCACTGTTGCCCCACCGGGTGTCCCTTTTCCTCTCCTCCACTCAAAAGGTCAACCCCCTCTCTCTTCCCCTTGTCCTTTCTCCTTTCTCTCTCCCCTCAAGCTACCCCACCTCTCACCAATAATTCATTATAACTCACCAATAATGCACCCTAACTCACATGCAACTTACCCTATCTTCCAAAATAGTATACCCCACCCCCGCTTTCTCTCTCCTATCATATCCCATGACCCAAATATCCCCCTCTCTCTCTAAAGGGCGCCATGTCTCTTGTCTTGTAGCTAAATAACCTCCCCCACACTCACACACACACTCAGTTTCACTGAAAAAGGTGCCCACAAACCCATCCCCACCCGGTGGTTACCTGATTTTTCTTGTGTTCACACACATCTGCACACAGATTCACCTCTGAACACACTCCCCTCTCTCCCCTCTTGTAATACTTTATTCTCCATGTCACCTCTCACTTTTTTTCATCCACCCATCTCTCTCTCTCTTAGTCTCTCTCTCATGAGACTGCTGTTCTGGCACATATACACACAGCCAGACAAGTGGGGCCCACAATCACATGGCCTATGTAGATAATGATTTCTTCATTTCTAAATTCTAGAATTTCTCCCCCCCCCTCCCCTATATAAAGAGGGGTCACCATCACACTAAATACACACACCATCACCAAAGAGTACACTATGCATTGTGTGTGCCTAGTGCACACACACACACACCCACACCATCACCATCACCGCAATCACCATGCTTGTCTTGAGCATGACCTCTACACCCTTGGCTATGGAAGATGAAGGGCAACTAAATGAAGGATGATGGCCATAACCCCCGTGCAAGTCTTTGCCATCAACTCCCACCTATCTTCCATGTGCTCTACCACGCTCTCCCTTCTCATTCCCCTACCCTATGCTCCCCATTTCATCGCCTTATTCTCTAAATAAAGCTTGAGGTTTTGTGAATATTTTTTCTTGCAATGTTTTGCCCATGTGAGGTGTGCGGAATTGCCACCTAGTCTTGTGTTTGGAGTGAGCTTGTGTATGTGTGAAGGGTGTGCGGATTCGCCATCCTTTTGTGGTGCCTAAGTACTAAGCCGTTATACCCCCTCCCTCACTCTCTCTCTCTCTCTCTCTCTCTCTCTCTCTCACTTGATCTCATTCCCTTTCCTCTTCATCATTGCTCCCAAGCATCCATCTCTCTTGGATGAAAACTTTGTTATGGTGGTGTGTTGTTTACGTCCTAGCCGCTGAAGCTAGGTGGTGCCCCCTCTTTGCTTTACCATGACAGGCTCGAGGCACGCCATTTGGTCCCGGTGTTTTAGAGGCCGTCGGGGTTCGGGGTTCACTTTGCTCCCGTCAGTAGGAAGGAGTTATGAGCCAATCTACTTCGAAAGCAGGGTAATAATTCCTGGAGAGGTGACTTACACTCAAGCGGAGCAGTGGTACATGGCATTGGTTTTTGCTTGCAGGAAGTTCAAAGTGCACCTCATTGTGTGTAAGTTCTATGTGTTGACCGCTAACAATCTATTGCCTGAAGTGGTGTTACACTTAAAGCCAGGGAAGCGGATCATGAAGTGGCTGATAGAGTTGCAGGAATTCGAGTTTGAGTTCAAGATCGACCATACAAGTCGGTCCCATTTGGCGGACGTTTTGGTCAGCAAAGCCGTGGATTTGCCAATTTATCCAAGAGTGGTACGAGATGAAGCCAGAGAGGAGCCAGACCTGGTGGGAGCTTTTACCATGTGGTTTGATGGTGCATATAGGAGGGTGATAAAGAAAGCTGGTGGAGGTGTGGTGATACACGATCCACACTGCAAGGTAATCTTCTCAAAAGCCTATGATTTGGAGGATATTCATACCAACAATGAAGCATAATATCTCGCCCTCCATCTAGGTTTGAAACAATGCGTCGAGTTTGGAATTTCTAGGTTGGTGGTCAAAGGTAATGCCTTATTGGTCATCAAGCAACTGTTAGGCCAGTTTGGCAGGTAAATCAAGATTCTTAAAGCATTGCTCTTTGCCATCAAAAAGTTGTTGAAGTTTTGTAGGGAAATCCAGTTCAAGCATGTGAAGAGAGAGCACAACCAAGAGGCAAACCAGCTAGCAAGCAGTAAGGTGAGGGTACATTTCGCAGGTATATATGCGGCCCCGGCCACATACACGGGCCACATACACGGGTAGGGAGCCATCGGTCCACTCCCTAAGTCTACAAGTGGTAAGAGATATGTTGTGGTAGCCATCGACTACCTCACCAGGTGGGTCGAGGCGAAAGCTGTGAAGGAGGTAAATGCACAGGTTGTGGCCCACTTTGTTTTTGATAACATTTGTTGCCATTTTGGAGTGCCGTGGGTACTGATTTCTGATAGAGTGCAAGGATTCAGAAGCAAGATTATGCATGCATTGGTTGAAAAACTAAAGATTCAACATTGATTTTCCTCGCCTTATCATCCCCAATGCAATGGTCTTGTGGAGAGTGCCAATGGACAAATCATCAAAATGCTCACGAAGTATGTGTATAAGTAGGAGACAGAATGGGAGATCAATCTAGATAAGTGCCTATGGGCCTACACGACGTCCTACAAACTGGCGACCAACTTTACTCCATTTGAGTTGGTTTATGGTAAGGAGGCAGTGATGCCAGTGCATGCACAGATGGGTGCTTTAAAAGGTATGTGGCGCATCAATGAGAATCCACAAGCTGTATCACAGGATAGAATTGTCGGCCTTGAGGCATTACAGATGGATAGAGAAGCAGCAGCTGTCATAATAATCAATATCTAATTCTCCTAAATGATTTTCTCATGTTAAACTGATCATTTAATATGGGGAAGTGCCAGGGGAGAAAAAGCTACAATATTGGTTAAGCTAGCAGACCGGCCACACTTAATAAAAAGAACTAATGAAAATTAAGTCTCCTGGATGATTATTGGACAGCCTGTGAAGGGGTCCAATAGGAATTGAGCAGCCCAATGGGCTAGTTAATTCCTATTGCTTCAATGCATGCTCATCTCCTCTACCAAGCTAATTACTAAGCTAAGCTATGCTAATATGAGTGATTATGTGAGGAGATGTTTATCTTTCTCGTAAGATACTCCTTCTTCCTCTCAATCTACTCTCATACCGTGCTAGCTCTCACCATCTTCGAAGGTGTGTGAGGTCTTGGGTCTGAGAACGGGGATAATTAAAGTTGTGTTTACTAAGTGTTTTGCTTAGTGCATGAAGCTTTCATCTTCATTGCACTAGCTAGTCTTGAAGAAACACAAAGAATTGTATTGTACAATGTCTCTCTTGATGGGAGAAACCATAATACAAAGCTTTTTGGAGGGGGGACCGGCTCCATGCAAATCCGGTCCTCAACTGTTGTCAATAGCTTAATTTCTCTCTCTTTTGAAAGTATTGTTGATGCTATCTAACTAGGTGTTATGCTTTTTGTTGCTCTCTCCACCTAAGCACTCTTGTAATTCTCATTAGGAATCTATTCTAATGAAATGCCCACTATGGTCATGCTAATTTCCGCTACACACAAGTTTTTAGGCCATTAAATGTTACAGCAGCAGACTACTATGTGAAGCAGCGGGAAAGACGAATGGCCAAAGTCAATGAGGGTCTACCAGAAAAAAAGATAGAAGAAGGGGACCTAGTAATGAAGTATGAGAGCTACTTGGAATTCACCTTCCAGAAGAAGTTCAAAAAGAAATGGACGGGTCCGTACAAAGTACAAAAGTCCTTTGTAAATGGGACCTATCAGCTGGTGAGAGCTAATGGTAAGCTTCTCAGGCACAGGGTAAATGGTGTACTGCTCAAGTTGTACTTTGATATGGGAGTGGTGCCCGTGGTGAATCAAATTGTGACCAAGGTGGTTGGGCAACCCACCTGAAAGAGCTCAAGAGTAACAGACATACAGTTTAGTACATATTGTACATATGGTGGTGTGTTTTCCAGTGTGCTTGGGTGTTTGCAAAGTGTTGCGAGCTTCAAGTTCAATAAAGCTACTTTTGGTTGAACATGAATGTTCAACAAGGGGGTGGGCAATGATGGTGCAGCCAAAGTTGGTCCGCGCTGGGAAGTGTGATGTGAAGTGCAAAGGGTGCTAGCAGGCACATGGCAAAGGGCTAAAGTAGGTATGAAGGCCCTGGGCAGGAGAGTGGCAGCAGAAATGTATGCTTAAAGGGGTTTTTTAGGCCAAGGAGGTCCTCCAAATTGGGATAATTGAGATGGTAGGTCAAGGTGTCCAAAATGTGGGAATGTGTCCTGGAGTGTAGTGTTTGAGATGCTCTAGAAGCCCATCTAGACTGCTCGTCAAACGGGGCCATGTGGTGGAAGATGTGCTAGTTCAAAGTGGGAAGGCTTTGCAGATCTCGACGGACAGGGCAGGTACAGACATGTGAACAAAACTAGGGTCAGTGGGTATCTTTGTAAAGCTCGAGTTGTGGAGAATGTCGGTCTTTTCGGATTACCATTCGGAGCTCAGGCAGCCAAGTTATGGCCTGTGGAATATTTGCCGGGGGTCGGATACGTGCTCACCAGGCCACATTGCTAGGCGCGCCGCCAGGTGTTTTTTTGAGCTCGCTAGAGTTTTGGAAAGTTGCATGCGACATGGGGAGTCAACCGAAATTTGTGGCTTGTCGATTGGAATCGAAGGCATCGTAATACGCACAGTTCAGGTTGGCAGGCAATCATGATAAAAAGAGATCGGATGGTTCTTTTTATTTTTGGACGTGTTGTCCAAGACTAGCGTGACATCCAATGGACAAGGGTTGGAATTTGGAATCGGTACGATCAAATTCTCATGCGGCATGACTGGAAAAAAACTCATTTGACGAATTTGAGCACGCAAAGCACCGACAACATGGAAACTTATGTTAAAACTCTACCTTGGTTATCAATTGTAAAGGAAAAGAGTGGTGGCTGGAGTTTGCAAAAAAAGAAAATGTCCAATACTTTGAAGAGGAGAAAAAAAGGAAAAGAGGAGGATTTCTTGAAGTGAAAAGTAGTAATATCGCCGGGTGCTATTGCTTGCTAAGTGGCCTTTTTAGAAAGTGAAAGAAAAAAGAAGAAAAGGAAGCGGGCAACGTTTTCGAAAAAGGAGGTTTTTCCTTTTGCTTGGAGGAGTGAAGGAAAAAAGAGAATTGGAAGAAGAAGAAAGGCTTCATGCGTTTAGCGATCGAGGCTAGCGTACGTGTTGTTCATGAAGCGGCTCCGAAGAGTGAGCGTCTTGCAAAAGGAGCCAACGAGGGCTGCCAAGAAAAAAAATTGCGATTGTAGTGAAGCCAGTGGGGAGTTTTTTATCATCGAGCTGGGTACCGATGAGAGTCGAATTTGGAGGGAGGCATGTGCCCCTCTGTATTTCGTGGTGATGGCCATGGTGCAGCCAAGAGTAAACCATATGGGTCCTGTACATATGTTTTTTGCTTGAAGGAGAAGCTGTCGTTGTCAATTTTGACATCGTCTTTCCCCCCTTTCTTCTTTGCTCGTCTCCAGGGTGTGTGGTGCCGATGTGTGTGAGCGTGTGTGTCCCTCCGGACCCCCTCTGTGTGTGTGTGTGTGTGTGTGTGTGTGTGTGTGTGTGTGTGTGTGTGTGTGTGTGTGTGTGTGTGTGTGTGTGTGAGAGAGAGAGAGAGAGAGAGAGAGAGAGAGAGAGGTGTTCAATTGTGGAAGAGTTGGAGGCGTGCGAGATCGGTGTGACCACTGTTTGAGAATTGTGCAGGTCGTGTGTGCGTTGGGCGAAGTGCAGGAGAGGCCCTGCTAGTGTGAATTGCTTTTTTTGAAGGTGTTTCCGAGAGGACAGGGGTGTTGTGAATACCCTGAGCTATATAGGGGCAGTTGTTTGTGTGTCGGGTGTGTTCCCAATTCCCCCTCTCCAACGTCTAGGTGGGTGTAAGCACCTCAAAACTTACTATATTTGGATGAAAGTGACAATAAAGTAAAAATTTGAAATTTAAAAATCTTACATTAATATATTTATCATTAGCTCATTAGAGGTGGAAAAACTATCAAAAATAGAAACTTTTTGTGTACGACTGAAATGGTATGATATTTCTTTTCTTTGCATAGGAAGGGAATCCCTCTCCAAGGGTGCCAGAGACCTTATATTCTTCCCAATTTGAAAAATTGAGATGTCCTCATGTCAAAGGTAAGTCACGATGATCTTTAAGGAGAGATGTTTCATCTTCCCACGTTGCATCTTCTTGAGAGAAATCTTTCCATTTGACAAGGTGTTCGGTGATGCTACTATTCCTAAGTTTTCTCCCCCGAGTTTCTAGGATATAGTAAGGCTAGAGTTCAAGGGGTTGGGACAACTATTTGTTCGATATCCAAAAGTTGATCAAGGTTAGGAACATAAGGTTTTAATAGACTAATATGGAAGACATCATCATTTTTGAGGTTAGAAGGTAGCTTTAGCTTGTAAGCTTGATCACTTATCACTTTGACAATTTCATAGGGTCCACAGTATCTTGGGCTGAGCTTCTTATACTTTCCCAAGGATAGGTTTCTTTTCTTGGTCCTGCTGACCTTAAAGAATATCTTGTCTCCTTCTTTAAAGATTTTATCTAATCTCTTCTAATATGCATAATGTTTTTGTCTATCTTGGGTGGCTTGAATATCCTTACGTATCACTTTGGTCTAGGCTTCCATATCTTCGAGCATTTGCTTTGGGGCTTCTAACTTGATAGTAGGATCTGAGAAGTTTAACAGAGCCAAACATTCTTGTCCATAAAGAGCCTTGAATGGTGACATGCCTATGCTTCTTTTGGTCAGAGGAATTATAGGCATATTCTACCAAAGGAAGATATTGGATCCATTTCTTTGGTTCCTGTGAACAATATGCTTTAAAATGTCCTCAATCACCTGGTTTACTCTTTCAGTCTGACCATATGCTGAAGATGATATGTTGTGCTGAAACACAGTTATGTCCCAATGTCTTGAAAGAGTAAAGTCCAAAACTTTGAGGTAAATTTTGCATCCCTGTCTCACTGATAATTCTCTTAGGTAAACCCTGAAGTTTAAAGATTTCCTTTACAAAGATTCAGCTAATATCAAAGGTGTGAAGGTAGTTTTCACAGGCATCAAGTGAGCTACATTAGTAAGCATATCAACAACAACAAATACTGAATCATAGCCTCCAGCTAAGGGTAATCATGTGACAAAGTCTATACTGATACATTCCCATTTCATTTGAGGTATATCAAGAGGTTGAACTTGTACAAGTAGTTTGATTCTTTCAACTTTAATCCATTGGCATGAGAGACATTGCTTCACATAGTGAAGAATATCCCCCTTCATTCCTGGCCAAAAGTAGCTTTTTCTAGCAGCATGTAAGGTCTTTGCATACCCAGGGTGACCTAAAGTTGGGATATCATGATCCTCAAATAGGATTTCTTTCTTCAGTGTTGGGTCCTTAGGTACACAAAGCCTTTGTAAAAAATAGAGGCATCCCTCTTGAATAGAGTAATCCTTTATCGATATGTTCTTTGTCGCAAGTGTTATGCCTTGTTGAATCTACAAGGATAACTGCTGATAATCTGGGTCTTTCAAGGCTGCTTCCTTAATTCTCTCCCACATAGGATTTTAGGTATATAGATAGCACTAAGGAAAGCTTTGCGACTAAGTCCATCCGCAACTAAATTTTCCTCCCCCGGTCTAAACTTTATGTCGAAGTCGTATTCTTAAAGAAGTTCAATCCACCTTCTTTGACTCATGTTGAAATTTGGTTGTGTAAAGATCCACTTCAATCTTTTATGATCAGTGACTAACTGAAATTTGTGACTAAGAAGATAATGTCTCCATAGCTTTAATGCATGGACACTTGCTAAGAGTTCCAAGTCATGGGTTGGGTAATTCTTCTCATGATCTAAGAACTCTTGAGAAATATAGGCTACTGGCCTACCTTCTTGAGTAAGGACTCCCCCTAAAGCAAGCATGCTAGAATCTACTATAACTTCAAACTCCTTGTTAAAATCAGGAAGCCTAAGAATAGGAGCTGATGCTAGGTAACCTTTTAACTCTGTAAAATTGGTCTCGTATTCTGCTTTCCATTCTCCTTATTCCTTTCTTTAGCAATTCTGTTAAAGGTGCTGCAATGAGATCATAATCCTTGACAAATATCATGTACCATCCTGTGATTCCAAGAAATCCCTTTATTTCACTGACAGAAGTAGGTTGAGGCCATTCTAAAATGTCCTTAACTTTATATGGGTCGATTGAGATACCTTTGTAAGATATAATAAAGCCAAGATAGCTGACTTGGGAAGAACAAAAGGTACATTTACTCTTCTTAGCATAAAGCTGATGCTATCATAGGAGCTGTAATACTTTACGAATGTGCTCTTCATGATTTGCCTCATCTTTAGAATAGATCAAAATATCATCAAAGAAAACCAAGACAAAACCATCTAGGTAGGGTATGAAAATATCTTGCAATAGTCGATTGAAGCTTGCAGGAGCATTAGTAAGACCAAAAGACATTAATGTGAACTCATAATGTCCATACCTAGTATTGAAAGCTGTGTTTGGAATGTCTGATTCTTTGATCCTTATCTGATAATACCCAGAGCAAAGATCAATCTTCGTGAAGATCTTAGCCCCGTGAAGCCTATCCTATAGTTCATCAATCGTAGGAATGGGGTACTTGTTCTTAAAGGAACTTGATTAAGCCCGTGGTAGTCTATGCAAAGTCATAAAGAACCATCCTTATTCTTTTAGAAAAGGACTGGAGCACCCCAAGGAGAAGTACTTGGTCGAATAAATCCTTGCTCAATAAGTTGCCTAAGTTGCTCTTTAAGTTCAATTGCTTTAGGGAGTGACATTTTATATGGTCTCTTTGAAACGGGTTCACAACTAGAGATAGTCTCAATTTCGTGATCAACTTCTCTAGGTGGTGGAAGACTTGTAAGTTCCTCAGGGAACACATCTAAATAATCTCTCAAGCAACCAGGTTGAAAGTTTGAATCTGTGTCTTCTATGTTGTATTTACCTGCATAAATTTGCTGACCCTTTCATAAACCCTTAAGAGGTCTACTAGCCTTAACTAAGTGAGCTTTAGGTTTCCCATTCTTTCCTTGAACTAAAACTGTAAGAAATGCGGAATACAATAAGGATCTAGTAGCAGGGAGAGTAGAGAGAGATACGATGCAAAGTAGATTAGTGGCAAATCAAAAACTTTAGATTAGCACACTGTTACAAAGTGATGGCGTCATCCACCCATGCGCTCTCAAGGTAGAGCTTAGATGGTGATTTAGACAACTAGAGAAAGTAGGAATACAAGGGACTAACAATCCTTACACAAGGATGTGTTGTGTGCGTCAAGTGTGCACACCATTCTACCGAATTAGTCATGATAAGGCCTCCTTATATAGACGTAAGGGATCCTCTAAACGCCCACGTGCAGATACCCTTAGATAGCCAAGTCCAAGTAGGACACTCCCACACGCCCATGTGTAGCCCCTTTCGGGTAAACAAGTCCTCCTAGAAATAGGCCACTGGCCACCGGACAATTGTCTTCCGGCCGTCGTCGCCCGATTGTCTTCTTGGCCATCGTCCGGCCAAGATATTTCGACAAAAAGGAATATTCCAGTGAAGGGAAAAAAAGTCTCAGAAAGTTGCCCCTGAATTTGCTCCATACCATCCATGATCACAAATAGAGATCTCGTCAGTGTGCAAAGCTGGAATCCACCAAATATATGTGCACCACTGGCTTGGCCTTACAAACTATGCAACATATATTGTGGTGGCAAAACTGAGAGAGGTGGGCATTGCAAGTATACCAACAAGAACTCCATTCCCTAGTTTGTCTTAAAGGTAAAATTACCTTGTGCACAGTGAATATGAGCTTGGTTTTGCTTCAACTAGTCCATTCCCAATATCCCATCGTAAATCCTTAGAGATAAAGTGCAATAGTGAGTGAAAGTAGAGTATCCCCCTTGTTCAAATTCTACTTGTTCTGTTGTATGCTGAGTTAGGACTTCCTTCCCATTTGCTAGTTCTACAATTAACCTTTTAGCAGGATACTAGTTTAGTTGCAGTTTTCTCATGCATTTGGGAGAGAGAAATGAGTGTGTGCTTCCACAATCAATTAAGAATAAATTTTTTCACCTTGGCGAGATCCTAGTGCTTGAATGACTGCATATTACTAGCGAGAACTAGGGTTGTCAATAGGGCATCATGTAAAGTTGCTCTCTCTTCAGCTTGATCTCGTACTATTGGTTCTTCCTTAATAATGGCATGAGTTTGAGCCATCACTCCTCTTCCACGACCTCTTCGTGTGTTCCTTCCTCCACAACAAACAGGTTGGCCTCTACCATTTGGTGCTACAGGAATGGCATTTGTGGTTGTTGCTACGTTTCTTCTAGGACACTGGCTCCTGTAATGACCCAACTCATTACACTCAAAGCAGCAAACATTTGGATGTTGCGGCTTAGTTTCTCTCAAACTCCCCGATTAGTCCTACTAGATTCTGAAATATACGCTCTTTTCAAAAATTCCTTGTTTGGACATCGATTGCTCTGTTTTTTAGGATTTCACCAAATTAAGCTTCGCAGGCCCACTTTAGGCTTTCTGTCACCATCTTGAGAATTGAACAAGATTTGCCATGGTCATTCATCTCTTCTAATTGATCACCATGGTATCTTCCATTTCTCCATGTGAGCCTGTTTACTTTTTATTTTCTATTTTTTATCCTTTTTATTAGAAAAATTAAAATAAATATACAAGACTAATCCAAAAATTACCTAAACACATATAAGCACTACACTTGGCCATATTTTTAAGGATTTCTCCACTATGATCACTAATATATTTGGTTTTTTTTGAAAATATTTACATTATACACACACACATACACACACCTACAGGATATCATATTAGATTATCTTCATTCTATTTAGTTATAAGGGCATCTCTCCTGAGCTTGCCATAAATTCACACATTAACATAAAAAAACTTCAAACATTGCCCTTTTTCTAGCCGATATCATTTTCTTGGGTCCGCATTTAGAATGCTTCCCCCCTTCGAATCGGAGTCCTTTGAGACGACATGATGTAGCACGGATAGTGCAATGCATGGGCCACAAAGTCGAGATTCGCTCTACCATGCTATCGATGTTAATACCATATACGTGTAGTAGTGATGTGTGTGAACACACTTAGGACCGTCGGGGCATTTTTCCCTCACTAGGAGGTTTTTTCCCCAATGCATTGTATATACACCCATCCCTGTAGGGCTATCTTATCTTTCCATTGCACACTAAGTAATACACCCTCTATTGTGTGTGTTGAGCTTCCTTCATCTTCTCCAAGCTGTGAGTGTTTCCCTGCAACCCGAATTCCAACAATTGGTATGAGAGCAGGTTACATCCTCTCAAACTTAGTTGGCAGCAGCTCCAACACATGCTTGCTCACTTTCTTCAATTTTTGTTTGCTTTGGTGAGCGTTAGTAGGGCGACAAATACTTCAAGTGAAGTTGTAAAGCTCAGTCTGCTCAGATTTTTGATTCGAACTCATTTTGGCCTTCGTTTCCACTAAAGACAGTCCTACACATGCAATTTTGTTATTTTGTGCAAAATTATTGTCAGTGTCGTTTTTTGCATAACAGGTCCCTTATAGTCTTCTATGGGTTGTGCTATAAAGCACATGCTCGTCTCACTTCCTTTCTCCTCTTTTCGAGTAGTTTTCACATCAGGTGCAGGCATTCTCCATGGCTGACAACAACACAGATGTGTTCAAGATGTTTGCCGTTGAGGATAGATTGGATGAGGACAATTACCCTATGTGGGCTTACATGATGCAACATTTCCTTGTGTTAAAGGGAATTTGGAATATTGTGCAGGGCATTGATGCATGTCTTGATTCTGAGGATGTAAGTGATGTTGAGGATGTTGCAGGTTTTGGTGGCAGGGTTGCTGTTGCCAGAGCTCTTTTGCCTACGTATGAGCAAGCTTGCTGGGATGTAAGTGATGTGCAGGCTCATGCATTGATTGTGTTGTCTATGAAGAGCACTATTACTCCTCACATCTCATTGAGCAAAATCTGCAAAACAGGCTTGGGATATTCTGGCTGGTCTTTATGCAAGTCGCAATTAGGCTAAAATTGCATTACTGCCGAAAGAGCTAGAGTCAAAGATTATGCATGAGGAAGATGAGATGGACACTTTCCTTGCTGGTGTAAAGGATATTAATGAGCAACTAATTTTTGTAGGCAAAATCATTTCTAACCATTCCTTTGTGCAGTCTATTCTTGATTCTTTGCCACATTCTTGCTAGACTTTTGCTAGAACTTGGAGACTTATGACCCAAGGAAATCTAGAAGTTGTTAAGTATGATGCATTATGCACATTGTTGTTACAAAGAGTCACCTTCTGGAAAAAAATAGGGGTAACATTGTGCAATTGAATAGGCGTTTATTGTTGCTCAAAGAAAAGGTGGTAACAACAATGTAGCCAGTTCTCAGGGTGCTTCTTTTATGGGTGGTAAATCACATGTTCCTAATGCTTCTGTTGGCAACAATTTGTCTGGGAATTCTAGTGAAAAGGAAAAAAAGAAGATGTGTTGCCATAATTGTAAAGCTAATGATCACTTGATCAAGCACTGTACTAAGTTGAAGGCAAAACTTAGGCTAAGAAGAAAGAGGCTGGTTCCACTACAAATGGAGCTATTGTTGAGTCTTCTGTGAAACGAGATTGTGATGTTGATGTTGATGCAAAATGGGCTTTTAGTGTAGAGTGCACTCATGATCCTTCTGTTTATGAGCATGTATGTTAGTTGCTACAGATGATGATGTGTGGTACTTTAACAATCGTGCTACAAAGCACATTACCTCTCATTGTGACTTCTTTACCTCTCTTAAGGATTTCCCTCATGGGAATTCAGCCACTTGTGTCAACAATGCCTCTTATCCGGTCAATGGATTTGAAAATATTGTGTTGACTGCTGCGAATGGCAGTTCTTTCACCCTTGTTGATGCACGTTATGCCCCTGGGATCAAGAAGAACCTTTTGTCTGTATCTGCACTTGCTAGACTTTATCTTGTTGTGAAATTTATGGATGGCAGATGTCAGTTCATGAACTCAGTTTTGGTGATGAGATTGTTGCATTATGCATTTTATGTCGTGCATTATATAAGCTCACTTTGTATGACAAGTGTGGGCAAAATTTTGCAAATGCAATTGTGGATTCTAAGGCTATTTCAAATGCAATACTTTGGCATGCACATTTTGGGACTCTAAATTTTCCAATTTGCTTCATTTGCAAAAATCTGATATGGTTGCTTCTTTACCGCCTCTTGAAGCACCTGTTAAGCATATTTGTGAAGGATGTATTTTGGGTAAGATGCAGCGTTTGAAGTTTCCAAAGGATTGTTCAGTTAGGGCTACATACAGGTGATGTTTGTAGGCCCATGCAAACTCTGTCCTTGGGCAATTACCTTTACTTTGTGACTTTCATTGATGATTACTCCAGGCATGCATGGTTGTATCCGCTTAAGGCAAAGTCTGAAGCTTTTATGTGCTTCAAGAAAATTTTGGCTATGGCTCAAAATATCTCTAAATGTACTATGGGCACCTCCGTTCTAATCAAAGGAGTGAGTATATGTCTCATAAATTTAATGCATTTATGGCTAGTGGTGGGATAAAACACCAACGTACAAGACCGTATACACCTCAACAAAATGGTGTTGCCAAAAGGAAGAACAGGTTGCTTGTGGAGATGGCAAGATGTATGGTCAAAATTCAAGCTTTGCCACATTTGTTTTGGCTTGAGGCCATCATGTGTGCCACTTATGTACTCAATAAGTGTCCTATAAAAGTTTCGTAGTCTACGACTCCATATGAAGCATGACATGATAGAAAGCCTATTGATCACATGAGTGTTTTTGGGTGTTTGGCTTATGTGTTGGTGCCACAAACACAATACAAGAAATTGGGTGATAAGGTTTTCAAGTGCATTTTTGTTGGTTATAGTGATGAAATCAAAGGTTACAAGTTGTACTATCTGCAAACAAAGCTTATCTTGGTTTCATGGGATGTTGTGTTTATGAAAGATTCTTTTTAGCCCTTGGTGTCATGTACTAGAGACAGTAATCTAAGCTTACAGGACATTTATGACACTTTATTGTCTCTTTTCAATGGTGGAAGTTCGAATGTAAATTCCAATGACACAAATGTATAGCCTATGGGGGTTTCTGAAAATGTTACAGATCAAGCAATTTCTGATGCAAATGTACATGTGGAAAGGGCTGAGAATGAGTAGGCTAGAGGTAGGCCAAAATGGCTAGTGCATACTTTGCGTGATTGTGAATTGGATGCACCTTTGTCTAGTCCTACTCGTTCAGTTTCTCACCATGCATCTTATGCATCAGATTGCTATGCTTTGGTAGTTTCCAATTTATGTGATGCTGAGAAACCTCTATCTTTTGATGAAGCACAAAATTCAAAAAATTGGATGGCTGCCATGCAATCAAAATATGATGCACTTATAATAAATGACACGTGGAATTTATGTGATTTGCCTCCTGGTAAAAATCCCATTGGTACAAAGTGGGCTCACAAGTTGAAACGCAAGCCGGATGGTGAGATTGATTGCTATAAGGCTTGACTTGTTGCAAAAGGCTATGCACAACAGAAAGCCATATATTATGAAGAGACTTTTGCTCCCACTTGCCGTATGACTATTGTGCATTGGCATCTCATTTTGGTTGGGATGTACATCAATTAGACATCATTACCACTTTCGTGCATTTTGACATATTCGAGGAAGTTTACATAACGCAGTCTTGTGGTTTTTTCAAGAAAGGACAAGAGGATAAAGTGTGCAAATGTAAGAAATATTTGTATGGGTTGAAGCAATCTCCTTGTGCTTGGTATGAGAAAGTTGACACTCATTTGGTCAAAGAGGCTTTCATAACAATCTAGCAGAAAGCACTTAATTTGTATGTAAAGTGTGAGGGTGATGTACTTCTCATCGTTCCTCTATATGTGGATGATTTTTTATCACTGGTCTGAACGATGCACCTAATGATGATTTGAATGCTAGTTTCAAGATGAAAGATTTTTGGGATGTTGCATCATTACTCTGGCATGCAATTTAAGCAATGTGATGGTGGTATCGCCTTTTGTTAACACTAGGTTGGTAACCTAACAGGACATAAAAGTGTCCTTTCAGGGTTTTGAAAAAAACCTCCAAAACCATAGTAGATCCACTCATTTTCTAAAATCCTTTCATGAGGTTATAGTTCAAGGCCTACTACACATGTAAAAAATAAGAAACTTGTAAAATTTCTCATCTTTTGGTCACACCAAGCCTCCAAAGTTGATGGACCACTACATTTTCATCAAAACAGTCATTTCTTACGTTTTGTTGCATAAAAATTAGATTAGGGATTTTTATGGAATTGAGATAAATTCCCTAGTTAACTTCAATGGGTTGGTGATCAGAACATATGATTGCTTCTCACTCACTTTTTTTTTTTGCCAAAAGAAATAGGTACAAAAAAGTTGATTTTTTACCATTCTGCAAACCTATCATCAAAGTTTCTATAGCCACGCTCAATACAAATAATATATGCATGTTTTCTTAGTTCCCTATTGTCCTTTAGGTTCATAAAGAGCCATGGAGCATGTCAAAAGAATAATACATCTCTTACCAAGGGGAATCTTGGGGACAAAGATGAAGTGCTAAATACAGCAAACATGAAAAAACTAGGTTCAACATTATGAGTTGTAGAATCCCATAAAACTATTCAATATCTAGCCAAATTTGATCCTTATGACTAGATATGGTTACTACCTACAAAATGCATGTAGTTGTCACAAGAAACTAACAATATTGAAAAAGCTATACTTGATATACTAGAATGTTTCATTTTCTTCTATAATTGAAAAAATCAACCATCGTTGTCTACTATGCAAAATAGGGTATTAGGTGCCCCAAAAATCAATGAATATTAGCTTTATGTTACAATATGCGACATAGAAAATCAAAACTGCATTTGGATATCATGAAAGCCACCAAAAAAATCATAGAAGAGCTAAAATTGGCTCAAAAACAGGATTTGACAATTTTTGTAATTTGGTCATAACTTACAAATTTAACATTTATTTCTCCCTAGAAGCATCAGGACATGTTGAGGACTACTAAAGATAGTTCTCTAGCATTATAGACCTCACAAACATGAATTCTAGAGTGGTATAGTTGCAAAAAGTTGAAAAAAGCCAAAAACAGGACCCGTTTTTTCACACAGTTTAGGTTGTGAGATGTTGTGCAAGGACAAGGTTAAAGATGGAATTGATATTCCAAAAAAATGTCGAGTTTTTTTCAGCTCATGAGACAACTTTCTAGACAGATAGCACCTCAAAATCCATTTTGAAACTCTTGACATAATTCAAGGAAAATGGTCACTTAACAGGACATAAAAGTGTCCCATTACCAACCTAGTGTTAAACAAGTTAGATAGAGACATTACTATGTAAGTTTGGACTTGAGGATTGCAAACTTATTGCCACTCCCATGGAAACAAGTTTGAAATTGAGTTTCATGACGCTGGTGATCTTGCTGATGTCACTCTTTACCAAACTATTGTTGGATTCCTTTTTTATGAATGCAACACAAGGCCTTATATTCAGTTTGCAATCTCATAAGTCAGAAGATTTATGCATAGCCTAGGGTCTAAGCATTCGCAGACTATCAAGTGGATCTTCCACTACTTGAATGGCCACAAGGCAATCTTCATAGCTACGGTTGAGTGTATATGGATCAGACGCCTTATGGCTGATTTGGGTGTTGGATAGAACACTGCCAACATCATCTACACTGACAGTCAGAGTGCATTGGCAGTTGTGAGGAACCTAGTTTTTCATGCTTGCACAAATCACATTGAGGTGCATTACCACTATGTCAGGGAGAGACGCTCAGTAGGAGAGACCATCATGGCTTATGTGCCAACACATGACAATTTCACATATATTTTTTTACAAAGACATTGTCTCGTGAGAATTTTGAAGCTTTCTGCTAAGCTTTGTGCTTAATCCCCTTTGTGGACTAATCATGTCCTCAGGGCATGGCACTTCCCTATACCTTATGTGCTAGCTCTCATTCATCGCAATCCCAATGGAGGATTTGTTACCATATACATGTGGTAGTGATGTGTGTGAACACAGGACTGTCGAGTAATTTTTTCCCCCATGCATTGTATACACTCCCATCACTCTAGGGCTATCTTATCTTTTCATTGCACACTAAGTAATACACTCTCCGTTGTGTGCCTTGAACTTTCTTCGTCTTCTCCAAGCTGTGTGTGTCAATGCAATTCAAACCACAATGTGGTGCAAGAGGAGGGTCTTGAGTGGATGGCTCAACGGTTGTCGATGTCAAAGCATCATGTTGGTTAACTCTCTTGAAGAGTAGACCTTGGAGCAATTGTGCCCACTCCTTGATAGTCCTTTACGAGCAACCATCTGTTTTCAATAGATCTGGTGTTAGAGAGATTGGTTGTTGATGCGGCGGTTGCCGAATTTTTGGTACCCACTTGTAGAACACTTTACCTGGTGTCTTTGACTTTGGAGCAGCTTTGGGTAACCACTTGTATACTGACTTGGTCGGTTCCACTTCTCTGGCACCTACACCCTCTTAGTTTCTTGCGACTACTTGGACTTGTTTGGTCGTGGTTGTGGAGCTAGTGGTGTTGATTTTTGTTGTTGGATCAAATGTTGCTTGGACACCCAAATCTGCTTAGGGTTGTTTTGTAATTGAGTTTTGGTACCCAAAATTTATGGTTCATTGCATGCATGTTTTATGAGGATGGATTTTATGAGGATGGTTCATTGCATGCATGTTTTATGAGGATGGATTTTGTGTCGAGTGACTAACACTGGTGTTGAAATTATTTTGCCATTTCTTAGCTTTGAAGCCCGTAGATCGGCTTTCCACTCTTCTTTGTTGTAAGAAAATGGTACTCGCGACTTTCCACCCACCACAATTGGTGACACCCAGTCGGTCTGTTCTATTTCATAGATAAACTCAACTTCCTTGAGTTTCTATATCTCTTCCTGTAAGGGTGTTGGTAATGCATGTGCTAGTCTCCACCCAATCGTGCTATCTTATAGCCTCCCCCTAGCGTACACACTGTCTAGCCTTGTCGGTGGCCTTGGCCGTAGGACCCATGTCCTTACATTACCCCCCCCCCCCCCTGGAGAATCGTTTTTGTCCTCGAAAATGAACGTAGGAAAATGTTTCTTAAGTGCAGAGACATTCTCCAACGTAGAACCTTCTTCAAATCTATCTAGCCATTTTACCAACACCTGACGTCTGACATGATGTCTGGTGCAAAGCTCATGAGAAGCCAAAATCTATCTGGGCTCATGAGGGATGCTTGGCGGTTCGATAAGGTCAACTAACACACCATTTTCAATGACATTATCATTCTGTCCTAACTGTTTTCGTAAATGGCTAACATGAAAAATAGGATAAACCTGTGAGTGCTATGGAAGAGCTAACTTGTAGGCTACTTGACCTATACATTTGAGAATGGTAAACGGTCAACAATAGCATGGTGAAAGTTTAGTAACTTTTCCCGTCTTCAGATTTTCTGAATGCTTCGAAACTTGAGGAAACCTTGTCTCCTTCTTCGAAAGTAGCAAGACGACGATGCTCATCTGCGTACTGCTTATATCGATCTTGAGCTTGCTTAGCATTCTGTCAAGCAACTCGAAGCATGTCAAAATGGTCTTGGAGAAAATCCTTCACTTGTTGTATCTTCTCCTTAGCCAACCCAACCGTAACGGGTGATCTAGGTTGAAATCCTTATAAAAGCATAAATGGAATAAACCCTGTATTCACATGCTTTAAAACTATTATAAGCAAATCCCAATATAGGTAAGTAGTCTTCCCAATTGGTTTGCTTCTTGCTAACGTATGCTCGTAGCATATCCTCTAGCACTTGATTAACTCTTTTGGTTTGACCATCTGTTTCTGGATTATCAGCCGCACTTAGATTAAGTTTAGTTTCCAACTTTTGAAACACAACTCTCCAGAAGTGATTATCGAACTTTCGATCTGTGTCACTAATGATACTAGCTAGAAGCCAATAGAGTCTATGTATATGCTTTACAAATAGGCCTGCTAATTTCGATGTCTTAATCGTAGTCTTGATGGGAATGAATCGACCCATCTTTGTGAGACGGTCTACAATTACCCATATGACATCATGGCCACGATTTATAGTAGGTAGTCCTACTACAAAATCCATAGAGATACTCTCCCACTTACCTTGAGGAATCTCTAAAGGATGTAAACGGCCACCTACCTTGAGGTGCTCTGCCTTATTAACTTGGCACTGTTGGCAGTTTAGTACATACTCTTGAACATCATGATGTAAGCTTGGCCAATAAAATTGCCGTCGAACTAAGGGATACTTCTTACAAATACCTGGATGACCAGCACTTGGACTATCGTGACACTCAAATAAGATTTGGCGCCTGGTGTTTGAGTCCTTTGGCACACATACTCTACCCTTGTGGAGTAAGTAGCCATCATCAATGGAAAAATTCTTCCATCGCTTAAGCTCTTTCTGAGTAGGGGTGGAGCTCTGTGTGTTGGAGTTTTATCTGCGCGTGTAGAGACATGTTGATCTGGCTGTACAGAGACATGTGAGTGTGAGGGATCCCTTTTTAAAACTGCACTCCACACTTAGCATATGATTGATCTTTTGCACACTTGACACATAATGACTCCAAAAATTCACTCTTTATTTTTGTGAAAGTAAGTGAATTAATCTGAGGCATCCGACTTAGTGTATCCGCTACTACATTATATCACCCCTTGCGATATCGTAGCTTACAATCATAATCTTGAAGGATTTTGGTCCATCTAGCTTTACGATGATTATTAAACCATTTGATACTCTCATGGTTAAAAACTACTTCAAACTCGACACCATATAAATAGTGTCGCCACTTTCGTAAAGCGTGAATTATGGCATAGAGCTCTCTCTCATAGACATAATAATTATGTTGAGCTCTATCTAAATTTTTACTTACAAAGGCTATAGGTATTCCCTTCTGGAGAAGTATTGCACCAATTGCTTTATCACTAGCATCAGTCTCTACCACAAACGTCTTAAGTGGGTCAACAACTGCTAGGATGGGAGCAGTGGCTATAGCTACCTTGAGCTTTTCAAAACTGCGTTTTTGGGCTTCTTCCCAAGAAAAGGTCTTACCTTTTGCTTTAAGTTGATCCGTCATAGGAACAATGATTTTGACATAATCACGGAAATACTGCTGATAAAATCCAGTCATGCCGAAAAATATTTGAAGCTCCTCGACCATGTTGGGATGTGGCCATCGAAGAATGGTAGCGACCTTGTCAGTGTCCATTTTGATGCCAGAATAAGAGATCACATGACCGACGTAATGTATCTCTATTTTAAAGAAATTACACTTGCTTTGCTTAGCATACAATGCGTAAGCTCGTAGTTGTTCAAATACTATTTTTAAGTGTTCTATGTGTTCATCTTCAATCTTATTGTAAATGAGAATGTCATCAATGAAAACCACAACAAATTTTCCAAGATAGGGACGTAAGACACTATCCCTGAGTGTCATAAATGTGGCTGGAGCATTGGTTAGACCAAAAGGCATAACCAAAAATTCAAAATGCCAGAACCGTGTTCTAAAGGCAATTCTGGAGATATCTTGCAAAAGGATACGTACCTGGTGGTATCCTAAACAAAGATCTATCTATGTATAGTATCTTGCCCCATGGAATTGATCAAACAACTCATCCACTCGAGGTAGAGGATACTTGTTCTTGATGGTTATGGCATTTAATCCGCGAATCTATGCACATGCGCATAGTACCATCTTTCTTTTTTACCAACAGAATTGGTGATGCCCAAGGCGAAGTGTTAGGACTAATGAAACCACGAGCTAGATAGTCAGCCAACTAACTCTCAACCTCCTTGGCTTCTTTAGCACTCATACGATAAGGTGGTTCACTCACCGGTTTAGTGCTTGGCAAGACATCTATGCCATGTTGCACATCACGTGTAGGGGGTAAACCCGGCGGTAAATCACTTGAGAATACATCACTATACTCCGTGAGTAAGTGAGTCAGCTTTTGTCGTGCAAAAGGAGAAATACATCACTTGAGAATACATCACTATACTCCGTGAGTAAGTGAGTCAGCTTTTGTCGTGCAAAAGGAGAAAGTAAACTAGAGTTATGTTGGGATGGAGAATCTTGTAATTCATGTAATGTTTGTTTTACAACAGTTGCACGTTGCTCTATAGAATTAAAATGGAGAGCAATTTGCTCGTTATATTTGTTAACACTTTGCTTATCATTAGAATTCATTGCACTTTACACTCAAGAATTCACAAGACTTGGAGACAAGCAGTAACACAAAAAGACTTCATCTATTAAATCTGCTTTCTGCAAAATAGAAAGCTTTGCTGTACATATAAGAGGTACAGATGGTATATTTTTCTCACCAAGCAAAAGCACATGTTTACCATTGGCCATAAAGGATAAGGAGTTGTGTTCATAACTAGTGTGCAATGTGTTGGTCCAAAAGACATTTAAAACACAAATTGTGTTTCTTTGCACGCTCAAAATCAGCAATGCTGAGAGACCCACGTGGAGTATCTCAAGATTGCTTAGGCTTCTTAGCCTCTTGTGGGTGTGGAGAGGTAGATTGTCTCTTATTCCTCTTGGAACGTGTGGGAGATCTACCTCGCCATTGGATCTTAGCCACATTGCTCTTAGCAAAACTATTCTTAGAGTAGGAAACATTTCCTTTCCTCTCTTGGTCGTCATCATATCTTTGGGCATGACTGATGGCTTCTTCCAAAGTTTTTGGATGTTGGGTCTTGACATGAAGACGATAGTCTTTGTCAAGACCCATATTAAAACCCCGTATCTTTTGGAATTCATCTAGACCTTCTAGTTTTAATATGATTTCCCGGTACTTTGAAAGGTACTATGTGAGAAAGAGGACAGACATGTGGCATGCATCCCATGCTAACCAATTCTTATCTTTTTCATTGGAGTCCAAAAACTCTTTGGAGAAAGAAGCTTGAAACGCAGTCCAAGACGGAGGACGACCATCTATTGGAACTGCCATCCACCACTTATAGGCCTTGCCTTTAAGAGATAGACTTGTTTCCATAGCCGTCTTTATATCCGGGGTGTGTCTCAATCTATGAATATCACTCAATTTGTGTAAGAACGTATTGACCGCATCCTTGTTACGATCACGCTCTTCCCCGTGAAACTCAGGAATGGTGATATTCTTAAGTAATACATTGCTACCTTCTACATCTTCTGAAGTACTTGTCTCTTGGACTCCTTGAATCCGCAAGCTTGGTTCCCTTGAACCGTGCCACTTGTGGCTCCTTGAGCCGTCTGTGAATTCATAAATTCCACAAGTAACTCCGTAAGATTGGTAACATTTGCATTGAGTGCAGAGAGGTTGCGTTCAAGTACACTTTGGTGATGTTCCAAAGTCTTGAAAGCAGCCATATCTACAAGGCCATGATCTCCTAGATCATCATCACCCGTGGTGCCCTGATTTTGATCTACGTGCTCAAAATCAAAAGTGTGTGCAGGTGGGATATACTCACTGGTCATGGTAAACACACACTAATGTAAACAGAGAAAAAAAACATCAACTTGTACCTTGTGAAATTAAAGTCTTTGTGTTTTGTATGCTCCGCGATTTGTGTTGCATGCGAACCTCGCCTTGCAAAAATTGTAGCGCTTCATGTGTCGTTCGTCATAAGAACATCTTTGTTGATTCTTCACAAAAATTCATCATTTTTGTGAAGGCTTTTGTTCACTTTGAAGCTACCTCCTTGAGAAAAAAAAGAATTTTTGGAGCTCCAAGAAGTAAAAGGAAGGGTGAAACTACTTCCTTGAAGTTTGAAGCTTTCCCTTTCCTTGTAGCTTTCTTTTCAACACAAGTATGCTATGTTTCCTTGTTATACACAGCAAAGGTCGATAACTTGACGGTAAAGTGTTGGCCTCTTACCCTCATGGGGTGGGTTCAACCCTCCTTCATGCAAGGATTAAAAGAGGGCCTTCATACGTGCGCAGCCAACGACGCTAACGGAAGCCTTCGAAGCCTCGGTGCCATCGAGTTGCCGGTCGAGTTTGCCTTGGTCTCCCACTATGGAGGGCATAGGTGGGTCAGTCACGGTCGGTTGTCACTATTTGTCTTTGCGCGCTGCGCATAGGAAACTGTGCATGTCTTCTTTTTGTTGCACAGCGATGATGTCGCTATCTGCGGAACGTGGGAGAGAAGAAGCACGTCGCATCCACATGCAACCCGCTTTTCCCCTTTCCCAAAAATAGCTCGAATACTAATGTAAGGGTGGTGGTAATGCGTGTGCTAGTCTCCACCTAACCATACTATCTTATAGCCTCCCCCTAGGGTACACACTATCTGGCAGTGTTGGTGGCCTTGTCCGTAGGACCCATGTCCTTACACTTCCTTTATCTTTTTGGAAATTTTTCATTGTTTGCATAGGGTCTCTATCTACTTGGCTTAGCATCGTCTCTTGTATGAATACTGTGCTGACAAATGTTGGGTTCTATTCCTATACTCTTTCAAAGTTTTGATGAGGATTTCTTCCTCTTCCTGAGACAAGTCTGTAGCTATGTAAGCTGGTTTTGGTTCTTCCCAAGGTTTCGCTAAGTCAATCTTCTTGGAGTTCTCCGGACCTTCATAGGATTTTCCAAGTTCCTTAGGCTGTCTCATTGGTTGCTCCACTATGATCCGTCAATTCTCCAGAGTGTATTTTTTATAATGTGATGGAACAGTGATAGCCCCTGGTTTGTTGCTATCGAAATCCATTTCAGTGGCCCATACCTCCTTCAAGGTTCTCTTCAACTCCTTGTTCTTAGCTTTCCGCTCTGTTTTTGTCATTAAAGGTTTTTTTCTTTGGTTTCCTCAATTCTTTCCAATTTTTTGTTTTGTTTTGGGTTGTCATTTCACATTCTTTCCTTTTCTGAGATGGGGTACCTACCAGTGATCTTATCCTTGGTACAATCTTCTGCATCTACCATCATCAAAAAATAAATTTTATCCCCTATTTTTGGCACATTTTGATTTCTTCTTAGTTATTCTCTTGTTTCTTATGATATCTCTATTGGCGTCTCTGATACTGATTTGAAAATACAAAATACTTTTCCTCCCCTCCTAGCAGCAATAGTTTTGCTCTCATGTGCTCTTTTTTGGAGTCACATTGTTCAGTTGTGAGTGTTTCCTCCTCTAGCTTATCAGTGGCATCGTAATTGTGATATGAAAAAACCTGGTGTTCATCCAAAAGCTCAATTGTCACCATTTGGATAGGAACAATGTCATAGCCTTCTTCATCACAAAATAAAGTGGGAGTGGACTCATTGACACAAACATCCATAGTGGCCAAAGTTTGGGTCCACTCAAATGGCTTGAACAAATGTTCCAAAAAGGATTCTAGTATATAATCACTGTCATTTACATCTTGATCCAAGATGTAATCCTTTCATCATAAACTACCATTCTCTAAGGCTCCACACATCCAAACCGGTGTGTCTTGGTTCAACCATGATAGCAGTTTAGTTTCGACCAAAGTTTTTGAATCCAACTCTTGGATTGGTGTCTTCAGGACATCCTTATGTGAATGGTCTTTCAAGTTTACCCATGTAATCAGTCAACGAACCTGCTTCAAGTAAATTTGATAATTTCTCTGGTCTTGGATCAATTATATTTGCTTCATAAAAGGTCATCCCAAGATGATTTCATTATTCAAGTTTTTTCTCAAAATCTAAAATGGAAAAAGTGTGTTTTGATTGTCAATCCAGCAAGAGTTGACTATCAAGTTTTCTAATAATCCCATGGGTTTTTCAATGTACCCATTTGCCAATTGCACTTGCATCCGTGTTTGCCTAATTGTAGGTCTTCCTTAGGCTTCCCAGACTGCTTTCATTGCAATGGCAATACCTGTCCCACTATCTATAACAGCCATGGTTGCAACATCGTTGTATTGTACTGGAAGAGTCATGTTCCCTGTAACATTTAATGCACTAGTAACTTGTGTGTAGTGGAAATTGATAACATAGTGAGCATTTCATTAAGAACAAGATCCTAATGAGCATAGAGAGAGTACTTAATTTGAGAAAGCAACATATCAATTGACACCTAGCTAACTTGGCATTGACAATACTTGAAAAGAGAGAGAAATAGAACAATTGACAATAGTTGAGGACCAGATTTACATGGAGCCGGTTCTCCCTCCATAAAGGCTTTGTATTATAGCTTCTCCCATCAAAGGAGACTTTTGTACATTACAATACTTGTGTTCCTTGACAAAACTCGTTGGTGCAATGAAGATGGAAGCTTCGTGCACCAAATTATGCTTGAAAAACACACCTAGTGTCCCTAGCCTTAGTCCCAAGACCTCACATACCTTCAACAATGGTGAGAGCTAGCAAAGAATGACGATTGAGAGGAAGGAGAGGTAGCTTACGAGAAAGAAGAATTCTCCTCACATAATCACTCTAATAGCATAGCTTAGCTTAGTAATTAGCATGGTAGAGGAGATGAACATGCCATGGAAGCTTGGCTCTTGGTGGTTGGATTTACATTCCATATCCAAGAGTTGTTGGTGTAGGCCTCTACTTCTCAATGCTTGGAGAAGGAGATGGGGTTCTTCTTGCACACATGAGTTGTGTGTGTGTGTGTGGCAATGTGTAAAATGCAGCCCTCTCTCTCATCTTGGTCGACCCCTCTTGCTATTTGCTCATGCTGGTCTCCCATTGGCTCCTGTAAAGCTTAGCCAATCACAAATTAGAAGCATAGTTGATAGCCTTTGACAAGTGTCCCCTTTTCCCCTTTTGTGAGAGCTGAATGTGGGAAGAAGTTTTAGTCTTCCCATGACCATCCAATTTTCCCCTTGCTTTGGCCATTGGATAAATGAGTTAATTTTGGAACCTTAGCCTATGGAAGTCTTAATGGAGCTGAACCTTAGGTCTTTTAAGCTCCATTGAAGCACATTGCTCTTTTGCAGATTGTCCCCCTTTGGATCCCTATTTTCGCTCCTTTGGATCCTTGACAGAGACCGGTCTAGCAGCCTTACCAATATTCTAGCTTTTACTCCCCTGGTACTTCCCCATATTAAATGATCACTTTAACATGAGAAAATCATTTGGGAGTATTAGATATTAGTTTTTATGAAATTCCCTTTGTTCTCTTCAATGTGTAATCTCCTACCTTATTCATAGGTACAAATTCTTCTTTATGCAACTCTTCAATATTTTCTTTGATTATTCCTAATATGCCCATTTCTTCTATGGAGCCTTGTAGAACTTTCCATAGATGTGGTCTTATCTTCAACAACTTACCCATGTAATGGTACATTGAATATGTGTCAACATGATGGACTGCAAGTTTTCCACATCAAAAGTCTCCTTTGCTTGATTCAGTTTTGTAGTCTTGTGCATACAAGTGATTTGTCTTCATTCTTGCCTACGTATGAGTGTAAAGTTTTGAGTGTCTAGGATTTTGAAAGGGTTGATCGCTCTGATCCCCAATCTCCATACAAAAATTTTCCATCTAGTTCCATAGGCGGTTGGTCTAACCATACTTCTTCAATTGGATTTCATTTCAAAGTTAGGCTTCCATCATTCACTTCTTTAACTCACTCCCATAGATGATCGGCCAGTCTTTCTTCACTAAGGGGACTAGCCCATCCTCACTATCTGCAACTATCAGCTCGTGTTTGTCAGTTATAACTAAATAATTTCTTGGTTCTTTAGTGTCTATGGTTTCCTCAGTTTTGGTTTCATTTCATTTCTTGTTGGATCTTTGATGACTTCCAATTTTAATTTTTGTGTTTCCAACATTGATTGCATGATTTCTACCAAGTTTTTGTAAGCTTCTAGCTTTGCGGCTTGGTGTTGGATAGTTTTTCCATTTCATTTCTAGTGTTTGACCTGCATTCAATCCTATTAGGAGATCTTCCAAGGCCGCATTGATAGGCTCATATACTTCGTCTACCAATACTGATCCTCTTGATCTTGGTTTTGGTTCCTTGAACTTTGACGACATTGATTGAGCTATTTCCTCAACCATTTTTTGGGCCTTCTCTCCAACTTTCCTTCAGTGTTTTTGCCTTCCAAGCCCGTAACATTGGCATCTCTCTCTCTCTCTCTCTCTCTCTCTCTCTCTCTCTCTCTCTCTCTCTCTCTCTCTCTCTCTCTCTCTCTCTCTCTCTCTCTCTCTCTCTCTCTCTCTCTCTCTCTCTCTCTCTCTCTCTTGAAGACTTCTTGCTTCCTTCGGTCTCACTTGCATTGTTTTGCTTGTTCTTCTTGTCATGTGCCCTGGTAACTCCTTTGATTGAAATCATGGGTTCATTGTCCGAGGAGCTCCTTGGCATGACTTGCACTACGTTTATGGCTGTTTTTCCTTTATTTGCAAAATTCCTATGACAATCTTCTAAAAAATTCCCACCCTTTTTGTTGTATTGCATGCAATAAGCCTCAAATGTTTAAACATTCTTGTATGGCTCTGGACAATCGTTTTTCCACCATCATCTGAACCACAATTATGGCAATTCTCTATTCTTGGTTTAGGCATTTGTTTCACCATAGTGATTTAGCTCCCTGGTTTGTAATAAAGTAAATCAATGCTACCTCTGGAGATGCCTAATAAACTGGCTCTACCATGGTAGGAGTTCATTGACTATACCACTCGTCTTCTATTGTGACCACAATTGACGAACTGATTCATTAGATGGCATATTCGGTACTAGTGCCTGCTCTTCCACTTGTCCTTTAGGAAGCATTACTTGACTATCACATCATTATTTCCAGGCAAAGGTGGTTGTTAGCCTGGCACTGGCTATGGTCTCTCCACAGCCATAGATGGTGTGCATTTGCTTCATGTTTGGTGGATACCTATACATAGGTTGTCCTTGTTGTCTCATCACTATGTATTGGACATTTCCATCGTATTTAGGCTTGTAATGCACTCATTCATTTCATGGTTTGTCCATTTACCTTCAATGGCACACCATTTGGACATTCTAGCTTGTCCCATTGGCTATCCTTGTGGTGGACACTGTCCTGGCCCTTGCATCGGGGGGAATTCCAAACTCCGAGAAAAACTTTTCAAGCAATCATAAAACTGAGCAGCACCAAACATGATTGATATAAAAAAGATCATAAGAGGCATTTGCATAGCAAAAGACATACAATAGTTTAGCTATCCCTAAACATCTCTCTCTGCCCCACCCCACCCCTGTTGTTCTATCTCTGCCCAACCCCCAACTTATTCAAAAATTGGAATATCCAAATATACTCTAAGGTATCCTACATCGTGATTTTAGGTTGGCCACCATGGACGTCAATTCGTTAGTCCTAAGCTTTCTTACTATTGCTACCCATCAACGAGCCTCAATCCTAGTAATAATGGTAGTAGCCCCATCCATAGCCTCTCAGCTCTTTCCTCGTGAGGATTTGCAGTAGCATCGTTAGTGAAATGCCCTACACCCTACCTTCGCTTTTTGTTTACGGTGGTCTCTTCTGCAATGTGTTCCAAATAGAACTAGTTGCATCCACCATATCACTTGCATGTTTCCACCACCTCCATAACTTTTGTATGCCGGCACACATTTTGCCTTGCAAGGGCGATCGATAATTGCTTGTCTAGCTATTACAAACAACAAGTACAGAACTAAAGACTAATAGTACTCACCACCTTATGATACTCTTTGTAGAGAGAAATATTTGTGAAGATTTTAAGGTAGCTAATAGCTTATGAGGTGACCGTGCTATTCAAAGAAGCACCCTAGTCCTTTTCGGAAGGTGGTAGGTCAGACAACTATTACTAGAGGAAAGCGGAGGGTTTCAAGCAAGCATCATGGATGCCAAGTTGGTCACGGTTGGAGCTTCAAATCTAGAGCACCCACCCTCAATTAAGCTTTACCTAGGATATATATTTATATCAGCTCTTTTGATCCCTTTGATAGGACAAGCAAGGGGCTCAATTCTTTTAAAGCCTTAAGATATTGCACTCAATCTTGGGACGTTGGTGCAACCAAATGCTGTCGATGATAGAAATGGGCACAAGCGGGTCTATGTGGTCGAGCAAATGTGGGCCCAGGTGATAATACAGCTGTGAAGTGCCACTGTAGTTAGGTGGATCGGGAAGTGTATGCATATGATGGTTTTCTTGGCCAAGGCTGTGCTGCCAGGTGCTAAATTGGACGGTGGCCTCATGTGTCCAAAGTGATGGTTTTGTGTGCCGAAATGTGATGCTTGATGTGCTCTAAAAGCTGGTCCAGACGGCTCGTCAAACAGAGCCCGTATGTGAAAGATATGGCAGTTTGAAATGGGGTGTGTTGCCGGATTGGGCGGGTGCATGTGATTGGTCAAAGCTGATGCGAGTTGATATACTCGAAGTGCTCGAGTTGTGATGCACGCCGGTCTTTTCAGCTTGGCGATCGGAGCTACGGATAGCAAGTTATGGGCCGTCGAAGTTTTGACGGGGGTCAATTTCGAGGCGGCAGGGCCGCATTGGGAAATGTGCAATTTGGTGTTTTCTTGAGCTCTCCAGGTATCTGGTGGATAGCATGCAGCATGTGATGCTAGTTGGAGTCGTCGGCACCTGAATCAGAGTCTAGAGCATGGAGGTATGCTCGGCCGAGGTCGGCACTTCGTAGGGAACGCGGATGATCGGATGCTTTTTCCGATGTTTGGAACATGCCATTTGGGACTATCGAGGCATCATGACGTGGAGCCGACAGATGGATCTCCCATGCAGCATAGCCGGAAAACTTATTGGGCGAGCCCGGGCACACGGAGCACCGACGGCACATGAACCAAATACTTGAGATTTCTTTGTTTTGTAAATGAAAAAGTAAAAGGGTGGCCTGGAGTCCTTTTTTTGATAAGTCAAATGAAGGCTAGAAAGGCAAAGGGAAAGAAAAAGGTCAAGGGAGAGTCCCAAGCAGTGGCGCCTGGCGCCATTGCTTTTTTTTAAAAAAAAATTTCTTCTTTGGCTGGAAAAAGGAGGTTTTTTCGAGTGGGGGGAATTTCCTTGGGTTTTTTTGGAGCTTGGGGTTGCGCTTGTTCGTTTGGAGCCATGGAGAGCTCACGAAGAGCAGTGGCCATGGAAACCTTCAGGCCGAGCTTGAGCGGGGCTCGCCCCTTTGATCTTTAGTGTGCGCTAGTTGCGCGATGATGGTTGTACAGTGTTTGGTGCCAATGAATGAAAGAAGGATCCCATTGCAGTGAGTTTTGTGCGTCGTCTCGTCCCCCTTCCCCCCTTCTCTTTTGCTCTCGTGTGTGCGTGTGGGCGTGTCGGCAAGTGTGTGCCGCCCCGACGGTTTCACAGAGAGAGAGAGAGAGAGAGAGAGAGAGAGAGAGAGAGAGAGAGAGAGAGAGAGAGAGAGTGTGGTGTGTTTTGAGCGTGTGGGAGAGCGCAAAGGCTATTGCAGATGGATGCGGGTTGTGTGAGTTCAGGTGTGTCTATGTGAGCGCGTGTGCGCGCAGAATTCGGTGAATCGATCGAGCCGAAGGTGCTCACAAAGTGGATTGGGGTGCAGTGTGTGCCCTGGGCTATAGTTGGCATTCCGTGTTGGCGTGCTAGGCGTGCTCCCCATTCCCCCTCTCCATCTTCTGGTGCCCCCACGGAGGAGCGCGCTGATAGCTCCCCGGTGATGTGATTTGAAGTAAAGATGTGGCAAAGCAGTGGCCCGATCTTCAGCGGAAGCGAGGATGCGGATGACTGGCTGGCAGATTATGAATTATTCCTTCTGTCATTGCACATAACAGGTGATGATAACAAGGTGCGTACGTTGCCCTTGGTGCTGCGAGGAAAAGCGAAGCTATGGTTTGATGGTCTGCGAGCGGCAGACAAACAGGTTTGGCAGAGTTTTAAAGAGCAGTTTCTGCTGCGGTTTCATAAGGTGTTATCGATTGATGAAATAGAAGCGCAGATCAAAGGCCTGCGGCAAGATGTGAGTGCTAATTTTGAGGTTTTTGTGGCCGAGTTCGAAGCTCGTTGGAAGCAATTGGTGGCTATCACCAATGTGGTCAATGGGGATTGCTTCAAATTGGAAAAGTTTTTGGCTTGTTTGCATCCTGTCGTTCGAGAAAAGGTTGATGACGAAGAGCCGAAGTGCTACGTCGAAGCGGTCCAGGTTGCCAGGTTAAAGAGCCGCAAAGTGAAAAGGAAAATGGATCTTGGATTGCTGAAGCCGGTAGATTGTGCGTCGATTGTGGCAGTAGCAGGGTGTTCTTTGGATAGGTCGAGGATGGTGCCAGGGATGCAAAGTGCGGAGCCTGTGGAGGTAAGGCCAATGGTCGATTTTTCTTATGTGGAAGGGCCTGTTTGCAGGGTGCCAGTGCCTGTGGTGGATGCGCTTGCCAACGAGGGCGAGCCATGTGTTGAGGAGAGCCTGTGTGTGGAAAAGATGGCAGATACCAAGTGCCAAGTGTAGCTTGAGGAGATGGTAGAGCCTGTTCTTGTGGAGGGTTTGCTTGAGAAAGTGGCAGATTGTGGCCGAGATGCCAAGAGTTTGGAGCTTGATGATAAGAGTGTGCAGGGCCAAGTTGGCAGTGGTCAAGCCTTTGTGGAGCTTAAGAGTGAAGATGTAGCTACCGAGTCGGCCTATGGAAGTGGTGATGAGAGTTTGAGCTCGACTTTGTGGGATACAAGTAGAGAGGACGAGTCCGCGTCCTATGGAGAGGAGACATACTCCAGTAAGCTTGAGATGGTGCAGATAAAGCTGCCTTGCTATGTGCATGAAGAGGTGATGGTTGCCACTATGGCTGAGGAGCAGGTGGAAGTGCCCAAGCTTGGGGATGATGGTATGCAGATAAAGGTCTTGTGTGGCACCATGCTAATGGTGATGTTGGTTAAAGTGGCCGTGCAGTGGGCTTTGATAGTGAGACAGGTTCGGAGCTTGGCCGGGAAAGAAAAAGCTGCCATGAATATGGAAGGAGAGCAGGTTGAGGAGGATGGTCTACAAGAGGCATTGGTTGAGCCATGTGGCTCTGTTTGCATGGATGAGCCTGAGGAGCCAATGCTCGAGGCCGCCACAGGTTTGGGTGATGAACAGATACTTTTGGCCATGGACAAAGAGAAAGAGCAGGTTATGGATGCGGCTAGGCCATCGAGGGAGATCTGCCATTGGGTGTTGAAAGCCATGCTTGTGAGTGCAGCAGTACAGTGGGCAGTTCGCCAACTACAGGAGTCTGTGGAGGAGTCCTCCACTTTACATGGTTGGGTGGAAGGGTCAGGTTTGTCCGTCTATGGTGGTATGTCGATTGGTGTGGCCGTTGGGCAAAGTCGTGAGCACGGTGGTGCTCTTTGGGATGCTTGGATGCAAGTGACTGCGTGGAGCAGTGAGGCTATGTTGTGTGCACTTTGGGTGCACTATTGTGTTTGTGTTGGGGTGCAACACTACAGTGAATTGCTACTTGTGGATGGTGATGGCCAGTGCCAGGTGTTTGACCCTGGTGGATGATAGTGGATAAAGCAGGGGGTTGGGCAACCCGCCTAAAGGAAGGCCAGTAGAGCACGAGCTATGTATATATTGTACATACATGTTGTGGTGTGGTTTGAGGTTTGCTCAATGTTGGTGTGGTTATGCCGTTTTGGTATGCAGCGAGTATGCTTTTGGTTGAGCATAAATGCTCAACAAGGGGGTGGGCAATGATGGTGCAGCCAAATGCTGTCGATGATAGAAATGGGCACAAGCGGGCCTATGTGGTCGAGCAAATGTGGGCCCAGGTGATAATACAGCTGTGAAGTGCCACTGTAGTTAGGTGGATCGGGAAGTGTATGCATATGATGGTTTTCTTGGCCAAGGCTGTGCTGCCAGGTGCTGAATTGGACGGTGGCCTCATGTGTCCAAAGTGATGGTTTTGTGTGCCGAAATGTGATGCTTGATGTGCTCTAAAAGTTGGTCCAGACGGCTCGTCAAACAGAGCCCGTATGTGAAAGATATGGCAGTTTGAAATGGGGTGTGTTGCCGGATTGGGCGGGTGCATGTGATTGGTCAAAGCTGATGCGAGTTGATATACTCGAAGTGCTCGAGTTGTGATGCACGCCGGTCTTTTCAGCTTGGCGATCGGAGCTACGGATAGCAAGTTATGGGCCGTCGAAGTTTTGACGGCGGTCAGTTTCGAGGCGGCAGGGCCGCATTGGGAAATGTGCAATTCGGTGTTTTCTTGAGCTCGCCAGGTGTCTGGTGGATAGTAGGCAGCATGTGATGCTAGTCGGAGTCGACGGCACCTGAATCGGAGTCCGGAGCATGGAGGTATGCTCGGCCGAGGTCGGCACTTCGTAGGGAACGCGGATGATCGGATGCTTTTTCCGATGTTTGGAACATGCCATTTGGGATTGTCGAGGCATCATGACATGGAGCCGATAGATGGATCTCCCATGCAGCATAGCCGGAAAACTTATTGGGCGAGCTCGGGCACACGGAGCACCGACGGCACATGAACCAAATACTTGAGATTTCTTTGTTTTGTAAATGAAAAAGTAAAAGGGTGTCCTGGAGTCCTTTTTGGCCTGCAGAAGGGCATAGGGTTTTAGTGGCAAGTTTGTTACAAACTGTAGGCCGTCCGATGGTTTGCTAGATGGCTGCCACGTGTAGCAAGCCTTTAGGGTTGTTTTATCAGGGGTCATTTGACCCATGTGGAATCCCTTTTCATGCTGCTCCTGGCGGGCCTCGGTCCTTTCTGCTCTTCTCCTGCCAGAGGATGTGGCGCGTGCGCAACGGGTGCTGTCCTTGTGAGAAGACCACTGCACAGCAGGTATTGTCCTACCACAGGATGTAGTTGTTGCATACGTAGCTTTTTGTTTAATGGCGGGCGGTTTTCAAGGCTCTGGAAGGTGATTGCATTGAAGGGGGTTGCTCTGCAAGCTCAGGCGGCGAGGACGTGGCAGCGAAAGCTTTTCCATGCGCTGTTCTACTCGTTTAATGCCGCAGGCGGGCTTCTCAAGGTCTTTGAAGGTGATCGTGCAGCCTGAGATTATGGGGACTGCTCGTGTTGGTCTTTGTGGTTCAGTGCACGTGCTGAATGGAGCACAGGACAATGAGGAGATGTAATTTGCATGTGGTTGTTGTAGCCTATATGACAGGCCAGAAAGCACAGAAACATGCTTTGTAATATGTTCTTGCTTCGAGTGTTATCATTATACTGTGTCATGGCAGCAAGTCTGAGAATTTGTTTTGATGTGTGAGCTTTTGAGCTACATTATCCAGTGCAAGATTCTCTGTTTGTCCTGCTTTGTACAAGCTTTTGAGCTACATTACCTAGTGGAAGATTCTCTCTCTGTTTTTCTTTTGCACATGTGTCCTCAAGTCTCAGTTCTTGCTTCGGGTGTTATCATTATACTGTGTCATGGCAGCAAGTCTGCGAATTTGTTTTGATGTATGAGCTTTTGAGCTACATTATCCAGTGCAAGATTCTCTGTTCATCTTTGAGCTTTTACCTATCTGTTACTATTCAATTTGTATCTGCTTATGTGCTGTAATCGTAAATTTAAATCAGTCGAGCATTTGAAAGTGCGTTGTGGATTGGTTTGAGAGTTTCTTTCTTGCGTCTCAAAGTACTTGGAATAACATTTCTTTGCAAATCATCTTCACCATGGCATCTGATGATGGCGTTGTCGGTGGCGGTGAAGGGAGTGCAAGCAGTGCCTCACCCAACGATGGTGAGAGCATGGACTTCTCTGGAGGTTTGCTTTTTTGACTTGTGCATTGCTCTTGTGTTGCGTTGTCAGTCATGGTTTGTCCTGCTTGCGAGCGTTGCAGTTCAAAAAGTTTGTTGCGCTGGTCTTGTTCTCCTGATCCTGCTGCTTGCTTTTTGTTGCGCTTGCAAGTGATGCACTCGTGATGGTGGTCACGTGTCTGGTTCCAGAAAAGCGCAACAGTAGGGCTGCGGGTGCATGGATCCTTGCTGGCATTATTGGCAGGTCATGCTACAAGGGGCTGGACCCTCATCGCTCCAGTGTGGGATTGGCATCAGGCCGTGAGCTGCCCTGCGTGGAGCCGCGAGCAGCCATCAGGGAGTTGCTCATCTAGGAGCCGAGAGCAGGCTGAGATTTATTCAATTGTGTGCCTCAGCGCCCGCATACGCGTTCTGACCATCTATTCCAGATGCCTGCAGCGGGTTCTGGTATTGTGCCATTGCGCCGAGGTTAGGGGCTGTTTTGCTCAATCGCCTGAACTGTGCAGGGCCAGGGTGATTAAATCTCAATGACTTTGTGCACATAGGTAGCAGCCCTTTTTGACAGAGGGCTTGTCTCCTTCTTTTGCAATGTAATCTGGTTGTGGAGCTGTGTCGAGCTAGACATTTGTTGGATGTGTTTGGCTTACGCTTTGAGGCCCGGAGTTAGGTCCGAGGTTCAAGGGATTCTGGATCCCTCTCTCTATTTTGGTACTTGGCTGTCATTTAGGTGTTGTCGGCTACTGTAGACCCGGGCATACTGTTGCTCTCGGGTTCGAGAAGCTCTCGTGTGTTGATCATTGTTGGAGTGTTGTGGGTTCCCCGTTGTATTAGACCAGGGGCGGTAATCTGTCTTCACCTTCAGTAAGCTCTGCTCAATCGCATTGAGTACCTCGCTAGGGGGCTTCTTATCAAGAAACGTAGGTGTTCCTAATCGGCATCCATGACTTCGATGGCTGGTGCGTTCAACGTTGCTCCTCGTGAGCATAAGGCCGCAATACAATAGCACGAGCATCACAGCAAATCTGGGCTTGACCTCCCAAGACTCTCATTTACTGTCATGTTTGAAACGAAACTTGGCTTGCACCATGTTACCTCCTTGCATTTTGTCTGCCTCTCCAGCTCAGGCTCCACTCGCTCGTGCCATCTTGACCGTCGACCAGATCGTCCACTGTAGTGCAGGACGGCTCAGGTAAAGGCACAGCTAGCCCTTTGCTTGCACTGAGATTTTTTCAACCACTTTTTGATTTTATATAATTTTCTAGGAGCTGTTATGAATTTTCTATAATTTTTAGGGATTTATCTGTGTAATTTCTTTTTAATCAGTGTTTATGAGTTCTTATGAATTTTCTATATTTTTGTGAATTATTTATTGATTTTTGGATTTCTTAATGAATCTTTTATGAAGTTTTTTATTTAATTATATTTTTTGAAGTTTTAATGAGTTTTTTCTTTTTTTTTGTAATTTTTTAATCCCTTTTTAAAAAATTTATGAGTTTTTTTTTAAAATAAATTTTTTGGTGTGTTTTTCTATTTTATTTTTATTTTATTTTTAATTTTTTTAATTTTCTATACCTTTTTTGATTGTTTTATTGAAATTTTTTATTTTTTGATTGTTTTTATGTTTTTTAAAAGGTTTTTTGTGAGTTTTTAAAGGGTTTTTTTATATTTGGTAATGGATTTTTTAAAACTTTTTTTAGAGGTTTTTTTATTATGAATTGATTGAAGAAAAAGAAAAGCTTACCTTTGACTTCTGTGGCGGGTTCTGACGGCAGCGGCGCGTAGCGAGATTGGAGGAGTTGAAGACGAGATTCGGGCTGGCGCGCTGTACGAGGAGAGAGAGGGTACGTGTGCAGGTGTCTGGCACGCTGCTCAAGGCGGGTACCAGCTGGCTTGGCGGGCAGTACACGACAGAGGGATTGTGGGTGTGTGTGCACTGTGGGTTGTGACCGCGAGCGGTACAAGACAAGAGGAAAGGGGAAGCTGTCAGCGCACGCGAGAGAGAGAGAGAGAGAGAGAGAGAGAGAGAGAGAGAGAGAGAGAGAGAGAGAGAGAGAGAGAGAGAGAGAGAGAGAGAGAGAGAGAGAGAGAGAGAGAGAGAGAGAGAGAGAGAGAGAGAGAATAGGTACAGTGGCGTGGCGGACAGATGAGAGAGAGAGAGAGAGCGCGACACAGTGCTGACGTGGCATCTGCACGGGTGGCGAGACAGCCGGGAAGAGGAGTTGAAGGCGATGGGGTCTCGGCGCGCACTAGAGGGTAGAGAGAGAGTACTTAATGGCGTTAGTACCCGACAGAGTGAGTGTGAGTGTGTGTGAGTAGGACAAGGAGCGAGAGAGGGGTGTGGGTCATGCAGGAGAGAGAGAGAGAGAGAGAGAGAGAGAGAGAGAGAGAGAGAGAGAGAGAGAGAGAGAGAGAGAGAGTGAGAGTTAGAGTTAGAGAAGACAGAGAGGGGGAAGAGAGAGGATGTTAATAATCGGGAGTGGGGTGGGAAGGAGAGAGAGTGTTGATTATTGAAGAGAGAGTGTGGGGGAGGAGAGAGAGTGTTAATAAGCGTGCTTTTAGGAGGGGGAGGGATTTTTATTATTTTTTTAATTTTTGACAAAGTTAAACCTTAGCACCGCAGCAAAAATCGAAATTCACCGTCAAGATTTCCACGAACGTAGATGCAGTATCGGACCGCACACCAAGATTCGGAAAATCCTACTAGTCCTCACCAAAAATCCAAATTGTTTTTTCTTTTTTAATTTCGAACGTCCAAAAATACCAAAATTAGGTCGATTTTTAGTCGAACGCTAAAAATCACCCGAAAATCAAAAAATCGTCAAAAAAATCCAAAAAAATCCAGAAAATTTCTAGAAATCTTAGAAAATCATTAGCAATTACAATCGAACACTTTCGACGCACAAAAGCACACCAAAAATAGCAGTTTTTATCGAAAATGCCAAATTCGACAAAATCGTCAACCCGGTCTTCAGAAATAGTAAAACCCTCAAAATTGACGAACCAAAGCCCAAATACGCTCGAAATCAATCCGTAAACACACATTCAAAATAGCTCATAAAGATCGCAAGATATTAATTTTTTATAAAATTAAGCAAAAAGTAATGCAAAAAATTAGTAAAAAATTACCAAAAATTAACAAAAAAATACCCAAAAGAATTCTGAAAATTCTCCACACATAGAGGATTAGTGCAGCCAAATAAAATGACAAAAAGCACATCAATTCAATTGCTAAATAATTTGATGAATAAAATCCAAACTAGGCAATTAAATTGGCAAAATTAGAGGCAAAATTAGGACAAAATTTGACGCATTTGAAGTGTGTAAATCCATGTTTTGAGCTCAAAAATTTCAGCATTTAACCATTATACACATCAAATATGCAATCAAAAATTGAAATAATCATGCACATTAAGCACTTTTTAGGCACACACATACTAATAATTGGCAGTTTTTTTCAATCTTTAGGTGCGCACACAAAAGGGTTAATCTTGTCGAAATTGCAATGTGATTTCACAAATCTCTAGTTGGGCATGACCACAACACAAATCAATCATCATAATTAAAAAATCATTAAGCACACATTGATTTTTAGGTGCACAAACAAGGGCAAAATAGTGCACACAGACCTAAAATTAAGCATACACACACTCAATTAGAATGCACACACACTTGATTTTAATGCACACACACTTGCAATTGACCATTCAATCATGCAATTAGATCAATTAAGCACATAATTAGCAACGCACATTTCCAATTAACAATTGAACTTGTCAATTTCATACGCCACCAAATCTAAAAAAATTTGGCATTACGACGGCATGAAAACGAACAATCCAAAAATTTTCAAACCATCATAGCATCAAGATTGCATTGCATTGACATTACATTGCATCACTCTGGAGTCTCTACACAATTCGACACATGTTTAGATTCAAGGAAGGTTCATAATACCACCTTGATTACCTTTTCAATGAAGATCGATTGAACGATTGAAAGCTCCAATTTGTGGTAGCAAATTAGTGTGTAAGTTAGCAAAATTAGTCAAATTAGCAAGGGGTTAGTATGAAATTAGAGTGTGTAAACACACAATTGGCAAGATACAGTGACAAATTAGGGAATAATGAACGCATTGCTTCATGCACACACATCCAAAATCCACAAAAACATAAACACACAAGTGAAATTAGTGAGAAAACACATCCGATTATGCCACAATTACAGCGTAAGCCATCGTCCCTAGCGATGGCACCAAATGTTGGGGGTCCCATCCTTGCATAGCTCCAATGAACAACAAAATTATCAATCCTGAGGGATGAGCTACCCGGCTAGGGTATGGAAATACTCACACGATTAGTGGGCTAATCACGGCAACACGAATGGTTCTCTACGAGGTGAGCTTCTCGACCTATGAAGGAGCTAAGCCACAATGATGAAAAATCTCCACATCCACTTCCCTTCACCTCCAATCAACCCAATCACACACACTAACGATTGCAAGACGCCCACAACACTAATCCTATCGAGCACCATACTCCACATAGATCTATCGAGCACCATACTCCAATCAAATCTACATGCACACACAAGCAAGAGAGGGCAATCACACAAGATTAGAGAGGGATTAATCACTAATTAGTTACGATCTAGCTAATCAAAGCATCATTAGTAATCACAAGAAGCATGAGAGAGGCATAGTGAAAGATAATTAAGCATTGATTAGTGTTAATAAGTCACATGAGCAAGGAGAAGCTCAAGAACTCCATAGCCACACACCTCAAGAGCTCTCACCAAAGAGTGCTCTCAATAAATGAGCTTGAGAACCCTAATTTCTTTTACACATTGCCTTATATATCTATGGTAAAAATATGTAATGTCCGGGCGCCCAAGGCCTTTAGGGCTCCACCATTTACTGAATCTGCAATCTAAGCGCACTAATTGACCTGTTCTTTATAGCTTGGAACTCCCATTGAGCCTGTAACACATTAAAATATTACGTTGGCTTGAAACAAATTGAGAATTTATAGTACATGACCATTTTGAAAAAACGTGAAAAATGTGTAACTGCAATCTTTATTGCTTCTTTGTATTCATCCTCAATGTACACCCGTAAGGCTCAGATGTTGACTCAATTAACACATAGAGTGGGTAATCAAGGAGCTCCTTGCTCGGGAGAACGGCCAATTGTATGCACCATGTCGGATGAGACCAAACGAAAGATTATCCTTGATAATAGTTGGATCTATTTGAGGGATCACACTATTAATCAACAAAATATGTGTCGCAAGGCATATGAGAAAAAGAATAAGAAAAACAAGGAGATCTCTCACAAAGAAAATGTGCCCAAAGAGAAGGCAAGTCCCTCAAGCAAATAGGGATATGCAACCTATGAGGCCAAGTAACAATTGAAAATATGCTTTTGGAATTGCAATGGATACCCATGGAATGTGGCGGTTGGCATTGATGAGCTAACAAGCAAAGTCGATGTTGCACTTCTTGTTGAAACTCGAGAGCATGATATACAAAGAATTAATGTCTTGGAGGATTACAATGTACATTCATTGATGTGGTCAAAGAATCTCAAGCAACAAAGAGGGCAAGGAGGGGTAGCATGTATGGTTAAAAAAGGATTGAAAGATTTTGTGTCAATTGTAAAAGATGACAAGTACAAACGCTATATATGGCTGAAAAATATGGTTAAAAAAGGATTGGAAGATTTTGTATCAATTGTGAAAGATGACAAGTACAAATGCTATGTATGGCTGAAAATTATGACACCAAAAAGAGCACTCATTTTTGTAGCCGATTGTTACAATCCTCATCATGATTCCCCCTTTTATGTTTGCATGGATAGAGATCATCCATTTTTTGATGTAGAAGAGGACATTGCTTATTTCAAAGGCAAAGGCGATGTTATTGTAGTTAGGGATATGAATGCTCACACAAAAACATTGCAACATGATACTCAACAATTTGATATGCCATACATTTCAAGGGAGTTGGAGGAAGTTCACTTGTATGATTGTACTTCAATGGATGAGAAAGAGCTGGATCATTGTGGAAAGTTACTTCTATACATGTGTAATAGCACGGGTATGCTCATTTCCAATGGTGTATCTTTGTGGAGTGGAGCCAACCGAATTTATATGTAGAAAACAAAATGGGGATAGTGTGATTGACTATATGTTACTCTCCGAAGACATCATATATCACATAAAGAGTTTTATGTTTGGCCAATGGACCCCGGAATCAGACCATCGGACCTTATGTATTGACCTTGCATGTGGAGAAGCAACTAAGCATGATAATCTCAGCCAAAGGGAAGGGAGGTTATCACTATGTATGGATTTCAAACGGGCACCAATGTACATTGAAATGGTTGAGCAAAAGTTATGGATGACAAAGCTTCAATATGAACACACATTGTAGGCAATCAAATGCTGAAAAAATATTTTATGTTCACTCCCATGTATGCCCTTATATTTTAGTATTGAGGATGTATGTGGTGGGCTTGAAAAGTTGGCCACTCGCAAAGCGGGAAATCTTCAAGGTATCAAGTCGGAGATGATCAAATGGACGGGAGATTTTACCCATGAGTGGGTGTGTGATATGTTCAACCTTGCACTTCAACATGGTATCCTTATGATTGGAGTACTAATTGGGTGAAGCCTTTGCATAAACAAAGGGATGTAAAGAATGTAAACAACTATCGAACTATAATGATTGGGTCTCTTATGGCAAAGTTGTTTGGGTGCATAATGGAGATAAAATTGAGTGCTTGGGCTGAAGAGAATGACAAGCGTGCAAAATGACAAGTGGGTTTTTGTCGATGCCATAGCAGCATTGATCATCTTATCACTCTTCGTGTTCTCATGGAGGAAATTCTATTGAAAGTCAAGCGATTGTATTGTTGTTTTGTGGACTTTAAGAAAGCCTTTGATATGATTCCACGTAACAATTTGTGAAGAAGGATGGAAGAAGTACAAGTGGTCAAGTGAGTTAATGCTCGCGGTTTCTCGAATCTATGAGAAGGTGATATGTCAATTGCGCATGGGAAGAAGACTTTAAAAAGAAAAATTGTAAGCACTATTGGGGTTAAACAAGGATGTCCATTGTCACCAACTCTGTTTGGTCTATGCATCGATCAATTGGAACAAATAGTACTTGAATTTATGCAAGAAGACGGCATTGAAGAGGTCACTATTTACAATGGGTAATCATGCTTTTGTTGTATGCGGATAATGTACTGCTTCTAGCACACACTTTAGAAGATGCATAAATGCTTATGATTGTCCTTGTAAACTTTTGCTTGCATAGTAGGCTGATTGTGAATGAATCCAAAACATGCTTGTGAAAACCAACCATAAGGAGAAGCCATGCATTTGTACAACAATGAGACACTTGAAGTAGAGCTTTAAGTACCTTGGCGTTGAGGTTCCGTCCGATCACAAGTGGCATGAATGTGCTATGCATTATTTAGAAGCGGAAAAGAGAGCATATTATGCATTTGAGAACATGTTTATTACGGGAAACATCAAGGGTTGAGTTCTCAAGGAGTACCTTTTTGATGCATTGGTGACACCGGTTCTTCTTTATGGAGTTGAAGTGTGGGGCGGGAGCATCTCAAAGTCTACTTGGAAAGAGTTTGAGTATGTCCAAAAGAGTTTTCTTATCCTCTTACTTCTTGAGTCGGGATCGCTTCCAATTGAGGTTATGGACATGGAAAAGGTTGTGGAGTACATGATAAAGATGCATCAAAATCCCTCACATCGACTTCCTACAATTTCATGGGAAACAAGCAAAAAAGTTCAAAAGACGCATAAAAGCAAGATCTTGAGCACGTGATGGATGCACGACATAAAGAAGTGGTTTGGGAGATGGGATGCATTACACTTGCTACATGATGCTTCAATTGATTCCCAAGTGAATGAAGCTTTTCTACAACGCCAATGTATTATGGCTTGGGAGAAATCCGGTGGGTCACGCTTCATACATTACAGCATCCATATTGCCCCCAACTACAAAACCATGTTCTTTGCTGCAAGAGGAAACCATACTCACACTTACATGCTTGAGCCTATCCCCTTGTTGGCGATACGCACTATCGCAGCCATTCGACTTAGCTCCCATTCCCTTCGATGCGAGACAAGGTGTCGGGGCAATGGAGAAGAGTCAAATTGACCGTACACATTATGCTCAATGTAAGTTCGAGAGTTTGAGTACCACACACTACTAGAGTGCTCAGCTTTTTCTCACATCTGAACTTTCTTTTCTCACATTTTCGGCCATGAGTTAGACCTCCACACTTTCCTGTCCCAGCACTAGTCTTTGAGAAGCATCGATTGCTCAGGAATCGATTCAATTCGGCTTGGTCTTGAAAGTGAGGATCTCATGGTTGATATGGTGTTCATGCCGAAGGTGGTGATTGGTTCTTGTTTCCATTGTACTCGCATAGGGATTATTGCCTGAATTCGGGCAAGGGACTCTTTTCACTTGAGGTCCCCCTCCCCTTTCCAATCGCTTGGGGGGGGGGGGGGGGGGGGGGGGGGGGGGGGGGAGGGAGAGAGAAAAGTCTCAATCCAAAAGCTCGCTTCAAAAACTCTTTTCGGAGCAATCTTTTTGAAGTGATCTTTTTAATAGATTTGATCAGTTGAGCAATATTTCAAAAAAGCTCACTCCAAAGCTCGTTCAAAAATCTCGCTCCATTCCGATCTCCCTACCCCTCCTTTCCCTCTTCATTGCTTGAGATTATTTGACCACATCAATGAATGTACATTGTAACCCTCCAACCCATTAATCCTTTGTGTATCATGCTCCTAAGTTTCAACAAGAAGTACTACATCAGCTTTGCTTGTTAGTTTGTCTATGATAACCCAACATTCCATGGGTATCTATTGCAGTTCCAAAAGCATATTTTTATTTGTAACTCGGCCTTATAGGACATGTATTCCTATTTTCTTGAGGGACTTGCCTCCTCCTTGAACACATTTCCTTCATGAGAGATATCCTTGTTTTTCTTATTTCTCTCCTCATATGCCTTTGCAACACATATTTTGTTGCTTAATAGTGTGATCATCACATACAAAACATTTTGTATCTTTCAAATAAATCCAACTATTATCAAGGATAATCTTTTGTTTGGTCTCATATCGGGCACAGTGTAAACAATTGGTTGTTCAGCCAAGTAGGAGCTCCTTCCTTACCCACTTTATGTGCTTCGTAAACCATAACTCTTTTGACATGCCCAAGAGGGTTTTGGATAATTTTTTGGTAACAATGACAAGAGAAGGAGGTGTCTCTAACTTCTCTTCTGGAATTCCACTAATAACAATGTTCTTGAAACGTCGCTCCCATTCCTTCAACTCCTCTGCATCCACATTCTCAACATTCTTTTTTTGAGCCATAGCTTGTAGGAGGGAGGAATTAGGAACCACATTGTTACCACATACATCAATGCAAGACTTTTTTGTGCATATATTTTTCATGTTGCATACATCCCAGCTCATAGTGTCATATTTCTCCTAATGCATGGTCATGCTTCACTTTGCTCATGCACTCCTTCAAAGCATTCAAGTCCACAAGAGAGTGTTTACATTCCTTGACTTCCTCTTCAAGTTGCAACAAACGTGTTGTTTGCATATCAAGTGTCCTCTAAGATTCTCATTCTAAACCACAAGAACCCTTAGCGCGCCATTCTCCATCGCAAGTTCACGTAAGTCTTCACCCTATTTGTTTACAATCTCTTTCAATGATACCAAGTATGCCATGATCATGGTTTTCGATGTCGATGGTTGAGTGGTTGTGTTCCTATCTCCATATAGGAAATTTTGGATCATTTTCTACAATGGTTGTGGACCTTGTTGAAGAAAAATAACCCTTGTGAGTGCCGAAAGACATTGTATGCAAAATAAGGTATGAGAGTCAACTTACCCAAACATGTTCCTTCAAAAATGCTACTGCTGAAGAGCCTCCATAACTCTAAAAGTTTCTATGTTTACATCAATGGTAGAGGGCATCGTGCTCTTCAATTGAGAGAGAGAGAGAGAGAGAGAGAGAGAGAGAGAGAGAGAGAGAGATTTTATTTATCATCCTCGAAGGTCACATATGACCTATGGGATCAAAGTTACATGTGATGTAGTATGTGTGCTGTTGATGAGTGATTCTTGATGCTTCAAAATTGTGTTGATGAGAGTCACAATGGAGAGCCCACATTGTGGCTAGGAAAAGAGATTGTGTAGGTCTAATTCATCACTAAAAGCGTGAGGGAATCAAGTTCAAATGTGACCAAATTTGAGCACTCCTAGTAGTGTGTGGTACTCAGACTATCACATTTAACTCACTAGTAACTTGTTGTAGCGAAAATTGATAACATAGTAGGCATTTCATTAAGAACAAGTTCCTAATGAGCATAGAGAGAGTACTTAATTTGAGAAAGCAACATAGCAATTTACACCTAGCTAATTTGGCATTGGCAATACTTGAAAAGAGAGAGAAATATAACAATTGACAATAGTTTAGGACCGGATTTACTTGGAGCCGGCGGTCCCCCCTCCATAAAGGCTTTGTATTATAGCTTTTCCCATCAAAGGAGACTTTTGTACAATACAATCTTTGTGTTCCTTGATAAAACTAGTTGGTGTAATGAAGATGGAAGCTTCATACACCAAATTATGCTTGAAAAACACACCTAGTGTCCCTAGCCTCAGTCCCAAGGCCTCACACACCTTCAAAAATGGTGAGAGCTAGCAGGGAATGAGGATATATTGAAAGGAAAAAGATGTATCTTACGAGAAAGAATTATTCCCCTCACATAATCACTCTAATAGCATAGCTTAGATTAGCAATTAGCATGGTAGAGGAGATGAGCATGCCACTGAAGCTTGGCTCTTGGTTGGATTTGCATTGCATAGCCAAGAGTTGTTGGTGTAGGCCTCTACTTCTCAATGCTTAGAGAAGGATATGGAGTTCCTGCTCAACACATAACTTGTGTGTGTGTATAGCAAAGTATGTAAGACTAAAAATGCCAAGCTTTCTCTCTCTTGGTTGACCCCTCTTGCTTTTTGCTCATGTTGGCGTCTCATTGGCTCCTGCAAAGCTTAGCCAATCACAAATTAGAAGCATAATTGATAGCCTTGTGACATGTGTCCCCCTTTCCCAATTTGTCTGAGCTTTAGGTAATTAAATAATTCATCTAAACTCTCATTGGACCTTTTTGTCTTTTGGCCAATAGGAATCAGGCAAGCCATTGGGCTGTTGGATGCTCATTGGTCCCCTTGGTAGACTGTTCAATAGTCTTCTAGGGAGATTAATTTCTATTGGTTCTTTTATCAAGCATTTTTCAATTGATTAGACTAACTTTACTCTAGCCTAATCCTCATTGGTCCACCTCTACGGCCATCCAATAGGATTTGAGGGGAGATTGGGAGCAACTGGGATAGGAGCCTAACATGTGTCTAGTATTCCCTTTGTGTAAAGGGGAGCTTTGGAGTGTGTGTGTGTGTGTGTGTGTGTGTGTGTGTGTGTGTTTCTCTCTCATCCCCTACAATAAGGACTCGCGCCCTCCTTCCTAGGGATGTGGGAAGACTTTTTAGTCTTCCCATGACCATCCAATATTTCCCCTACTTTGGCCTTTGGACAATATAATTAAAATCAAGAACTTTAGCCTATGGAAGGCTTAATGGGGTTGAGCCTTAGGTCTTTTAAGCCCCATTGAAACACATTGCTCTTTTGCAGATTGTGCCCCCTTTGGATCCCTATTTTCCCTCCTTCGGCTCCCTGACAATCGGTCTGGCAGCCTTACAATATTCTAGCTTTTACTCCCCTGGTAATTCCCCATATTAAATGATCAATTTAACACGAGAAAATCATTTGGGAGTATTAGATATTATTTTTTAATGAAATTGCCTCTATCTTGAAATCATAGTCATCCTCGACTATGAGGTAGAGAAGATAAAGCCTAGTCATTAGTCCGTTTGCTAGCGAGTAGAGAATCCCTATTTTACCCTACGACATCGTTCCAGAATGGATGACTAGTCCATTTGGTGCTTGAGAGCGTTAGCTGCCGCAAGCATGTTTGCACTTTAGTCCGTATCAATCTTCCATAGTAGAATGACAAACTCTACTTGGTGTTTGGGAGACGTCGTCTCCCCAAACATGATCCTAAGCATGCATACTTATTAGCATTTGTGCACAATAAAGAAAAAGAGAGTCTTATAAGACAAAACTTTGTCCATTTATACATAGTTACATTTGCTTACTCTAGGGAATCATTGTAACCATTGACAAGGTTTAGGTTATCCGCCGTTAACTGTATGCCTTGCATCCATCTAGCATCTTCAAAAGGATAATTTTTAAACTTGATAAGATATCATCAGATAATCTTACCGCCTCATAATACCTTGTCTTCGTGTCGGAGAATGGACTCGGGCTGCAGCATCTCTTCTTGGTCCTTGATCTTCGGGTCTTCAATGATTGCTTCTTGAGGTGGCTCTCTTTTGTAAGGCTTTAATAGGCTCACGTGGAAAGCATTGTGCATGAGACAATGGTTGGACAACTTGAGTTGATAGGTCATCTCATTGATTGACCTAAGAATCTGAAAGGGGCCATAGTACCTTTTTCCTAATTTAGCATAGTACTTTTGGTGTCCCATAGGATTCTTGCCTGTCGTATGCCTTAATCGAGCCTTTGGAAATTTAAGCAAGACTCAATCATTTTGTATAAAGGTTAGGGCTCTTATGTGCTTATCAGCAACAGCCTTTTGCCTTTGCTGAAAGATGGATATAGCATCCTTTATTTTTTGGAAAGATTCTTGCAGGTCTTGGCTATATTTATCTGCAGCGAAGATCTTCCCATGTACCTTGAGTAGTAGGGGACTTTTTTATCTTCCCTCTATCACGTCAAAAGGTGCTTTTCTTGTGGAAGTATGTACAGTGTTATTGTAGGCATACTCCAGTAAAAGTAAGTACTTCTCCCATTGGGACTATTGATCTACTTCTATGACATATGCTTTTAGTAGCTCAAGAATGGTTAGGTTAGCTATTTCACTTTGGCCATCCGTTTGGGGATGATAGGCAAAAGAGAAGTTTAGCCTTGTACTTAAATTCTCAAAGAGACCCTTCCAGAAATTACTGGTCATTCTAGGATCTCTATCCAACACTATAGACATTGGCAAGCCATGGTATTTGAAGATTTGTGATATAAAGAGGGTTTCCATTTGATGGCCCTTGATAGTCTTTTTGACAAGTATGAAATGTTCTAGTTTGCTAAACCTGTCTACTATCGTCCATATTCCTGTATTCCCATGGATAGACCTGGACAATCTAAAGATAAAATCCATGGATATGCTCTCCCATGGTGAATTAGGGATTGGCAAAGGTTGAAGCAATCCAGGTTGCTTCCCTCTATCAAACTTCGTCTTTTGGCATACCACACATTTTGAAACATACTCTTGTATGTTTGCTTTCATTGTAGGCCAATAGAAATATATTTCTATCCCTTTTAGGGTAATTGAATCCCTCTTATGCCCCACATAAGGAGGAGCATGAGATTCATACATTAATTTCTCACGTAGTGAGCTAGTAATGCATAGTCTATTACCATAGAGAAGATAACCATCTTGTAGGGTAAATGGTTCTTCCTTCTTCCCTAGTGCAAGGGATGAAATCACGTCTCTAAAATCGGGATCGATAGCATAATCATCTATCATAGATCATGGTGAGTTGCTATGGAGACTGCATTCGCTCTTGGTCATCTTGAGAGTGCATCAGCCACTTGATTATGCTTTCCAGCAATGTGAGATATGAAAATGAAATTGCAAAAGTAAATTTTCCCACCTCATTTGTTTGTCGGAGAGCTTGATCTGGGTCTGTGTCATGAAGTACTTAAGGCTTTGGTGATCTGTTCACGCAGAATGAAAGGAGTCCCCAATAAATAGTGCTTCCATGAGTCTAGAGCATGTAGAACTGCTAAGAGTTCCTTCTCATATATGCCTAGAGTTTGTGGGTCAAGCCTTCTACTTTCATAGGCTATGGCGTGCCCTTCTTTGAGCAAAATAGCTCCAAGGCAATCACCACAAGCGTCGCATTGGACCTCAAATGACTTTGAGAGATTTGGCAGTGTAAGCACATGTTGAAAGATAAGCTTCTCTTTAAGTTTGTCAAAAGTATTGTTCTCCTTGGTGGACCATATATACCTAACTTTTTTCTTTGTTAGGTCATATAATGGTCCCACAATTTGTGAAAACTTTTCTATGAAGCATCACATACCTATAAAGCTTCTTAGTTCATGTAGATTCCTTGGATTAGGCCATCCTTTTATTACCTCTAGCTTTGATGGATCCATTTGGATGCCATCTTGAGAGATAATGTGACCTAATTACTGAATCTCTTGTAACTGAATCTCTTGTAAGAAAAAACCACTTTTCTTTCGATAAAGTTTATTCTCTCATAAAAGTTTAAATGTTTACCTTGAGGTGTTGTTTATGTTCATCTAATGAATTAGAGTAGATGATCATATCATCAAAGAACACTCCAGTAAAGGTGCAGTGAGGCCTGAATAGCTTCTTCATCAAGCGTTTAAATGTGGTTGGTGCATTGGTCAAGCCAAAAGGCATGACAATGTACTCTTAAAGACCAAACATAGTGTGAAATGTGGTCTTTACAATGTCTTGATCAACTATCGTTATTTGATGGTAGCCACTTTTTAGGTCAATCCTACTGAAGTAGATCAACCCCTGTAGCTTATCAAATAGGTCTTCTACTCGTGGAACGGGAAACCTTTTCTTGATAGTGATCCTATTTAGTGCTATTGTCATGTAGGGTACCACTGGGCCCTGAATGGTTTGTCCCCACATTTGCATTAAGATTTAACTCAAATTCTTCATCCTCAGAGTCAATTTCAATTGATGATTCTGACTCTGAATCATGTGGGCTATAGTCTTGTGAGACGGTACTGATTCCAATGTCAGTCAAGCCTTCCATCTTGTAGGTCCACAGAATCTATATGCATAGCTTCTATCATATTTAAAGGCGCAAGTGGTGGCATTTCATCCCCCTCAGGTGTTGCCTAGGTTGTCCGCCTATTTCCCCAGGTGTCTATCATCAATGCAGGCACTCGAGGTGTGTCTGTCCATGCTAAGGTTGGTTAAATCGTAGTCTTGCTGATTTCCATTGTGGCAAGCCTTAGGATTTCACTTCTTTGACTGTAAGGAATTCCTCTTGTGCAAATAGCAACATTGTGATATTACCAAGCTTTGAATGTGAGTATTTGAAAGAAAAAGTTCATGTAAATATCGTGGAAGGTTTTCAAAGGCTGTCGAGTACCACATACCGTTTTGCGGATAGGAGGGATAAGAAAGTAGTCAAAAACAGGCTCGGCATGGGGCTCTACCCTTAAGAGGGGAGGGGCCCCTAGAACTGCCCCTTGGGCACCCTTGGGCGCCCAATAGCTGGCCCCACGTTAAAAAAACACCAACAAAATCTGAAATGTGTTGTAGCGATGGCGATGGCGGCTACACAAGCTAGCGAGGGAGAGAGAAGAGGGACCACATGAGCGCTCATCGGCTTGTGCTCCTTTGTTGAAGTGTTCTCATCATGGCTTTGCGACCACAGAGAGGCCTCTTGTTTTGAGTTTTGTGTTGCTTCCACCATGGCCTCATCCCACCCAAGAGCTGATTCTTGCCATTGCTCGGCACACGAACACGGCCACCATGGAGGTGGACAGAGAGAGGGTTGAGAGGGTGGAGAGGGTGGAGGGGGAGAGAGAGAGAGAGAGAGAGAGAGAGAGAGAGAGAGAGAGAGAGAGAGAGAGAGAGAGAGAGAGAGAGAGAGAGAGAGACAGAGAGAGAGAGAGAGAGAGAGAGAGAGAGAAAGAGAGTGAATCCATGCATCTCCATGCAAAGCTCATGCACCACGACCCTCCATGTTTGTTTTCCCCCTCCTCCATCACTCCCCTCTCGCCTCAGCTCTTATACCAATCTAAGACCAAAGGGGATTGGACCATGCAGCTCTCCACCCAGCCTCGCTATATATAGGCTCATAGCCGTCCAAATTTAGCAACCCTTGACCGCATGTCTGTCTTGGCCCTTGGCATGCCCGACTTACCCCTAGGCATGACATAATAGGTAAACGGCGGTGGGCATAGATGTCATCAAGAGGCTTATGAAATGTTAATTTATGAGGTTTCTCAAGGACTCCAACAAGGCAGTGACAAAGGTTTTTCCCACAACTTTCAAGGGCTTTGGCATGGCCGAACTTGCAAGGAAAGCCAGGCAACATGTAAAGATAAATTACAGGGTCGACGAGGTGCCAAAATTCAAAGATAGGGTGCCATGGTTCAAGCAAATCCAATAAAATTTTTTCCATAAGAGGTTGTTGGGCAACCCAAGTCGCGGACTCTGTTTTGACTTTCAGCATGGATAGACACAAGGTCACATATGGGTGTGTCAACAATGCAAGGGCCATAAAATTGGACACATATATCGGTTATGTTTGACGACGGAGCACGGCTTCATATGAACCAGTTACATTGGTCCTGAGTATGGAGCATGTAATCAAGCATTGACTAGAGAAGGACAAACAAAATTGATCAGCACGGTTGGGGGTAAGCAGGTTTATTTTTGTTCGCTTGATCTCAAAAATATTTGCAAAGGAATGTTGCATTTGATGAACTTATCAAGGCTTTACATGTGATCATGTTTGGACAAAGGAGCAAGGCTCCATACGAGGCCCCTCACGAGCAAGGCTTATGTGGCACTATCAATTTTCTTTTTTTGCCGAAGGAGGCAAAGGTATTCGACAAGGTAGACCTTTTATTGCTATTCAAGAAGCTGACAGACAACTTTCTTCTCGGTTGGAGTTTTGGATTTGTTGGGGCATGGCTCCTAGGAAACTTTTCTAAACTCGATGGAGTCATGATTAACCCATTATCAACACACCAAATTCAACCAATTTTCAAGAGTGATTGGCAACGGGTGCATGCAGGTAGGAGTTGGGCAACTCAGGTACATTTTGACATTTGTGTGTCAACAAGAGCACCTGTTAGCTATGAGCACTTCGGTTGCGTTCTATCTCATCTTTTTTATGAACATATGTGAATCAAGACTTCACTTTGGGACATATTGCTTAGAATCTTCTATAGTTTGGCACATGCTATTAGCATACCAACTTGGGAAAACTTCGCAACATGTCTACCTAATGTTTTTTTTGAGGTTGGTATGAACCAAGCCACGATGGCATACAAGGTATATCTGATAGCTTTAAATTTCTCAGCATACATGGCTATGGGCCAGCTTCTAGCAAAGGCAATTGGTCTCAAAGAGGCAACAAGGTTAGTCCATTTTAAGTTCTACTTGTTTTTCTATCTTTAACATTTCATTTGAGCAAGTTTTTTTTGTTGTGCAAAGCAAAGGCTTTAGACTTCATGCGAATCAAGGCTTCTATTCCGTGCCAAAGTACTATCCAGTGACTTAGGATGATGGATAATGGCACACAGGTTTGGAAATAATGATATAAGCTCACAATTATGGTTGGAAATGACCAACTCTAATGTATCCATACCAATACAAATCGTACAAGGCGTGTATGCCATCGGCTCAAACTATTGAGACCATCATTGAACCCAAAGGCTTATCACACTATTTTTTGATATGAATGCATAGCATGCCAGTATGGTGGATTCATTCGACTAAAGCATCGTTTACGCTTCCATTCTACATTAGCTACTCTATTCAGGAAGAATTGAGGCTGTGATTGGCTTGTGATTGTTATATATGTCTACAACGGCTTGCGCTTTGCATCATTATTTATATGCACAATGTGCAGCTAATATAGATTATGCTTTTTGTGGATAGCAAGTAGGCATGGCCTTGCTATCAAGCAAATAATTTATGGGACGACATGAATAGACTAAGAGAGCCTCAAAGTAGGTGATTTCTTGTGTGAACACCCAAGAAACTTTACTATGACTACCTTCTTTGGGGTGTTAGACATCTTTCTCCTTTGTTCATAAAGAGATGGCTATTTCACAATCTACGATTCCAACTTCAGACAATCTGTTGTTTAGTATATAGCATTGATTGTGTCTATAGGAGTGATACTCTAGGGGTATAACCCAGCTAATACCAAATTATTCCATGCATGTTGATGGTCATTGATTGATCTCTTCACAATTGTAATTTCAAGGAAAGAAGTCCAAAATCTGCCAAGGGATAGTTGATAAGTTCAACTTTACAAGTTGATTACAATCTTTGTTAGACATGGTAGACTGAGTTGGTCACCATTTCAACAATATACATGCAGAATCCAACCAAGGGGTTTGGATTGCCAAGAAAACACCCACGGTTACCAGTTACATGTTGTACTCTTCAGGTTATACCCTCGTTATACCTTTCAAGTTTGGCTAGTGCATTTAACTACGAGTAAGTGGATGTTATCTTTATTCTCTAGGTAAGTCTATATTTTGGTTTCTTTTTATTCATGCATATGATTTGATTATGTTTTCCAAGTGGTTTAAATATGCTAGAACAATTTCATCCATTTTGCTCTTGAGAGACATGACAAGATCATGTAGGAGCAAACCCCACATAATTTTTTACATCATGAAGTTATGGAGCTACACGGTAGGGATTTGTTTAGCACATGTTGTCACAAGAGGAGCAACATGGTCCAGGAACTCATGGAGTTTGGCTAGTGTGGAGCAAGGTTTATGAGGGTCTATCTCACTCATGTCGCTGAGTGTTAGTTGTTACCTCCACACACAAGTACATCTCGTACTTACAGGATGTCATTTTCTTGGGCCTCCTTATTTGAGACATATTCCATATGTGGAGAATATGAGTATGGCACCTGTTCTTTCAATTATGTGTCCTGAGAGTCCCTAACTATGCTGGTCACATCCATTTTGTAAACCATTTTGACTGCGTAGTATCAAGAACAATTTCAGTGGCCAAAAATTATTGAGTACTTAGGACGACTTGTTAAGGCTACAAGTGTTGTTGAACAACATTAACAGATGGTTGTTTATGCATATAGTAAGGCTATGTACTATTAATGAAAATGTCTCATTGTTTGTACCTAGATGTGATTTATGTTTCACATTTTACTATAGTTCAGAAGTTTTATCAAGGCTTGCAAGTGATTGTTGTTGGAATTAGGGTTGCAGGAAAACACACAGAGCTTGGAGAAGATGAAGGAAGCTCAAGGCACACAAAAACGAGTGTGTAACTTAGTGTGCAATGGAAAGATAGATAACCCTAGAAATGAATGGGCGTGTATACAATGCACGGGGGAAAGAACCTCCTAAAGAGGGAAAAAATGCCCCAACGGTCCTAGTGTGTTCACACACATCACTACCACATGTATATGGTAACAAATCCCCCCTAGAGTGATGTGGTGAATGAGAGCTAGCACATGAGTAAAGTGAAGTTCCATGCCCTGATGTCATGATCAGTCCACAAAGGGGAGTAAGCCCAAAGCTTTGAGAAAAGCTTCGAACTTCTCATGAGACAATGCCTTTGTGAAAAGATCTACAAGGTTGTCATGTGTTGGCACATAAGCCGACTGTCAGTGTAGATAGTGTTGGTAGTGTCCTGTCCAACACCCAAATCAGCCATAAGGCGTATGAGCCATACACACTCAACCGTAGCTATGAAGACTGCCCTGTACTCAGCCTCACAACTCAAAGTGGCCATAGTAGGTTGCTTCTGGCTCGACCATGATATACATGAGCTGCCAAGCATGAAACAAAACCAATTGTGGACACTCACGTGTCAAAACAACCAACCCAGTCTGAGTCTGAAAAAGCATGTAAGTCTGGCGGCAATGATCCCCCCTTGGGATAAAACAAGCCAAGATGTAAAGTGCCACTGAAGTAGCAGAAAATCCTCTTGATAGCCTACCAATGCTTAAACCCTGGGCTATGCATAAATCTGATGGCCTGTGAGACTGCAAACTGAATATCCGGCCTTGTGTTGCATACATAAATAATGTAGCCAACAACAATTTGGTAAAGAGTGACATCAGCTGGATCACCAGCATCATGTAGACTCAACTTCAAACTTGTTTCCCTGGGAGTGGCAATAGGTTTGCAATCCTCAAGTCCAAAATTACATAGCAATGTCTCTATGTAACTTTTCTGACACAAGGCAATACCACCACCACACTGCTTAAATTGTATGCCAAAGTAATGATGCAACTGTTCCAAATCTTTCATCTTGAAAGTAGCATTCAGATCAGCCTTAAATATACCAATATGTGCCTCATTGGGACCAGTGATTAGCAAATCATCCACGTAAAGAACAACAATGAGAAGTACATCACCCTCACGCTTGACATACAATGTGCTTTCTGTTGGACTGTTACAAAAGCCTCGTTTGACCAAATGAGTGTCAGTTTTCTCATACCAAGCACGAGGAGATTGCTTCAACCCATACAAAGCCTTCTTACATCTGCACAATTTGTCCTCTTGTCCTTTCTTGACAAAACCGCAAGGCTGCGTTACATAAACTTCCTCAAATATGTCACCATTCAAAAAAGTAGTAACAATGTCTGACTGATGTACATCCCAACCAAAATGAGCTACCAACGCAAATAGAAAACGAACAGTAGTCATACGACAAGTGGGAGCAATTTTTTTTTCATAATCTATGCCTTTTTGCTGTGCATAGCCTTTTGCAACAAGTGGAGCCTTATGGTGATCAACATCCCATCCGGCCTGCATTTCAACTTGTAAACCCACTTTGTACCAATGGCCTTTTTGCCAGGAGGCAAATCACATAAAGTCCATGTGTCATTTTCTATAAGTGCATCATATTCTGATTGCATGGTAGCCATCCAATTTTCTAAATTATGTGCTTCATCAAAAGGCAGAGGTTCCTCAACATCATGTAAGCTAGACACAGCCAAAGCATAACAATCTGATGCATAAGAGGCATGGCGAGAACTTGAACTAGTACAACTAGACAAAGGTGCATCCAATTTATTGTCATGAAAAGTGTGCACCAGCCATTTTGGCATACCTCTAGCCTGCTCGTTTTCAGCCCTTTCCTCATCAAGTACATCATGTACATCTGCATCAATAATAGGCCAATCTGTAACATTTTCAGAAAGCCCCATAGGTTGTAGATTTGCGTCATTGGAATTTACATTCATACTTTCACCATGAAAAGAGGCAACAAAGTGTCATAAATGTCCCGTGAGCTTACATTACTGTCTCTAGTACATGGCAGCAAAGGCTGAACAAAATCGTCCACAAACACAACATCACGTGAGACCCAAATACGCTTTGTTTGCGGATGGTACAACCTATAACCCTTTGCTTTCAACACTATAATCAACAAAATGCATTTTATAGCCTTATCATCCAATTTTCTCCACTGCGCTTGTGGCACTAAATCATAAGCCAAACAACCAAAAACACACATGTGCTCAATAGATGGCTTTCTATCGTCCCATGCTTCATATGGAGTAATAGACTACCAAGCTTTTGTAGGACACATGTTTAGTACATAAGTGGCACACATGATGGCCTCAAGCAAAAAAAAATGCGGCGAAGCTTGACTTTTGACCCGTTTTTCCTCTCAGCAACACCATTTTGTTGAAGTGTACAAGGCGCTGTACATTGGTGTTTTATCCCACAGCTAGCCAGAAATGCATTAAATTCACGAGACATATACTCGCTCCCTCGATCGAAACGGAGGGTGCCCATAGTACATATTGAGACATTTTCAGTCATAGCCAGAAATTGTTTGAAGCACATAAAAACTTCAGACTTCACTTTAAGCGAAAATACCCATGCATGCCTAGAGTAATCATCAATGAAATTCATGAAGTACATGGAATTGCCCAAGGATAAAGTTTGCATGGGCCCACAAACATCACTATGCACAAGCTACAACCTGCATGTGGCCCTAACTGAACCATCCTTTGGAAACTTTGAACGTTGCATCTTACCCAAAATACAACCTTCACAAACATGTTTGATAGGTGCTTCAAGAGGCGGGAAAGAAGCAGCTATATCAGATTTTTGCAAACGCAGCAAACTGGCAAAATTCAGATGCCCAAAACATGCATGCCAAAGTTTTGCATCTGAAATAGCCTTAGAATTCACAACTGCATTTGCAAAATTCTGCCCACACTTGTCATACAAAGTGAGCTCATACAGCCCATGACATAGCATGCCAGATGCAACAATTTCATCACCAAAACTGAGATCATGTATTGTACATCTGTCATTCACAAACTTTACTACAAGTCCAAGTCTAGCAAGTGCAAATACAGACAAAAGATTCTTCTTGATCCCAGATACATAAAGTGCATCAACAAGTGTGAACGAACTGCCATTTGCAGCAGTAAGCACAATCTTTCCAACTCCTTGAACCGGATAAGAGGCATTGTTGGCACAAGTCACCATATTCCCATGAGGGACGAACTCAATAGAGGTAAACAAATCACAATGTGAGGTAATGTGCTTTGTAGCACCACTCTCAAAATACCACACCTGTGAATCTACAGCAATTGACATACATGCATCATGGACAATAGGATCATAAGTGCACTCTGCACTAAATGCCCATTTTGCATCAACATCAGCATCACAATCTCCTTTGTCAGAAGACTCTACAATCGCTGCACTTGTATTGGACCCTGTAGTGGATCCAACCTCTTTCTTCTTAGCCTCTTTGCCTTCAATCTTGGACACTACTTGATCAAGTGATCATTAGCTTTACAATAATAGCATCGCATCTTCTTTTTGCCCTTATCACCAGAATTTCCATACAAAGTGCTGCCAGCAGAAGCATTAGGAACATAAGTTTTGCCACTCGCAGCAGAACCATATGAAGTGGTTACATTGTTGTTCCCACCTTTTCTTTGAGCTGCAATACAAGCCTATTCAACTGCACGCTGCCTAGTCCTACTCTTGCAACAACAATGTGCATAATGCATCAAACTTGACAACTTCATGATTTCCTTCCGTCATAAGTCTCCAAGTACTAGCAAAAGTCTGGTAAGAGTCATCAAGAACAGTCTGCACAAGTGAACTGTGAAAAATGACTTCTCCTGTAGAAATTAGTTGCTCATTAACATCCTTGACACCAGCAAGGAAGTGTCCATTTCATCTTCCTCATGCATAAACTTTGATTCCAGCTCTTTACGCACAAAGCAATTTTAGCCTCGTTGCGGCTTGCATAAAGACCAGCTAGAATATCCCAAGCCTGTTTTGTAGATTTCGTTGAACGAATGTGAGTAGTAATGGTGCGCTTCACAGACAACGCAATCAATGCATGAGCCTGTGCATCCTTTACATCCCAACGAGCTTGTTCTGTCTCGTAGGCAAAACAACTCTAACAGCAGCAAGACCTGCAATATCCTCAACATCGCTTACATCCTCAGAACCAAGACGTACATCAATTCCCTGCACAATATTCTAGACGCCCTTTGACACAAGAACAGGTTGCATCATGTAAGCCCACCTAGGGTAATTGTCCCCATCCAATCTGTCCTCAGTAGCAAACATCTTGAACACATCTGTGTTGTTGTCATCCATGGTAAATGCTGCACCTGATGTGAAAACTGCCCAAAAGAGGAGAAACGAAGCGGGCACAACACGTGCTATATAGCACATACTGTAGAAGACTTTAAGGGACTTGTTATGCAGAAAACGGATCTAACAGAAATTTTGCACAAAATGACAAAATAGTTTGTGCAATACTGTCTGTAGTGGAAACGGAGGCCGAAATGAGCCCGAATAAGAAATCTGAGCAGATTGAACTCAACGAGCTTGCCCAAATTTTTTGTCGACCTGCGAATGCTTGCCAAAGCTCACTGAAATGAGAGAAAGTGAGCGGGCGTGTGCTGGAGCTGCTGGCGACTAAGCCAGGGAGGACGCAACCTGCTCTAATATTGATGTTGGAACTAGGGTTGCAGGAAAACACACACAACTTGGAGAAGACAAAGGAAGCTCAAGGCACACAAAAAAGAGTGTGTAACTTAGTGTGCAATGGAAAGATAGATAGCCCTAGAAATGAATGGGCATATATACAATGCACGGGGGGGAAAAAATCCTAAAGAGGGAAAAAATGCTCCGAGCGGTCCTAGTGTGTTCACACACAGCACTACCACATGTATATGGTAACAATTGCAGCAGGAAGTCTTTAGTTTCTTCTCATAACTATTTACTTTGCTCTTTGATGTATGCTATGAGCATGAGATTTTCCATACTCATTGACAATTATAGTCATGAAAATGCAGGTTTGGATGAGTTTTTTGCTAAATGCATGCACACTAGGTGTTATGGGCCCTAGTGTTTAGCAAAGGCTGATTTAGAACGGCATGCAAATTCATGAAATTGATAGCTTATGAAGCATTTTTCATCATAGGTGCACTATTTCTTTGAGATTTTTTGTTGGTCTATCAATCACAATACATGGTAATGACTCAATGTGGGTGTTTGTAGATAGATTACAAGTAATTATGCACCCACGTTTATCAGTCATTTTTGGAGGACTGTCTGTAAATGGTTGGGAGAAACAAAATACATACTACCACTCGTCTAGAAATGGATGGGCAGATGGTAAGTATTAGTCTAGTGTTGAGAGCATACGTTAGTGAGAAGCAACCCAAATGGAAAGATTGCTTTTCTAGTTTGAAGTTTGCTTATCATGATGCCAAGCATGTTGTGACTAGGTTTACTCCATCCTTGTTATGGTCAAGTTTTCAACCTTGATCACCATTTCTAATGAGGTTACTTACTGATGAGAAACGATAGCAAGTCAAAGGACTTGGTTGATGTTGATGACCTATGTAAGCATGTCACTTTCATGGAAAGTTGGGACGAGGTATTCTTGCATGTTCTAGTGTCTTCAAAAAATTTGAAACCTGGTCCTTCATTGAACACCTCTTAGTTGTGTTAATTCATTTAAAGTACTCACGTGAGTTATAAATTGAGTCTACACACTATCATATTCACCCTGTTGTGGATAAAAGTAGTTACAAAGGGACAACAATGTGGAAAATCAAGATGTCTCTCTTGGTTTCATTGAACCTCCTACACTACAAGAGGTTGTGTGCTCTTGTGACGCTGTTAGCGACGGAAATACATTGGGTTTTTATAACCCCCGGTGTCGCTAAGACCATCGCTAACAATGTCGATACGGGAATGTCACTATAAGCGTCGCTATAACGGTCGCTATAACCGTTGCTATATAGCGACGGTTATAGCGACGTTTGCAGGCCATCTATAACGATGTTTATAGTGACGCTGCAGAGCCTTATATAGCAACGGTCATAGCGACGCCCGAGAGGAAAAAAATTTGGTGGCAGGGCATTGAATGCCCTACCACCCATCAACCATATTGAATGTTTCATTCATTGATTCACCTTTGAAAAAAAGTACAAGGGTAGATATAGACCCAAAATAGTCACCCACAAGACAATATAACCATTAACTCCATCATCCATAGTACGTATTGTTTGCAAAATAAAGATACAAAACTGACAAGCGTAAATTGATGAAACTAAATCAATGACAATTGTATATATCATAGGCAAAATCACTTGATTGTTAAACTTTGCAAATGTAATAGTTACAACACCATTGTCATCATTGAAAAAATATACATGGTTTTCAAAAAGACGTATAAAAGTTGTCTCATGATACATAAGCTATGACAAAAAGAAACTAATGCTATCTATATATGGCTAGACTGACGTCGTCTAATCAGACATCTCATCGTGTCCAAGCGGCGTATTTGTCGGATTCTGCAAAAAAAAAACAATAAGACAGTTTTCTGTAAGTATAAACATATAGCAACGTTTATAAAACAATACAACAAATAGAAAAGAGTAAACCCTAATACTAACCATGCCGCCACAAGAACTCAGAATGTCCATCAGGGCGTTTAAGCCCTTCCTGCCTGCGTACTCGTGCTCGTACGGTGTGGGATCACGTCCTCTCATCGACCACTGTCAAAACATACAAAGAATCCATTATGTTAGAATTTAAAAACCCATAAACCCTAAACTATCAAACATAAAGAGCAATGCAAAAACACTTACAAAATCGGACTCAAATGATGCCCACCCGCCGCTCCCCAAGTGGTGCGAGCTCCCTGCCTCTACTCGCGCTCTGGCTGCCTCCTTTTGTTGCTTCCACTCGTCGGGATTCTCACGCGTTGCTTTCTTTGCATTCTTCCAATCTTCTTTGTCCAGCCAATCTGGTCTATTCCACCCATGCTTGATTGCTTTTTGCACTTCAGAACGCTTGTGCTTGCAGTATTCGCGCATTCGAACCTTCATCATGTCTTCATTGAAGCACTCATCCCGTGTTGGAACGGGAAACTCGTCATGAAGCATGCTGATGACTCTGTCTTTTAAATCACTCGATACTTCACTCCATGTGTCTAGTATGTAGTGTCTAAACACCTGAGAGCAAAGACCGCGCATGCGCGCAATCACCTTCTTGCCTTCATCATCCAAGATGATGTCGTCGCTGAAGTCGACAGAGTAAGGCAAGCCCTCTCGCCGGTGACGCATGAACCTGGGTGTCCCGGCAGGGGTCTAGCGGCGTGTCGACGGGGGTACGGACATCAGGTGTCTCCACTGGAGTCTGGCCCCCGAAGCGAGGAGTGTCCACTAGAGTGACTCCTGGAGGAGTAGGGTAGTGGTGTGTAGCCGCTAGGAACGGCCGTCAGCCGCGCAAAACCTGGTGTCGATGGCGATGCCGTGGCTAGTGTCATGGCGGGCAAGAAGGGGAGGGTAAAGAGCCTCGTCGAACACAAGGCGGTGTCGAAGCATCGACAGCGGCATCCCCACAACAACCGCCATCGCCACCACTAGAGCGTCGGTGCCTAGACGATTTGAAGATCGTCTTGTCGACACCGAAGCTTCGAAGCGTGCTGAATGCTCCGAAACATATGGAGATGCGGTCGGAGTAGGAAGGTGCGATGGTGCGCCAGAACGATGACGCTCCACGTACCACTGTCTTTACTCGGGTGACAAAGAAGAAAGAAACTGCTCATCATCCATACCTGCATTAAACGCACGAACATTTAAACTTAATATTGAATGAATGGAGTAGAAAACATGGACAAGCAGATAGATGAGAGAGAGAGAGAGAGAGAGAGAGAGAGAGAGAGAGAGAGAGAGAGGAGAGATTCCTGTGTAGAGAGTTTTCATTGAATTTCTGTGAATTTGTAAAAGCATTGCGCTCCGGGTGCGATGGAGACTAATGCTGCAATCGCGAAGGAAGTCCGTATCTGCTCATAGATGTTGCTTGCCCCACCACTAAATCTAGTTGATCGGGTGAAAGAGACGCTAAGAAGCAGTAGTAGTAGTGCTTCTTAGCGTCTCTTTCACCACTAAATCTAGTTGATCGGGTGAAAGAGATGCTAAGTAAGCAGTAGTCGTGCTTCTAGCGTCTCTTTCACCCGATCAATTAGATCTAACGGTGGGACGAGCTGCATCTATGAGCAGAGACAGATCACTCCCTTTCGCGATTGTTGCAGCTTCAATCTCCATCCCACTCGGAGCGCAGTGCTCGTCGTCCCTGCTTGTGAGAACATACCTAAAGCATACGTACCTGGAGTGGATGCAAAGACCATTAAATACAATGACGCATATAAACAAAAATGGATAAAAAGCCACGTGAATACAGTATATATTATAAAACGGAGCAAAATTGTTCAAAACGAAGAATCCTACAAGAATCCCAACCATCTCTTTCTTTTTTGACGTAGAGCTTGAAGGTGCTTGTAGCTTTGGAATGTTCAAAGGCTAGCAGCAACAACATAATGCGTTCTTCTTGTATTCAACTTGAGTGATGGAAGAGGCAAGTCGATAACTCAGAATTTTCAATCGAAAGAGAGAGAAAGAGAGAGCACGCACACAATCAAATCTTGCAATCAAAAAACCAAGTGGTGGAGCTGCATGTGGCCATGGATTGCCCAGCATGTGAGCGCAAAATCAAAAGAGCGTTATACAACATGGAAGGTACCTAGAAAGCCGGAGTTTTTATAAAACGGAGCAAAATTGTTCAAATACAATATGTATGGCTTTAAGAGGTCTCTCTCTCATCCTCGCATAGCTCAACATAACTTCCTATATCTATATAGAGCTCTCCGTTTAGACAGATGTCCTCCGTTTCATTTTGTAGATCCTCTACATGCACCCCATAGAGAGTAGCAGCTCGATGCTCGTTTGGCACCACCTCAACAGCTTCTGGCTGAGCATCTTCTCCGATCTCCTCCATTGATGCCGTTGTGATTGGCACATGGTAGCCTTCATACGTCTGTGCACTACGAGGGGCTACCTCTATGACGTACCACCAGTTTGATGCAGACTTTGTAGGATGAAATATCACCTGGCAGAGCCACATAACTTACATGAGAGCTTCCAAGCACATAACTTCTAAAATGGGATGTTAACTATTTACATACTTACTTGTTCACAATGCTCGGGTAGTACAAAAGTGTCTCTTAGTTCAGTCCATTTCTTAGTTGAATCCACCTCAAGAAAACTAGACTCTCCTCTACGCACAGTAGCGTTGCGACCCTCCATGATTATCTTGAACCATTGCACGTCGAACAAGTCCACAAAAAATCCTCTATAATCGATCCTCAAAATCTCTTGTAGCATGCCGAAGTAAGTGAGTTCCGCCACCACAGGATCTGCATCAGAGGACCGTCGTCGACTAGACTGTTCAAATTTTGCCATGATTCCACAATTTTGAGTAAAACGCTTTTTGTCGATCCGTTCCACCCTAAAATGTCGACCTTTACACCATGCTGTTGTGTATGACTTATACTACAACGAACAAAGATTATGAGTGGCCGTTCAAACATCTAGAAAGTCACTAGTCATACATTACAAACTTACCTTGGTCGCGTAACCCCGAGACTACTCCCACTCTTCCTCAGTCCTTCTTCATCGCACTGTTGGGCGCTTTTCAATTGGTTGTGCAACCATCTTAAGCTCATAAATGTTCCAGACTCGTCGGATAGTGCATCGGTGGTAGTCTTCCCCATCTCCACTCGATTTGTGCCCTTTGTCGCTCTTGCTTTGCATCCTCATATTGTGAAATCCACTTTTGCATCATTAGATTGTGAAGCATGCAAAATCGGTTGATTTTAGCCTCTAGATCTTCCGTCATCTTCTTCTCAACACCGAGATTGCACATGACAATCCCCGATATGTGCTCATCATCTATGGTTCGCCATAGTGTGTCCCGAGCTTTATCAAATCCGTCTAGCCACTCTCCAATGTACACTAGGGACTCTGATACCAGCCAACGTTCAGCCATGGTACCCCCTGGACGTGCCTTCTAACGCACATATCCCTTCAGCATTTTCATCAAACGTTCTAAAAAGAACATCCATCTGGAATGTATTGTGCCAGCTATTTCCACCGCATCAACTATGTGAACAAGAAGATGCACCTGAATGGTTAGCATGGTAGTAGGAAAATGTTTCTCAAACATGCACACAACCTCCACAACGTTTAGTTTGGCAAATGGTATGGAGTCTACGTTGATCTCCTTTTGTGAGATCCATTGCACCAACTTTGCAAGCTTGTAGATTGTGTTACGGACGTCAAGAGACAAACATCCCTCAATGGCCACCGGTAAAATAAATTGCAAAACACGTGCAACAATGATATTAAAGTCCACACACAAATTTGTTACACAATTCCCACTATGATATATTCCACTATGAACATACCTGACACATTTTATGCCAGTCGTGTGACTTCAAACCGGTAAGCTTTCCTTCTTTAGTAAAACACGTTCGGAGTGAGTGCATTACGCCAGTGGGGGTCCGCAAAGATCGAATGGTCTCTTTTACTTTGCGTTCTTGGGCTCCTGTGAAAATCCATGGTGCTTTAGGGAGTTTTGTCGATCCATCGGACGCTGTTTGCGACCAATATTGCTCCATATGATACACATTTCTAAGGTCAACCCTGGCTCCCAAAGTATCTTTCTTGCTGGTCAGATGGTCCCATAGTAGATTACCCACATTTTTGAATATGTGCATTGGATCGAACAAGTGATTGATCATGAGTCGGGTCCAGTATGGTAACTCGTACCATAGAGATAGTCTCTTCATCCCTAGGGACAATCCATCATCACACATCTCCTTCTGCTCTAACCATGCTTGTGCAGACATCCTCGGTGGCTCTCTTCCCAAAAAGCCGTTGCGTAACACATGATTCTCTAGAAGATACGCTTGATGACTTTCGTAGATTTGCTTCTTCAATGAGGGCGCCCTACGTGCATTCAGTCTAGGTCCACATGTGACACATGCTCTATATCCGCTTGTTTGAAGCCCTGCATGTAAACACATGATAATAGATAAGCTTGAGAAAAACCAAGATTTACAGTGTTTGAGTGAGGAGTGTAAATCACCTGAGCATTCTGTTAGTCCGGGATAGTCATGCATGGTCCACATTAGAATGCCTCTGATCAAAGCATTCCGTCGACCTGTGTGTCGGCTCATATCCACCACTTCTATGCCAATCCACAATTATTGTAGCTCTTCCAATAGTGGACGAAGATACACATCCATATTCTTCACTTTATATCGCCCCGGCACAATCAAACTTAGCCATAGGTGCCCCTTCTTCGTAGTCAACCACGGGGGAATGTTGTAGTTGACGATGACAACGGGCCATACACTGTAAGATGTTGATCTTTGACCAAATGGATTTACACCATCCATAGCCAGGCTTAAGCGCAAATTTCGAGCTTCCCTAGCAAAATCCGACCATGTTTCATCTATATGTTTCCAGGCTGCGCAATCTGCAGGAATCCATAGCACACCATCTGAAGATTTATTCTCCTCATGCCATGATCCTAGGACGGCCATGGACTTACATTCGAAGAAATGCTTGATGCGAGGAAGCATATGAAAATGTCGCAAAACCTTTTGCGGAATTTTTGTTCAGTGGAGATCTACTCGATATCTCTCGGAATCACATTTCAGACACTTCTCCATGTCTATGTATTCCCCTCTGAAAAGAATGCAGTCGTTAGGACAAACATGGATCGAATTGTAATCCATCCCCAAGTTTTGCAAAATCTTTCTTGCTTCCTCTCGAGAATCTGGCATCACATTATTAGCTGGTAGTATGTGCTCTTTGAGCAATCTACACAACGAAAAAAATACGGTACAATTGTGTAAAAATTTATCAGATCATTATACATCTAGAGTTTTTTATTAAAGTAAACTAATTGTAATAGATCACCTGAAAAGCGTTGTGACGCTAGTGTCACTCCATCCAAACTTTGCCTGCATGTTGAGAAGAACCAGGAGCGCCTTCAATCTAGACACACGTGCTCCATTATACAATGGCGTATCGGCTTCACTTTTCATATCATCATAGATAAGTCTTTCTGAATCCATGATCGTCTCGATCATTTCATCGATCTCGGGCTCAAACATTGCCTCGTTGGGAATGTGGTCTGCATGATCATCCCCTGAGCTGTCAGAGGCTACATCTTGTGGCCTCACATATGTTGCTTGACCAAAGCGCCTGCGAACACGTCTATTGGGTTGCAAGATTGATACCTGTTGGCCAACGTCAAAGTCCGACGAGTTATAATTGGCAACAACTCGATCTATAATAGATGGATTGAACTAGCCAAATTAGTAAACGTGCTGCAAAGAAACGCGTCTTGTCCGTCGCACAGTATGCTTGCATTGATTACAAGGACATAAGATCCTCGTTGAGAGATAGGTGTTTCGGTTGGACGGCCCTACATCCTCGTCACTACTCATAATGAGGGTAATAATTTTATAACCTGGACAAAAAATTTAATCTTCTATTGGCATTCTTCGTCTTTTATCTGGCTCTCTCTCTCTCTTTGTTCACATTGTAAACTACCTCACATTCTCTAGTCATGTCCAACCCCCGCAGACCTTGGTCTAGAGGTGCACGGAGATTAGAACCACCGGGTTATAATCTCATCTTTATTGGTCAATGCCTATATTTGCGGGTACAAGAAATCTACACACCCACGTCTACATGATAGTGCATGTAGTGGACAAAACCCCTTTGCCTCTTCTCTAGCTATAGCATTTCACAGCATCTTAACATCTTTTAAAAGTAGATCTTTGTCTGTAGCATGCACGTACGCCATTCTTGCAATGTAGCTGATGCTTGCTCAAAGCACTTAATTCTTACTCTAGATTTGACGGGTTGTGGTGTGTGTGTGAGACCCTTGGAATCGTCGTTTTGCATCACTAATTTCTATGTAGGCTCAATTTGCTCTTCCATTGGCTGATCATGACGGCTTATTGTATGGTAGCAGCAGTCGAACATGCAAGTGGAATTGCTGGTCCGCATGGACTGTCGAGGCTATGAGCACAGGATATTTTCTCATGTAGGAAAACGGAGTCTTTTTTAGTGTTTTTCATATGAGCAAGTGTTTTTCATACAATGCTTACCATCATGAGCGTACCTTCATTGACATGCACTAAAATCTAACATAAATCTAAAAAAAGCTAGTCCATCGAACATAAATCTAGATCTAATTTAATCTTAAACTAAAAATAAACCTAAATCTAATCTAATCTAGCTTAAATAAACCTAAATTTAATCTAACGTAAGTCTACATCTAACCTAATCTTTAACGTCTCTTGGGATATTTTCCTACGATCTTAAAACTCTCTTCTTCTCGTGTATGTGTGTGTGTGCCCCAATAAAAAGAGGAAAATGGTATAACCTTTCTATCACCCAAGTGTGGTAGATTGGTTATGCCAATTCCCTCTTGAATAACAGGTTTTGAGTTCAACTATTTGTCGGCTAGATCTTTAAGGTCTCTTGAATTAGTTTCCTACAATATTAAATTAAACTCTCTTCTTCTCGTGTGTGTGTGTGGGTGTGCCAATAAAAAGAGGAAAATGGTATAACTTTTCTATCACCAAAGTGTGGTAGATTGGTTATGCCATTTCCCTCTTGAATAACAGGTCTTGAGTTCAACTCCTCGTCAGCTAGATCTTTAAGGTCTCTTGAATTAGTTTCCTACGACGTTAAATTAAACTCTCTTCTTCTCGGGTGTGTGTGTGTGTGCATGCCAATAAAAGGAGGAAAATGGTATAACCTTTCTATCACCCAAGTGTCATAGATTGGTTATGCCATTTCCCTCTTGAATAACAGGTCTTGAGTTCAACTCCTCGTCGACTAGATCTTTAAGGTCTCTTGGGATAGTTTCCTACGACGTTAAGACTCTCTTCTTCTCTCTCTCTCTCTCTGTTTTATATCTTTCTCTCTCTCTCTCTCTCTCTCTCTCTCTCTCTCTCTCTCTCTCTCTCTTTTCCTCTTTCAATGTGTGTGTATGCATTCTTTGTTTATGCATGTGTGTGTGCGTTTTTTGTTTATGCATGTGCTCTCTCTCTCTCTCTCTCTCTCTCTCTCTCTCTCTCTCAAAAACACAATGTGCGTCTGTGTGTGTGTGTGTGAGAGAGAGAGAGAGAGGGAGAGAGAAAGAGGGGAAGGGAACATGAGAGCGAGGAGAGGGAAGGAGCATGCGTGGCTCTCCTTCCTCTCCTCGTGTGTGTATGTGTGTGTGGAGAAGAAAGAGAGAGAGAGAGAGAGGGAGAGCACGGTTTACCTTTGCTTGCTTGAGCGCGCGCTGAAAACTCAGATCTGAGATCTGAGTGTTCGGACTCTCTCGTTTATTTTTTTACCCCTGTCCTCGGCGTCGCTATGGGCGTCGCTAAGTTACTTATAATTTAGCGACGCCCATAGCAACGCCTATAGCGACGCCGTGGGTTTTCACATTTGAGCGTCGCACTGCGAGCGTCGCTAATATTAAGTACCTCTTGTAGTGCTACTACACCACGTATCAATCCAATGGACAATTGGCCCAAGTGAGGGATGCCACTGCGAAAAACATTAGTGTTCTTACGAAGACATCACCACTTGTGTTTTCAAGGATGAAACGCTTCTCCAAGGGGGGGAGTAATGTCAGGCCAAGTGCCAGAACTCACATGCGGTCAAGGGGAGCTATATTTTTAGCAAGGTTACAAGCCTATATATAGCGTGGATGGGTGGAGAGTTGCATGTGCAGTTACCCAGAGTCTCATACTTGCCTAGTCTACTTAGTTTCCTTGTCGAGCCATGCTTGGAAGCCATGCCAAAACTATGCCTTGCCAAAATCTTCTTGTCGAGGGCCTTGTCGTAATCTCCTTATCAAGATCTTCTTGTTGAGAGCTCTTCTTGCTCCGAAAGTGGACTTCCCTTATTCCCACCTCCTATCAAGGCTCTTTGAAAGTTGCTTGCCACTTGAAGGCCTGTTGAGGCTCTTGAAGGTCCATTGCGAGAGGTCATAATCTAGGGTCAACACTTCTTGTGATAGCCTTGTGGTGGTAACAGCACATGGCTAAGTTTGGGCCACCAAAATGTGAGCTCAAAAGATATATCCATGGCGGCCATCCAACAACGTAGAGAAGGGAAGTGGTAGAGCAAGCGAGAGCTGTGTGCCTCCTTGCGAGATGGTGTAGAAATTGAAATCTTCCTACTCCTCAGTGCGACCTTGATGAGCTCCTCTATATGCCTTTTCATGTTGTTTTCCCTTTGCCTCTTGAGTGTGTGCAAGGTACCTTTCCCAATGGCCATGAGCTCTTTGTCAGCTTTGTCTTCCTCCTCACAAACATGCATGCCCATGCAATCTCATGCAAGGTCCATGAAAAAGCGGTCCACGACCTTCCGAGAATTGTCCTCGCTCTAATACCAAAGAAAGGCCAAATGATATGGATAACCACATTCTTCACCTAGCCATCCCTGAATATACTTATAGACAATCCCCCATGCCGATTTCTCATTGTGCCATGCTTGTAGCCTTGCTACCCTTGCCTCACAATCCCCCATGCCGATTTCTCACTGTGCCATGCTTGTAGCCTTGCTACCCTTGGCCTCACATGTTATTGAAAATCCATGTACACAGTCAATGGAAGGAATTAAGAGCTTTAATTTTTGAATTGAGGATTCCAAAAAAGCGGGGGATTGAGATTAGAAAACACACAACTTAAGGTAAAGATTCTTAGCTCACAATGACAATGCCTACTTATTCACACATGACAATGGGGGGAAATGAGATTAGAAAACACACAACTTAAGTTAAAAGATTCTATGTTGATTAGCCTATAATGACAATGCCCAATTATTCACACATCTTAGGACAATTAAGATCAACCAAATTGAAGTGTGAAGGTGGGGTATTATTCATGTGTTGGTTGATGGAACTAATGAATGATCAAAGAATGCACAATTGCTCTAATGCACACACTAATGAAAATAATTCTCTACTAATCAAAGTTTAATTAACCACGATGGTTAGTGGTTCATGGGACTAGTTTTTAAGAATATAATCACTCTTAATTAATGTTCCAAGTATTAGAGAGGATGATTATTAGGCCCAACCAATCACCAATTAGTACCCTATTGTGGCTTTGATATCACTATTGGGTAAGGGAAGGTTAATGAAAGTAGGATTCATGGTATTTAAGAGAATGCTTAATGATGAAAGAGACAAACCAATAAAAGACTAGAAATGCGTTAGTAATAAACTCATTAAGGTGGTTACAAGAAGTGATCTTCATTAGAGCTTAAGGGGGTAGTACAAATACAGTACAAGCATGTGAGTCCATAAAGAAGTTCCCAAATCAATCCCTACAAAAGGGGGGTCAAGCCATGAAGCTAGACGTCCCCTTTGGCAAGATGTATACGTCATTGGGACTCATCTACAACTCATCAAGTACACATGGAAGTCACATGACTATCTGCCACCACATAAGATATGCCTAGACAAGAGGTGTTACACATGATGTCTCTAAGGAGATACAAGGTAAGGCTCACAAAGAGTAGTAGGAGGCATGGAAGAAAGGCCGCACACCCAAAAACTTATGACTATGTTGTGGAAGATAGGTATCATTTCACATGAGTTGCAATTTTCTGATGGTTTGTACATTTTGGTGTGTAGGCCCTAGAAATTGATCGAAGACTTGAAAATCTAAAGAAATGTGAGTTTTGTTTCAATACACGTGAGTTTTGTGGAATTTTTGCTATTGTATAGGGTGGAACCTCTTATAAGGGAAAAACTTTCGCTCTTGTCAGGTTTGTGAAGTTAATGTATAATCACTATGATCAAATTATGGGATCAACTTTGTAATGTACACAAATGACTCTAGCCTTCAACCATGCTCCCCACTTGATGCAGTTTTGATCCACAAAGCCCTTCGTGTCTTCGTAAATAAATTTAGTGAGAACATCCATCTAGAATGCACCTTTCTTGCAATTTCCAATGAGAGATCCACTTGAATGGTAAGCATCATGTAGGGGAAGTGCTTTTCAAATATACAAGAAACTTATGCTCTTGTATATCCTTTATGAAGAGGATGGCTACACGTCTTTAGCTCTGAATATGAGCCTCTTGTCATGTATAGCCAAGCTGGTAGAGGTTATAATGTGTAGTGCTCTCTTTAGCTCTGAAATAGAGTTTATGCAAGAACATCCTCTTTAATGTGTAGCAAAGAGTTAAGTTTTGACCATCCTCCAATTTCCAATTGAACCTTTTTTTTGAGTTTTTTTGCTGTAGTGAAGCGAATTTTTTCAAATGGGTGCTTGTCGCTGCATTTCATTGCATATATGTCAGCACCTTGGGAGTTCCTTTGGTGATATATATAATCTTCAATTTCCCACTGAGTTCAGGTATTCATGATAGAGGCGTGTTCAATTATAAGGGGACAATTCTTTGTGAGTTGTGTGTCGTCAAGAGTACCTTGGGTGTTTGCTAGGTTATTTCGGTTGGAGAGGATAGAACCACATCACCATTTATGAGTTTCAACTTTCATTATAGGAGGTTCTTTGGAGGTCACCCACTTATCGATAACCACTTCATGTAATCTTCCTTCACTTTTAACTAGAGTAGGAGAGACCAATTCATCAAAGGAATTACACGAGAGAGGAGAAAAGTGGCCTCCATATGCTTGTCTTCTGAGAAAGGGTATTCTATTTCTACTCTTTTCTTTTACACGTAGACTCTAGAGTGCTTTTGTACTTGTCTTCCAAGAAAGGGTATCCTATCTATTCCTACCCTTTTCTTTCACACTTGGAATGCTATTGTGCTTAGCGCCCCCCCCCCCCCCCCCCCCCCCCCCCCCCCCCAACACACACACACACACACACACAAAACCAAAAAAAAAAAACAATAAGCCTTGAAAGAATCCAAAAAACAAAAAACCCCAACATTTGCCTTGGCCAATTGTTTGCTTTTAATTGTGATTGTCGGCAACAACTTGATGTGCATCACCTTTTGATGTTTTTTCTTGGTTCAATTTCAAGAGATCGTGGCACAGGCGTCTACCCCATTCATTGCCTTCCACATAACACATGGCCAGTGGTCACGTGTCATAGGTAGGCCTTAACGGAAGAGCGTGGGAACGACTTAGGGAATATCAAGCTAGGCTACATGTTTGCAATGTGAAATTATTGTCACTGTCATTGACGAAGCCGGAGGTTGACACGTAGCGTGCACAAGAAGTCCCATCTAGCATGGAGCAAGTTTTCCTTCGCAGCCCCCGCCTGCACACTCTCGCTTCATCCCTCTGAAATATGTAGATAGACGAAGGCAGACAAAACCTGGTTTTATGTTAGGCAACAAATGGACGCGCAGCATTCCGTTGTTAGCGCTCCTGACGCCTTTCCATGGCTGGTGGCCATCTCCTCTTCTTCGGCAGCCGCAGCATTCCCATCAGTGTCACCCTGTTCCTCAGCATTCTCGCCATCTTCATTTCGACGGCATCCAAGAAGGAAGTATGTACCACTGGCCTTCTCAGACTCACAAGAGTTAGCCTCATCATCATCTCCTCCTACAGCATCACCAACATCAACATCAGCTTTAAACACGCAACCCACCAGAGGGATGCACAGCACTAGATTTTTTGCAGATCGCACTTTTTTTGGACTCCTCTCAGCTGAGCGGATTCAGTCACCTGGATCGCATGTAACAGTGAAGGCTTCGGTCGGACGACTCTCGGGTGCTGTGCATGGTGGAAACTCTCGGAAGGGCCGCATCCACAAGCGTTGTGATACACAAAAGCAACAGAACAGCCGTGAGCTTGAAAACCTTCATGTATGCCTCCTCAATGAACTCCTTGTGCCTCATTTGGACTTGATTGCAGATATGTGCTGCAGCCTTGATTATTTTTTGTTGTTGTGGGGTTGTGTGTTTGTGTGTGTGTGTGTGTGTGTGTGTGTGTGTGTGCGTGCACTGTGGGGCATGCATGCTGAGCACATCTCTCAGGGTGGGTTGTTTGTTAGAGCTTAATGCAAGCTGCCAACCAGAGGTGTGCAAGAAAGCAGGGTGTATGTGTGTGTGTGCACTGTGGGCCATTTGAGGTGTGCAAGTGGGGTAATTGAGTATAAAGCGCCCAACCAAGGCAGAAGTAGCTGCTGCATGTGTTGAAGGGAGGCAGTTAATAAGGTGAGGCCTATGTTTGGCTTTTGTTAGCTTTAAGTCATGACTGTCTTCTTGAGATATGAGATTCTGGTGTATTAATTGCTGTGATAGTTGTCTGAAACACTATTTTATTTTATTTTCGAGTTTCAAAAATTGAGTGCCACCTCTCCTTGAGATCTTTGAAAAGGCTAGTCGGGCAAGGAGTGTTACAAGATTGTTTCCAGCCTATGAGTGCTCTCTATAATTACTTCAGGCAACGAGCTTGGAAAGCAAGGCACGGCTCTACATCTCTGGGTCAATAATACCCAATTCTCCATCTTCCCTCGGCATAATGATGATACGTCGTGCTACTGCAGACTGACGGGTGTCGTTAGAGCCATCACAACCTCCCGAGAGAGATTTTTGCAACAGGTGGCACAGCCAGGATAAAACCCCTGGATGCAATGTTCAGCAAGAAGTGGTGTACCAAGCTGTTGCAAGCAGTACCTGACTCACAACCATAGCTCTGCTTGCAACTGATGAATGCGTAGAAGATGACAAAGCTTTCTCCGCATGGACTACAAATCTAACCCACCCCCATCAAGGATCCTTGAGATGTCATGCCTATGCGGAGAGACTTTACCATACACTTGGACAGTCACCGATTGTAGAGCCTCTAGAGCCATACCTAACTGCATCATCTTTCTTTACTGCAGCGATCGTGGCAACAACTATTTGCCGCTTACAGCATAGGCGATCTCCTGATCATACAAGTATAGAAAGTGAGCATCTCATCTCATATATACTATGATTGGCCACGCTCTGGCTGAGCTATGTGGAGCAATGCTTAGGGTAATCCTGAGGCAAGGTTCAAAGTGATGAATTGGCACATGCTACATTGGAAACTAAAAAGAGGGCCCTGAAGTCTATAGCTGTTAGGGTTATGGCATCTCTCCGGATTCGTCCAATCGGTCCCGGTTCCTCCGGCTGTGCCTGGCCGTATTGAAGCAGTTTTCTCATGTTGGGATTTATTTAGCCATGTTTAGCTTGGGGTTTTGGCTCGGTTTCATGGCCAATAGGCTCTTGCAAGTTGGGAGTATTTTTCCCAGCCTTGCCAAGTTTATGTGCTTGGCTCTACTGGCCCTTTGGTGGTGCTCTTTCCGACCTATTTTCCTATTCTTGAGGTTGTGGGGAAGCATGATCTCCAAGTCTACATATTCAAAATATTCTTGCTTAATGGCTTTTTCAAAGTCATCCCAATTGTCCTCATGTTCCCTTGCAAGGTCTTGGATGCTCTCAATAAGCTGTGGAATAACTATTTGCTGGAAGGACACAATCATCAATCCTTGTGGAACCCCTTGAAGCCTCATCTCCCTCACATAGCACTCAAGATATGCTTTTGTATCATAACCCTCAAAGGTATTACATTCCTCATACATTGCTTGTAATGCGATATCCATTGCTTATTCCATTTGCTTGGCTTTAGTTACCTGCATACTGTATGGTGACCCTGCACTTGATAAGCCTTGCTAGAATTGTATTATTCACCTTTGATTTCCCAAACTCACAAACCCTCACCCTAGCCTACTTTGCGTCGAGTTCACCAAATTTGTGTGAAGAAGTGCGTAGTGTAGCTAGGAAAGCGTCGAGCCTCTGATTGTGAGGATTCGAAGCAACCTTTGAAGCTAAAGACGCACTCAAAAAGATCAAAACTCCAGCAGAAGAGGCAACAGGAGCCAAGCTCAGCAGGCAACTTCTCAGCAAGACCAAGCCTTGGTGGACCTTCCCTCCAAGACAGAAGAACCCTTGCCCGTAGCGTTTTTCTCATTAGCAGATCCTCACCAGAAGCAAAATCACCTAGGGTTTTTGAAGAGCACATCAGATAGCGTTTTTGCAGAGCATAAGCGTGGCGTTTTTGCATCATGACACCATCGCCACAGAACCTTACAGCTAGCGTTTTTGGGACCCCATTAGCCTAGCGTTTTCAGCCATTATGACCTCAGCATGCAGAGATTTCAGCAGCAGATAGAGACCAATAATTCAGCCTAAAGTGTGGCAGATTCCTCGCGGTAAGAACCTCAGTTTTCAGCCTAAAGAAACCTTAGTTTTCAGCCCTAAACCTGCAGATTTTCAGCATCAAAGACCCATAGAAAACAGCCCCCAAATCAGCGTTTTTGGACTAGTCACAGATTTCAGCCCATAGCGTTTTTGGACAGCAATAGAAAGATTGTAGATTTCAGCCCTTAGATCGACTTCGTCATCACCGTCGTCATCGTCAACATAGCCTAGACTTGCATCAGTCTCATGCATACCTTTGAAGGGGATCGGGGAGCACCACAGATGGAGAGAGTAAGAGAGAGAGAAGGAGACACACACACAATGTGGGTGGGGAGATTGTGAAGTGGCAGCTCCCCCTATACAATATACTCACTATAAGTATAGGGTAACAGTGGGCGGCTGTCCATGACCTGGGCGATCGATCAAGGCACATAGGCCTTAACCCCAACAACCTCCCACTTAAAGGCCAATGTGCCTTTAAGCAAGATCTACTAGTGTACAACTAATAGAAGGTGAGATATTCTCTCAACCTATGCTCACTGACTCTCGATGAGCTAGTGCTTCCGGCTCTACTGATAGACAAACATCCCGCTGCGGAAGCCACACAGAGCTAGCTCCAAGCTCTGCAAAGAGTCTACAAGAGCTCATGCACTCCTGCAAGTATCGGTCCAATACCTGCAAACCTCCCCTATGCTCTATGCCGAGATCAGTCATCGAACAACTAATCAACCTTGCTGCAAATGCTCCCACTGCAGCTGCTATGTCGGGCCTCGAGATCAGCATCTCGTACATGAGGACACCGAACGTTGATGCAACCCTGGCAACCTCTGCCACCTCCAACTCAGAACTCAACTCATGGCAATCCTGTCCCCTATCATAGAGACCATGACACTCTGAATCCGAGCTCTGGAGTGACTCCTCATGCCCACCACATATCACATGTGTACCAAGAGTATCCATCTGTCCTGAATCTGCATCAAGCTCTGGCATAAGCATATCAAGAAATGACTCCACAATAGCCGACATCTTAGCATCCATGTGAGTCATCTCTGTCATCACCTCTGATGACTTATCCTGCTGTGACTCACTAGAGCTGTCCCTCTCTACCTGTGCATCCGTAGACGCAACATGCACAACAAGGTCACTGCTTTGCACTCCATGCAAAGCATCCTGCAACCCACAAGCAAAAGAGACTCGCCTGCTCTCTTGCTGTCTACCTGGCTGCATGATCACAGAGACAACACCGTCTCTCGCGTGATCCACATGCAATGGGTAACCTGTACCACTCCTGGCACCTCTCGCAATCACTAGCGAACCCAAATGCATCACAAAATCTCGCTCTCGTAGCGAAATTTGACATCCACAATCTCTAAGCTGACTAATCGAGATCAAACCCACTGTCAAATCTGGTACATAGCGCACATGTCGTAACAAGTAAGATGCACCACTCGGTAATGACAGTCTCATATCTCCTGCACCTGCTATCGCATGCACCGATCCATCGGTCAAACGTACACTACCAAGCATCCCGCTAGAATAGCTACAAAACCATTCACGATGCGGCGTGACATGAAACATAGCATTTGCGTCTAGCAACCACTGCGAAGGGAGTGCACTATCCACATGTATAGCATCTCGTGCATAGCTCGAGGTAAAAGTGACATCCCGGTCACTAGTATACTCCAACACTACATCTGCCACAACTGTCAAAGCAACTGAGTCCATGGCATCACTACATACATCTCTGAGACTGCCATGTCTCCTACGATGTCGCATACGACGAAAACAGCGCCGTCTAACGTATTGAGAATGACCACAATACCAACATGTCACCTGTCGGCGTGCTCGTGAATGTACATGTCTCACATGAGTCCGTGATGACTCAGATCTATCATACATATCATGTAATCTGCGCCAAAGTGCTATCGAAGTAGTCTCATACATAACAAGAGCATATAGAGATTCCGCAAGGTGCAAAGAGAGTGTAGATAGTGCCATCTCCTCTAACTCCTGCCACTAATTGTCAGACATGTTTGAAGGTCTACCTGCATCACCACTCAATGGTCGATACAACCCTCGCTGTGTCAATGCATCAAGCATACACTCTCTCCATGCTGCAAAGTGTGACCCATCAAACATGCACATTTCAAAGAGATCATAATCTGAGCGATCACCTGTCTCTGCCATGAGCACAATGTAGCAAACTAGAAAGCAAAACCACCTCACCAACAACACCTGGAAACTGTCTACAAATATGGCCAGAAACACAATGTAAAACCTGTGAGACACACTCCAAAATAGAGCTTCCGCAATGTCAATACAAGCCTTGCCTGCTCTAGTATCACACTGCAATATGTGAGCTAATCACCAAGCCCACATTGTGCGGTATCGATGCATACACACGCACAAATCTCCCATCTGCAGAGAACACCGCACGCAAATGCTGAGTGCAACCCGCAATCTCTACCTAGATCTCATAAATGATACGCATAAAACTCCCGGGAAAATTTCGCCAAAGTTTCGACGCACAATGGCTATCAACACAAAATAACCATTGTCCTGCAAGCTCAATACAATGAGCAATCAATGCGCATCAAACTACACTCAACATACATGCATAAGCTCTGCAAAACTATGGCAAACAATGCTCGAGATCACAAGACTCTCCCACCCGAGAGCAAACCACTATCTCAAGCAAAGAAAGATATACAACTTCTCACTCTTGCGAGAGTGGATACAAAAACACAAAACTGTGTCCAAACTGACAAAACCTGTCAAAGTGAGAGTAAACACTCGATCACAAACTATGGCAAGAATCTCGGAAAAATCAGACAGAATTTCCCCTGAAAACTGAGCAAAAAACTCAAGTACAATCTCTACCATAAACCATAACACTACTCAATGCCAATGAGTAGAAATGCCAAAATGGCTCCACATTTTCACATACAATGGCAATCCGCACTCAACGTACATCAACGGAGTGACCGCGCATAAGCAAGCGCCAAAAGATTTGCAATCCGGAAACTTGATCAATGCGAAAACAATGCTCTCAAGAGAGCTCACCGGCACTTGAAAGTGCTCGCCAAAATGTATGTATAATGGGTATCAACCATGTGCCATAACCATATGCAAACCATCCGCAAAGACCATGAATCCAAGCACAAAATCACTGCCAAAGTATCCTGTGAAAACCAGTGAAAGAGGCTCCACCTGTGTGCTCCAAAAAAAAAACTGCGTCTCTCAAGAGACCGCTTTGGTGGTGTGTAAACGCCTTCGTTCTTCGTTGCCCAAGTCTACCAAAAAAACCCTCAAACCACAAGCTTAACACAAGCTGCAATTGCATCTTCAGCTCAGAATTTATGCACTTAACTTCAAGCATCTCCCGTGCTTCCAAAAGTGCATCAAACTCGCACACAATGCGACAACAGAAAATCTGGAATTTCTGTATACAGTCAGTCTGAGCTGAATATCAGCAAAACGGTGAGGAATTTGCAAAAAGTTTCTTCTGAAAAGTTGTAGACCACGTCGAAACGGATGGGCGAATAGGACATAATTCTCAAATCTGCATTCTACAAGGAGAAAAACGAATCTGAAAACAGTTCTGCTGCGCACACATTTCAGGGCAGCATCTTCACTTAGACACAATCTTCCACACTCCTTTCTGAGCTTCCACAAGAGCATACATCACTCTCAACTGAGCTCACAAGCTCCCATTGCATTCTCACAGCAAGTCTTCTCCACAGAATTTTGAACTCAATCTTCTACTGCTTGTTGGCTCTCCGCTGTCGTCATGACTGTGCACACACGCGCTCCCTCCGCACCTACGCTCTGATACCAATTGAAGGGGATCGGGGAGCACCACAGACGGAGAGTGAGAGAGAGAGAAGGAGACACACACACAATGTGGGTGGGGAGACTGTGAAGTGGCAGCTCCCCCTATACAGTATACTCACTATAAGTATAGGGTAACAGTGGGCGGGCGCCCCTGACCTGGGCGACCGGTCAAGGCACATAGGCCTTAACCCCAACAACCTTTGTACTAGATTGTGCAATCTGATGGAATTTTCCAGTGCATTTAGCCTATTTTACCTATTTTTGGCTTTTTTCACTTATTAATTTAAGTGACTTTCCAACAAAAGTAGGTAGGGCGATTTGGGTAAGAAAATATATAAGCAAACCAAAGTTAGCACTAAATGGCAGAAGAGGCAACAGGAGCCAAGCTCAGCAGGCAACTTCTCAACAAGACCAAGCCTTGGTGGACCTTCTCTCCAAGCCAGAAGAACTGTTGCCCCTAGCGTTTTTCTCATCAGCAGATCCTCGCCAGAAGCAAGATCACCTAGCGTTTTTGAAGACATATCAGATAGCGTTTTTGCAGAGCATAAGCCTGGCGTTTTTGCATCATGACACCATCGCCACAGAACCTTACAACTAGCGTTTTTGGGAACCCATTGGCCTAGCGTTTTCAGCCATTATGACCTCAGTTTGCAGAGATTTCAGCAGTAGATAAAGACCAATAAGATTCAGCCTAAAGTGTAGCAGATTCATCGCGGTGAGAACCTCAGTTTTCAGCCTAAAGAAACCTCAGTTTTCAGCCCTAAACCTGCAGATTTTCAACGTCAAAGACCCACAGAAAACAGCCCCCAAATCATCATTTTTGGACTAGTCACAGATTTCAGCCCATAGCGTTTTTGGACAGCAGAAAGATTGTAGGTTTTAGCCCTTAGGTCGACTTCGTCATCACCGTCGTCATCGTCAACATAGCCTAGACTTGCATTTGTCACCAGCGAGTGGCAATTCCATTTTTGTTTATTTTCTCTTTCTTTGGGGAATTTCGTTTGTTTTACCTTTTGGAAACACCCCTCTGGAAATCTAACTGCCTTGCATTGCATAGCCAGTGTGGAACTGTTCAGAGAGAGTCTAGGCCTGAGGGCTAAAGAGCACTAAGGTTGGACAAGGACTATGGTTAGCCAAAGTGGGGTCATTGGCCAGCCAAAGCGGAATCCTTTGCTACATAGGCTACATTTCAGTTCTGGGTATGGCTGCAGTGTACAAAGAGGATCAGATGACCTAGAAGAATGTAATCGCAGAAACTCTTAAATTTTAGGGACTGCTATTTTTGGACGGCAAAATGTCTTCGCGTCATTACGTGCAGTTTGACATGGGGATCATTTTGTTACTTTGTGGCCAAGTCAATAGAGGTTGCAGGTGAGATATTTTTAGACCCGAGGGTCTAAAGTGGGAAAATGCACAAATGAGTGACACTTGGCTCTCTGAGGCCAGTTTACTACTTAAAGAGAAGGCAAAAACGTGATTTTTAGTTGTGAGCTCGTTTTTGAGTGTTGTCACAGGTGGGAGAGCTTCAATGGAGTGCTGGCTTACCCTCTATGTACAGTGAGGTGCAGGATGTCATGACCTGCACACCTCTCACTGCTCTCTCTCTCCCCTATTCTTTATGGTTATGCCCCTCTAGTGGGCTCATCAGATTGACCAATGTACAGTTGTGTGGGTTCATGCGCGATTGCCGAGGCAAGAGCCTCTTGCACAGGTACTGGATTAGCTAGCGGCTAATCCCCCGCAGGTACAGGTGATTCGGAGAGGTTTCACGTGCGAAATTTCGTCCGATTCAAAGGGCAAGTAGCCCTACAGGTGCGGGAGCTCGAGGACTCGCTACGGATGCGACCGGCACGCGAAACAGTGAATTACAGTCTGCTGTGTATTTTTGCAGGTTTAGGGTTTTGGCCCTAAACGGACCCTAATACCCCCAGGAGGTTCGGGGACACAAGGGGACCGTTGTACAGGTGATCTGGCGCATTTTCAGGGCAGAAAACAGAGAATTCAGCGTGCTGCAGATTCTCGCCAGGTTTTGCAAAGTGTCCGTATGCATCGGGAAAGTCATCTAATGCGTGGGAATACTGACTGTGAAGGGTCCTAGTACAATTATGCTGCTGAAATCGGGCCAGAACAGAAGAAATTCAGCCAAGATTGTGCGGGGCAACTTGTAGGGAACCACAGCTTTTATTCCCTCTGTTAAAGAATAAAGAAATACCGAAAGGGGCGCCTAATTTAGGGGCCAGTCTGGTGTCTGACTCACATACAGATGCATTCTAGCATCTGTATCCCATTCCCCTCTCGTGTCATTATAGCACAGGTAGAATAGACGACTAATAATGGGTGAAAGCTAAATCAAGGTTTGAAGTAAAGTCTACCGCCCTTTTTGAAGGTAACAGGTCGGTTACATGCATCAGTCTTATGCATACCGTTTGTACCAGATTGTGTAATCATAAGTAGACCACTCTCGCCGACGAGAGTGGGGCCTTCGGAGGAGGGTTTTACAGCGTCTCTAGTGTTGTATTTCTCTTCTCTCTCTATCTCTCAATCTCATACACTTGCACGCACAGTGTCCATTCACTTTGTTTGTGATCATAGCATTCTCTCATTAAGAACTGAAGGCTCTACCTTCCTAAGAACAAAAGGAACCTTGAGCACAGTTCAGAGCACTCATCTTGAGCAAAGCGCAAACATTCATTCCGCTGCATCTTACATTCAACTCCTCCATAGGAGTTAGCGCAATCCTTGGTGTAGATGGGGAAGGGGGAGGGTCGGAAAAACCTCTTGGTGGGGAAAATTCTTCCTCGCGTCTCTCATGCTCATCACCTCCAAGCGAAGTATCCATTTCGCTTCGAGTGATGACCATCCATTGAAGTCATGGGTTCTTGTGGTCTTGGGTTCTTAAGTTCACAAGGAACTTAGGTTCTTAGGGGTCTTGGGTTCTTGAGGGTCTTGAGGTTCTTGGGGGTCGTGAGGTTCTTGAGTTCTTTCGCTTGCAATCTGTGCTAGAGAACGATCTTCTCTTCACCCGAGTTCTGCTCTTTTCCGCGGGCACACCCCTTGGCGGCCTTGTGCTCACACCAAGGTTGCTTTTTCCCCCCACGCCGATTGGCCGGCCGCTAAGTGCACGGTCCGCTCTCAATGAGTGAAAAGAGGCACAAGGGGAGGCTGGACAAGCCCTTCTTTCTTGGGTTTCTTGTCACTCTTCAAAAACACGATTAGGCAAGAGGTCTTGGGTTATGTGCGACCGCAACAAGCAAAAAACAATTCTTGTGATTCTTTCCTTGAGTGATGTAGAACACTGCCAAAGCTCTGATACCAATGTAAGGTGCAGCGGAATGAATGTTGAACTTTGCTCTAGATGAGTGCTCCGAACTGTGCTCAAGGATTCCTTTCACTTAAGGAAGGTAGAGCCTTCCGTTCCTTTAGTGAGAGAGTGCAATGGACACAAACAAAGTGGTGAACACTATGAATGAAGGTGCATGAGTCTGAGAGATAGAGAGAGAAGAATACGACACCAGAATGTTGTCAAACCCTCCTCCGAAGGCCCCACTCTCTATGGCGAGAGCGGTCTACTTATGATTGCACAAATCTCTACAATGCTTGGACTTGCCGACGATGTCGACGACGATGAGGAGGACAACGAGACGGACTGAAATCTGAAAATGCTAAGGGCTGAAATTTGCAAATCTTTATCTGTTGAATTCTGACTCTATGTCGATGACGATGTCGATGGTGACGACGACGCGTTGAAAATGCAGATGCTGAAATCTGCGTTTTCTGGGCTGAATCTGTAAACCTTGCGGAATTTGATCGTGCGGCGAGGAACTGTTGCGGGAAGGTGAGATCTGCGAGGTTCGGGGGTTCAATTGTGGGTACTGCCTGTTGAAAATTGAAAACGCTGGTCTAGGGGGCTGATTCCGTCGCGAAGATCTGCAAAAACACTGAGGTGTCTTGCAGATGCAAAAATGCTAGGGCTGAAAATCTTCCTGCGGTGGGAATTTGCTAATGCTGGGGCTGATCTACCGTGGTTCTGTCGCCAAGCTGATGCAGATGCAAAAACGCTGGTTGATCTGGGTACTTGTCCAAAAAACGCTAGCTCTTATGCTGTGGTGCAAAAACACTAGAGATCTTTGGGGTCCTGCTGAGAAGTTGCCTGTGAGCAATGCTCCTACTGCCTCTTCTGTCAAAAAGTGCTAGTGCTAGGTTTTCTTACATACAAACTTAGTAAATTTGCCCTACCTAGTTTCCAACAAAAGTTACTTAATAAATAAGTGAAAAATGTCAAAAATAGGGAAAATAGGTTTAATGCACTGGAAAATGAGCCTGATGGAATCTGATGGGAATGTTGATGATCATGCTGTGTGCAACCAGAGGATATGCATCTAATCTAAGTGTCTGGACATGCACGGTCTGCGAACAGACTCACAAAAGGTGCCAGATCACTTCCTATTCTAGATTGACTTGACTGAACTGAACCGAACCGAACCCTGGTCATGCTGTAGCTTGTCCACGGACACATTGGGTTGGATGTGTCACGTGACAACGGGACTGCACAAGAGGGGAGTTACTCTGCTCCTTTGTCACAGACTTTACCTGGATGGAATAAAGTCACTGACTTCCTTTGAATTTCAGGGATACTGATGAGGCTGGGAGTATTCTGTTGTATGACTTTATGAAAGAAATACTTTGAACTTGGAATTTCCGAAATAAATCTGCTACATGTGCTCTCTCATGTGAGTAGTGTTTGAGTGCATGTTTGAAAGATGAAATGACGGGAGCATTTTAGTCTTGTTCTCCGGACAGATGAGATGGATATGATAGTAACAAGATTTAGTCAATCACGAGGCCCATGCGTGTGTGTGGAATCAGGAGGAGAAAGAGGTGTCTCCTCCATAAGTTGATGCATGCTAGCGGCGCTATTCTCGTGCAGAGAAGCATCGTGTGATGCCATCATCCATGGCTCATAGGTGAGAAGCTAAATACGGGAATATGTAGAAGAGGATGGCCTTGGGAAGACGCTCAAGGCACTTCAGTAAATAAGCAATTTAATAGAATGAGAGAAATAGAGAGTGCGAGAGAACTGTGTACAAAAGAGAGCTTACATTGACAATCAAGTCACGCTCTGGTTCGCCGACGCACTTAAAATAGAAGAGTGGGGAGATTTAGCAGCCTTAGAGAAGTAAGCAGCTCAGGAGTGGAATTTTCTCAAGAGATTGTGGGTGATTTTATTCACCGGAGAGGTGAATTTCAGGTTCCTCATGTGGGCGGCCTTTTAAACGAATAAGTTAAAAGAGGCCGTTTCAAACCTAATTAAAATAGGTCCAATCACTTAAAAGGTTGGGCGGCCTTTGTGAGGGTAGAAAATAACAAACATAAAAAATGGAAAGAGGCAGCGAGCATTGTAAGGTGCCGAAATGATGCAAAGCAAGAAAAAAGAGGGCGCCACCCTAATGCCGCCTTAAGGTATAGTCGCCCAAATTGCATGCGTGTGTGGGTGCGTAAGCATCACCCTAAGGTGTACCGCCTTAACACCCAAGCACCACCCGTGTGTAGCAACCATGCGAGTGCTGTAAGGTGCAACGGAATGAATGTTGTATTTTCTCAAGATTAGTGATCTTTATTGCTCAAGGTTCCTTTTAGTTCTTAGGGAAGAGCTTTCCGTCTTATGGAGAGTGCTATGATCACGAACAAAGTGAGTGGATATTGTGCGTGCAAGTGAATGAGACTGAGAGAAGGAGAGAGAAGAGATACGACACCCGAGAGGTTGTAAAACCCTCCTCCGAAGGCCCCACTCTCGTCGGCAAGAGTGGTCTACTTTGATTGCACAAAGGTGTACAATGCGAATGCAATGGACTGATGCAATGGGACTATGCCAATGACGACTTGGTGGTGACGACGACGACTTGGTGGCTAAAATCTGCGATCTTCTATATGCTGAATTCTTGGACTTGTTCGGGGCTGAAAATGGATTGTTTATTGCTGTCTTGAGACTGAAAGTAGATGGTCCTTGTCTGGGGTCATGCTGCAAATGAAAACGCTGATGTTGCTGGCTTGAGGGGCTGCGTTTTTATGGCTTTTATCACCTTCTGAAAACACTGCAACAATGCTGCAAATCTCTGATGATCTGCAATAATGGGCTGGCATTTTTTGGCTGAAAATGCTGAGGGCAAAAACGCTATGGCATGCTGATGTTGCAATCCCAAAACGCTGGCCTTTTAGGGCTGCCTGAAGGGAGACAAGCGCCAGAGAGAGATCTTGTTGGCGATGGCTGAATCTGTGAAGAAAACGCCAAGGAAGTGAGAGGTATGACGAGGCTAAGTACTGAGGGTGCTGCGGGGGGGGGGGGGGGTCTGCTGAGAAGTTGCCTGTTGAGCGGGAAGGTCCCGTTGCCTCTTCTGCCAGAAAGTGCTAACTTGGGTTTGCTTATATATTAACTTATCAAAATTACCCTACCTACTTTTGTTGGAAAGTCACTTAAAATAATAAGTGAAAATAACCAAAAATAGGAAAATAGGCTAAATGCACTGGAAAATTCCCCTAACTGATGCTAATGGATTCTAATGGGAATTCCGATGATCATGCTGTGTGCAACCGGAGGATATGCATCTATGCTAAGTGACTGGGCATGCACGGTCTACGAATAGACTCACAAAAGTGCCAGATCACTGTAAATCTAAACTAACTTGACTGACGGGAACCCTGCTATGGTGTAGCTTGTCCACGGACACATAGGGTTGGGATGTGTCACGTGACATCCCCTCCTTTTCAAAGTGAGGTACTGGTACCGAACTGTATGGCATCGAGGGAGATCGCCAACAGCATCCGGAATCCTGGAAGGGACTCTTCGCCGGCCCACTCTGATGTGTGGGTCGTGCGGTACTTGAACTTCATAAAGGTCTGCAATGCTTGCTTCTTTGGGCTGCGCCGAAAGCGACTCAAAGTCTTCTGTGGCTCCGTCCTTGCTTCAACTTCGTCTAGAGTCCTGCTTCTTTCGTCTTCAAGAATCTCGATGGCTGAAAACTCGTGAAACCATCTCCAACACAAAACCATGAACATACCCATTCCATGTAAAGTGAAGGAAAAAAATCTTGTCTTCTCTAAAGACTGTGTATGCAATGTAGATGAACATAGAGACGGAGTGACAAACCGTTCATCAAACACATGCAAACAATGTGCTCGGATCTTGTCTGTTGGATCGAAATCAATCAACTGTGGCAAATCACAATGGAAATGCCCATGCTTGGTGCTCATACTATCATGTGCTCTTTCGGAAACTGTGTCATGCCAAGGAAGAGACATGGAATGCGACTTTCTTACATACAAACTTTTCAGCTTTTCATGAACAATCCGCATACATTCGTGCTCATCCATGAGAGAAACGTGCTCAATATGCAATATGTCATGCCTAGGAAAAGGGATCACATAACGATGTTGACTAAAATACAGGAAACCTTCACGAATGAAACACTCGAACAATGCGTGCGTATCAATCATGCGAACACATAATACTTCCTGCGAGGGTTCTTTGGACCAAGGCTCGAGAGCCAAGATTGCTTCTTCTTGAATGATCAAATCGTCTTGTGGGGGTTCTTTGGACCTTGACTCGAAAGCCAAGATCGGTTCTTCGTGATTGATCGAATCTACAACGAGGTTAGCTTCGCTAGAAAAAGCATCCACTAACACATCATCCTTGTGAACAATCACATCATCTTCATGCAATTCACCATGCTTGTGAGAAATCACATCTTGAACATGCAAATCATCATGCTTGTCATTGTCATCCAAATCATTATGCAAATCATTGGCATCCATCATCATGCTTATCATTGTCATTCAAATCATCATGCAAATCATTATCATTCAATTCATCATGCTTCTCATCATCATGCAAATTCTGTGTATCATGCGATGGAGAAGAAGAGACTGAGAGAGTCCTTTTTTCCCGAATCTCTTGCATCGGTGCCTGCACTTGAGAAAAGAGTCGCAACATCTCTTGCAGTCGTGCTTTGTTCTCGCGATAAAATTCTGCTTGTCTTGCTTGGTTCTTTGCTTGTCTGCGTTCCATTTCTGCTTGTCTTTCTTTGAATTCATGATCCAATTTGGCTTGTCGTTCTTTGGCTTCCAAGCGTGCTTGCTCGCTCTCACGCGCTATGGCTGCCATTCTTTCTTGGTACTTACGCTCGATGGTTGCGATCCTTTCTTCGCTTTCTAACTTTCTGTCCATCATCCTCTTGTCGAAAGCCTCCATAGGAGTTAGTGCAATCCTTGTCGTAGATGGGGAAGGGTCGGAAAAACTTCCTGGTGGGGAAAATTCTTCTTCGCCTCTCTCATGCTCATCACCTGTATGCAAAGTATCCATTCCGCTTCGAGTGATGACCATGCTGAAGTCGTGGGTTCTTGTGGGTTCTTGGGGTCTTGGGTTCTTAAGTTCACGAGGAACTTGGGTTCTTGGGGTCCTTGGTTCTTGAGGTTCTTGAGTTCTTGAGGTTTTCTTTCGCTTGCAAATCGCGTTGGAGAAGGATCTTCTCTTCACCCGAGTTCTACTCTTTTCTGTGGGCGCACCCCAAGGTTGCTTTTCCCCACCTCACATCGATTGGCCGGTCGCTAAGTGCACGGTCCGCTCTCAATGAGTGAAAAGAGACACAAGGGGAGGCTGGACAAGCCCTTCTTTCTTGGGATTCCTGTCACTCTTCAACAAAACACGATGAATCGCCACGCTCAAGTAAACTTGGGTTCGTGCGACCGCAACAAGCAAAAAAATTTCTTGTGGTTCTTGTGGTTCTTTCCTTGAGTAATGCAGAACACTTCCAAATCTCTGATACCAATGTATGGTGCAGCGGAATGAATGTTGTATTTTCTCAAGATTAGTGATCTTTACTGCTCAAGGTTCCTTTTAGTTCTTAGGGAAAGAGAGAGCTTTCCGTCTTATGGAGAGTGCTATGATCACGAACAAAGTGAGTGGATATTGTGCGTGCAAGTGAATGAGACTGAGAGAAGGAGAGAGAAGAGATACGACATCCGAGAGGTTGTAAAACCCTCCTCCGAAGGCCCCACTCTCGTCGGCGAGAGTGGTCTACTTTGATTGCACGAAGGTGTACAATGCGAATGCAATGGACTGATGCAATGGGACTATGACGACGACGACGACGGTGAATGACGACGACGACTTGGTGGCTGAAATCTGCGATCTTCTATATGCTGAATTCTTGGACTTGTTCGGGGCTGAAAATGGATTGTTTATTGCTGTCTTGAGACTGAAAATAGATGGTCCTTGTCTGGGGTCATGCTGCAAATGAAAACGCTGATGTTGCTGGCTTGAGGGGCTGCGTTTTTATGGCCTTTATCACCTGCTGAAACGCTGCAACAATGCTGCAAATCTCTGATGATCTGCAAAAATGGGCTGGCGTTTTTTGGCTGAAAATGCTGAGGGCAAAAACGCTATGGCATGCTGATGTTGCAATCCCAAAACGCTGGCCTTTTAGGGCTGCCTGAAGGGAGACAAGCGCCAGAGAGAGATCTTGTCGGCGATGGCTGAATCTGTGAAGAAAATGCCAAGGAAGTGAGAGGTATGGCGAGGCTAAGTACTGAGGGGGGGGGGGGGTTGCTGAGAAGTTGCCTGTTGAGCGGGAAGCTCCTGCTGCCTCTTCTGCTAGAAAGTGCTAACTTGGGTTTGCTTATATATTAACTTATCAAAATTGCCCTACCTACTTTTGTTGGAAAGTCACTTAAAAATAATAAGTGAAAATAACAAAAAATAGGAAAATAGGCTAAATGCATTGGAAAATTCCCCTACCTGATGCTAATGGATTCTGATGGGAATTTCGATGATCATGCTGTGTGCAACCGGAGGATATGCATCTATGCTAAGTGACTAGGCATGCACGGTCTACGAATAGACTCACAAAAGTGCCAGATCATTGCAAATCTAAATTGACTTGACTGACAGGAACCCTGCTATGGTGTAGCTTGTCCACGGACACATAGGGTTGGGATGTGTCACGTGACAAGTGCCCACTCATGAGCACACGGGAAGGCGCCGTGCTCCAAGCGCCATAGTAACAGGGAATGGCCGTTTTCAGGTCTCCGTTCCCCGTTCCCATTCCAAGTTCCCGTTCCGAATCCCCGTTCCGTGTTTCAAACGTGAGTACTCGTAACAGGGAATGGCATTTTGTTCCGCGTTCCTGTTTCCCGTTCCCGTTCCGGTTTCCCGTTCCTGGTAACTATGCCAAACGCACACAAGCATCTTATGTGTACTAGCCATGGCACGTGGGTGCACGTGCATAAGAGCTCTCCAACCGATCGACCTCTACACATGTGCGGCATCGCCTCAGCCGATTATTTGTGCAAAAGAGCCTGAAGGATAATACCTCTCTCTTTCTTTCTCTGCAAAACGATACAATTGAAGCATATTCCTAAATCAAGGGCTCTCATCAAAGTGTGTCTACGGAGGTTTTGCCAAGTCCTCAGAGCGGTAGCTCTCAAGGACACCCTCAAGCACACTTAGCTTACGGAAAAACCTGAGTACACGAAGCATCCATGTGACTGCATCCAGCAATCAACATTCCACACACGAGAACCCACAAGAGACAAAAAAGAGAACTCGCAAAATTCCCACCATTGGCTATCATGTGCCCTCCTTGTCCTCTCTCGCTAGTAGCGTCCCATACTGCCCTACACGAGAGTTGGGAGGGCTTGTCAGGTTGGGCCATCAGGGCCCCATGAGCTCTAGTGGTTTTGTGCACGTCATCATGTCACGCATATGAGAACAAGGGGCTCCGATACCAACGCTTGTCCCTTGCCGGATCCATCCTACACACATGACATGACACAAGCCAAACTCACACCTAGACACACGTAGTGAGCGGACATCAGACTCACCTCCTAGCCATAGAGCCACTACGGGCTCACCCTCGAGCCTGGGAGCTGCAGCCAAACGGGCTAGCCTCTGCCACAAGAGCTGGTGTCACATATGACCAAGCCCACACCAATACGAGAGATTAAGTGTGGTGATGAGACAAGATGTCTCACAAATGAGACCTAAGTCCTATTTATAGGACTTCTTAGCCGCCCTTCTTAACCTCCCTTCAACTAAGGGTGCGTTCACACACGGTCGGTTCACACTGGCCAGACATAGCTGAGGCGCCCATCCTGATGTCTGGAGACGTAACAACATGGCGCTCAATAAGATGATGATGGTCAAGAACAAGTTTCCTATGCCTTGCATCGAGTACATTTTGAAGTGTCTCAATGGGGCGATAGTGTTTTCGAAAGTTGATTTGTAGAGTAGCTACCACTTGTTAAGAATTGCAAAGCGAGACATCTACCAGACTACCCTTAGAAACGAATGCGAACAGTACGAATTCTTTGTTATGCCATTTGGTATAACGGGTGCACCGGGTACGTTTAATCGTATGATGATGCGTATCTTCATTGACTTGGTCGGTAATTGTGTTTATTTTCTTGGATGATTCTCATTTTCTCCTCTTCTTGGAAGCAGCATGCTATTGATGTGGAGAAAGTTTTGCCCCGATTGAAGCTAACTGTCTTTACATTGCAGCAAAGAAGTCGGAATTCTTTCTGACTACTGTGTGCTATTTGAGCTACATCATCTCTCCCGAGCATTCGACTTGATCCCGTGAAGGTAAGTGAGGTAAGAGAGTGGCCTATGCTTGAGACATCATATCATATTTGCTCATTTTTGGATTTGTGTCAAGCATACAGTTCTCACATCAAGCGCTTTGCACATATTGCAGTACCATTGTTTAATTTGTTAAAGGGTGTCAAGACTCGCCATCAGTGCGGTCATGATCGATACCGCTAAGAGTGCTTTTGAAGCGCTCAAGGTATAAGTCACTGAGGCACCATGCCTCATCCTTGCCGCTTGGGTTGAGCCTTTTGAGGTTTGGATGGATACTAGTAACATTGCCATCGGCGTCGTGTTAAAGAGTAAAACAACCATCCAGTGGCATTTCTCTCTCGGAAGCTAAATAGTCCTGAGAAAAATTATTCTGTCTATGATAAGGAACTTCTCTTTGTCATTTATGCATTAAAGTATTGGAAGCTTTTCATTTATGGACGTGAGTTTGTCGTTCGCACAGATCACCAAGCACTTAAATGGCTATACCTTGCACTTTCCTTCAAGGGTGAATCTGGGTATACCCTGGATTCATCTAGGTATATCAATTTATGCCTAGTGCACATTGCAATGATAGGCAAGCACGATGGTGTAACAGACTTGGACACTCCAAGTCAAGAATCAATCACGACAACACCAAATAACCACTTCAAAACAATTCACACATCACAATAGATTTGCACTGGCCCGGCTTAGTTCCGTGCCTAGAGATATTGGCCCCAAAGATTGGCGCCCCTTTCGGTATTTCTTTATGTATTAAATCAATGTCAAAGTACAAGAGAGAGGTTAGGGTTTCGCTCTCAGACTCTGCGTCCAGATGCTCTACAAAGAGAGCCCTAAACCGCCAATTTTTTTGTTTACAAGGGATGCCCAAAAGCAGAGCCCCAAAAGCTTCTAAATCAAAAGCTAAAAATTCTCTCTCTCTCTCTCTCTCTCACACAAGAGAGTTTTCATAAAATAAAGCAGAATCTTTCTCTCTCTATCTCCCACACAACTTGCGTGGAGGAAAGCAAGAATATTGCGTCGCTCAAAAAACTGCAAATCAGTCCCGAAAAATCCGGAAATCCGTACTGCTTGCCATGTGGCATTTCAGTTGCCAAAATTAGAGTTTCCACCACATTTAGGGTTTCAGCCAGCAGTTAGGGTTAGGGTTTCTAAAAATTAGGGTTTTTGCAAATTAGGGTTTTTGCTCTCGGTAGCCACGTCATCACTTTGTGACATACCCCCCTCTTGAAAGCATTGTAATCGCCCTCGATTACGCCTGCAAAACAGACAGAGGCCATAAACCGTCTTAGCAGACACTGACTGTTAGTACCTACGTACTAGGAACACACATCTAGCACATGTACTCACTGGATGCACCCTCTCTGACTCTTACACAGTCCGAGATACCAGGCTCATCCGCTAGGACCTGACTCAGCTAGACACCAGGAGGACATGGATATAGCCAGCGCAGGTGCTGGGCACGAAGATGGCTTTCTACAGAGAGCATCTCCTCCAGCTTACGGTGGATGGTTTTGTGACGAGGCCAAGATACATGGACACCCACTTGTTTCATGGGATACAATGTGCTATTGGCCAGATATGCACATCTTCACACCAGCTGTGGATCGAGACTGGGAGATACAGCGGAGTACCAGCAGAGGCCAGGACATGCCCCCAGTGTGAGATCGAGCCTGAGACAGAGTTGCACTACACATGCCACTGCCCCGTCTACTACGAGATACGAGGCCGCTTCCATTGCTTGTTGAGAGAGGGCTTTGGACCATTCTCCAGAGTCATGCGGTACGAGGATCAGAGATGCTTGGGTTTGTTTTTGCTCGAGCTGCACAGACACAGAGAGAGTCTGATGAGAGGAGAGGCAGGCCAATCTCAGAGATAGATCACAGACTTCTTTAGAGCTGCCATTGCACACTCGGAGGAGTTACTACCACAACAAAGCTCGTTGCCTCACACCAGAGGCACATTGATCAACCGAGCGATTGAGCTGTGGAGATCCAGACGCCCACGACTGAGGAGGACTACACAGCATCGACGGAGCCTACATCAGAGGATTCGGATCACTTTGGCCCGACATGCACGACGCCCGGTCAGACTACTGACCATGGAGGAGATTGATTAGATCCTCCAGTGACCGATATTGGATCTCTTGTGATCTAGCTATCCTAGCTAGTTGCTTAGTTCACACCTAGCAGTTTAGGATTCCATAGTATCTTATTTTGTCATTCTATCATTTCATTTTTGTTATCTTGTTACTCGGACTTTGTATCAGATCCACCACATTGTAACCTTCTGGTCTCATAGGTCACTTTGGCCTTTTGAAGACGTTAATATAACATTTCATTTCTCTCTCTCTCTCTCTCTCTCTCTCTCTCTCTCTCTCTCTCTCTCTCGGAGCTGCTGAGAGACTCTCCCTCACTCTCTTTGCTCCGACAGAGAGAGCATGGTCTGCTGAAGTTCACTGCAACACAAATTTTGATAAAGTAAGTAAAAATATCATATGCAAAGTAATCAATTCTTTGATTCCTATGCAAAAGCAGTAAAATTCAGCAATTGGACCAATGGAAATTGCTGTTTTTAAGTAAAAAATCAGCAAATGTAAATGAAAATTTGATTTCCGTCGAAAAGTAGGTAAAAATCAACAACACATCACCTGCACACAAGCTTATGTGAAGAAAAACGCACAATTTCAGCGGTTAATTACTAAAAATTACACGAACTCAAGGTTCCCCGACTCGAACCGATCCGTAGGTGTGCACACGATCCATCCCGTAGCCAAGCAGGCTTTGATACCATGAAACAAACGCAGGGAGTGGATCTCCCGACTACACGGACCGCCACCTACAGACGCGTCGGACAAACCACCCGACCATAGCCACCATCCAGCAGCTCCCGTGTGCTGGGGTCAGCGTCCGAGGACGTAGGCGTGCACCTGTAAGACCGAGCATCCCATACCACCTGGCCTCACCTCCTCGAGGTGACCTCGCGCACTCCTAGCCTCGCGCGCTAACCACTTGCACTCTGCCAGTGGGGGTCGATAACTGCAAATGAGGCTTCGGCCTCCCTTTTATGATAATGGCCGGCCACACTGGCCGGGTTTACACTACGTCCACTTGGACACTGGACGTCCATCCTGATGGCGTCTGCGCTAGATCCCCTCTCTTAAGAGCGGGACATACAAGGCATCACAATGAGCGGAGTAACTTCCCTCTTGTGCATCCCACTGCACCAGATCTCCGGCCAAGCTGAATTCTGGGTTCCATTTGGAGTAGACTATGCTAAACCAAAAGCATCGAGGTAAAGTTTCACAATCTGAGGAGTATCTGCTAGGTCCTCCTCCTCCATCCACTTCGCATCCAATGCAGGATAGTTCTTGAACTTAACTAAGAACCGCCTTCGGACAACCGCCTTCGGACTTTACCTTTATTCTTCTTATCCTTATGTGCCAAAATCTGTTCAGGAACAAGGATCTCCTCGTTTTCTTCCACTTCGGTGTCACGTGACACATCCAACCCTATGTGTTTGTGGACAAGCTACACCAGGGTTCCCGTCAGTCCAATCGGTCTAGATTAGAAGTGATTTGGCACTTTTGTGAGTCTATTCGTAGACCGTGCATGCCCAGTCACTTAGTGTAGATGTATATCCTTTGGTTGCACACTGCATAAGCATAAGCATTTCCATCAAATTCCATCAGAGTCAGTTTGGGGATTTTTCCAGTGACTTTATCCTATTTTTCCCTATTTTTGACATTTTTCACTTATTTATTAAGTGACTTTTATTGGGAACTAAGTAGGGCAAATTGGGTAAGTTAATATCTAAGCAAACCCAAGTTAGCGCTCTTGGGCAGATGAGCAAGGAGCACAACAGGCCCCCAAGCAACAGGTACTCTCCCCCTCTCTCAACAAGATCCTCTCCAAGCCTTCCTTGGTGAGTCCACCCCCATCAGCCCCTAGCGTTTTTGCTATAGCCATCCTCCCTTCCACTTGGCATTTCCGCCAGCAGGCCATCGCCACAGACAAGCAGCCCTTGGCGTTTTTCCACCCCTTCAGCAGCCCCCACCCTTGGCGTTTTGGATCGCCAGCCAAGCTGCAGTTTTTCAGCGTTTTTCTCTCAGCGTTTTCAGCATTGAAAACGCAGCCAGACAGCGATTTACAGCCAGGACAGCAGCGAGTAAATTCAGCCTAAAACCCCTGCAGACCACAGCGTTTTTGGTACAGAATTCAGCCCTTAAAGCACAGCAACATCTGCGTTTTTCAGCCATATGAAAACAGCCCCAAAGTTTGCAGATTTCAGGCCCCAGTTCTCATAGATTTCAGCCTCTTAAGTCATCGCCGTCGTCGTCATCGGCATAGTCCCAGGTTACATCGGTCCATTGCATCGTCATTGTACCTCTTTGTGCAATCAATAAGTAGACCACTCTCACCGACGAGAGTGGGGCCTTCGGAGGAGGGTTTTACAACCTCTCGGGTGTCGTATCTCTCTTCTCTCTTCCTCTCAGTCTCATACACTTGCACGCACAATATCCACTCACTTTGTCGTTATCATAGCACTCTCCATAAAGACGGAAGGCTCCCCCTTCCATAAGAACTAAAAGGAACCTTGAGCAAATATAGATCACTAATCTTGAGAAAATACAACATTCATTCCGCTGCACCTTACATTCGGGTTGCTCATCAGGCTCCCCATCATCAGACACATCACCCTTAAAAGGTTTCAAGAGACTCACATGAAATGCACTGTGAATCCTCCAAGTATCTGGCAGTTTCAATCGGAAGGAGACATCATTTATCTTTTCAGTGATTTGGAAAGGTCCGTAGTATCGCATACCAAGATTTGGAAAAAGCCTCTCCTTTCCCTTTTTCTTTCTAAGGCGTGCCTTCTCAAGACATAAGAGCACCCAATCATCCTCCTTCAATTTCAAGTCGCGACAATGGTGATCCGCTGCCTTTTTCTATCGTTCTTGAGACTTCTGCAAAGTCTCGCGAACCTTGGCAAAATCCGTATCCAAATCTCGTGTATATTCATCCGCTTCAAAGACCTTATCTTTCGTGCTTAGGAAGGGTGGAACCTTCGCAACACCTTCAACAATCTCAAATGGTGCCTTCCCCCTCGAAGAGTGTATCGTGTTATTGTAGGCAAATTCCACCAAAGGTAAGTACTTTTCCAATTGAGTCTTCTGATATGAGATATAAGACTTCAATAAATCTAGAACCACTGAATTTGCAATCTCAGATTGCCCATCAGTTTGCGGGTGCAACAATGACGAGATCTGCAACCGCGTGCCAATGTTCTCCTAAATTGCCTTCCAAACAAACTCGTAATTCTGGGATCTCTTTCAGAGACAATTGTCTCAAGCATGCCATGTAATCTGAAGATCTGGGCCACAAACAATCTCGCTAAGTGATCCGGCTTGACTGTTTTCTTCACTGGAATGAAATGAGCCTGTTTGCTAAATTTATCAATAACAGTCTAGATACCATCGTGACTACTCTATGTTCTCGGGAGATCAAAAATGAAATCCATTGCAATACTTTCCCGGGGGTGGGTGGGTATGGGTAAAGGCTGGAACAATCCCTGTGCCTTATGCCTGTCAAACTTGACCTTCTGGCATACTAAGCAACTACGTACAAACTCTTCCACATTTTTTTTGAGTCTTGGCCAAAAGAAGTATCTCTCTACCCCTTTCATGGTGGTAGCAATGCCGCGGTGACCCGTAAAAGGTGGACAGTGGCATTCAGTCATAACCTTTTCCCTCAATGGCTGTGTAACACACAACATGGTTTTTCTCATCAAGTAGCCTTCCTGAATGGAGTATCTTGCTACTGTCTCCCCATCTCGTATCCGTGTGAAAATATCTACAAAATCTGTATCTGTGGCATACTGGTCGACCATGTCCTCGAAGCTCCTATGATGTATCGCGGAAATAGCTTTTCACATGCGTAAAGATTTCCACGTCACTATATGGCCGCTGGGTTTGACATTGTGATAAACGGGTGCCTGTAAGGTGCAGCGGAAGTAAATGTTGAACTTTGCTCAAGATGAGTGCTTCGAACTGTGCTCAAGGTTTCCTTTTACTTACGGAAGGGAGAGCCTTCCGTTCTTTTAGTGAGAGAGTGCAATAGAAACAAAGTGAATAGACACTGCACAAAGTGAATAGACACTATCAATGAAGGTGCATGAGTCTGAGAGATAGAGAGAGAAGAATATGACACCAGAATGTTGTCAAACCCTCCTCCGAAGGCCCCACTCTCTATGGTGTGAGCGGTCTACTTATGATTGCACAAATCTCTACAATGCTTTGGACTTGCTGACGATGTCGACGACGATGAGGACGATGACAAGACGGGCTGAAAACTGAAAATGCTAAGGGCTGAAATCTGCAAATCTTTATCTGCCGAATTCTGACTCTATGCCGGTGACGACGACGATGCGTTGAAAACGCAGATGTTGAAATCTGCGTCCAGGCTACTTTGCGGGATCTGGCCTTGTGGCGAGGATCTGCTGCGGGAAGGTGAGATCTGTGAGGTTCGGAGGTTCTTTTGCGGGTTCTAAATGCTGAAAACTGAAAATGCTGATGCTTGTGGGGATTCCGTCGCGAAGATCTGCAAAAACGTTGAAGTGTCTTGAAGATGCAAAAACACTAGGGCTGAAATGGTCTTGCTGTGGAGAATCTGCTAACGGTGGGGCTTCTGCTTTGTCTGATGTCGCTTGAAATCTGCAAGAGCAAAAACGCTGGTTGATATGGTCCTAGCTTTCTGCTGTGATGCAAAACGCTAGGGCATCTGGGGGTTCTACTGAGAAGTTGCCTGTTGAGCGAGTGCTCCTGCTGCCTCTTCTGCCAGAAAGTGCTAGCTTTGGTTTGCCTATATATTATCTTAGTCATTTTGCCCTACCAAGTTTACAACAAAAGTCACTTAAAAATAATAAGTGAAAAATGTCAAAAAATAGGTCTATGCACTGTAAAAATGCTCTTGATGGGTTTTGATGGAAATCTGATGATCATACTGTGTGCAACAAGAGGATATGCATCTAATCTAAGTGTCTGGACATGCACGGTCTGCAAACAGGCTCACAAAAGTGCCAGATCACTTCCTATTCTAGACTGACTTGATTGAACTGAACCCTGGTCATGCTGTAGCTTGTCCACGGACAGGGTTGGATGTGTCACGTGACATTGCCACATCATCATGCGGGTCAGGTTGAGTTCAACTCCGTCGTCGGCTAGATATTTAAGGTCTCTTGGGATAGTTTCCTACGACGTTAAAACTCTCTTCTTCTTCTTCTTCTTCTTGCTGACGGGTCAGGTTGCCACGTCATCACTTGTGACAATCTCTAAGAGAGGAATCGCACTACAGCAGGGAGAGATTTCTCGATTGCAAGGGCGGCCCCCAACGCTAGGGTATTAAGCCATGAGAGTACATTACAGGCGTATTCGAGAGATTTGGACAAGACATCAGCAGGCTAGACGAAAGGATAGAGTACTGAGCAGTTTTTTCACATCGTGCGGCTATTCTCCACGGGCTCTTCACCCCATATTCATACCGTATGGTTTTATACGGGAAAATACGATGTATTTCAAATTATATCATACAATTTGGATAAATACAGCGTGTTTTCTAAAAAACTCTTTAAAAGCATAAAAACTTGTGCAAATGTGACTTGGGACTATACCTAGGGCTGAGGTTAATGGGGCCTAACCAACTTATGAAAAATGGCCTAGGGAGTGGGCACAAAGACCAAACACTCAATGTACATGCTAAATTTAAAAAAAAGGTTGGACCGTATTTGTGTAAGTACGGCAGCACGAATGTATACTGTACGACTGTACGATATGGCATTTGTACGACGAACGGAAACCCCGAGATCCCATCATCATTGTTACACCACACATGGATGTACTACCCCCCCCACCCTCCATCTTAAATTGCTTGCTAGCATTTTATTTCTGTTCCTTTTATACTTTTTTAGGATGCTCAGTGGATAGCCCATGTACATTGATCTTCTCATACACCGACGTCGGCCTCGGGAAGATGTTTATACAGCTCTCTCTCTCTCTCTCTCTCTCTCTCTCTCTCTATGCTTGGCCTACAGTTGTGTTACTACCAAAATCAGTGTCTTCTGATGACAATACAGCCATTTTAATGGGTTTTGACTCCTGCGTTCAAGCCAACATTTGACATCTTACCAATGGTCTTAATGATTGTAATTTGAGTTCCATTCTTGAGCCCACATTTGGCATCTTTCAAGTGATCTTAACTCATTATAATTCTTCATAGTTCGCTTCACCTATTTTGTATCTTTTTGCAGTCGAGGAATATATATTTCTTTTCATTCTCTCTCTTAAGTATTGACTTCCTGAAAGAAAGGCATTTGTTGCGGGTAGCTAGGTATCAAATCAAGCAAGCGTCAGAAAAAATACAACAGCCCTTTGAGCAGTCAATCTGATTGATATGCTTCGACATGATATTGCCCCTTGGATTTTGTTCTTTTTATCAAGTGATTATACTTGTCGTAAATTTCAGCTTTCCTATTGCAGGAAAAGGAGATGGTAGATGAGCCTATTTCAGAGTATGCTGACCATCATCAGGACACAGATTTTCATGTTTGCTCTGATACGGCACTTGGCACTGATGAGAACTTTAGTTCCAAATGTACTGCCAGTCTGCTCGCAAATACAAGCGTGTACGACAGTATTCATGGAGACTTCTGGATGAATGACCCCTATTATCAAGCATTTGAGGCTGTAGGCTTTCAAGATGGAAGGCCAAATCCAGAAGATAAGCGCTTGAGAACTAATGAGTTTGCCAGTCAATATGGGAATATTTTAGACTCTAGGACTGTTCCTCAAACTACAGTTGCAGAAGCTGACAGTTTAATGTGTAGAAAGGCCCACAATTCTTTTCAGGAGCCAGTGGGTGTACCTGAAAGGAACCAACATCTCAATGTTGACCATCAAAGGACCTTTTATGATCAGATCAATACTGGTGAAAATGGGTTTAGGAAAGTTGAAAGTGCTGAGAGGCCATTGGCCAAGTTTGGCTCTTTGGACGAAATTGAGGTGCATGTTTTGGAAAACAGGTTTAGTTCTGGTAATGCAGTTGAGCAGGTTGGCCAAGTAGTTGAACAAGTCGCAGATTCCATCATAGAGCAAGTGGCCAGTGCAGTAGATCAGGTGGAAAAGTTGCCGCAAGTTGCAGAAGAAGTAGTCCTGAAAGTGGTGGATCAAGTTACTGAGGTTCTACCTGATCCTGTCGTAGAACAAGTTGGCCAGGTTGCAGAACAAGTCACACAAACGGCAGAGCAGGTTGTAGAGCACCTCACAAGTCAAGTTGTTGAACCCATCAGTACGACTGCCTCCCAAATTGCAAACTTTTTGTCTAGTGATGAAGAGGACGAGGAAAGTGATGATGAGTTTGAAGCTTATACATCATTAGATATCCCAGAATTTAAAGGTCGTCAGGGTCTTAACAATTTTACAATCTTGCAAGATGAGCATGGGTTTCTTGCATTTATCTATGATTTTTACATATTCATGTTGAAGAGGTCCGTGTTTGAGTTCTGTTTGGGAATGTTTGCTGCACCGGTACTCCTCAGCATGGTCTTTACACTCTTATATCTCCCCCAGTTCAATGGACTTGCCTTGGATGAGACTGTCCTAGAGTTTTTTAAAAACTCCAATCAGAACTCCCTTGAAGGATTGCAGATGTCTTGGCAAACGGTCTTTCAAGTGTTCATGTTCAGTGTTTCCCTTTCAACAGGCTTGCAACCAGAGTTAGCTCCGTTGTCACCCTACACCTTGGTGGTTGCAAATCTAAATGCACTCATTGCACAGCTTATCTTTGTGTTTCTCAGTGGTGCAGGTACTTAGAATAAGCTTGCTCTTAACCTTCTTGTTTACAAACTCTAGCTACAACGCGCCACACTGCTCACTTCAAGCTCTCAGTTTTTGCAAGGTTATCTCAACCTTCACAACCTGTCAAGTGCTCAACAGTTGCTCTCATCTGCCCAGCTCCTAGTAACAGACGGCTTAGGAGAGAAGCTTGCTACAAGTAGGGATTTTTTTTGTCATCAAAAGGGTATCTTACACAGATTGGTAATACGCTTAGCTTTCTGGTTATTGTGCTGCAGGGCTCTGCTGACAAGGTATGTTCTAGCTGGCCCTCAACCATGTGAGTTGGTAGATGTGAAGGTGGATCTTACTTATCTCTACAACACTGTGACAAGATCTGGAACGTATTTTCGGACATCACAATCTCTGAAACTGGTAATTAGATGGACCCTCTGCATTCTCTTTTTAACAAGATCTGCTCCATGCCTCCAGGTCCCTTATTGAGTATATAACTTGCGCTTCCCTTTGGGTGAATTTGTGCTATATAGGTATATACATTAGTATGCATCACATATTGTGTGTGTATATAATATACAATAATATAATATATGTTGAAGAAAGCGAAGCAGAGTGGACACTATGAATGCCAGTTTTGTGACAGGACACTTTGTGTCTTGAAAAAGTAGCAGTTTCTAAAGATTTCTCTTCATTGATACTGTGTGCATCAACTTTGTCCTTTCAAGACCGTGATAAAGGAGTCATGTGGATGCCATGTTTTTTTGTAGTGGCCGTGTTTTGTGCACCACTTGAATAAGTGTTTTGAATGCTTGGAGTGCTGAAGATATACCCAATTTTTGCATTTTCAAGACTGGGCCTCATGTGTAGCTGTTTTTGCTGCCTTCTAATTGTCTTCCAGTCAGTGTCAGTGAACACCTCGGTGAACACTCGGTTCTTGATTTGCCATGGCTTTCTTACTTCAAAGGACACCACGAAAGAGAGTCTTTTTTGTAGCGCCTTGTTACTGCTTGTTTGTATGTCCTCTGGTTTTTGTGATGAAGTGTGTTAAAACTGAAAATTCCCTTCTTGAATACTAATGCAAAACTTTGATAGATGTATCGCGGTGTTGCACAGGTTAGGCCAGAGATAGCATTTCTTGATCATGGCATGGTAGTAAGGCATGTTATAGATGAAACCAGCCCTTTGTATCAACGGACTCGAGGAATGCTTGAAAAGGAGGATGCAGTATTTTCATTAAGTGTGGTAAGTAGATTTGATTTTTAAATTTTTAAAGCTGTGTGACTGCAAGGGCTCGTATCTCATGCCTTTTAAGTCTTGTTTGTTTTGTTTGATGCAAGTTCTGTGTCTAGTACAGAATGGTGAATGTTCGTTTATTAACATGACTTAGAATTACTCCTTAGAATGGCGACCGCTATGTTAAGAATGTCTTCCTCTCTGTTTACACATCCACACTAATACCTGCAGGTTAAACTGCTTCCTGAGCTTGCTCTAGACATGCCATCCCCATCGCCATCAATGGCAATCGATTTCGGAATTTTTAAGGTTTAGAGGGTTCTTTCGGTGGACAGGTTGTGCTACTAAGGTCATTCTTAAGCACTACAAAATGGCACATCTCTGTGTGTAGGAATCGCCATTATGCTTGTGCTGGCATGATCTGGGGCTTCAGGCCCTATTTACATGGAATGGGAAAGGGTGCAGGAATTGATATGGACACACCGAGAGTGGGGGCGGCCAAAGGTGTTGAATGGGAATGGGGTAAGAAAACAGTTGAATGTACAACTTGCTCCTCTATGTTAAAAACAATCATCCAATGAACTAGAAGCCTAACATTATTATGTGAGAGAAATAAAAGTAAACAAAAACTCCTTATCTGAGATGAAATAAGAAGAATCCCACATTAATGAATGTAATCCAAAAGTCCGTAAACTGGTATTAAGTTATGAGAATTGAATCTTGTTCGTGTTTGTGCTAAGCCTTCTGCCCTTTTTTGTGCTCGTCCTGTATCTTCAGTGATGAGTTTTTGCTGCTCATTAATGTCTATAGTTTTACTAAGGTAGGGTACTGTGCATTTTCTACATGTGTGTGACAGGGGGTGTGTGCTTGTATGTGTACAGCTGCTAGGAGAGTGTGAGTGTGTAGTGGATTCGCGCGCTAGTGCACGGAGAGCAAGAGAGGAGAGAGAGGACACAGCATGTAGGTGGAGCTTGTGCAGCAACGAGACTTGTACGTCCTTATTCTTGATTGTATTAAAATAAGATCAAAATGGTTACTATTATGGGTTAGTATGTGACCGGACACGGCTATCGGGCACAATGGCCCTTTAATCCCAACAATCTCCCTCTTAAAGGATTTTGTGCCGTTAAGCAAGCTATGGACATATGTATAAGGTATGTAGAGTCTGTATCTCTACCCAATGCCCATAAGCATGCGACAATGTGCAAACTTCTCAAAGGGTAGACCTTTGGTTAGTAGATGAGTTGGGTTATCATTTGTGTGAATTTTGAAAAGCTCTATGCGCTTGTCCTCGAGTACCTCACAAATCAAGTAATACTTCATATGAATGTGTTGTCTTTGAAACATTGGATTCCGTGCTAGTTGGATAGCACTGTGACTATCGCAATGCAAAATTGTAACATCTGCATTGATGCCTAGATCTCCCACTAGATGAGTAAGCCATATAGCTTCTTTACTGCCATCTAATGGTGCAACATAGTTTGCTTCCGTAGTAGATTGATATGGACAAACTTGCAGAGAAGATCGCCTTGAAACTGCACCACCAATGAATGTAAAGAGATACCCGTCTAGACCTTCTGTTGTCCACATTCCGTGCATGATTTGCATCCACGTAGCCAACTACACGGACATCTTTACTTCCAAATCAAACGCACAACTCTTTTGTACCATTCAAGGATCTCATCACAGTCTTCACTGCCTCCCAATGCTTCTTGCTAGGAGTCTTCATAAATCTTCTCACAACTCCCATTGCAATGCAATGTCTAGATGAGTCCCAATCATGACGTACATCAAAGAACCAACTGTAGATGCATAAGGACTCTTGGCCATCTCAACCTTTTCCTCATCAGATTTGGGGCAATCCTCTCGGCTCAGTTTCATTTATGCAGGCAATGGTAGATGGTAGCTTCCCCCCTCCATATTGAAACGCTTCGGAACACGGAAAATGTACACTTTCTGTGACAAGCAAACAATCCTCTTTCACCTATTTCGCATAATGTGCACGCCAAGAATATGGTTTGGTTCACCCAATCCTTCATGTCAATTTGTCAAAGTTCTCATGTAACTTCAACTTCAATGTATCTACCTCAAAACAACTCTTTCCAGCGATGAGCATATCATCCATGCATAGGATCAAAATCAAAAGGCTACCATTTGTAGCTTTTTTCATGTAGAGGCAATGATTAATTTCGCTCCGCCTATACCTTTGGCTATTGCATGTAAATGTCCTCATGAAGGTTACCATATAACATATAAGGACACTGTCTGAACATCCATTTTGACCAAATGCGTCAGCAAGTATTGCCCGCAAGGTAGTTATCTTGACAACTAAAAAATCTTGTCGAAGTCTATGCCATACTTTTGATTGAAACCTTTGACATGGTTTTTCCGCTTTGTACCTATCGATCTAAAATTACCTCAATCGGTCTCTCAGTTGACTTGGCTTTGCGGCAAAGTAATAAAATGTTCCTCTTGTCATTCCGGAGCTAATGACACGAACACATTTCAAGGTCCAAATAGAGTAACTCCCTAAATTTCAGGGATCACTTCCATTGCATTCCCTCTGGTCTTCTGACCATCTTTCAACATTGTGACCGCATCAAAACATGCAATGTGGCACATATACAGTGACTTCAAGTAGGTGTCCACTCACAGGAGTGCACTTTCATGTCCGGTCAGACATTCTATCCTGCACCTTTTCTAGTGGCCAAGCATACGGTCCTGATCCAGTGTCAATCTACTTCTTTAGTGCCAATTCTCAGGCTCAGATAACCATTAGTTGTAACAGACTTGGACACTCCAAGTCAAGAATCAACCGCGACAGCACCAAATAACCACTTCAAAACAATTCACAGATCACAATAGATTTGCACTGGCCCGGCGGAGTTCCGTGCCTAGAGATATTGGCCCCAAAGACTGGCGCCCCTTTCAGTATTTCTTTTTATATTAATCAATCATCAAAGTACAAGAGAGCGGTTAGGGTTTCACTCTCAGACTCTGCGTCCAGATGCCCTGAGAAGTGAGGCCCTCACCACTAATTTAAAGGTTACAAGGGATGCCCAAAAGCAGAGCCCCAAAAGCTTTTAAAATCAAAAGCATCAGTTCTCTCTCTCTCTTAGAGAGTCTTTTCTCTTTTTTTTATAAAAAAAAAAGCAAAAGCAAAATTCGCGTCGCTCATCATTTTCCATTAAAAAAAAAATAAAAAAAATCCGCCTCCGCGATTTCTGGAATTTAGGGTTTTTGGCAAAAATTAGGGTTTGCAAGAATTTTAGGGTTTCTGGCAGAAATTAGGGTTTCTGCTGTCCGCCACGTCATCACTTTGTGACATACCCCCCTCTTGAAAGCATTGTAATCGACCGCGATTACGCCTGCAAAACCGACAAAAGCCATAAACCGTCTTAGCAGACACTGACTGTTAGTACCTACGTACTAGGAACGCACATCTAGCACATGTACAAAATCGATAGTCACATCACACGACATCACAGGACATCACCAGACATCACAGGACATCACATGACATTCAACATTCATTCGGATCTTAGACCATGATTTATCGGCAATGTAGCTAGCAATCACATCTAGGTCCAATCGGGACCTCATCGATGTCCGATTGACTAACCCCTATTGCAACCATGTCTATTCGAGATCAATCAGACCAAAATGCTGCAGTCATTTCGGCTATCAGTTCCTGCACTCACAAGAAGTCAAGAACAAATCAGTATCATAATCAGGAATTCCATTTCATAAAGTCATCCAACAGAATACTGTCAGCTCTCAGTATCCCTGAAGCTCAAAGAGACATCACTGACTTTAGTATCAAAATCGAGGCATCTGTTGACAAAGGAGCGGAGTAACTCCCTTCTTGTGCATCCCACTGCACCAGATCTTCGGCCAAGCTGAGTTTCTGGGTTCCGTTTGGAGTAGAGTATGCTAAACCAAAATATCGAGGTAAAGTTTCACAATCCGAGGAGTATCTGCTAGGTCCTCCTCCTCCATCCACTTCGCATCAAATGCAGGAAAGTTCTTGAACTTAACCAAGAACCGCCTTCGGACTTTACCTTTCTTCGTATCATTATGTGCCAAAATTTGTTCAGGAACAAGGATCTCCTCGTTTTCTTCCACTTTGGGTTGCTCATCAGGCTCCCCATCATCAGGCACATCACCCTTAACAGGTTTCAAGAGACTCACATGCAATGCATTGTGAATCCTCCAAGTATCTGGCAGTTTCAATCGGAAGGAGACATCATTTATCTTGTCAGTAATCTGGAAAGGTCCGTAGTATCACATACTAAGCTTTGGAAAAAGCCTCTCCTTTCCCTTTTTCTTTCTTAGGCGTGCCTTCTCAAAAGTAAGAGCACCCAATCATCCTCCTTCAGTTTCCAGTCGCTACGATGGCGATCCGCTGCCTTTTTCTGTCGTTCTTGAGACTTCTGCAAAGTCTCGCGAACCTTGGCAAAAGCCGTATCCAAGTCTCGCGAATATTCATCCGCTTCAAATTTCTAATCTTTCGTGCTCAGGAAGGATGGAACCTTCGCAACAGTTTCAACAATCTCACATGGCGTCTTCCCCGTCGAAGAGTGTATCGTGTTATTGTAGGCAAATTCCACCAAAGGTAAGTTCTTTTCCCATTGAGTCTTCTGATGCGAGATACAAGACTTCAATAAATCTAAAATCACTGAATTGGCAATCTCAGATTGCCCGTCAGTCTGCAAGTGGAACGATGACGAGAACTGCAACCACGTGCCAATGTTCTCCCAAATTGCCTTCCAAAACAAACTCATAAATCTGGGGTCTCTATCGGAGACAATCGTCTCAGGCGTGCCATGTAATCGGAAAATCATCGTGATCATTCTGTATTCTCGGGAGATAAAAAAAAATGAAATCCATTTCAATATTTTCCCAGGGGCGGGTGGGTATGGGTAAAGGCTGTAACAATCCCTGTGCCTTATGCCTGTCAAACTTGACCTTCTGGCATACCAAGCAACTGCGCACAAACTCTTCCACATCCTTCTTCAGTCTCCGCCAAAAGAAATCTCTCTCTACCCCTTTCATGGTGGTAGCAATGCCGCGGTGACCCGTAAAAGGTGGACAGTGGCAATCAGTCATAACCTTTTCCCTCAACGGCTGTGTAACGCACAACATAGTCTTTTTCATCAAGTAGCCTTCCCGAAGGGAGTATCCCGCTATTGTCTCCCCATCTCGTATCCGTGTGAAATTATCTGCAAAATCTGTATCTGTGGCATACTGATCGACCATATCCTCGAAGCTCCTATGATGTATCGCGGAAATAGCCAGAACCAACGGTTTTCGAGACAAAGCATCTGCCACCACATTCTTCTGTCCCCGCACATGGACAATCTGGAAGTGGAACTGTGACAAGATGTTCACCCACCTCATCTGCTTTTCCGAAAGCTGCTTCTGTGACAAGAAGTAGTGCAAACTCTGATGGTCTTTAAAGACAGTAAAATCCGCTCCGAGTAGGTAATGCCGCCACTGAGTAAGAGCGTGGATAACCGCCAAAAGCTCTTTCCCATAGATCTGTGCTATCATCTTCGGCCTAGAGAACAAACGGCTCTCGTAAGCTATGATATGGCCTTCTTGCATCAAGACCGCACCCAGACTACGACCACAAGCATCACAAAATACTTCAAATGACTTTTGCAAGTCCGGCAAAGTCAAATCTGGTCCTGTAGTGAATTTCTCTTTCAATGTCCGAAAGGCAGTCACCTCTGTGGGTCCCCACGAAAAAGGTACTCCTTTTTGTGTCAAGGTATGCAAAGGGAAAGCAACCTCTGCAAACTTTCGTATGAACCGCGTGTAGTACGAACACAGTCCCAAGAAGCTTCTAACTTCATGGACATTCCTCAAATTGGGCCAATCACGGATAGTCTCTATCTTGGCCGGGTCCATTTGCACTCCTGTTGTTGACACAATGCGTCCCAAAAAATGTATCTCTGGTAGGAAAAATTCACTTTTCGTAGCATTAATCAATAATGTGTGATCTCGTAATGCCTGAAAGACTTGAAGCAGATGATCTCTGTGTTCTGCCTCATTCTTGGAGAAAACAATGATGTCGTCAAAGAAAGTGCCAGCAAATAGCCTGTACTCTTGAAAAATCCTATCCATCATCCGGTTAAATGTCGCAGGAGCATTGGTTAAGCCAAAAGGCATCACCAAAAACTCAAATAACCCAAAAGTCGTCCGAAAAGCTGTCTTGTAGACATCTCCTGGCGCTATCCTGATCTGATGATATCCACTCTTCAAGTCAATCCTGCTAAAGCACGAGGATCCCTGTAACCTGTCGAGTATATCATCGATCCTAGGAATCGGAAATCTGTTCTTGATGGTGATTTTGTTGAGAGTGCTATAATCAATGCACATTCTCCAAGATCTGTCTTTCTTCAAAACCAACAACACTGGAGAGCAATACGGTGAAGTACTAGGCTGGACAAGACCCTTTTCCAAGAGGTCTTTCACTGAGTTCATAATTTTTTCATTCTGTACTCGGCTCACACGATAAGGTGGCCGATTCGGTGGCGTGCTTCCAGATATCAGATCAATGGTATGATCTTCAGGCCCTCTCAAAAGCAATCGGCATGAGCGTGGAGAAAAAAAATCTTGGCGTTCTTTTCTTCAGGTCAAAACATATTCAACCTTTATCCATCGTTCAGTTCTCCCAAAAGAATGAGTAAGAAAACTGAAGTTCATCAAGTACAATCTCTAAGCCCTTCATTTATCAAAGTCACTTTCTCGGCCCGGTAGTCAACCACGGCATAGTTCTTGTGGTACCAAGGGATCCCGAGTAGAACGTCACTCGCGTGCCCTGAACACCCCTGTCATTGCAAACGAAGTTTGCCAATGCTCGGTGTAATGGCAACATCCCATCCGGGTGCTAGTCGAACTACCTCCACCTGCGGCGTCAGTCTGTCGGGCGTAGTTCCAAATCGAGCCGCCAATTCCAAGTGAAAAGAAGTTGGCCTTGGCTCCTTCAAAAGAGCTTCCTGATCCTTCACTTTGCCCCAAAAAAAGCGGCAAAGTTTGTACTTTCATTCATTAGATTCGGTGCAAGTCCCACGCCATGTGGTACCAGTTCTGCTTTTCTATCTGCCTTTTCTGCCACATTCCTCAGCTGCTCTCGAACTCTCAGACCTGTCGTCGTCTTTATCATTCTGTTCTTTCTGTGCCTTATCAGGGCACTTTGCGGAAATATGTCCATGTTCCCCGCATCCAAAGCACTTCCCCTCTCTGATGAAGCGAGCTCTCTCCTCAGGAGTAAGCTTGGGTCGTGCATCCTTTTTTTTTCTCTGGGTTGCTCTTTTTCATTCTTCTTTCATTCCCAGAAGTCTGTTCGGCTCGTTGTGTCATGGCCTCATCTGTGGGGTAGGTCAGACTGCCAGAGTGAATGGCAAAGCCCCGCTTCGCATGACTCATCAACTCCTGAATAGAAGCTGACTTTTGTTCCAAGCAGTGATCTCGGATCTCTGTAGGTAGACCCAAGGTAAACCGTCAATCTGTTCTCTGAGATCTTCTTGAATGAAGAGGCGGGTAGAAAAGAGTTCTAGAATCTTTCACAATAAGCATTGATTGTATCTTTCTTGGTCATCCGAAGATGGTTCCAAGCAGCTCGTACATCTCGTTCATATTCTTGTGTCAACCAAGAAGAAATAAAAAGCTTCTTAAATTTCAGCCATTTAACTGGCGCACTCTTGTTAAAAGAAGCGTGGACCACCAAGTACGAGCATTCCCCTTAAGGTAATAGGTAGCTCTCTGAATCTTGGAGTGCTCTGAATAGCGTCCTTCCGCGAAAGCGATGTCAAACTGCTGAATAAAAGACAAAGCCTTCGAAGCATCTAAGTATCCTGAAAAGTATCAAACTTGATCGAGTGGCCACCTTCCTTAAACTCTCGGACTTTCTTGCTTTTTTCTTCGAGAAAGTCATACTGGTTGGCTTTGTAAAAATTCTTCTTGTTCTCATAAAACTTACCGTCATCGGAATCTGAGCTGTCTGTAGACAAGTCCTCAGAAGAACTATCAGTCTCTGGGCGAGATGTAGCCTTCTTCTTGACCTTTCCGAAGCTTTGTTTCTTGCTTCGCTTTTTACCTTTTCTGTCTTCTTCGCTCGAATCTGAAGAGCTAGAAGAACTGTCAGAAGAAGAAGAAGAAGAACTCGGTACTCCTTCAAATCGAACACGCTTCTTCCGTTTCTTTGCCTTGTCAAATGTCAACCAACGACCCAAATATCCCGGGAAGTCAGTGCCTTTCTTCTGCTTTTTGCCGTGCTTTTTGTCTTTCTTTTGCACGTCGAAAAGCTGAGCAATCCGTGCATCAACCACGTTCTCCAGTTCCTTCTCCGTATATTTTCTTGGAGGCAAAAGGTTTCTTGAGAGTGGGTTTCGGGAGTGGTGTTGTGGTTCTCTGCCACTCCATGTGTACCTCTTCCAAAGAGGTCTGGTTCATATATTTTGCGATTTTTGGATCCTTGGCAAAATTGAGCATCATCTTTGTTGCATCGCCAATCAATTGACGACGCTCCATCTCTGTTTGCTCCGCCTGAGTAGGCCGAGGCGGACCATACTCTCTGTTTGAATCTTTGTTGTGATCCCAGCCCGCATCTCCAGATGCAGAGGGAGTCGACTGATCATTGCCTGAAGCCATAGGTGCCGTGGAAAAGAAATTCGGGGATCGGATTTCCCGTAGAAGAGAAATCGACCGTGCTCTGATACCACTGTAACAGACTTGGACACTCCAAGTCAAGAATCAACCGCGACAGCACCAAATAACCACTTCAAAACAATTCACAGATCACAATAGATTTGCACTGGCCCGGCGGAGTTCCGTGCCTAGAGATATTGGCCCCAAAGACTGGCGCCCCTTTCGGTATTTCTTTTTATATTACTCAATCATCAAAGTACAAGAGAGCGGTTAGGGTTTCACTCTCAGACTCTGCGTCCAGATGCCCTAAGAAGTGAGGCCCTCACCACTGATTTAAAGGTTACAAGGGATGCCCAAAAGCAGAGCCCCAAAAGCTTTTAAAATCAAAAGCATCAGTTCTCTCTCTCTCTTAGAGAGTCTTTTCTCTTTTTTTTATTAAAAAAAAAGCAAAAGCAAAATTCGCGTCGCTCATCATTTTCCAAATTAAAAAAAAATATAAAAAAAATCCGCCTCCGCGATTTCCGGAATTTTGGGTTTTTGGCAAAAATTAGGATTTGCAGGAATTTTAGGGTTTCTGGCAGGAATTAGGGTTTCTGCTGTCCGCCACGTCATCACTTTGTGACATTAGTCCAATGTCCCAATGGCCGTCTTCACTGGCCATGCAATGGTCCAAGCTTAATCCAAGAAAATTGGGGGTAAACAACAGCAGCAAAAGAAGAGGACAAAGATATATGTTTATATGTATATAAATAGAGAAAGCAACTGCAAAAATTTCACCACCTGGTGACATACCCCCTCTTGAAAGAAGCAAGCGACCTCGATTGCAAGCTACACATGCTAATGGATGACATCGGACGATAACAAGATTCCCCAGGTTATTTTGTCATCGCATGTATCTCTTGCTAACGGATGACACTGGGTGATGATAGAAATTTCCCACTACCACTTGTGCCATCGCAAGTTCAAGCCTCACATAAATGTAGTCAAATATGCTTACTTGGAGCCTTTCATATTGTCACGTGACACATCCAACCCTATGTGTCCGTGGATAAGCTACATCATGACGAGGGTTCAATTCAATCAAGTTAGTCTAGAATAGGAAGCGATCTGACACTTTTGTGAGTCTGTTCACAGACCGTACATGTCCAGACACTTAGATTAGATGCATATCCTTCGGTTGCACACAGAATGATCATCAGCATTCCCATCAGAATCCATCAGGGGAATTTTTCTGTGCATTAAACCTATTTTCCCTATTTTTGACATTTTTCACTTATTTATTAAGTGACTTTTGTTGGGAACTAGGTAGGGCAATTTTGTTAAGATGATATATAAGCAAACCAGAACTAGCACTTTCTGGCAGAAGAGGCAGCAAGAGCATTTCTCAACAGGCACCTTCTCAAGCAAGACCAACCAGAGAGCGTGGCGTTTTTCCAGCAAAAAGCCAATGTTTTCTGCCCCCCTAAGACCACGTTTTTGGAGCCTAAAGCCAGCGTTTTCAGCCTGCTGTACCTGGCGTTTTCAGCTCTGAGACGTCATCGATTTTCAGCCTATGAACCAGCGTTTGTAGCAGCAAGACCAGCGATTTAAACGACCAGCAGCATAGCGTTTTTCAGCAGCCACAATTCAGCGTTTTGCGATCAGCCATCAGCGTTTTCACAAGTACATCTCAGTCCAGCGTTTACACACAGCAGAACCAACAAAGTCAGCCAATGACTAGCAAATCAGCGATTGGAGCAGTAGAATTCAGCAGATAGCCCTTTCAGCAGTCGTTGTCGCCAACCTCGTCGTCGTCGTCGTCTTCAGGTTAGATCCACCTTGCATCGTAGTCTCATGACTTGCATCAGCCATTGTACCATATTGTGCAATCAATGGTAGACCACTCTCGCCATCGAGATTGGGGCCTTCGGAGGAGGGTTTTACAACTTCTCGGTGTCGTATTCTCTTCTCTCTCTGGCTCTCTGTCTCATGCACCTTCATTCACAGTGTTTACCATTTTGTTTGTGATCATTTGCACTCTCTCACTAAAGGAACAGAAGGCTCTCCCTTCCGTAAGTAAAAGGAACCCTTGAGCACAGTTCGGAGCAGTCATCTTGAGCAAAGTTCGACATTCACTTCCGCTGCACCTTACATTGGCATCAGAACTTTGACAGTGTTCTGTATCACTCAAGGAAAGAACCACAAGAACCACATAATTTTTTTTTGCTTGTTGGGGTCGCACGTGACCCAAGACCTCTTAGGCGTGTCGATTCCTAATCGTGTTTTTGAAGAGTGATAGGAAACCCAAGAAAGAAGGGCTTGTCCAGCCTCCCCTTGTGCCTATTTTCACTCATTGAGAGCGGACCGTGCACTTAGCGGCCGGCCAATCGACCTGAGGTGGGAAAAAGCAACCTTGGTGTGAGCTCAAGGCCGCCAAGGGGTGGGCCCGCAGGAAAGAGAAGAACTCGGGTGAAGAGAAGATCCTTCTCTAACACAAACTGCAAGCTAAAGAAAAACCTCAAGAACCTCAAGAACTTGAAGACTCTAGAACCTCAAGAACCTCAAGAACTTGAAGACTCCAGAACCTCAAGAACCTCAAGAATCCAGGAACCTCAAGATCCTCACGAACCCAAGATAAACAAGAACCCAAGTTCTTCGTGAACTTAAGAACCCAAGACTTCAGTGGATGGTCATCACCCGAAGTGGAATGGATACTTCGCTTGGAGGTGATGAGCATGAGAGAGGCGAAGAAGAATTTTCCCCACCAGAAGGTTTTTCCGACCCTCCCCCTTCCCCATCTACGGCAAGGATTGCACTAGATCCTATGGAGGCTTGGTGCAAGACGATGATGGACATGATGACAACGTGGCACGAAGCAAGAATGGCAGCCATGGAGCGTGAGCGCGAGCAATTACGTTTGGAGGCCAAAGAATTTGATCGCAAGTACGCAAAAAGAAAAACAGAATTCGATCGCAAGAACGTTGTTCATTCTTCATCCCTCATTTCTAATGTGCAGGCGAAGATTGAAGAGATTCGAGAAAAGGAGATTCTCCTGGTCTCTTCTTCTCCTAAGCATCACACACAGGATTTTCATGATGATTTGAATGACAAGCAAGATGATTTGCATGATGATCAAGATGTGATTTCTCAGGAGCATGATGATTTGCATGATGATCACAATGTAATTTCTCACAAGCATGATGATTTGCATGATGATCAAGATGTGATTTCTCACGAGCATGATGATTTGCATGAAGATGACGTGATTGTTCACAAGGATGATGGTTTAGTTGATACTTTATCTAGTGAAACTAACCTCATTGTAGAGACGATCAATCACGAAGAACCGATCTTGGCTCTCGAGTCGAGGTCCACAGAACCCTCACAAGAAGATTCGATCAAACACGAAGAACCGATCTTGGCTCTCGACCCTAGGTCCCTAGGTCCAAAGAACCCTTACATGAAGTACTATGTGTTCGAATGATTCGTCAGCACGCATTGTTCAAGTGTTTCATTCGTGATCGTTTCCTGTATTTTAGTCAGTGTCTTTATGTGATCCTTTTTCCTAGGCATGACATATTGTAAGTTGAGCACGTTTCACTCATGAATGAGCACGGATGTATGCGGATGATTCATGAAAAGATGAAAAGTATGCATTCAAGGAAGTCACATTCCATGTCTCTTCCTTGGCAAAGAGCACAAGAAAGTATAAGCACCAAGCATGGGCATTCCCGTTGTGAATTGCCCCAGTTGATTGATTTAAATAAGCAAGACAAGGGCATTTTCAGGTACTTAAAAGGTACACAGGACACATGTATATGTTATGGTAAGGGTGCACTATCATTGCAGGGATTCTATTCACACTTGTTGGAGGTGCTATTTCATGGTGTTCAAGGTTACATAAGATTGTGGCACTGAGCACTGCAGAGGTTGAATATATATTTCAGCCACGGAGGCTTCTAATGTTAGGTGCAACGGAATGAATGTTTGAACTTTGCTCAAGATGAGTGATCCATATTTGCTCAAGGTTCCTTTTAGTTCTTATGGAAGGGAGAGCCTTCCGTTCTTAATGGAGAGTGCTATGATCACGAACAAAGTGAGTGGACACTGTGCGTGCAAGTGTATGGGACTGAGAGATAAAGAGAAGAGAGATACGACACCAGAAACGTTGTAAAACCCTCCTCCGAAGGCCCCACTCTCGTCGGCGAGAGTGGTCTACTTATGATTGCACAATCTGGTACAAATGGAATGTAAAGTGAGTGGAAAAAATCCTGTCGTCCTAATAGACTGTGCATGCAATGTAGATGAACGAAGAGATGGAGTGCCAAACCGTTCACCACACACACACAAACAATGAGATCGAATCTTTTCTTGCTGATCTAAATCAATCAACTGTGCCAATTCACAACGGAAATGCCCATGCTTGGTGCTCATACTTTCATGTGCTCTTTCTACAATTGTGTCATGCCCCAAGGAAGAGACATGGAATGTGACTTCCATGAATGCATACTTTTCAGCTTTTCATGAACAATCTGCATACATTCGTGCTCATTCATGAGTGAAACGTGCTCAATGTACAATATGTCATGCCTAGGAAAAGGGATCACATAAAGACACTAACTAAAATACAGGAAACGATCACGAATGAAATACTCGTACAATGCGTGCGTATGAATCATGCGAACACATAATACTACCTGTGAGGGTTCTTTGGACCTAGGCTCGAGAGCCAAGATCGCTTCTTCCTGAATGATCGAATCGTCCTGTTGGGGTTCTTTGGACATCGACTCGAAAGCCAAGATCGGTTCTTCGTGATTGATCGAATCTACAACGGGTTAGCTTCGCTAGAAAAAGCATCCACTAACGCATCATCCTTGTGAACAATCACATCATCTTCATGCAAATCATCATGCTTGTGAGAAATCACATTTTGATCGTGCAAATCATCATGCTTATCATTAACATCCAATTCATCATGCTTATCATTGTCAACCAAATCATCATGCAAATCATTGTCATTCAAATCATCATCATGCTTGTCATCCTGCTCATCATTATCATTCAATTCATCATGCTTCTCATAATCATGCAAATCCTGTGTGTCATGCTTTGGAGAAGAAGAGACTGAGAGAGTCTCCTTTCCCCAAATCTCTTGCATCTGTGCCTGAACTTGAGAATAGAGTCGTCAAAACTCTTTGTTTTGTCGGTCGCTGTGCTCTTGTATTGCTTTGTTCTCTGCTTGTCTTTCTGCGCGCTCACGATCCAATTTGGCTTGTCGTTCTTTGGCTTCCAAGCGGGGTTGCCTTCCGTTCTTAATGGAGAGTGCTATGATCACGAACAAAGTGAGTGGACACTGTGTGCAAGTGTATAAGACTGAGCGATAGAGAGAAGAGAGATACGACACCAGAAAGGTTGTAAAACCCTCCTCCGAAGGCCCCACGCTCGTCGGCGAGAGTGGTCTACTTATGATTGCACAATCTGGTACAAATGGAATGCATGTGACTGATGCAAGTCTAGACTATGTCGACGACGATGACGGGGATGACGACACCGACATAAGGGCTGAAAGTTGCAATCTTTCTACTGCTGTCCAAAAACGCTTTGACACTGAAAATCTGCGATTGAGCCAAAAACACTGATTTTGGGGCTGTTTTCGGTGGGTCTTTGACGCTGAAAATCTGCAGGTTTAGGACTGAAAACTGATGATCTTCAAAGCTGAAAACTGAGGTCTTTCTGGGGCTGAATCTGCTACCTTTTTAGCGCTAGTTCTTGTTGATCCTTCTTTGCTTAGAATCGCCAAGGCTGGGATCTGCAGGGGTTGAGATCTGCAAACGCTGATGATTCCCAAAAACGCTAGGTGTGCAGCTTCTTCAAAAAGTCTAGCTATAGAAACTTTTGCCTCGTTGGTTGCTGATGCAAAACGCTAGTGCTGAGGTCTTCTTGGTGATGGGACTGCTGAGGAAAACGCCATGCTAATGTTGATGAAAAACGCTAGGACAATGGGGGATCTTGCTTGAGGGAATTGCCCCCAAGGGGTTCTTGCTTGAGAAGTTGCCTGTTGAGCGGTGGAGCTCCTGCTGCCTCTTCTGCCAAATAGTGCTAGCTCTAGTTTGCTTATATACAAACTTAACAAAATTGCCCTACCTACTTTGCAACAAAAGTCACTTAAAAATAATAAGTGAAAAATGGCAAAAATAGGTAAAATAGGCTAAATGCATTGGAAAATTCCCCTGATGGATTCTGATGGGAATATTGATGATCATGCTGTGTGTAACCAGAGGATATGCATCTACACTAAGTGTCTGGGTATGCACGGTCTACGAATAGACTCACAAAAGTGCCAGATCACTTCTAATCTAGACTGACTGGACTGACTGAACCTTGATCATGCTGTAGCTTGTCCACGGACACATAAGGTTGGATTTGTCACGTGACATCTAAGGAAGCTATTTGGCTTGGCAGGTTGGTTAGGGACTTGGTCTTCTGCATATGCTCCAGTGCTTGGTTGTGATCTCCATAGTGCTGTATGCCTGGCTAAGAATGCCATGTTCCATGCTCATACCAAACTCATTGATGTGCAATACCATTTTATACGACAAGTATTGGATGATGGCCTTGTCACACTGACAAAGGTAAAAACACAGGATAACCCTGCAAATGTTCTCACTAAGTGTCTTGCTAAGACACAACATCAGCATTGCTTACACTTAGTGGGAGTTGCTTATAGGTATCACATCGGGTCTTTAAGTGGGAGGTTGTTGGGTCTAAAGGCCCTTTTGGGCACCTCTCATACATATTTTTTATTCTTTCACACTTTCAATGTGAACCACCCCTAGGATCACTTAAGTGACCCTCATAACATGTACTCAAAATAATAAAACGTGGGGCTTTTAAGTGTGTGCCTTAGAAAACACACGATTAGCTAGTGTACTCTCTCTCTCTCTCTCTCTCTCTCTCTCTCTCTCTTTGCTCGTAACCCTTGTGGGTTCATCGCTAGCCCCTCCTATTATTCTTATACACTATGGGTGTGAACCATCCCTAGCGTCACTTAAAGTGATCCTCATAATATGTACCCAAAATAATAAAGCGTGGGGCTTTTAAGTGTGTGCCTTAGAAAACACACACACAGCTAGCGTACGCTTTCTCTCTCTCTCTCTCTCTCTCTCTCTCTCTCTCTCTCTCTCTCTCTCTCTCTCTCTCTCTCTGTGTCTGTTTGACCAATCCCTTTTGTCGCTAGTTTAAGGTGTTGAATTGTTTCCAACGCATGTCTTTTGTAAGAATGGATTTTCATAAGACGTGTGTTTCCAAATCTGAGAGTTTTAGTTTCATTTCTAGATTGTGGGTTCATCGCTAGCCCCTCCTCTACCTTCACCTACGCTAGGCTAATTGAACTGAACTGAACCCATGTCATGAAGTAGCTTGTCCACGTACACATAGGGTTAGATATGCACGTGACATCCCCTCCTTTTCAAAGTGAGGTACTGGTACCGAACTGTATGGCGTCAAGGGAGAATGCCAACACCGTCCGGAATCTTGGAAAGGACTCTTCGCCGGCCCACTCTGTTGCGTGGGTTATGCGATACTTGAATTTCATAATGATCTGCAACGCTTGCTTTGGGCCGCGTCGAAAGCGACAGTCATTTCTAGCTCCTTCAGTGCTTCAACTTCGTCTATAGGGCATGCGTCTACCTTCTTCAAGAATCTCCGAGCGTAAAAATTCATGAAACCACTTCTAACACAAAAACATGAACATACCCATTCCATGTAAAGTGATTGGAAAAATTCTACTTTGCTTTAAAGATTGTGCATGCAATGTAGGTGAAACATATAGACAGAGTGCCAAACCGTTCATCAAACACACGCAAACAATAGAATCAAATCTTGACTTTCTGATCTAAATCAATCAACTATGCCAAATCACAATGGAAATGAGGATGCTTGGTGCTCAGTCCTTCTTGTGCTCTTTCGGATACTGTGTCATGCCAAGGAAGAGACATAGATTGTGAATTCCTTGGGTGCAAACATTTCATCTTTTCATGAGTAATCCGCATACATCCGTGCTCATTTACGAGTGAATCGTGTTCATCGTACAATATTGCATGCCTGTGAAAAGGGATCACATAAGGACGGTGACTAAAATACAGGAAAGCATCACGAATGAAATACTCGAACAATACGTGTGGACTAATCATTCGAACACAGAATACTTCTTGTGGGGGTTCTTGGGACCTCGACTCGAGAGCCAAGATCGGTTCTTTGTAATTGATCGAATTTGCAATGAGGTTAGCTTCACTAGACAAAGTATCAACTAAATCATCATCCTTGTGAACAATCACATCATTATCCTGCAATCATCATCATTGTGAATAATCACATCTTTATCATGCATATTAGCATGCTTATCATTCTCATGCAAATCAAGTGTGTCGTGCTGTGGAGAAGACAAGATTGAGAGAGTCTCCTTCTCTTGATTCATTTCAATCTGCGCCTGCACATTAGAAAATAGTAGGACCAACTCTTGCATGTGTTGGTCGCTCTGCGCTTTACGCTCTAAGGCTACTCTTCTATCTTCAGCCGCAAAGCGTACTTGCTTGCGCTCACGCTCTAGGGTCGCTATTCTTCTTTCGGCCGCCAAGTGCGCTTGCTCGCACACACGCTCAAAGGCTAACCGTCTTTATTCGTGCTCATGATCCAATTCGGCTCTTCTTTCTTTGTGTTTGCGATCCATTTTTGCTTTTCTTTCTTCGTGTTCACGAGCCAATTCTGCCTTTCTTGCTTCGCATTCTAACTTCCTGTCCGTCATTTTCTTGTCGAAAGCCTCCATAGGGTCGGAAAAACCTCTTGGTTGGGAAAATTCTTCTTCACCTCTTCCATGCTCATCACCTCCATGCGAAATATCCATTCCGCTTCGGGTAATGACCATACACTGAAGTCTTGGGTTCTTAAGTTCACGAGAAACTTGGGTTCATGAGGTTCTTGAGTTCTTGAGTTCTTGAGGTTCTTGAGGTTCTTGAGTTCTTGAGGTTCTTCTTTCGCTTGCAATCTGTGTTAGAGAAGGATCTTCTCTTACCCGAGCTCTTCTCTTTCTTACGGGCGAACCCCTTGGCGGCCTTGCGCTCACACAAAGGTTGCTTTTTCCCACCTCACGTCGTTTGGACGGCCGCAAAGTGCACGGTCCGCTCTCAATGAGTGAAAAGAGAAACAAGGGAAGGTTGGACAAGCCCTTCTTTCTTGGGTTTCTTGTCACTCTTCAAAAACACGATTAGGAATCGAACCGCAACAAGCAAATTTTTTTTTGTGGTTCTTTCCTTGCGTGATACAGAACATTGCCAATGTTGTGATACCAATGTGAGTGCTCCGGAGTGTGCTCAAGGATTCCTTTTACTTACGGAAGGCTATCCCTTCCGTTCCTTTAGTGAGAGAGTGCAAATGATTACAAACAAAGTGGGTAAACAAAGCTGGAAACGCTCGACAGCAGGGCTAGAAAACGCAATTTCAGCAGGCTGAATATTACTGCTTGCTGGCCCTTGTAGAAGGATCCAAAAACGCTAGGCTTGATCTTTGGTCTGTTGGTTGGAAAACGCTAGGTTGGTGTGTCTGGGAGTCTTGCTGAGAAGGTGCTCTGTTGGACACTTGATCGCTGCTGCCTCTTCTGTTAGAAAGTGCTAGCGCTAGGTTTTCTTACATACATGCTTGTCAAAATTGCCCTACCCAATTTCCCAATGAAGTCACTTACTAATAATACGTGAAAAATGGCTAAAATAGGGGAAATAAGTTATGTGCATTGTAAAATGCTCCGGATGGCTTCTGATGGGAATGTTGATGATCATGCTGTGTGCAACCAGAGGATATGCATCTACGTGCCTAGGCATGCACTGTCTACCGAACAGAGTCACAAAAGTGCCAGAACACTTCCTATGTTAGGCTGATTGAACTGAACTGAACCCATGTCATGAAGTAGCTTGTCCACGTACACATAAGGTTAGATGTGCACGTGACAACAAGGACCGGGTAGGGGGTAATACGTGCCGACAGACGGCGTTTCAGAACGCTGTCGCAATGGGGGAAGACCGCCGTGGACTCCAAGAGGCTGCAAGGGGTGGGGTTTCAAAACGCAGACAGGTTGGGGGGGGCAGCAGTGCCGTCAGCAGGGAGGGTTTCAAAATGCTGCAGGGCACTGTTAGGTAGAGTTTTTGACAGCGACAAGGGTGGGAATTGGAACGCCGGCGACGAGGGGGTTCGGATCTTCTTCTCCAAGCCGCTCTTCTTCCACCAAGGCTATTCAAGCGCGACACGGCTTTGATACCATGTCAAAGTCGACGATGCGGAAGCGTAGAGACCCAGGAGAGTGAGCACCAGAGAAGAAGAAGAAGAAGAAGAAGAAGGAGAAGAGTATTTTAACCTTAGCAATGAATAATTGAATGTGTCTACAATGAGGCAAGGGCTCAGTAAATTGCCCTATCCAGACTTTGATAAATAAATGAAATAAATACCTAAAAAGCCAAACTAAATAATGGGATCACATTGTTCACTTGAGATGCCAAAACTCTTGACAATTGTAGCCTAATGATAGTGATAATGCATTATGCATTGGATGCTATGTGCATTGAGCATCATGATTCAAATTTGCATCATATATGGATAGTGGATCATGGCATTTGATGCCTTGATCCAGAGAGAGAGAGAGAGAGAGAGAGAGAGAGAGAGAGAGAGAGAGAGATGCTTGAAAGAGAGAGATGCAATGCCCTTAAAGAGCCCGCATAATGGGCATCCAATGCTCCCGAAACAGCCCCAATAAGTGGCTTGGAATATGCCCTGAAGAAGGCTTGCAGCTAATGGTCAAATTGATAGAATGGGTCGTGAATGTGACGGAACGTTCCGAACAGTAGACAAGGACAATCCTGCCAGGAGCGGAGCAGAGTCTCTGTGCATAGTCATACTACCTTTGGGGATTGTTGAAGGGGTTTGGTGGGAGGACTCTTGTAGTTGGTGCTATGCCACAGTTTGGTGGGAGGACTCTTGTAGTTGGTGCTATGCCACAGTTGATTCCTTGGCAGGTCAAAGAGCTCGAGCTCTCGGGCCTCCTTTTCCACTTTTTACGGCGGAATAGAGTATGAACACAGTGAAGGGTCAAAGGCATTCTAAAAAAAATCAAGGTGAAGGTTCATGTTTTAACATGCCAAAAAAGGAAAAGGCATATGAGATTGTGAAATGAATGTGAAGACCCATTGACAAACTAACTCACCATAGGACTTCAATCATTCAATGCTTCACATGCAAAAAATCAAATAGATGCCTAACTCCCTTCTTCACGAAGGCTTGTTTAGAGAGGCGCAAAAGGATGGACAAACATTGTATGCACTCTAGGAAACTTTTCTATATAGTCAGTCGAGGTCTTTTGACTTGGGCCTTTGATCTCATGACCATTCAAACTAGCATCATTTAGATGCCTGACTACTTTTATTTGAACCAACTGGTTATATCCTCTACAAGTTTTCTTGTCTTAAAATTCTCCCTTTTTTTGGGGAAGATTTTCAACATTGCTTGCTCACACAATTGTAACTTCTAATTGATGAAATCTCTTTTTTCATGTTGACAGGTGGGGCTCGAACGATCGTCCATGCAGTCGGTGTTTCATGTTCAACACTATTGCGTTTATGACAAAGATGTAGTTTGGGATGCAGAGTTTGTAGATATGATTTTGATAAATAAGAAAAATAGACGCGTTGTTGATCATTCATTGCTTAGTGAGTGGAGGAAAGTAATCCCTAAACAAGGAAGGTCACACCAAATTTAATTTTTGGAAAGCTTCCCATATTGCTAGTGGTTCCACAATCAAGCAAAATATAAGCAATTAACTCTTGTTCTGCTGTGTGAAGATGTCAAAATTGCAAATTGCTCTCTCTCTCTCTCTCTCTCTCTCTCTCTCTCTCTCTCTCTCTCTCGCGTGTATGTGGAGAAGAAAAAGAGTCCAAGTGTTTTTAGACTTGTTAAATATTCTCAATGGAAAAAAATTGCTAAAACAAGGTATCATTTGTGGCTGCGAAGGAGAGGGCCTGCAATTAGTGAGGTGCAAGAGAAGAGGGTCTGCATTCTGCTGTATTGTGCTATCCAGCATTGAGTGCGTGCGGTTTTGCATCTGCAAGACAGCCCCCATCTCAGCCATTTAATTAGGCTTTTCAACAACACTCCTTTAACTTTGCAGGTGGTTGTTTCATAGGCAGAAAAGAAGAAGAGAGCGGCGTCTGTTGAATTTTGGAACAAGGTGCGAATGCAAAGTTTAGACTTTATTGTGTGAGAAACCCATGAAATTGTCACCATGATATATATATATATATATATATATATATATATATATATATATATATATACACACACGTATGTACATATATGTGTGTGTGTATATATGTGTGGTTAGCATTGGAACCCATGAAATTGTGTGTTGATTGCAAATATGCCCAACATGGAGGCACACAAATCTTGATGGAAGCTTTGATGGGAAGGCCTTTCTTCAGATGTAATCTCCTCGTCGCCGTCCTAAGCTGATTATCGTACATAATATACTTCGAAGTCCTGTTCTCTTTCTCTGTTTGTTTCTCCACTCCAAAACTTAATTGTGTTCTCGTCATCACCGAGCTTGCTTAGACTAGTTGTCATGCAAGTTATACTTCGGCATCTTGTGCTTCACGAACTGAATTATAGTTCCTATTGCTGTGTTCGAATGGATAGAACTTGTTGCTAGAGAAGGGAATTGAGGAAAATTCTGGTTAAAATGTTTCTTCATCGTATTATTGCAGAGCAGTATTTGAAGCCTAACCCTTCATTTTATTGCCAGATGTAGTGGACGCTCTTAGTGACACAAAGATTACGACATCTAGAGCTTTGTGAACTAGTGTAAGTATACTTGGAGAAATTTTCAATGTACTTGCTTCTAACACTAGAAGCCCAAACCTAGCTCCTAACAGTAAGAGAGTAAGGAGGGTGCGTCTTTTTGTGATTATTTTAAAAGGGGGAGAATAATGCCACCTCCCTTCACACACTCGTTTAATGATCATGTGTGTAGCGTGTTTGGTTTATAATCATGTATAACATAGATTGTGCACAACCGTGATTAGCACCGAAAACATCTATTTGAAAATGTGTGTAGGAAACAACATCTAACACATTTTCTTTATCTGTGGCCACAATACGGAGGGATAAATATGAAGGGCGAATGTTTTGGATGAGGCAGTTGACAATTGTTGCACAAACCGATTATTTACGCGTGTAAGTGTATTCTGCTCCTCTACTCATTTTCCATAGCTCCATCACTATGGATATTGTTATTATGGTTGCCTAAAATATAGGAGTGTTTCACATACCAAACATTGTTTTCAAGAAAAGAAGATCTTTTGTATTTGTTTCTCTCTCACTTGCATATGCTAACTCATTGGTTCCTACGTACATGCATTATTTCAACACGCATAATGAGGGTTGAAACATTAGGAACCAAACGTCAATGCTCACTTGTTAAGCCACAATTAAATGCATTACACCTTAATATATAATAAGAGTTTTGCTAAATAGAAAGACGAATTGAAACCTTGACGCTCATAAATTCTTCTAGTTGTATCTCTTTGCGCACCACACCTAATAGTTAAGGTCAAAATCATGCATGACTTGCAACCCTCTTATTTCTCTTCAGGATGCTCCTTGTGCACTACTAGTTTGACATATTGAGAAAGTACAATTGTGGATATTGAATCTAACCTTTGTAGTAGGGTAGGGGGTATTGATTTTAGAAAAACGTCAAAGGGTGGTGAAGATTAAGGTACAATATATATCCTTGATAATAGTGTTGTTGCACTTCTAATAGCCTCTCATGCATGGTTTGTTGGAATTAGGGGTACAGGAAAACACAACTTAAAGAAGACGAAGGAAGCTCAAGGCACACAACAGAGAGTATATTACTTAGTGTGCAATGGAAAAGATAGATAGCCCTATAGTGATGGACATACATAGAATGTACGGGGGAAAAAACCTCCTAGTGAGGGAGAAAATATTCCGGTGGTCCTAAGTGTGTTCACACAGATTACTACCACATGTATATGGTAACAAATGCTCCCTGGGAGTGATGTGTTGAACGAGGGCTGGCACGAAGAGTAAAGGGAAGTGCCATGCCTTGAGAACATGATTAGTCCACAAAGGGGAGCAAGCCCAAAGCTTTGCGAAAAGCTTCGAACTTCTCACGAGACAATGCCTCCATGAAAAGATCTGCAAGGTTGTCCTACATAAGCCAAGTTGATCTCTCCTGCTGAGAGCCTCTCCTTGAAATAGTGGTAATGCACCTCAATGTGCTTTGTGTGAGCATAAAAAATTGGGTTCCTTGCAATTGTCAATGCGCTCTGACTGTCAGTGTAGATGATGTTGGCAATGTCTTGTGCAACACCCAAATCAACCACAAGGCGTCCGAGTCATACACACTCATCGTAGCTGTGAAGACTGCCCTGTACTCAGCCTCACAATTGAAAGTGGACACAGTGGGTTGTTTCTTGCTTAACCATGAAATACATGAACTGGCAAGCATGAAACAAAAACCACTTGTAGACACGTGTCATAACAACCAGCCCAATATGAGTTCGAAAAAGCATGTAATCTAGCAGCAATGATCCCCCCTTGGGATAAAACAAGCCAAGATGCAAAGTGCCACTCAAGTAGCGAAAAATCCTCTTGATTGCTTGTCAATGTTTAGACCCTGGGCTATGCACAAATCTGCTGACCTGTGAGATTGCAAACTGAATATCCGGCTTCGTGTTGCATACATAAATGAGGCACGCAACAACAGTTTGGTAAGGAGTGACATCAGCAAGATCACCAGCATCATGTAGACAACTTTAAACCTGTTTCCATGGGAGTGACAATAGGTTTGCAATCCTCAAGTCCAAACTTATATAGCAATGTCTCTATGTAACTTTTTTGACACAAGGCCACACCACCATCACACTGCTTAAACTGTATGTCCAAGTAATGATGCAACAACTCCAAATCTTTCATCTTCAAAGTAGGATTCAAATCAGCCTTAAATTCAACAATATGTGCCTCATTGGGACCAGTGATCAACAAATCATCCACATAAAGAACAACAAATGAGCAGTACATTGCCCTCATGCTTCATGGCAATGTGCTTTCTATTGGACTGTTACAAAAGCCTCTTTGACCAAATGAGTGTCAGTTATCTCATACCAAGCACGAGGAGATTGCTTCAACCCATACAAAGCCTCTTACATCTGCACACTTTGTCCTCTTGTCCTTTCTTAACAAAACTGTGAGGCTGCGTTACATAGATTGCCTAAAAAATGTCACCATTCAAGAAAGCAGTAACAATATCGGATTGATGTACATCCCAACCAAGATGAGCTGCCAATGCACATAGAAACGAATAGTAGTCATACGACAAGTGGGAGCAAAAGTCTCTTCATACTCTATGCCTTTTTGCTGTGCATAACCCCTTGCAAGTCGAGCCTTATAGCGATCAATCTCACCATCCGGCTTGCATTTCAACTTGTAAACCCATTTTATACCAATGGCCTTTTTGCCAGTAGGCAAATCACATAAAGTCCATGTGTCATTTTCTAGAAGTGCATCATATTCTGATTGCATCGCAATAGGTGCTTCAAGAGACGGCAACGAAGCAACCATATCAGATTTTTGCAAGTGCAGCAAACTGACAAAATTCAGCTGACCAAAACATGCATGACAAAGTTTTGCATCTGAAATAACCTTTGAATATAAAACTGCATTTGCAAAATTTTGTCCACACTTATCATACAAAGTGAGCTTATACAGCCCATGACACAAAAGGCCATATGCAACAATTTCATCACGAAGAAAACTGAGATCATGAATTGTATATCTGTCATCCACAAATTTGACTATAAGACAAAGTCTAGTAAGTGCAGATATAGACAAAAGATTCTTCTTGATCCCATGTACATAAAGTGCATCAACAAGTGTGACAGAACTGCCATTTGCAACAGTAAGCACAATCTTTCCAACTCCTTGAAACGGATAAGAGGCATTGTTAGCACAAGTGACTGAATACCCATGATGGACAAACTTGAGAGAGGTGAAAAAATCATGATGTGAGGTAATGTGCTTTGTGGCACCAATGTCAAAATACCATACATGTGAATCTACAGCAACTGACATGCATGCATCATGGGAAATAGGATTATAGGTACACTCTGCACAAAAAACCCATTTTGCATCAACATCAGCATCACAATCTCCTTCACAGAAGACCCAACACTAGCTGAATTTGTAGTGGAATCAACATTTGCAGTGGAACCACCCTCTTTCTTCTTAGCCTCTTTGGCCTTCAACTTAGGACACTGCTTGATCAAGTGATCATTAGCTTTTCAATAATGGCAATGCATCTTCTTTTTTCCCTTATCACCAGAATTTTCAGACGAATTGCTACCCGCGGAAGCATTAGGAACATGTGATTTTCCACTCGCAAAAGAACCATAAGAAGTGGCTGCATTGCTGTTACTACCCTTTCTTTGAGCAGCAATAAAAGCCTGTTTAACTGCACACTATGTAGTCCTGCTTGTCCTGGAAAGTGACTCTTGCAACAACAATGTGCAAAATGCATCAAACTTGAAAACTTCAGGATTTTCTTGGGTCATTAGTCTCCAAGTACTAGCAAAAGTTTGGTAAGAATCTGTAAAGGCAACAAGGATAGTCTGCACAAGGGAACTATCTGAAATGACTTCACCTACAGAAATAAGTTGCTCATTGATATCCTTGACACCAACAAGGAAAGTCTCCATGTCATCTTTCTCATGCATAATCTTTGATTTCAGCTCTTTATGCAACAATGCAATTTTAGCCTCATTGCGACTTGCATAAAGACCAGCCAAAATGTCCCAAGCCTGTTTTGCAGATTTTGATGAACGAATGTGAGGAGTAATGCTGCGCTTCATACAACGCAATCAATGCATGAGCATGCGCATCTTTTACATCCCAATGAGCTTGTTCTGCCGTAGGCAAAACAACTCTAAACAACAGTAATCCTTGCAGCAAGACCTGCAACATCCTCAACATTGCCTATATCCTCAGAACCAGGACGTACATGAATGCCCTGCACAATATTCTAGACACCCTTTGACACAAGAACATGTTGCATCATGTAAGCCCACATAGGGTAACTGTCCCCATCCAATTTGTCCTCAACAACAAACATCTTAAACACATCTGTGTTATTGTCAGCCATGGAAAATGTCTGCACTTGATGTGAAAACTGCCCGAAATAAGGAGAAATTGAGTGAGACCAGCACGTGCTATATAGCACAACCCGTAGTAGATTGTATGAGACCTGTTATGCATTAATTTGCATTGGAAAAAATTTTGCATAAAATGAGGAAATTGCGTGTGCAGACCTGGCTGTAGTGGAAACGGAGGTCGAAATGAGTTCGAAATGAAATTCTGAGCTGACCACTCTCCATGAGTGACCCCAAAAGTTTTGTCGACCTACTGACGGTTGCCAAAGCTCATTGAAATCTGAGAAAACAAGGGGTGTTCTGGCGACTAAGCCCGGGAGGACGTGACCTGCTCTGATACCAAATGTTGGAATTAGGGTTGCAGGAAAACACACACAACTTGCAGAAGACGAAGGAAGCTCAAGGAACACAATAGAGAGTGTATTACATAGTGTGCAATGGAAAGATAGATAGCTCTATAGTGATGGGCGTATATACAATGCACGGCGGGAAAAACCTCCTAAAGAGGGAAAAATGCCGCGGCGGTCCTAGTGTGTTCACACACATCACTACCACATGTATATGGTAACAATGAAGACTGACATGTACTCAGCCTCACAACTAGAAGTGGCCACAGCAGGTTGCTTCTTGCTCAACCATGAGATACATGAACTGCCGAGCATGAAACAAAATCCACTTGTGTAGACTTGCGAGTCAAAAAAACTAGCCCAATCTGAGTCCGAAAAAGCATGTAAAGTCTGGCAGCAATGATCCTCCCTTGGGATAAAACAATCTTCCTGTGTTCTGTTGTTTGAATAATGTAAGACAGTGTGCAGGTAATCATTCCCGTAATGCTTATTGCTCCTCTGCGGGCAATAGACATTACATCTGGCGACCACGATGCGCGATGGGCGACCTGCGGTGAACATGCATGCGCACTAGGTCGCAGGGTCCTCCTGACCCGGTGGTTCCAATTGTGGGGAGACGTCGGAGAAGAGGTGGTTCAGATGAATTCGTTTTTTCTACACCACAGGCTGAGGAACATGTATCTCCATCATCAAGTCCGGTGTGTGGTAGACGCATACGACGTGTGCGGCGTACTCCCGTAGCCAGTTGTGTCCTCCTACCGTGCGTTCACCCTCACCTACCCATGTTGCTCCACCACCGTCTTTGGTAAGCAATCCTAGGGTTTCGTTGCCATTGTCCCCCCGTAGTTTGGAGTCGACGGCTGCAGAATCAGATTCCTCAGATTGAGGCAGCAACGATTCAGGGAAAGAATCAGAGGAGGCACCTCAGAGAAAATCCCAGCGTCAAGGGAAAGGTGCTCCATCCGGCTCGTCAGAATCTACTACAGTGGTTAAAAGTTTGAAGGAACTATGGTGTACTTAGTGCCGAAATCCTGGACATGCTGCTCAAGAGTGTGCAATGAATCAGAAATGGTGTGCGATTTGCACGGCCAACACTCACAATACAGTGGAATGCTATTTCAATGGTCGGGGTTGTAGGAGTCGGGATTCTTCTACATGGCACCCACCACAGTCAGGGCAGGGACAAGAGCCTGCGATGGCGATGGCTCATGCTCATACATCAAAAGTGCCCTTTCAAGGACAAGCAGGGGGACGGGGTCAAGGAGGGGGACGAGGTCGCGGGAGAGGTGGCCAAGATCCTAATCGACCCAAGACCTGCCTTCTCTGTTTGGGGGATGGGCATTGGTGGTCAAGGAGGGGGTGGAGGTCCCGGGAGAGGTGGCCGAGATCCTAATCGACCCAAGACCTGTCTTTTCTGTTTGGGGGATAGGCATTGGCGGTCAGAGTGTTCAGAAGCCATGGAATATGATCGGAAGAAGCAGGAACGTGCTGCACGAAAACAACCTAGTGTAGCTGTGGTCTAGATTGAAGGGTTGGAGGACTAAAATCCGATGGTTTCACTAATCACGCGATCTGGTAAAAATGTGGTTCCCACAACCGATGGTAAGCTTCCGGATTGGACGACTCAAGAAGACGTACGGAAAAAAGACAGTGACCTGGATGCCACAGTCATCACCACCAGTGAAATCATCAGGACCATCGAAACAAATGAAGGGAAAGACAGAAACAAGGATGATACTAGAGAAGGGGATGATTGGAATTCAGTTTTGGAAAGAGATTCTCAATTCGCCAATACAAGTACCTTTGGGTTCACTACTGAAATTGGTTCGAATTTTCATAATGCCTTGCTAAGCCAGAAGTCCAAAGAGCTGAGGGAAGTGGACATTGCGATAGTTGAAGGCGAGGGGGACGAGTCTGCTCCGCTGCCGGCAAATAGGATCACGGATACCCGCATTCTGGAGCTTTCAGTCAAATATCATGGTACATATATTGACAAGGTACTATTAGATGAAGGAACGGGAGTAAATATTATTACTCAAGCAGCTTGTGAGCATTTTGGACTCAGTGATTGGGAACCTGCACCCTTTGTAGTCCGCATGGCAGATCAAAGAAGAGTGCAGCTCGTAGGATTACTTCGGGGCATTGTCCTGGATGTAGCTGGCCTATCTTTTGCTGTTTCTTTAGTAGTCTTGAATATTGAGGATCATAGTCAGGATTATCACATTATTTTGGGGAGACCATGGTTAAGACAAACCAGGGTAAAGCACAATTGGGAGGCAAATATGCTTACAATTAAAAAGGGTCGCAGGAAAGTTCGGGTGATGTTGGGAACATGTAGGCAACCCATTTAAGCAGCATGGCCTGTGATAGAAAAAACAGTAAATATGGTAGAAGGATTAGAAGAAGATGAAGAGGAACAATTGCTGAAGGCTAACCCGGATTTAGTTTCTTTGTACCTTGCCGACATTTCTATGATACCGGAGGGGAACTCTCTCGGGGCTATAGGAATTTCACCCAAGACAGGGGTGCAACAGAAAGCTTGGCCTAGTCCCGAATCATTGGAGGATATTATTAAGCAGGAATGTGCGTTTGAAGCACAGATGGGAAAAATTACACGAGTGAAGGAAGATGAATTGGAGCAGGTCTTCCTAGGGGAACAAGCGGAGTCTCAACCCATTTATATTAATAAGCAGTTTGAGGCAAGTTTTCGAGGAGACTTAATTGGCTTACTGATATAATTTAAAGATGTTTTGGCATGGGAATATGTGGATATGAAAGGATTGGATCCAACGTTTTATCAGCATACTATTAACCTGAAACCAGATACTGTGCCAGTGAAGCATCATTCTTATAGGATGAATCCGAATGTGGCAAAGCAAGTTAAGGTGGAAATTGATCTTCTTTTGGAGGTGGGTTTTATTACCCCTATTGATAATCCCGAGTGGATTTCTCCCATTGTGGTGGTACCGAAGAAAAACAAGCAAATTCAAATTTGTGTGGATTATCGGAAGCTGAATGCAGCTATAGTTCCGGATCCTTTTCCTCTTTCATTTCTGGATTCTATTTTTGAATGCAGCTATAGTTCCGGATCCTTTTCCTCTTTCATTTCTGGATTCTATTTTTGATGATGTGGTAGGTGAGTCATTTGAGGTTTGTCGCACATTTGGCAATGCCTATTAATCAGGCAGCACATTCTAAGGATTTTGAATGGACGAAGGAATGTGATCTGGCTTTTTGGAGATTAAAACAAAGCTTTGATTATGATTCCTCCAAATTGGAGTTAGGATTTTCATGTATTCATGGATGCTTCGGACCGGGCCATTGATAGTGTGCTGATGTAAGACAAAGTTAAGGGTGGTTCCGACCTGTCTATTACGCCAATAGAAGATTATCCTCCGCAGAAATGAATTATTCAGTGACAGAAAGAGAATGTTTAGGGATGATTTATTCAGTGAAAAAATTCTGACACTATCTGTTGGGCCGTCGATTTTTCTTTCATGTGGATCACTCGGCTCTTTTATATCTAGTGCGCCAATAGAACTTGACAAGCAGATTGGCTAGATGGGTGCTCTTATTGCAGGAATTTGATTTTGAGGTCATACATCGTCCCAGAGCCCAACATGCGTTGGCTGACTACCTATCCAAGTTAGATTCTGGTGAGCCGCCGATAGGGGTCGCTGATGGATTTTCGGATGCGTCTCTGTTTTTAACTGGAGTTGTTGCGGATGATATTACAGTTACGCAACAACCAAGGGTCATCCCCAACATTCCATGGACTTGGTATGAGGAGATGTTTCATTTTCTTGATAGTGGAGAAATGCCTTCATTCTTGTCCAGTCATCAAAGGAAACGGATGGCTATTCGAAGCAGGAATTTTGAGATTATTATGGGGAAGCTCTATTATCTCACGGTTGCGGAGGTCTTGCTCAGATGTGTTCTACCTCAAGAACAAGAAGTGGTTTTGGAGGAAGTCCATGTCGGCATTGCAGGGGTCCATTTTGCAGCCTTGATCACGGCTAGGAAAGTTTTACAATCAGGATTATGGCGGCCTACAATGTTTCAAGATGCGAGAAGTTATGTGCAACAGTGTGATGTGTGTCAGCGGTTGGGACAACCCACTAAAATGTCCAGAATGTCTTTTCAGCCGGTATTGCCTTTGGAACCTTTTCAAAAGTGGGGATTGGATTTTATTGGACCTTTTAAACCAGTGGCAGCTCACACGGGTAATAAGTATATTTTGACAGCCACGAATTATGCTACCAAATGGGTGGAGGCATGGCCTTTGAAAGATAATACTACAGTTTCTGTGGCTGGGTGTTTATATAAGGATGTTTTTTCCAGATATGACTGCCCTATTGAGCTAGTTAATGATCGAGGTAGCCATTTTTTGAATAACGTGATGGGGGGAATGCTACGGTTTTACTTTGTATTGCAAAGGAAATATTCTCCATATTACCCTCAGGCAAATGGGCAGGCGGAATCAACTAATAAGCAATTGGTTCGTATTCTAACAAAGTTAGTGAATATGCATAGAATGGATTGGGATGTGAAACTTCCTTCAACACTATGGGCTTATCGGACAGCTTATAAAGTGACAACAGGATTGACTGCTTTCAAGTTGGCATTTGGTATGGAGGCAATTACCCCAGTGGAGCATGTGGTTCCGAGTTTGCGATGCTGATTGCGGATAAGCTTCTTCCGGAAGATTTCGTAATTTATCGTTTGGATGTTTTACAGGAACTAGATGAAGAGCGATTGCGCAGTTTTGCGGTGTTGCAAGATTTGCAATCCAGGCAAAAGAAATGGCTGGATCGCCCTAAAGCACGGTAATTTTTATAGGGACAGTTGGTCTTGGTATTTAAGATGCCTGGGAAGCTAAAATTATGATGGTCGGGACCATTCTTGATTTTTAAAGCATGCGGGCCCACTTCTTTTTACTTGGCGAATTTGCGGGGGGAGGTGATTTCTGTGCCTGTGAATGGATTTTGATTACGCCATTATTTTTCACCTACCTCGATTCAGTGTCCCTTTGCTGTGGTACAAGAGCCGGAAGCCGCCTTAATCATGATCGGGAATTCTTTTACATGCAATCTTGGAAAGCGGGAAAAGGGCAATGATGATTGCGACACCATGGCACGCCCTCCCGCTTGCGAGTTTTTGCCAACTTGGATTAGTAAGGAATACTTGTCCACCGCAGGCCACATCGTTGATAGAGCAACTCGCTACTGGGAACATGGTGCAGATTAACAACCAACAAATTTAGCTGACAACAGAGAGAATTTCAAGATGCTATTGTTTGCCCAGTGATGATGTGGTGCGAGCATCCCATGTGATCCCTACTGCTGCAGAGGCTGAACATGAGTTTGGCTTGAAATTTAAAGGAGAGTACAAGCTTTCAGGGCTTACAGATACAGCGATAAGGGATGCCTATCGCTCGTTGGTTTCTTGAGGCAATTTGGCTGCAAGCCAAAACATACACAATCTCGGCCAAAGTACGAAATGTTTTGCATTCAGCCAACTTTGGGCCAGTCGCATGGGCAGCGATTGTCAGAGAGAGGTTGCTTGCAGAGTGCCAATGAGTGGTAGCATAGATGGGGCGAAACACCCCAACAAACACGAAAGTCGGCCAGCTACTGACGCTGGTGTTTCCATTGAGAGAAGTTTTTCCTCTCACCCTGCGTCCTCTGTGTCATTTTGAAGATGATAGATTTGTAGTACGGGGTACTGTAACACCCTTGCCACAACCTCAGAGTCAGGAACTGCCAGATGTTTGGGTGACTCAAACCACTACTCGTATTGTGGATATGCCCGAAACATCGACTGCAGTGGTAGCCCCTAGTGCACAAGAGATGGCCACGTCACGAACATCAAATCGGAAGCGAGGTCGGGAGAAGAACTTGTTTTCCACACCACCTCCTGCTTCGACATCCACAGTGTCGGAGGATTTCGCTGTTGCGCGTTGGAGACGCAGAATGCAAGAAAGGATGGCAACCTCTACTCCGGCTGGAACTAGCTCTTCAGGCGCGGACACTTCCTGGGGGATTCACTCTATATACAAAATGGGATGCCACCTGCGAGCGAACAACTTTGGTAAAACCCCTATATATCACTCATATTAGGGAATATGAACCCCCTTCTACGCTTATACAACAATCTATGAAGAAAAATATCATACCCCTATCTTACATATAAAATTTAGGTCTCACATGATCTAACAAAGAGTGTATAGCATAGTCATTGGCAATGTACTAAGGAAACACTTCTCTTGATAACTAGATGTACCCTCAACGTGTCTTAGTTTGACTTTCAAAATATATGCACGATCAACCTAAACCCTGGCTACTCATCCAATTATGACCCATCCAAAGCTCGTGTAAATCAACCTTTGAACTGCTCCAAATCAGCCCTTATCTATGACCTGCTTGATGCAAAATTTGACGTGTGACCCAATAAAAAACTTTCCCTTAATTCATCCGAGTTCTAGTGCACATTGGTGACCAATTGTTACAAGTAATCAACTCGGGTTAGTCCCCCCCCCCCCCCCCCCCAATAAATATGATACCCCCCTTCCTTATTTTTAAGCTTGGAAAATAAATTATTGGGGGTCTGTCCCTAAATTATACACTTATATAACTTGTAAAAAAACCCCCCTCCCCTGCACTTACGTGGTGCGTAAGTTTTCCATGGTGACCCTGGGGGACACTTCCTCGCAATTAGGTGTTTCTGGGATCACTAACACAGCTACTTCGACGAAGGTACCCTTCCCGCAGTTTTGCCCTGGGAGGTGACGGCCGCAAATCCCTCTGACCAACTCCAGGCGTGCTTTACTTTTTTGCAGCATCTTACGGAGTCTATCCGTGCGGCCTAGCCAATTCCCGTAACCGAGGCACGAGTCACAGAGCTCGAAACGCAGGTAACAGATTTGCAGGCTAGCATTGCCTATTTATCAAATCAGAATGTAGAATTAACTACGGCAGCTCGGTGGCAAACTGAAGAAATACAGGCACTCAGGGGGGCTAATTTTGCATTTGTGGCTTTTATTCAAGATGAATTGCTCCAATTGCTAACGCATAATAGCCTTGCCACTTATTTAGCATCTCATCCTGGTGATGCGATGATCAATGATTTGGATGCCTTAGCAGTGGAGATGCAGCAGGTTCTCCACAGTTTTTTGGAGAATCAACTACAGAGTTGGAGAACAAGGCTGACTGCTGAGGTGATAGCACAGAAACCAACTCTGCAGGTTTTGATGAGGCAACCTGAGCCATCGAATACTGAGAGAGGTAAGAATGTTGTTCCAAAAGGTTTTGATATTGTTGATTGGGTGCAAGCTATAGAATATTGTGATGAGGCCCAAGCTCATGTCTCATTTGCAGCGAGTGATACATCGCCTTCGTAAGGAGCGGCGCAGGTTATGTTTTTGGGTGGAGACTTTGGCTCATTCCTTTTCCCTCAGTCTTCCACCATGTCCTCCTTTTTGGCCTGCACTAAATAGATACCTGTCTCGATATTATCCTTTGCATACGCCTCTTGCTCCTTTGCCACAGGCGCCTTAGTCTATTTCTTTGCCAACACAATTTATACCAAGGGATCCTAGGCTGGAGCACACTAAGATAGATCCACATCTCTTAGCCGAGGTGTATCGGGCTCATCATGAAGATTTTCGAGGATTTGGCTACATCGACATTTCTTCCTCACCAGAGCAGGTCAAAGAACAACAATCGGAACCTTCCAACCGGAGGAGCTAAGGTGTGGATTTTCACAATCCACAGTGCGTGCCAGGTGTTACGGCATAAGCCGCACAGTGCGGTCATGTGGTCCTGCAGAGGTCTAGACATTGCGGACTAGGAGTCATGCGGCCTTGGGGCAATTATTCATAGGATATCATAAGATAGGATGGGGGTATGCACCGTTCCCAATATGCACTGGAGTAGTGGTTGTATATGGGGGGGGCATACCTGTCTTTGGGAATATCACTAATGTTCATGTTATCCAATACATCGTCTCTCTTGTACTTTGTGTTCTGACATACATCAATGAGGAAGGGAGTGTTCTAATTTTTGTAGTCTGTCTTATGTTCTATCTTCCTGTGTTCTGATGTTTGAATAATGTAAGACAATGTGTGGGTAATCATTCCCGTAATTCTTATTGCTCCTCTGCGGGCAATAAACATTACAAGATTTAAATAAGTAGTGAATTATGATTGCGTGCCATGTGTAGAGCTACACTCTCACTTGGAGGTAATTTAGGTAGGATATTTAAAGATATCTTGCTTTGTGTAGAGTTTACTCACATTTGGAAGTTATTGAGATAGGTTAAGTGAGTGAAAGCTCACACTTGAAAAAAAAAATATTTTCAATATTTAGAGTTTAAAGAGGTTGAAAATCTATGTTTTTTTAAAACCGATATCAAATATAGTAATGTAAATGGAATTAAAGTTTGATTTTAGATGTGTATTTAGTAAATAATGTTGTTTCAGTTTGCAGATCTCAAGAAGACGGTGAAAGAAATGAGTGAAGCTACATAGAGGAATTAGTCAATGGAAAGACTACATCAAAGTTAAGATGTAAGTCCTACGACCATCATTTTAGCAGAAACACACACAGGATAAAAGAACATGTGTTCAAAATTCCTAGAAATGTGGCAGCTTACAAAACCCCCCTAGAGGTATTGAAGAAAAATTTCCTGAGTGGCGCTCAAGGAAAAGAGAGTACATGTTGAGGGAAAAAAAAAGAGTGGTCCTAAAATGATGGCTCCATCTATGGCTAGAGACGTGGAGATGACACTTGAAAATGATCAAAACCCTCCCTGCTTATAATCAAGGAGGGTATCATTCATCATTCATTGGAGCTTGTAGCTCTAATCCCACCGCAAGCTCTGCTAACTTAAGCTGAAGTGTAGCATGGATTGGAGGAGAACCTGCACCAAGTGGTTCTTCTTTGCATCAGGAATTTAATAAAGAATGGCTACTTGAACTCCATCTTAAGTGGATGCAAGCATTTTTTGCATTTGGAATTCCTTTTAACGTCATTTAAAATTCTATCTTCAAAGATGCTTTGATAAGCACAGCGAAGAAGGGTTTTGTGGCACTTGATTATAATAAGATGCGTACGGAATATTTAGATAAAGTGAAAGCTACATCAAATAATATTTCAAAGCGCACAACTCTTGATTATGTGCCACAATATGGATGTACAATCGTTCTAGATGGTTGGAAAAATTGTCAGAAGAAACCGTTGATTAATGTGATGTTGATATGTCAAGAGGATCCATCTTTCTTGAAGTGATCAACACATCCCTGAAAGAGAAAACTAGTGGATATCTTGCTCGTGTATATAAGTGTTTGATCAGAAGAGTAGGGGGGCCTAAAAATGTGACAAACATTGTCACAAATAATGCATCTAACTACAAAGCAGCTGGAAAAGCAATTGAATCAAAGTATCCAGAGATTACATGGGTTCCATGTGTTGCCCACACCTTGAATCTGCTTTTGAAGGACTTTGCAAAAGTTCCTTTTACTAAGCAAACTCTTCTAGATGCAAACCACTTGGTGAAGGTTATAAGAGAGCATTCATTTTCTTACGCTCTGTTTAGAACAAAGTTCCCAACCAAAAATTTACAGATTTTTTGTGTGACCCCTTTTGTGACAGCGTATTATGTTCTCTCTACACTAGAGCAGGTTAAAGCAACCCTTGTTGAAACACTGGCAGATAGAAGATGGGACACTTGGCTTGATAAATATCGCAAGTATGAGCTTGTTGGCTGCTGCTTCCAAATGCTACCAGCTTGTAAACTCTTCTATTTTTTGAAGAAATATAGATAAAATTTTTACTGTCACAGAGTCCTTCATTCACCTGATACGGTTAGTGGACAAAGAAGCCTCTATATTTGGACAGATGTATTAGTACATGCATGAAGCCTCTCGCAAGTTAAAAGACTGTGCATCTTATGCACGAAAGGAGAAAGTCATGATGATTTCATTTTTCAAAAGACGATGGGAGTAGTTGCATACTCCTTTAGATGGATCAGGATTCATCTTAGATCCTGAGTTCTAGATGCATGATCAATCTTCAAATAATGAAGTGATTAGAGATTTCAAGAAAGCGTGTGTCCAACTATTAGGCAATGTGGATGGACAGGTGGCATACATATAGAAGATAGCCTATACTAGCAAAGAAGGAATGTTTGGGGATCATTGGCATATAAATGCTATCAAGACGATGAGCGTACCAGTTTGGTGGAGAAAAAGTGAAACTTCAACATGTCTATTACTACCTCAAGTGGTAGCTATGAAACAAATTGGTCTTCATTTGCTTTTGTGTATACTAAAAAACAAAATCAATTAAGTCCAAAACTGTTACCATATACATGTGGTAGTGATGTGTGTGAACACACTAGGACTGCCGGGGCATTTTTTCCCTCTTTAGGAGGTTTTTCCCCCGTGCATTGTATATACGCCCATCACTCTAGGGCTATCTATCTTTCCATTGCACACTAAGTAACATACTCTCTATTGTGTGCCTTGAGCTTCCTTCGTCTTCTCCAAGCCGTGTGTGTTTCTCTGCAACCCTAATTCCAACAATTAGTATCAGAGCAGGTCACGTCCTCCCGGGCTTAGTCGCCAGCTGCTCCAACACACGCCTGCTCACTTTCTCCGATTTCAGTGAGCTTTGGTGAGCGTTCGCAGGTCGACAAATATTTTGGGATAGCTTGAAGAGCTTGGTCTGCTCAGATTTTAGATTTGGGCAGATTTCGGCCTCCGTTTCCACTACAGTCAGTACTGCACATGCAATTTTGTCATTTTGTGCAGAATTTCTGTTAGTGCTGTTTTCTGCATAATAGGTGCCTTATAGTCTTCTACGGTTAGTGCTATATAGCACAGGTTGTTCCCGCTCCGTTTCTCCTATTTTTGGGCAGTTTTCACATCAGGTGCAGCATTTGCCATGGCTGACAACAACAACACAGATGTGTTCAAGATGTTTGCTGCCGAGGACAGGTTGGATGGGGACAACTACCCTATGTGGGCTTATATGATGCAATATGTTCTTGTGTCAAAGGATGTCTGGAACATTGTGTAGGGCATTGATGTACGTCCTGGTTCTGAGGATGTAGGCGATGTTGAGGATGTTGCAGGTCTTGCTGCAAGGATTGCAGCTGTTAGAGTTGTTTTGCCTACTGTAGAACAAGCTTGTTGGGATGTTAAGGATGCGCAGGCTCATGCATTGATTGCGTTGTCTGTGAAGCGCACCATTGTTCCTCACATCCGTTCAGCAAAATCTGCAAAACAGGCTTGGGATATTCTAGCAGGTCTTTATGCAAGCCGCAATGAGGCTAAAATTGCTTTGCTGCGTAAAGAGCTGGAATCAAAGATTATGCATGAGGAAGATGATATGGACACTTTCCTTGCTAGTGTCAAGGATATCAATGAGCAACTCATTTCTGCAGGTGAAGTCATTTCAGACAGTTCCCTAGTGCAGACTGTTCTTGATGCCTTACCAGATTCTTACCAGACTTTTGCTAGTACTTGGAGACTTATGACCCAAGGAAATCCTGAAGTTGTCAAGTTTGATGCATTATGCACATTGCTGTTGTAAGAGTCACTTTCCAGAAAAAACAGGACTAGGCAGCGTGCAGTTGAATAGGCTTTTATTGCTTCTCAAAGAAAGGGTGGTAGCAGCAATGCAGCCACTTCTTATGGTTCTACTGCGAGTGGCAAAAATTTTGTTCCTAATGCTTCTGCTGGCAGCAATTTTTCTGGAAATTTTGGTGATAAGGGCAAAAAGAAGATGCGTTGCCATTATTGTAAAGCCAATGATCACTTGATCAAGTCGTGTCCTAAGTTGACGGCCAAAGAGGCTAAGAAGAAAGAGGGTGGTTCCACTGCAAATGCTGGTTCCACTACAAATGCAGCCATTGTTTAGTCTTCTGTGAAAGGAGACTGTGTTGCTGATGTTGATGCAGAATGGGCTTTTAGCGCAGAGTGCACTTACAATCTTGTTGTCCATGATGCATGCTTGTCAGTTGCTGCAGATTCACATGTGTGGTATTTTGACAGTGGTGCTACAAAGCACATTACCTCACATCGTGAATTGTTTACCTCTCTGGAGTTTGTCCCTCATGGGAATTCAGTCACTTGTGCCAACAACGCCTCTTATCCAGTTCAGGGAGTTGGAAAGATTTTGCTCACTGCTGCTAATGGCAGTTCCTTCACACTTGTTGATGCGCTTTATGTACCTGGGATTAAGAAGAATCTCTTGTCTATATCCGCACTTGCTAGGATTGTACTTGTAGTCAAATTTGTGGATGACAGATGTACAGTTCATGATCTCAGTTTTGGTGATGAAATTGTTGCATTTGAGCTTTTGTGCCATGGGCTGTATAAGCTCACTTTGTATGACAAGTGTGGAAAAATTTTTGCAAATGCTGTTGCAGATTCAAGGGCTATTTCAGATGAAAAACATTGGCATTCACGTTTTGGTCATCTGAATTTTGCCAGTTTGCTGCGTTTGCAGAAATCTGATATGGTTGCTTCTTTGCTGCCTCTTGAAGCACCTATCAAACATGTTTGTGAAGGGTGTATTTTGGGTAAGATGCGGCGTTCTAAGTTTCCAAAGGATGGTTCAGTTCGGGCCACATGCAGGTCGCAGCTTGTGCATAGTGATGTTTGTGGGCCGATGCAAACTCCGTCTTTGGGCAATTACCTGTACTTCGTGACTTTCATTGATGATCACTCCAGGCATGCATGGGTATTTTCCCTTAAAGCGAAGTTCGAAGTTTTTATGTGCTTCAAACAATTACCTCCGTTCTGATCGAGGGGGGGAGTATATGTCTCATGAATTTAATGCATTTCTGGCTAGTCGTGGGATAAAACACCAATGTACAATGCCTTATACACCTCAGCAAAATGGTGTTGCTGAGAGGAAAAACAGGTCACTAACGGAAATGGCATGATGTATGGTCAAAAGTCAAGCTTTTCCGCATTCTTTTTGGCTTGAGGCCAGCATGTGTGCCACTCATGTACTTAACAAGTGTCCTACGAAAGCTTTCCAGTCTATTACTCCATATGAAGCATGGCATGATAGAAAGCCTTCTATTGAGCACATGCGTGTTTTTGGCTGTTTGGCATATGCTTTGGTGCCACAAGTGCAGCGCAGAAAATTGGATGATAAGGCTGTCAAATGTATTTTTTTTGGTTATAGTGCTGAAAGCAAAGGTTACAAGTTGTATCATCCGCAAACAAAACGTATTCTGGTTTCTCGGGATGTAGTGTTTGTGGAAGATTCTGTTCAGCCCTTGCTGTCATGTACTAGAGACAATAATGTAAGCTCACAGGACATTTATGACACTTTGTTGCCTCTTTTCAGTGGTGGAAATACGAATGTAAGTTCCAATGAGGCAAATGTACAGCCTATAGGGGTTTTTGAAAATGTTTTAGATCAGCCTATTACTGATGCAAATCTACATGATGTACTTAATGAGGAAAGGGCTGAAAATGAGCAGGCTAGAGGTATGCCAAAATGGCTGGTGCACACTTTGCGTGATAGTAAATTGGATGCACCTTTGTCTAGTCATACTCGTTCAGGCTCTCGCCATGCATCTTATGAAGGAGTACGAGCGGAAGTGCGACGCGAGAGAGAGTGCGAGAAGAAGAGCACGACGATATGGTGAACTCACTCTACTGTAATGTGTAGAGCATAGTGAGTTCTTATTAGGTTTTTACAAAAGAATATGTGTGCATACCTGGCGGCCCGCTCACTTACCTGGGCGACCACATTGGGCTTTATACCCCAACAACCTCCCACTTAAAGTCCAATGTGGTACTTTAAGTGTGAGAGAAGCTACTATACAAGCTAATATACAAGAGATGTAGAGAAGTGATGTACTACCCTACACCTAACTGCTTGCGAAAATGCGCAAAGCTCTCTGAGGGAAGTCCTTTTGTAAGTAGATCAGCAGGATTTTCTGTGGTGTGAACTTTGACAAGCTGAAGTTGCTTATCCTCGAGCATTTCCCTGATGAAATGATACTTCACATCCACATGCTTTGTCTTTGAGTGATAAACTGGATTGCGATCCAATTGTATAGCACTTTGACTATCACAATATAACATAGGCATCTCTTCTTTGATTCCCAAATCTGTTACTAGTCGATTAAGCCAAATTGATTCTTTGCATGCCTCTGATGCTGCAACATATTCAGCCTCTGTAGTAGACTGAGTAACACAATCTTGTAATCTAGAACGCCATGATACTGCTCCACCAGCCAATGTAAAGACATACCCTGACGTAGACCTTCGGTTGTCTAAGTCACCTGCATAATCTGAGTCTGTAAAACCCTTTACACTTAGCTCCTAACTCCCATAGCATATACGCATACTCTTTGTAGCTTTCAGGTATCTCAATATTCCTTTCACTGCCTCCCAATGTTTCTTGCCTGGGTTTGACATGTATCGACTTACTACTCCCACTGCAAATGCAATGTCTGGGCGAGTAGCAATCATTGCATACATCAAACTACCCACTGCAGACGCATATGGAATCTTATCCATTTCAGCCTGTTCTTCCTCAGACACAGGACAATCTTGTTTGCTAAGTTTCACATATGGTGGCAGTGGAACACTCAGTGCCTTTCCCTTCTCCATATTGAAACGTTGCAAAACCTTGTCAATATACTCTGTTTGAGATAACCAAATCAACTTCTTTGATCTGTCTCTCTCAATGCGCATACCAAGTATATGACTTGCCTCACCCATGTCTTTCATGTCAAACGATTTTGCCATCTTTGACTTCAAAGCTGGAATTTCTTCCAAGTGCTTGCCAGCAATCAACATGTCATCCACATACAAAATAAGGATCAGCCAACTACCATCCTTAGCCTTCTTTGTATATACACAGTGATCGAACTCACTACGTTTGTAGCATTGAGAAAGCATAAACTTGTGGAATTTATGGTACCATGCCCTCGGTGGTTGTTTTAAGCCATAAAGACTCTTTAACAACTGGCATACCCAATCTTCCTTGCCTTTCTCAACAAACCCTTCTGGCTGCTGCATGTAAATTTCCACATCTAAATCACCATGCAAGAACGCTGTCTTGACATCCATTTGGTGCAACACCAAATCTAATATGGCAACCAATGCAATAAAGCATCTCAATGTAGTCATCTTGACCACCGGAGAGAAGACTTCATCAAAGTCAATGCCTTGTTCTTGCTTAAAGCCCTTGGCAACAAGCCTTGCTTTGTACTTTGGCTGACCATCATGAGCGGTGATCTTATACCTGTAAACCCATTTACAAGGTAGAGCCTTTTTGCCCTGTGGTAATTTAACTAGCTTCCATGTCTTGTTTTTATGTAGAGCTGTCATCTCTGACTGCATGGCCAATTGCCAATTCCCGGAGTCCTTCATTTGCACTGCTTCCTTGTAACATGAAGGCTCATTGCAATCAGTCAACATGACATAGTTCATAGATGGAACAAACCTATCAGGAGGTCGCGTGACACGTCCAGATCTACGCACAATAGGTGGATCAGGCTCAGCCACAACCTGTGGTTCCACTCTATCCTGTCCTTGCTCCTCTTGAGCCCTGACATTTTGTCTTGCACGTGCAGGTCCATCTTCTTGGAAGACAACTCTTCTAATCTCCTCAACCCTCTCTGGTTTAGAATGATATTTGGATTCATAAAAGTGAACACCATTGCTGCGGACAACCTTTCTGGATTCGGGATCCCAAAGTCTGTACCCCATCTCACGAGAATTACCATAGCCTAGAAAGATGCACTTTCTACTCTTTGGCTCAAGTTTGTTCCTAAATTCCTTTGGAACGTGAGTATATGCCTCACAGCCAAAGACTCTGAGATGCTTGTATGAGGGCATTTTGCCTGACCATACCATCTCTGGCACTGAACAGCTGTTGATACAGCTTCAGCCCAAAACCCATTTGGCAGCTGTGCATTAGACAATATACTTCTGACCTTCTCTTGTATGGTCCTATTCATCCTCTCAGCAACACCATTTTGAGGAGGATTGTAAGGAGCAGTAAGTTCACGTTTTATACCTTTTGACTCACAAAAGTCCTGAAAGGCCTTTGAAACATACTCTCCACCATTGTCAGTGCGTAAGCATTTAAGCTTCTTGCCACTCTGATTCTCCACAAGTGTCACAAACGTTTTGAAAACACTAAACGCTTCATCCTTGTGCTTGAGAAAGTAAACCCATACTTTCCTCGAGTAATCATCTATAAATTTCATAAAGTAAGAAGCTCCCCCTAGAGATAGGGTAGGCATAGGTCCACACAAATCACTATGAACAAGTGCCAACTGTGTATCTCTTCTACTGCTTCTATGCTTATGTGGCTGCTGTGTTTGCTTACCATACAGACAATGTTCACAGAATTCAAAATCATTAAATGAAAAGCCAGGCAAATAACTAGAACGAGACAAGATTTCCATTCCCTTCTTGGACATATGTCCTAACCGGCTATGCCACAAAGAAATGTTCGGCTGCTTGGTTACATTGATTACATTTTTAGAGACATTTGATACATAAATCATGTAAAGTCCTCCAGACTTTACTCCATGTGCTACTGTCATAGAACCCTTGGATATCTTCCACATGTTCTGTCCAAAAGTGGTGACGTAGCCAGCATCATCAAGTAAACCTGTGCTGATCAAGCTCTTTGTAATTGCAGGAACATGTCTCACATTCTTCAGCGTGAAAGAAGAGCCATTCTGAAACTTCAATTGAACATCTCCAACACCTAAGATCTCACATGTCTGCCCATTGCCTAGCCGAACATGATCTTTAGTGGTCACATAAGAGGTAAACCACTCCTTGTTTGGAGACACATGAAGTGATGCCCCTGAGTCTATAATCCAGTCACTCAGTGCATTTCCATCAGATGCTGTAAGAAGAGCTGAGTCCATTGTATTCTTCAAGAAGTAGATGTCTCCTGACACTAGACTGTCATCCTCTGCAACAGTGTTTGTCACATTTATTTATTGAATCTTCACTGAGGACTTGTTCTTCTCACCATGGTCTTCAGCTTTCTCTTTGCCTTTTTTTGCTTTCCATTCTCTGTAGTCTCTTTTCATGTGACCCTTCTAGCCACAATGGTAGCATTCTATGTCACTCTTGCCTTTAGCACTGCGGGACTTGCTACGAGACTGATTCCTCTTTCCACCTTTGTAATTTTCTTTGGTCCTTCCCCTGACAACTAAGGCTGTTCCTTTGCCTTTGTCCATTGTCTTTCTATTGGTTTCTTCAGTAAGCAGACTTCCTTCTACACCTGCTATGTTCAAACCATCTGGAGGTGCAGAATTACTCAAAGCTGTGCGAAAAGTGTCCCAACTTTCCGACAATGTGATCAACAGGAACATAGCTCTAACAGGTTCATCAAACTTGACACCTTGAGCTGACAACTGACTGTAGATTGTGTTGGATTCATTCAGATGATTGGACATAGGTGTCCCTTCTTTCATCTTCAAGTCAACAAGCTTCTTAAGCAAATATACCTGTGAAGCTGCACTCTGCTTCTCATAAAGATCACTCAACTTTAACCATGCTTGATAAGCCGACATCTCGTTTGCTACATTGAAGTAAACGCTTTCTGCCAAAGTAAGCATAATGGTAGAAAGTGCCAATTCATCCATTTTGCTCCATTCATCTTCGTCCATATCTTCTGGTTCTATCCCCTTGAGCTTTATAGGTTTTATCTGCTTCTTTTGTACCAAATCTGCTTCTTCCACAATGGGAAAATTGGTTCCATCCAGCTTCTTGATATTGTAAAGAGCAGTGTCCTGTGATCCAGCCATATCTACGCTTCACAGTAGTTTACTTTTCTGGGAAAAATTCGGCAGAGTTTCCCCTGTAAACTGACCTCTGAACCAATATCAACCTGTCAAATGAACCAAGAAAGCTTCAAATTCTGCAGAAATTTTGGCAGAGTCTCCTTTGTAAAATGGCTCTGGTGTACTAAAAACAGACCAAAAAACAGCTCAAAAAACACTGTCTCTCTGACACTGTAAGCTGCGGGTAAACCTGTCCTGCATCTGTACTGTCTCTCACTGTCCTGTCACTTTCCTGTAAGCATAGACTGTGACAATGCCTCAATGGCAGTAAAGCAAAGATGCAATCCCAAGTGTCTAACTCACAGTCAATACATCCTAGCTGCTTATCTAAGGGTGCTCGAGGGATCGCTCCAAGACCTGTATCACCGAAAGGATCTCAACATTCGAGAATCCCCCAGCTCAATAAAACCTCACTCGACCCTCAACAAAGGCTGCAGTAAATCTGACAGTACATAGACTTCCCACAAAGTCATACATCCACAAATTTCTCTCTGTATGCTGTAACCGCTGCGGCGGTTGTTTGCTGCGTGACTCATAGCCAGCAAACCCTCAACAGACATACATTATCTCTGACAATACATCCCATGTGGAAGTACCTCCAATGTCAGGATTAATCTGGAATATCAAGCAGCAAACACAAGCTACCTGATGAACTAGTGGATGTCGCCTACAGTCTGTGTGTAGATGCGCCCGTGTCGTATGTGACACGCCTCCAAGAATTTTGAGCCGTCCTTCGATGTGTAGACAGCCACAAATCAACACTCTGGGAGTGTCGATATCCTCAACACCTGCACTCGTAGGCCGAAAAACCCCAAATTTGCAAAATCGGATCTGCACCCGCTAAGACCACGTAGTCGAAAATGGCCTTCGCAGACCTTTGTCGAAGCCGAACGGTGACCGAGATGACCTCAGAATGAAATTCTGAGAACACCAAGCCCTTCGGGCTGTCCCACGAGATTTGGGGCCGTGTCTTTGCTTGTCAAATTTCACTCCAATCTGAGCTGGTGACTCTAGCCTCCTGCGGTGCTGCCCCGAGCCTCGATCTGAGCTCTGATACCAGTTGAAGGAGTACGAGCGGAAGTGCGACGCGAGGGAGAGTGCGAGAAGAAGAGCACGACGATATGGTGAATTCGCTCTACTGTAATGTGTAGAGCATAGTGAGTTCTTATTAGGTTCTTACAAAAGAATATGTGTACATACCTGGCGGCCCGCCCACTTACCTGGGCGACCACATTGGGCTTTATACCCCAACATCTTATGCATCAGATTGTTATGCTTTGGCTGTGCCTAGCTTACATGATGTTGAGGAGCCTCTATCTTTTGATGAAGCACAGAATTCATAAAATTGGATGGCTGCCATGCAATCAGAATATGATGACTTATAGAGAATGACACATGGACTTTATGTGATTTGCCTCCTGGCAAAAAGGTCATTGGTACGAAGTGGGTTTACAAGTTGAAACGCAAACCGGATGGTGAGGTCGATCGCCATAAGGCTCGACTTGTTGCAAAGGGTTATGCACAACAAAAAGGCATAGATTATGAAGAGACTTTTGCTCCCACTTGTCGTATGACTATTGTGCGTTTTCTATGTGCATTGGCAGCTCATTTTGGTTGGGATGTACATCAATCAGACATTGTTACTACTTTCTTGAATGGTGACATATTTGAGGAAGTTTATGTAATGCAGCCTCACGGTTTTGTCATAAAAGGACAAGAGGACAAAGTGTGCAAATGTAACAAGGCTTTGTATGGGTTGAAGCAATCTCCTTGTGCTTGGTATGAGAAAGCTGACACTCATTTGGTTAAACGAGGCTTTCGTAACAGTCCAACAAAAAGCACATTGTATGTAAAGCGTGAGGATGATGTATTTCTCATTGTGGTTCTTTATGTTGATGATTTGCTGATCTTTGGACCAAATGAGAGACACATTGCTGAATTTAAGGCTGATTTGAATACTACTTTCAAGATGAAAGATTTGGGGCTGTTGCATCATTACTTGGGTATACAGTTTAAGCAGTGTGATGGTGGTATTGCCTTGTGTCAGAAAAGTTACATAGACACATTGCTATGTAAGTTTGGACTTGAGGATTGCAAACCTATTGCCACTCCCATGGAAACAGGTTTGAAGCTACATGATGCTGGCGATCCTGCTGATGTCACTCTTTACCAAACTGCTGTTGGCTACCTCATTTATGTATGCAACACGAGGCCGGATATTCAGTTTGCAGTCTCACAGGTCAGCAGATTTATGCATAGCCCAGGGTCTAAGCATTGGCAGGCTGTCAAGAGGATTTTCCGCTACCTTAGTGGCACTTTACATCTTGGCTTGTTTTATCCCAAGGGGGGATCATTGCCGCCAGACTTACATGCTTTTTCGGACTCAGATTGGGCTGGTTGTTTTGACACACGAGTGTCCACAAGTGGTTTTTGTTTCATGCTTGGCAGTTCATGTATATCATGGTTGAGCAAGAAGCAACCTACTGTGGCCACTTCGAGTTGTGAGGCTGAGTACAGGGCAGTCTTCAAAACTACGGTTGAGTGTGTATGGCTCAGACGCCTTATGGCTGATTTGGGTGTTGGACAGGACACGGCCAACACTATCTAAAATGACAGTCAGAGCGCATTGGCAGTTGCGAGGAACCCAGTTTTTCATGCTCGCACAAAGCACATTGAGGTGCATTACCACTATGTCAGGGAGAGGCTCTCAGCAGGAGAGATCAGCTTGGCTTATGTGCCAACACAGGACAACCTTGTAGATGTTTTCACAAAGGCATTGTCTCGTGAGAAGCTTGAAGCTTTCCACAAAGCTTTGGGCTTACTTCCCTTTGTGGACTGATCCTGTCCTCAGGGCATGGCACTTCCCTTTACTCATGTGCCAGCTCTCATTCACCGCATCACTCCAGGGGGGATTTGTTACCATATACATATGGTAGTGATGTGTGTGAACACACTAGGACCACCGGGGCATTTTTTCCCTCTTTAGGAGGTTTTTTCTCCCGTGCATTGTATTACGCCCATCACTCTAGGGCTATCTATCTTTCCATTGCACACTAAGTAACATACTCTCTATTGTGTGCCTTGAGCTTCCTTCGTCTTCTCCAAGCTGTGCGTGTTTCTCTGCAACCCTAATTCCAACAAAAACAAGCTGCAAACTTAGTGTATGTATTTTGTAACATGCGACTTATGCATAGGCGAGAAAAGTTATCCACACGTGTGTTTGAAAGCTTTGGACGCTTTCAAACACACGAAGCAATTACAAATAATCTCAACTCTAATGTTGAAATGGAATGGAATCTGGAAGAAATGTTCAGATATCGAAAAAATTCATGACGTGGTGCTTGTGATTGAGGGGAAGGATGAGCCATAAAGTTTGTACTATATTTATAAATAGTTTGGTAATGCAAAAGCTATGTGGAGTTCAGATCTATAATCTCTCTCTCTCTTTCTCTCTCATTGTCTCTCTTTCTCTCCCTCTTCTTTCTATCATTGTCGAAGAGAGAAAATAAGATTTACACAATTGCAACAACATCCAACATGTTCATTTGTTCCAACAAATAGAGATTCACATATCGGAAAGGAGGTTCTAGCTAAAAATATTAAGATTTAAGATACAAAAAGAGCTCATTATTGGTTAAGAGATTTTATTAGATCATGGGCTTTCTCCCCTAGAATATCATATATGCAAAATTTTGAATTGCCAAATGAATCGCTTGGACCAGCATTGCCTATCTCTTCTTTGATTATAGGCCCATATCTTGTCTCGTAACATGCCAACTTTCTTTCCAGCTATGCTATAAGAGCGTGCGGCATGGCTGGGTCTCTCCTTGACTTGCCACATCTATGCCTTGGGTTGCAAGCTACTCAATGACCGATGTTTCCTTGGGTAAATATGTGTAACCCATTTTGCGGGGAGGGTCTTCTTGATTGGCCTCATGTGCATGAACCTTCTCAATCGAGTGCCCTATGCCGAAACCTCCTGTAGTGGGACAATTATTCCAATCTACTTTGAGCCTCAATACATAATAACAACAACATTGTTGCACAAAGTAAATTTTCACTTGACTATTATTTGGTGGCGATCTATACTTGGATAAATCTTGAAAGCATATTTCTCGCGAGTACAATGTGTTGCAAATCCAAAACTTTTAAGAGAGAAGATCCCTTAGCATTTTCACTAACTCAAAACAATGTATTGTGTACGAAATGATTTGGGCACAACTACCTGAAGTGCCTGTAATTTAGTGGCTCTCTTTGAAGTTCTAATTCATTCTCTTGGGATGCAGCCAAAGCCCTAAGATTCCCTTTTGCCATCCGAATTTCTTCCTCTTTGTAAATTTGTTGTGCCAATGCGTGATTAAGAAAAGGATTATCAGGCTGCTATGCATTTTGGTTGGGAGCAATATCTTCCATATTTTGGTTGGGAGCAATATCTTTCAAAACAATAAACTTGAATGAGAAAAGTTTATATGTACTTCACAAAGAGAGATAGTTTAAAGGATTTTATAGATCCTACTTGAAATACTTTAAAACCCAAACTTGAAGAACTTTAAAGACTTAAGTCAAAATAATTTCAAAGATCTAGTCTGAAATAATACCACACATTGCACATCATCAATGGAAAAAAATATTTCCAGAATCGGTTACAACATGGTAGCCAACATTATGGGCTCCATTCAAACAAAGCTTTAAATCCTATATTTTAGGCCTATCTAAGGGTTTGGGGAATTTTCCACTAGTAGAAGTTTTGTTTACATTTTGCAAAAAATTATGCTTGGGGACCTTAGGGGGCTCTGGAATACACAGAACCAAGCACTTAAGACTATATGACAGACTATATACGTCAGACGCTTTGGTGAAAGGAGGAGGATTGGTGTTGATATTTTCAGGGATAGTCCATGTATAATCTCTCTCGAATTAAGCTCTACTTTGACGGTTGAGATTTGGGAGCTTGGGAAATATTGCCAAAGTGTTCGATGTTGTACTTTGTCCCCAGACCACGATCCCATCATACACTCCTCACTTGCCAAAATGTAGTAGAATATTTCTAGTGTGTAGGTCGGTGAATGAAATCGTGACTATGCACGAATTTTGTGAGCTTGGTAAATATTGCCAAAGTGTTCGATGTTGTACTTTGTCCCCAGACCACAATCCCAACATACACTCCTCACTTGCCAAAATGTAGTAGAATATTTCTAGTGTGTAGGTCGGTCAATGAAATCGTGACTATGCACGAATTTTGTGATTTGCAAAAGAGCATTGCAGATCGGCAAAATGTTGTCTATGAAATGTTGTACGGTTCAAAATGTGTGCTAAAACTCTTTGATTGCAGGCTTGCTTCCATCGTGATGGTAGGCTTGAATCCACTGGTCAAGGTGACCTCCATTCCAAAGCTTGAAGATCAACATGGGCCTTTTGCTATAATAAACAAGAGAATAGGGCAATATCATGCCATAGTGCTAGACTGTAGTAGTTGTTGCTTATCATGCCATAGTGCTAGACTGTAGTAGTTGTTGCCTCCTCTAGCACTGTTTGTAAAGTCGGCTTGCCTTATGTAGTCCTTGAAGATCTTTTCCGCATAGACAGAATCTTTGAGAGGGGATGGGCCACTGAAACTTGTTTTAACATTTGCAAAACGTTCTTCACCTAACTGGGGTGCTTGCAGGTGAAAGATAGACGGTTCAACAAGTAAGTGTAGGACAGGAGGATATGTAGTATCATCCAGGTGTACAGTTAAGGGCTTGGCACCTGAAGGAGGAGGCACATCCTCTTCGATCTTAGGACATTTAGAAGAGCCTTTGGCTCTATCCTTGCTCTTCAATTCTGAATGTAATTGTGACACAAGATTCATTCTCTCTCTGATTCCACGTTTGGCTTTGATTTTTGGATGAACCGTACTTTCAAAGCTTCTAATAACTTGGCCCAATAATTTCTTTATTGTGTTGTGCATAACTCTATTAGTGTACAAAGCTAGGTCAAATGAACAGGAAATGCATTCCACACTTTCAGTCAACACTGCTCCACAAGTTCAATCATAAAATCATCAAACTTTGCCTGAAGTGGATCAAATGCCGGACGCAAATGATTGTCTGAAGCTCCATAGAGTGATAAAATAAGAGCATCACGAATGATTTTGTGATGCTAATGCAATAACTTTGTCTCTACCATGACTGAAGCCTGAAAATGAACAAAGCAAAATAAATTAAGATAGATCTAGAATAAATATATAATTTTGACTTATATAATTGCAAATAGAAAAATATAAAAACATTTCATGAACTAAAATGCTTATTTACAATTCTTAAATGACAATAGTCCTCTTTGCAAAGCAACACAATGACCAATAACATTTGAAAATGAGCAACTATATGATATGGTACCTTTTTTTGTAGTGCGATGTGATGGTAAAAAACCCAGTAGTAATGAAAGCTCTAAAAATTCATAGCCCCTCCCCTGCAGTGTGACATGGTGGTTAGCAACAACCAAATATGAAAAATCTATTAAAACCAATCTCCCTACAATGCAGCGTGGTAGTTAGCAACAGCCAGGGACAAAATCTTTAAATACCTAACCCCTTCGTGCACTGCAGGCCCTAGCAACAACCAGAGATGGGGAATCTATTAAACCCAATCGACCTACACTGCAATGCAATTTTTAGCAACAACCAGGATTAAAGGATTTAAAATACCTAACCCTTTCTTGCAATGCAATGTGGGGATCGACAATAGCCAGAGACGAGGAATCTATTAAACCCAATCAACCTGCAGTGTGACGCAATGGTCAACAACAGCCAGGAACAAAGGATTCAAAATACCTAACCCCTCCCTACAGTGCAACACGGTGGTCAGCAACAGCCATCGACATGGAATCTATTAAACCCAACCTTCTTGCAGCGCGACATGGTAATCATCAACAGCCAAGAACAAAGGATCTAAGATATCTAACCCCTCCTTGCAGTGTGACGTAGTGGTGAGCAACAACAAGAGACAGGGAATCTAATGTTCATCCTAAGCTACTTCTTACAGTGTGACACGGAGGTCAGTAGTAGTCAGGGGCTAAGCGTCTAAAGTCTAAACCCCCCTTGCAGTGTGACACGAGGATCAACACAACCAAGGACAGGTGTCTAAACTCTATATCTCTTTGCAGTGTGACATGGGGGTCAACAAAGCCAAAGAGACGGACCTGACTAGCAAACTAACACTGAGGTGTGAGCAATGCTCCACAACAATAGTGCTAGCAAAGACAAAGCTAGAGAAAAAACAAAAAGAAGAATAAAAGATGATCACTTGCTGCTAAAAAGCTCGTAACATTCTCATGTTGTCTCTCTTTGTCTCTATCGTGTAAACGCCCTGTTCACACGGCAGTTCGAACGAACTATCGTGGTGCTTATTTTTGTAGAGTTTATATTTCAATCAAAATATAATTTGATTGAAATATATTTTATTCAGATATTTGCATACAATATGGATATAAAACATATAATGCCAAATTATACGTACAAGTTTTTTTGTGCGGACATATAAATGCAACTTAGCACATACATATATGTGTGTGTATGTATGTAGATTGAGAGATTGAGAGAGAGAGAGAGAGAGAGAGAGAGAGAGAGAGAGAGAGAGAGAGAGAGAGAGAGAGAGAGAGAGAGAGAGAGAGAGAGATGTGTGGAAGTAAACGTTCGCATCATGGATAATCGACCATGGGTGTTGAGTGAACATGAGCACACCAATCCTTGTTGGCAAACATATGATGTATCTGTGTAGCCCTTCTAGCTTCAATGCATGCCTCTAAATGCAAAACACCATCTGGAACGTTATTGATTAGGAGAATGTAAAGAGATAGAGAAGAAGAGATCCTGAGCCCTTGCAAGCACACATTCACTCACCCAAAAAGCACACATGCACATGTAGAGAGTGATAGAGCTTAAATTCTTCTTCATATTTTGCACGCCATAAATAGATAATATATATCTACCAAAATCAATAGGAACTACAACTCAAAGTAGTAGCTATGTAATGGTTGATATTGATTTACTAGTAGACTAGGTGCATGATAAGGAGCCATCCCCTGTCAAATGTGCAGTGGAAAAGGGTGAATGGGTCCACCTTTGCCACTCCTCTCCCCCCCCCCCCCCCCCCCCCCCCCACACACACACACACCAACAAACACAGCCGTCAGGCAAAACAAAAATGCTAGAGAGAGTGTGTAGCCCAAAATTTTGGCAAGCTCTCCAAGTCACCAATATGAATAAAGTAAAAGGTAGGTTTACATATACGGGGAACTCACAAATATGCCCACTAATAGAAAAAACCCCATGACTTGGTAAATATGCCAAAACTCTTAATACGTGTGAACTTCAAAGAAAGTGGTACAAACATTTACAAGGAAAACTACAAACACTAGAGACTCTGACCGCGAGAAACCCTAGGAATAGGGAGCTCACCTCTTGCTAGCCTATTAGGTGGGCAGCACAGTGGAATGTGCACCATCAATAAATACATCTACATCCAGTATGGCTAAGCATAGCCACAAAACACTGCAAAACACTAGAGGCTCTTACCCCGCAAAACCCTAGAAATAAGGGACTCACCTCATGCCAACCTATTAGGTGGGCAACACACTAGAATGGGAACCACCACAAAGCACCTACATTAGGTACGGCCAAACATAACCACAAAATTTTCCTCACTCCCTAATTTTCCCCATGATTTTGAGATGATGAAAATCAAAATCTCCCCACGAGCCGGAGTCAAAAAGGTCTGTGGATTGCTGCAGATGTCGCATCTCTATGGCCATCACCATCCCTGTGTAGCCTTGGCATGAGCATATTGCCAAGATGGTTGTCTTGGCATGAGCAACTACATTCCTGTGGGAATGGCCCTTGGTCAAAAACAAGGGCCAATTAAGGCCTTAAGTATGAACCCGGCACACAATCCATGGTGGACTACAGGCCGTCATGCGCAGAAGGAGGGAGAAAGGCATACCGCTCGCATAGAGGTTGTCAAAACAAGGCGGCCTTGTGTTGAACTTTTGCCCCCATACCGGTGCGATCCTATAGAGCCCATCCACGATCTATTTTGTGGTGATCCAACTTCGTTCCAAGCGGTGGTTCCCGCCCGTTTTTTGCAATACCTTCATCTTGTTCTCTTCCACGCAAGCAACCAGCCCCATGGCTCAATTCTCTGTTGGGACCCGGCTTTGTTGTATCCAAGGGGCCATGCCCACGTCTTGAGAGTTGAGGAGGGGGGGGGAGAGAGAGAGAGAGAGAGAGAGAGAGAGAGAGAGAGAGAGAGAGAGAGAGAGAGAGAGAGAGAGAGAACACATGCAAAGCCATGCAAGGCAGTTCTCCCCTCCTCCATAGCTTCCATCTCCCCTGAGCTTTGATACCAATGTAAGACTGAGAGGACTTGAGCATGCAACTCTTCACCTAAATATGCCCTATATAGGACATGCCTTGCTAACAATAGGACCCCCTTGACCGCATGTTTGTCTGCCCTTGGCATGCCGTTCGGTCTTACCCTAGGCCTGACATGATCCTAGACTATGTAACCACTCTTGATAAAGTGATGATCCGAAACTATGTAACCACTCTCGATTGAGGAACACATCTGCTCAATCCATATTCATGACAAAAATTCAAGGACGTGTGATACCCTTGAATCTCCAACAATATGTGTTTCTCTTTAGCATCATGGTTGTTAAACATCGCTACCATGTAACGGTGGAAACTCAAAGTCTGGGGCAACTTGAGCCGTTTCAGTAACTTATAGTTAATGAAATTGTGTGAAGCACCATTGTCCACGAAGATTTTCACTTTGAGACCTTGGATAGACCCACGCATACACACCAACTCATGTGGACCAAAGTTCGACTACCACATTGAGACCGTGATACAACACTCATGCATTGTTTTGGTTTGCGCTACCTCCACATTGGAGAAACGAGAGGAGGAATCAAGAGGCACCAATTGCACCATGTGAATTGCTTTCCCCTTCCCTTGGGCAGCTCTTTTCCTTTGGGATAATCCTTTTTTCCATGTCAACTCCCTAAACATGTAAAATATAATTTTTCCTTTTAGCCGTCTCAAACTCTTCATTATACAGAGGGCCCCTAGACCCCTTGGTCCCAAGGGGTCTAGGGAATTGCTTCATCCTTCATTGACCTTGGCTTTACTCACAACCTCATATCAACGAAGTTGGCCACTAAGCTGGGCATTCAAGTTTTCCAGATGGGAGATACTGTAACTACCGATGGGGCTTTCAAGGGACAACAAGCCTCCGTTACTCCCTTGATTAGGAATTTGAGGCTTCATGTCCAAAGCTACATCAACAAAGAAGACTTTTTCATCTCTCCTCTCCAAGATGAGGATGTTATCCTAGGTGCACCATGGGTCAATCGCATGGCTGCCAACATGAAGTTTCTTGAAAGGAGAATCTACTTTAACTACAAGGAAAAGAGTATGTATATAGATTTTAATGAGTCTGGTCGTACTATACCACTTGTAAATTCACCTGCTTTTGATAAGTCAATGAGAATCTCAGTTTCCTTGTACATGCTTTTTGTCAAAGAGTCTCTAAATGATGCTAATGTTTTAACAAAACAATGTGGTAAAGTAGAATTAGTTTTGTCTAATTTTCTAAATAGATTCCAAGATGTATTTATCGATGACATCCCTATGGAGTTACCTCCAAAATGAGGGGACGATGATCATATGATACAGCTTCTACCCAGGAGCTCACCGCCTAATAAGCCTCCTTATAGAGTTTCTCAAGGTCAACAAGAGGAGATTATGAGGCAAGTACATGAGCTAGTAGACAAAGGGGATGGTGAGGCCTAGCTCCTCTCCCTTGTGTTCTCCAGTCCTTTTAGTGAAAAAGGAAGATGGTCATACCTCATGTGTATGGACTATCAAGCACTAAATCGTATCACTATCAAATACAGATTTCCCGTATCTCGGGTAGAAGATCTATTTGATAAGCTACAAGGTTTGACCTACTTTAGTAGGATTGACCTTAAAAGTGGCTATCATCAAATAAGAATAGTGAATGAAGATATCGTAAAAACCATGTTCCGTACAATGTTTGGTTTTTCTGAATATCTTGTCATGCCTTTTGGTTTGACAAATTCTCTAGCCACGTTCAATCGTTTAATGGATAAAAATTTTAGGCCACCCCACCGCAAGTTTACTAAAGTGTTCTTAATGATATCATCATCTACTCCAAGTCCTTGAAGAAGCACAAGCAACATCTCCAGGTAATTTTTCAAGCTTTGAGGGAGAATAAGCTTTTTATCAATTAAAAGAAGAGTGAATTTTTCCTTCAAGAGATTCAATACTTAGGTCATATTATCTCTCAAGATGGTACCCGTATGGATCCATCAAAGTTGGAGGTAATAAAAGCATGGCCTAATCCAAGGAATCCACATGAGCTACAAAGATTTATTGGTATGTGTGCATACTATAGACGCTTCATAGCAAAATTCTCTCAAATAATAGGGCCATTACATGACTTAACTAAGAAGAACGTTAAGTACTCATGGACTGCTAAAGAATAAAATTCTTTTGACAAGCTCAAAGAGAAGCTACCTCCTAACCAGTGCTTATGCTTCCAGATCTCTCTCAAAGCCATTTGAGGTCCAACGTGATGCTTGTGGTGATTGCCTTGGAGCAGTTTTGAGTCAAGAAGGGCATGCCATAGCATATGAGAGCCGAAGGCTCAATACCGATGAACGGGTCTTTGGCATATATGAAAAATAGCTTTTAGCTATTCTACCGACAAAAAAATGATGTGGGTAAATTTTCTTTTGTAATTTAATTTTCATATTTCTCACATTGCTGGTAAGAACAATCAAGTGGCCGATGCAATATCACGACGATCAAGGGTAAATGCGATGTGTATAGCAACTCACAATGACCTATCCTCCATGTTAGATGAGTAGGCTACTGACACTGATTTTAAAGATATAATGTCAGCCCTTGCCTTAGGGAAGAAAGAGGAACCATTCACCTTGCAGGATGGTTATCTTCACCATGGCGGCAGGCTATGTGTTACTCACTCCCTTCATGAGAAAATCTTGTATGAATCCAATGCTCCTACCTATGCAGGGAATTGAGGGATTCAACCCACTCTTTGAGGAGTAGAAACATACTTCTATTGGCCTACCATGAAAGTGGAGATACAAGAGTATGTTTCAAAATGTGTGGTATGCCAAAAGACCAAGTATGATAGAGGGAAATAACCTGGATTACTCCCGCCATTGCCCATCCCTGATTCTTCGTGGGAAAGTATATTCATGGATTTTATCTTTGGATTACCCAAGTCTATCTATAGGAATACAAAAATATGGACAATAGTCGACAGATTTAGCAAGAAATCACACTTTATTCCAATAAAAAAGACTATTAAGGCACACCCAATGGCAACCCTCTTCATATCATAGATTTTCAAACACCATGAATTTCCAGCATCCACCGTGTTAGATAGAGATCCTAGAATGACTAGTAACTTCTGGAAGGGTCTCTTTGAAAATCTAGGTATAAGATTGAATTTCTCTTCAGCCTATCACCCACAAACGGATGGCCAAAGTGAGATATCCAATCTTACAATTATCGATCTAATAAAGATTATGTTACAGAAGTAGATCAACACTCACAATGGGAGAATTACTTCCCCCTTATAGACTGTGCGCAAAATAATAATGTCCATACTACTACGGGAAAGGCACCTTTGAGATCATAGTGGGAAAGTCCCTTTCTACTTAAAGTACGTGGAAAGATCTTCGCTGCCAATGAGTATAGCTGCGACCTACAAGAATATTTCCTTAAGGAGGCTATATCCATCTCTCAACCAAGGAAAAAAGTTATTGCTGATAAGCACATAAGGGACTTAACGTTCAAAGAAAATGATTGGGTCTTACTCAAGTTTCCCAAGGCTTGATTGAGACAAACAACGAGTAAAAATTCAACGGGCCATCAAAAGTATTATGCTTAACTAGAAAAATGATACTATGGTCCCTTTCAAATATTGAATCCAATCAATGGCATGCTTATAAACTCAAGTTTCCCAACCATTGGCTCATACACAATGCTTTTCATGTGAGCCTATGCAAGCCTTACAAAGGAGAGCCACCAACAAACCCAATTCTTGAAGACCCCGAGAAATCAAATATCAAGGAGAGGTGCTACGACACGAAGCTATCCTTCGACATGAGGACAAGGTACTACGACATGGTAAGATTATCCAACGGTATCTTATTAAGTTCAAAAATGATCCTTTTGAAGATGCTAGATGGATGCAAGGAATACAGCTTAAGGATAGAAAGAACCTTGTTAATGCTTACAATGTTACATTAGAGTAAGCAAATGTAGATGTTTCTTTTAAACGATCAATGTTTTTGTCTTATAAGAATAATTCTCTTTTTATTGTGCACAAATTTAAGTAGTATGCATGCTTAGAATCATGTTTGTGTTGACAACGTCTCTCAAACACCAAGTAGAAATTGTCACTCTCCTTTGGAACTATGATATGGACTAAAGAGCAGACATGCTTGTGGTAGCTAATTCTCCCAAGCCCCAAATGGATTAGTCATCCATCTTGGAATGATGTCGTAGGGTAAAAAGGGATCCTCTACCCGCTAAGAAACATAGACTAATGACTAAGGCTTTATCTCCTCTACCTCATAGTCAAGGACAACTATGATTTCAAGAGAGAGGTAATGTCATAAAATCTAATATCTAACTAACCTAAATTATTTTCTCATACTAAGCTAATAATTTAATGTGGGAGAATAAATGGGAACAAGAGTTAAAATATGGACATGTGCTTATGGATCTATCTCAACACGAGACCAAAGTCAATGGGTCCAAATGAGAGATGGTCTGTTAAAGAGCAATGCTAGCTAATGGAGCTTGAAAGACCTTAGGGTTAAATTCATTAAAGACATCCAAAGATTAGTGTTAAAAGTCCTTAGACCTAGGACCTTAGGCAAGCTAGGGCTGAGCTTGAGGTGGGAACCCCGGCCCAAGCTTAAGGTGCTTGTCGTGCTTGCTGACTAAGGTGCTTGAGGTGCTTGCTAACTAAGGTTCTTAAGGTTCTTGTCATGATTGATGATTAAGGTGCTTGAAATGCTTAAGGTACTTGGGGGCTAAGGTGCTTGAGGTACTGAAGTCAAAGCAAGGCCTACAAAGGAGGGGGTGAGCCATGAGAGTAGGGGATGGGGTTCATTGACCACTCCCTCATCCAAAGGGCACCCCTTGCTCAAAGAGGCAAAAGGGACACATGTAAAGCCCCTAGCTAGGTTGCCCTCATGGTGTGCCTAAAGCCTATTGGTTGATCCTTAAAGAGGTCCAATGAGAGTTCAGCTAAGTGAATTAATTGTTTAAGTATTTATCAAGCCCTCTCTCTCAAAGGGGAAAGGAGGACACTTGTACAAAGGCTACATCTATTGCTAGTTGTGACTAAGGCTTGTGATTGGCTAGGCATGAGAAAGCAAATGAGCCACAAGCGTGAGCTAGAAGAGGGGGTCAACCATGCAAGTAGAGGGCTATCTTGAGGGGGTATACTCTCTCCCACATACTCACACACACTCTCATTATATGATGCTAAGTGCAAGAACTTCATCTCCTTATCCAAGCTTGTTGAGAAGTTGAGAGCCTACACCAACACTCTTAAGAGGCTATGGAATGCAAGTCCAACCAAGAGCCATGCTTCAATGCTTCCTATTATATTATGCTATGCAACAAGAGTGATGATAAGTGAGGAACTATTTCTTTCTTGTAAGAATGCTTCTTCTTCCTCTTCCCTACCCTCATTCCCTGCTAGCTCTCTCCACCTTCGAAGGTGTTTAATGTCTTGGGACTGAGGCTGAGGACAAGTTAAAAGTTACGGGCATAATTGTGGTGCATGAATCTCTCTATCTTCATTGCACCATCAAGGTCTCAACGAACACAAATCTTGTATTGTACTAAGTCTCTCTTTATGGGAGAAATTATAATACAAAAGCCTTTTGGAGGGGGGACCGGCTCCACATAAATCAGCCCTCAACTGTTATCAAGTTCTCTAATTCTCTCTTTGCAAAGTATTGTTCATGCTAAGTTAATAAAGTATAATGGTTATGTTGCTACCTCTATGGCAAGTTCACCCTATATTTTCTCAAAGTAGTCTCATAAAAATCTCACTACAATTCTCTTAATTATGCTATCCTCAAAGTTCATAAACCATTTCCATTACACATTAATGGTTTCTTGAATTGTTGGTTTGTGTGATTGCGGGGGATGGGTATGGAGATAATCCTTTGAAGGCTAGCAGATGCGTATAAACCATTCTTTATCACTTCCTAAATCAAGTTAGGGAGCAATCCCATGGACTCGAGTGGAAAATCAAGAATTAGAGAGCCATTGCACACTTTGAAGAAATTGGTGTAGATTTCCATACGGTCCTTTTTCTAGACAGGGTCTACCAGAGATAGATCATGTGCTTAGCCATGCTTTGACTAGTAGGCATACCAGATGTTGTGCTTGGTACTACCTTGGTTGATGTGTAACTCAAAATTCTATACTTGGCAGTGTCTGGGTTGATATTTAATCCAAATGTGGTGTGCTTCAGAAAGCACAAAAAGTGCTTGAGGAGCTTTTTGAAATGTCGTCTCTTGCAGGACATTGATAGTGAGATATGCTAAAAGATTGTTCTTTTCAATTAAGATAAAGTTGTTCTTTGCATTGCCGTAGTTGAAAAAATGTATGCCTAATGTGGTGTCTGAGGAAAGCAGAAAAAGTCCTTGATGGGATTCCCACCGAAATGTCAACATTTGGTACGCATTGATTGCGGTATATGTCCAACATGGTTGAGGCAAGTACATCAAGTTGTTTACACGATGCTAAGGGAAGGCCTTTCTTCAGATGCTATCATCCATGCTTGCACCTTGAAGATGAGTAGTTCTATGCAAGAGACATTTTCATAATGTGTCTTTCACAGTTTCCCATTCTTTGCAAAGTATTGCATTTGTTCCACTAATTTATTCTCAACATGTTGAGATAATTCACGATAAGATGGTTAAGTAGGGATAGTGGGATGAATATGTCATGCTTAGTAGTGCTTTGATTGAATGCATATGCTGACCGAGGAGCTGTTGGTGAGAGATGTGTTCGACAATACTTTGGATGATATGTAAGCCAAAAGGGGTGTACCTTAGAGGTGACCGCCCAAGGGCAAATAAGAAGGCCACCCAAAATAAATAAAATTGGAGGTTAAATGTGAATAAAGGGAAAAAAAGATGGCGAAGAGGATGTTGGAAATGAGCAGAGGCAAGAGAAGAAGCTTGTGTGTCTGTAGGGGCCCGGTAAATGCTCATTTGCCTTCGCAGCTGAAGCAAAAGTTTCTCAAGATACCAAGGTGCCCCTATTTGGCCCTATTATTTTGGTGCAGATCTAAGTCAGGCTTGCTACATCACCAAGAGGTGTTTTCTGTGAAAGCGTCACTATTGCAGAAAGGGGCCAAAAATAGAAAAGAGGGGATACACATGCAAAATTAGGGGTGAGCAATGAATTGTTTTTTGGGGGGGGGAGGGGAAGGATTGCAGGGGTCTCGGATTCAAAGCTCCATAGATTATCTCTTCAAGCTCCCATACTAAACTCCATAGCTCTATGGATCGCCCTCTCAAAGCCAGTAAATCTCTCTCTCCCTCGTACTCAGGGGCATAGCTCTCTCTTTCTCCCCTCATACTGAAGCTCTCACATATCTCTCTCTTGCTCAAGCCCTGTAGCTCTTCATATCTCTCTACCTTGTGCTTAAGCTCCATAGCTTTCTTTTTACACTTGAAATTATCTCTCTCTCTCAAGTTCACATAAAAGGGGAAGGAAGGGAGAAGCAAGGTAAAATCTAGAGGTTCTCAAGAAGTGGGGAGACAAGCTTGGGATTGGAAGGAATAAGTTAAAGGGGAAGCTTGAGTTCCAAGGGAAGTTCCGGTGAAGCTCACGATCCAAGGACTATGGCCTGCAACGTTCCAAAGCTTGGTACACGAGTAGCTTGTGATCATTGCAGGCTCAGGTGCATGCCGCCAATGATATCTTGAGCATGCGATCAACAAGAATCAAATTTATGATCTTTGGAGGGCTAGACAATGGATATTCAACATTTTTAAATGCTAGTGCTCAAGATTCTACGTTACCTAGGATTTTTTATAGTTTTTTTTTGTGATTATTGAGGGTCAATCTCGAAAACACTTTGTATATATTTGAAAATTGAATGAATTCAGGGTTTGGTTGGATCTATATTACAATTCTGTCTTCGTTTTAGTCTTGTTGCCTCTATCTCTCTCAATTCTCTCACAGCCAAAAGCCCGACGCTTTCTCGATCGACCTAGAGAACCATGCACTATGACACGCATATTAATTGGGATTTTTTTTGTTTGAACACACCAAACCATTTGACATTAGTGACCTGCTTCCACTTTACCATTTTGGGATATAAACCCTTCATAGAAAGTGTAAGGACACGGGTCCTACGGGCAAGGCCATCGGCACGACCGAAAAAAGTGTACACTAGGGGGAGGCTATAAGATAGCATGGTTGGGTGGACACTAGCTCAATTCATTACTCCGATTCTTTCAGTGGTATTTGAGCTATTTTGGGAAAGGGAAAAGCGGGTTGCATGTGCATGCAACACACATCTCCTCTCCCATGATCCTCATGCAATAGGCGAGGAATACAACAACTCACAATGCAACAAAAGAGAAGACAAGCACCACGTCCTATGCACAGCACGAGGACAACAGTGAGTAGTAGCACCCACCCACGATCGCGGCCGTTAAAGACGGGTGACCAAGGAAAACTCGATTGACAAATCTACGACACAAAGGCTTTATTGGCATCATCAGCTGCACGTGTAGGAAGGTCCTCTAAACCCTTGCATGACGGAGGGTTAAACCCACCCTATGAGGGGAAGAGGCGAACACCCTACCATACAAGCTATTGAAACTTGTTGTATACAACAAGTGTATAAAACAAGGAAAGATAACACACTTGAGTTGACAAAGAAGGCTAGAAGGAAAGGAAAGCTACAAACCTACAAACCTACAAACCTAAGGAAGTAGTTTCACCCTTCCTTTTCACTCCTTAGAGAAAGACAAGTTTTCTTCCAAAATTCATTCTTCTTCAAGAAATAAGCTTCACAAGTGAACAAAAGCCTTCACAAAAACGACGAGTTTTTGTGAAGAATCAACGAAGGAAAAACAAGACATGAAGCACTACAAATTCCACAAGGCGAGGATCGCATGCAACACAAAAGTTGTTGAGCATAAAAAACACATTGACTTCAAGCTTTACAGTACAAGTTGACATTTTTCCTCTCTCTCTACATTACGTGTGTTTACCATGACCAGCGAAGATATCCCATATACACACACTTTTGATTTTGAGCATGCACATAAAAACCCGGCAACCACGGGTGCTGTCGACATCAATATGCATGACAGTGATGGTCTAGGAGATCATGGCCTTGTAGATATGGCTGATTTCAAGACTTTGGAAAATTGCCAAAGCGTACTTGAACGTAGCCTCTTTGCATTAAATGCAAATGTTACAAACCTTAATGAGTGCCTTATGATATTTATGAATTCACAGACGGCTCAAGGAGCCCAAGCTAGCACGGTTCAATGAACCCAAGCTTGCATGGTTCAAGGAACCCACGTTCGCACGACTCAAGGAGACCATTAGGCAAGTGCTTCAGAAGATGCAGAAGGTAGCAATGCATTACTTAAGAATATCACCATTCCTCAATTTCACGGTGAAGAGCGTGATAGCAAACAAGGATGCAGTCTATACGTTCTTACACAAATAGAGTGATATTTATAGGCTGAGACACGCCCTAGATATTGAGACAGTTGTGGAAACAAGTCTTTCTTTTAAAGGCAAGGGATAAAGTGGTGGATGACATTTCTAATAGATGCTCGTTTTCAGTCTTGGGCTGCATTAAGCTTCTTTCTTCAAAGAGTTTTTGGACTCCAGTGAAGAAGATAAGAATTGGATAGCATGGGATGCATGCCGCATGTCTGGCCTCTATCTCACTCACTATCTTTCTAAGTATCAAGAAATCATATTAAAAATAGAAGGTTTAGATGAATTCCAAAAGATACGGGGTTTTGATAGGGGTCTTGACAAAGACTACCATCTTCATGTCAAGACCCAACATCCAAAAACTTTGAAAGGAGCCATTGCTCATGCCCAAATGTATGATGATGACCAAGAGAGGAAGGGAAATGTTCCCTACTCTAAGAATACTTTTTTGAAGAGCAATTCGGCTAAGAGCCAATGGCGAGGTAGATCTCCCACACGTTCCAAGAGGAACAAGAGAAAATCTACCTCTCCGAACCCTCAAGAGGCTAAGAAGCCTAAGCAATCAGGAGATACTCCATGTGGGTGTCTCAGAACTGCCGATTTTGAGCGTGCAAAGAAACACATTTTTTGTTTCAAATGTCTTTTGAACCAACATAACAAGAAGGATTGTCCTCTTTTGCAAGGTAAAGAAAAGGCCGTGCACACGGTGCAGCGCCTCACATTAGATTCATTTCCTAAATATTATGTTGTAGAGGTTCTTCATATGGAAGAAAAGCACAACTGTTGTGTGCCTGCTTCAATGTGGCAGCCCACCTTCGGCCTCCATGAGTTGATTCGCATGCATGGCATTATTAATGAGCAACGTGTTTGTATTTTAGTGGATGATGGTGCAACTCATAACTTCCTGAACTATAAGCTAGTCAAGAAATTGAAGCTTACACAGACTCCCTACTCTCACAAGTATGTGGTAGAACAGATTTCTGGAAATGATAAAGAAGTATGGGACATGGTAGTTCAAGGGGTTGAACTTATTGTTTAAGATCATACAATGACCCTTGGGTTTCAAGTTATGAACATGGATCGTGCTTATGTAGTTTTAGGACGAGAGTGTCTACATGGTTTAGGAATCACATTGCATACTAGTTACAAACACAACTCGTTATCCTTTATGGCCAATGGTAAACATGTGCTCTTTCTTGGTGAGAAAAATATATCATATGCACCTCTTATATGTATAGACGAGCTTTTTATTTCACAGAAAGAAGATTTAATAGATGAAGTCTTTTTGTGTTACTGCTTGTCTCCAAGTCTTATGAATTCTCAAGAGCAAAGTGCTGTGGATTCTAGTTATGGTATGCAAAGTGCTAACAAATTTAAAGAGCAAAGTGCTCTCAATTCTAATTATGTTGAGCAACGTGCAACTGTTGTAAAACAAACATTAAAGGAATTACAAGATTCTCCATCCAACATAACTCTAGTTTACTTTCTCCTTTTGCACGGCAAAAACTGACTCACTTACTCACGAAGTATAGTGATGTATTCTCAAGTGATTTATCGTCGGGTTTACCCCTACACGTGATGTGCATCATGGCATAGATGTCCTATCGGGCACTAAACCGGTGAGTAAACCACCTTATCGTATGAGTGTTAGTAAGGCCAAGGAGGTTGAGTGTCAGAGTTGGCTGACCATCTCGCCCGTGGTTTCATTAGACCTAGCACTTTGCCTTGGGCATCACCAATTCTATTGGTAAAAAAGAAAGATGGTATTGTGTGCATGTGCGTAGATTATCGCGGATTAAATGCCATAACCATCAAGAACAAGTATCCTCTGCCTCGAGTGGATGAGTTTTTTTATCAACTCCATGGGGCAAGATACTATACAAAAGATAGATCTTCATTCAGAATACCACCAGGTGCGTATCCTTTTGAAAGATATCTCTAAGACTGCCTTTAGAGTTTTTGGTTATTCCTTTTGGTTTAACCAATGCTCCAACTATATTTATGACACTCATGGATAGTGTCTTAAGACTGAAGATGAACACATAGAACACATACGATTAGTGTTCAAACAACTACAAACTCACACCCTGTATACTAAGCCAAGCAAGTCTAATTTTCTCTCAAATAGAGATACATTACCTCGATCATGTGATCTCTTATTCTGGCATCAAGATGGACATTGACAAGGTCGCTGCCATTCTTCTCGATGGTGACATCCAATCACAGTTGAAGAGCTTCAAATCTTCTTAGGCATGGTTGGATTTTATCAACAACATATCCGTGATTATGCCAAAATCGTTGTTCCTATGACGGATCAACTTAAAGCAAACGGTCAAACATTTTCTTGGGAAGAATCCCGACAATGCAATTTGAACAACTGGAGGTAGCTGTAGCCACTATTCCCATCCTAGGTACCATTGGCCCACTTAAGCCGTTTGTGGTAGAGACTGATGCTAGCGATAAAGCAATTGGTGTGATACTTCTCCAAGAGGTAAGACCTATAGTCTTTGAAAGTAAAAAGTTGGATAGAGCTCAAAAGAATTATTTCGTCTATGAGAGAGAGCTATATGCCATAGTTCACACTTTACGAAAGTGGCGACGCTATTTATATGGTGTCAAGTTTGAAGTGGTTTTTCACCACCCTGAGAGTATAAAATGTTATACTACTGAAACGGACTTGAAGGGTCAGATGGACGGAGATCCTTAAAGAATATGATTGTAAGCTATGATATTGCAAGGGGCGATATAATGTAGTAGCGGATGCACTAAGCCGGATGCTTTAGATTAATTCACTTGCTTTCTGGAAATAAAGAGTGAATTTTTAGAGTCATTACATGGAAAATGTGCACAAGATCAATCATATGCTAAAGTGTGGAGTGTAGTCTTAAGAAGGGATCCCTCACACTCACATGTCTTTGCACGACCAGATCAACATGTTTTTGTACACACATATAAAAACTCCAACACACAGAGGTTCCACCCCTACTCAAGACAAGCTTAAGTGATGGAAGAATTTTTCCATTGACGATGGCTACTTACTTCACAAGGTTAGAGTATGTGTGCCAAAGGATTGAGACACTAGGCACCAAATATTATTTGAGCATCATGATAGTCCAAGTGGTGGTCATCCATGTATTCAAAATTCGTATGCCTTAGTTCGATGGAAATTTTCTGGCGAGGCTTACATCATGATGTTCAAAAGTATGTACTGAATTACCAAAAATGCCAAGTTAATCAGGTAGAGCATCTCAAGGTAGGTGGCCTTTCACAAGTTCCACAAGGTAAGTGGAAGAGTATCTCTATGGATTTTGTAGTAGGACTACCTAATACAAATCGTGGCCATGATGCCTTATGGGTAATTGTAAACCGTCTAACAATGATGTCTCAATTCATTCCCACTAAGACTATGATTAAGACACCAAAATTAGCATGCCTATTTATAGAGAATATATATAGACTCTATGGTCTTCCAGCTAGTATCATTAGTGATAGAGATTGAAAGTTCAATAATCACTTCTGGAGAGCTGTGTTCCAAAAGTTGAAAACTATACTTAATCTTAGTACGACTGATCATCCACAAACAGATGGTCAAGCCAAAAGGGTTTATCAAGTGCTAGAGGATATGCTACGAGTATGCATTAGCAAGAAGCAAACCAATTGGGAAGACTACTTGCCTCTATTGGAAGTTACTTATAATAGTTCAAAGCATGTGACTACAGGGTTTAGTTTATTTACGCTTTTAGACGGTTTTCAACCTAGATCACCTGTTACAGTGGGGTTGGCTACGGAGAAGATACAAAACGTGAAGTATTTTCTCCAAGACCATTTTGATATGCTTCGAGTTGCTCGATAGAATGTTAAACAAGCGCAAGATCGATATAAGAAGTACGCAGATGAGCATTGCCATCTTGCTACTTTCCAAGAAGGAGAAAAGGTTTTCCTCAAGGTTCTAGAGCATTCAAACATTTTGAAGACGGGAAAAGTTGCTAAACTTTCACCACGATATTGTAGACCGTTTACCATTCTCAAACGTATAGGTCAAGTGGCATATAAGTTAGTGTGCGCTCCTTGCCGCACTGTTGAAGCAAGGGACTTGCCGTTACACCGTGTGCGACCCATAGACGGCTCCAAGCACACAACTAGCTTAACTAGTAAGCTCAAAAGAGGGCAATGGTGTGTCACTCACCGTTCTATGCTCCTGCCGTGGAGGATTCCTCGCCGCGAAGAAGAAGGAGACGCCGCTACGTCGCGCTCAACCGCTTCACCGCCGTCGTGCCGCCGCAATGCTCGATCGCACTCTCTCTCTCTCTCTCACACACACAAGGAGTGAAGAAGAAGAAGATGGAGATGGAGATGGAGCAAGAGCACTCTTCTATTGCACAAATGAGAGAATGAGTGAATTTTAGGTTTAGTTGGCTTTTATATGAGCTCACTCCATTCACACTTGGGCGCCCATTCTTAGCCAACTAATCCCTTGAATGTCCCAATTAGATTGCGCCTCTCATCGGCGATCACTCTTACCCTTTTCCTATTGGTCCGACAAGCCCGGTACTTGACTCTACCAAATACATACTACACGTCCGTCGTAGGTGATGGGTGTCCGTGAGCCGTGAGGGTTAACATGCCCCCCTTCCTGATGTAGATTCCGTCCTCGGAAGCTATTGAGTTGAAGCTCTTTCGTCGAGGTGGAAGAGCATTTGAGATGAATGTCCTTAGCCTTCTTCAGTCACTGCAAAATCAAACAACATTGGCACAGTAATTGCATTCTCATAAGTGATTAAAAATCATCTGCAGTTTTAGGTAGACAAATTGATTGGTAAAAGAATTTCAAACAATTTGTCAGCAATGAACATTAAATTGCAATGTAATCAAATGCATAAACAGATGTAAAGGTAAAAAATTAAACAAGTCTGGGGTCGCTAATTTGACGGTCGAAAGGCACTAGAGATCGAATATTAATACCATGGGTAAGCTTCTTAATTTTCTCTGGTCAATTAAGTTGTTTAATCGCGAGAGCCAAGTATTCATGTTCGAGGGCTGACTAGAGGCTATATCTAGAAGACCTTGTAGTTAAGCTACCATAAAAGGAATTTCTCATGAAATCATCGCCTGACTGATTACTTTTTCTTTGACCCCCCAAGTCTTTTCACAGTGATTCAATTTTGATGTGTGTGCTTATTTTGTATGCCTTGGGTTTTTTGCTTTTCAAGTAAAAGCGCCCATACTGGGAACCTCTACGGCTCTAGTACCATAGGCAATACATGTGAGTGAAGTACCAAATCAAGATGAGATTTCTCTTCCAGCTTAAGATTTTATAGTGTGGCACTTTGATTTTTTGTTTGTTCATTTTCAGCATTTTAATTTTGTAACTTTGGGGGGTCGTATAACACTGATACACCTCCCCAGGCTCATCACACTAGTAAACTCCCTTTATAATACTTAAGCTAAAGGTCAATAGGGTCAAGCCCACTAGAAAGCCCTTGTACATTTCACACAATGCTGCCTAAATCGGATTAAGAACCTAAGTAACCATTAATTATTAGGAAGGCATTCCCCATGGTATTAAGAGATGATTTCTAATACCTAACTTGGTTAAACTAGCTTAGTCGGACTGCTTGATTTTTAAACTTAGACAAGTGATTATGACAAAAAATTACATTGAATAAATGTTTGATACTAAGCAAATGCGGTGAATATTAGGCTACCAATCGCAATCAAAGCAGACAATCATAGATGCAAAAACGATAAGGGGCAATGGTAATGACAAGAAACACCTGTTTGTGTCGATGGTCGCGCTTGATTTGAAGAGTGAGTCGAGATAAAGATTCCATGAAGGTCCAAATCCTATCAATAGCAACACGCTCCTGTACACACTAGGAAACAAAAGGAATACCTCCAGGAGGCACATTAGTGGGAAAAGGTACCAACACTTATTGAACACAACAAAAAACATAAGGAACTCTAACCTAATTATTTGTACTCCCCCTAGAGAGTCAAGGGAATAGGATATTGTAGAGGTTGGGGGGAAACCCTAAGGCTAAACCCCTATCCTCGTCGTCGAGATAAACAAAGTCATCATCCATGAGACCATATGTGCCATCCGTGTAGTCGTGTAAATTTTCTTCTTCATCATAGGTGCCCATGTTTACTAAGAAGGTCACTAGACGCCTATAGTCATCTTGGTCAAAAGGGTAGGCTTTTGCAATGGGAGAAACGCTCTCTACTAAGTATGGAGCTGAGAGGCTACACCCCAAAGTACTCCCTCTCGTATGTATTATTATAAGAGCAGTCTCCTAAGAGTAGAGTAGATCGTTTTCTCTTCTACTCTTAAGGTTCTATACCAATCTCCAGCCTTTCCGCTTAGGGTCAAACTCAAAGCCTTACACTTATGTAGCTCATTGTGCTCTTCCAAGGAATCGCACACATGTTCAAAGACTTCCATATGCTTTCTAGCATCTCCGTCTCCACTGAATTTCTGTGTGAGCTTAGCTACTTGAACTGCCTTGCTCCTAGGCTCTCTATCAGGTGCACTACGCATGTTTTCCGCAATAGAGAGACCGATAGTTTGAGAAAATGCTGCCAAATCTCCTATTTGAGCAGGTATAATGGGTGTATGTGCTCTTGGAACCACATGTGACATGGGAGTTGGCCTTGGCCTTGGCATACGCGCGGCTCTTGGGTCCCAAATTTCGTATGGTGGTGTACCAGACGGTGGTCCAAAGTTTACAGGCGTGGCCCTAGGCATAGGGGGTGCGTGCTATGGCATGTTATTATTAAATGGCATGGCTCCACTTGTATAAGAGCTTGGATAATTCCATTGTGGATTGTAAGCTCTTGGAATAATCGGAGGTGTAGGAGCTACATGAGGCTGAGGTACGACAGGTGCACATGATTGATACATACATGTAGGTATAGTTGGGGGCACTGTGCTACTAGGCATCGGCGCCATGTTAACAAATGAACTCCATGGTGTACTTCTTGTCATGCTCACCATTGGGATATGCATGGTAGCCGTAGTGTCATTAAGAGAAAGATGAGCTAGATCTGGGAAGGTAAAGCTGCCACTTGTGGGCTCAGATTGTACTGAGGCTCCTGGCGAAACAACATATGGAGGATCAATGGGGCTCACTGAGGGAGTCTCCATTTGTGACAGGGTTGGTTGGTTGGTCTTTCCCGTATCCAAGAATCTCATTAGGCCTGTTGAAGGCATGTTGATCCCTGTGTTCTGTCTTTCTAACTCGACAATCCTATGGAGGACATCACAGACTTTCTGTTGTTGCTCATCTATGCTAGTACCACCCGATGTGGATTGTAGAACATCTAACCAACCCACATGATAGGTGTGTCCTGTGTACCGATCAGGTAAAGCTTCTGCTTGTAGGTCATACTCCCAATTTTCGTTTAGGAATATCCCATCTAGGCCTGGCGTGCTGGAGGTTTCCCTTGAAGTGGAAGAATTATTGCTCCCCATAGCTAGCCCCTCCGTGACTGCTACCTTGGGAGCACTCGGTTGCTCGGCTGGCATGATTGTTGTCATAGGAGCCTTTGCTTTCAAGGCTCGACTTTGTTCTAGCCCTCGTAGGTTCTCAATTTCCCTCTCCCTTGTTGCTTGCATATAGCGTTTGATCTCTTGCACTTCGGCAAGACTCCTACCATCGGGTAGTAAAACCTCAGAGGGAGATAGTCGATCAAGAGGTGCAGTGGATGGAACATTCATATGCACACTCTCAAGAAGCATAGGGTCCATTTTAGGCATGAATGACAAATTTACTTCCCCACTCCCTTCATTTATTTCATTAACCGCATGTTCGGAGCGAGTAGCTCTACTAAGGGTCTCTTTTAAGCGGCTAAATACACTGGACCCGGGCCGTGGGCCCATGGCATGCATGTCTTGACTTGAACTATCAGGGTTTGGTGTAGGATACCCCTCCATGACTTCGTAGTCAGAGGAAGAATCACTAGACGCGATATGAGGATCTTGGGTCGCGCTACCTTGAGTCTCGGCCGAAGGTCAAGAACCTAGGGTGGAGGAATAATGGGTGCCCGCGTAAATGGAGGCACTACCAATATGCTCGTGCTCTAACACTCGTCCAGAGCGTAGGTTCATATGACTTGGATCCCCTAGAAGTGTCAGTGAGGGCCCGTGAAGGCTGCTCACCTAGTAATTTTGGGTGTTTTGCAACCCAAGTCTTTTCTTATATATTTATTTTTTGATTTTTTGGTCCTTTTTTTCTGACCCAGCTATAGAATAGAACGTATGATAGCTCAAAACGAGCGTCTCGGTCAGAGAGACATGCCGTGCTTTACAGCCCTCCGTTTGGTCACTTTATGCCCTCGGAATCCCTAAAACCGTCAATTTCTAGTAGGGAACTAGGCCCAAATTAGAAAGTCTAAGGGTGCAAGTGGGAAGAGAAGGGAGGAGAGTGGAGGACTTGCCCCACATGCTCTCATTCCCTCTTGAGGGGGTAGGGTATATATATAAGAGTGAGTCTAGTATATATCATAAGACTGAGAACTGAGGCCTGGGCCTGGGCTTGGGCTTGGGCTTGGGGATATGAGCCCGATCAAAATTTTAGTGTAGCCCCCCAATCACTCACGCTTAAATATCTTAGATATTTTTGGTTTTTATTATTATTATTTTATTTTTTTTAAATTTTTTTGGTGGTTTTGGTGACCCTTTCTTGGCCACGCACACTGTCACCTACCTAACCTCCTAGTCAACAGCTCACAGCTCAGATACAACTCACTACCTTATCTACTTCCTAACAGTGCTGCTAACCACTAACTAATCTACTAACTAATCCGTTAACTGCTTACTGACAGTGAGCTAACTGTCCGCCTACTTCCTCTCTCACTACCTTACTGTGCAAAGACTGTGTGCAGGAAAACCTTGACAGAAAACTGTGTACAGACTGTGTGCAAGCAGAAATTGCTAACTGCCTTCCTACTTATTCATTCACTGTAAACAAGCTAACGACTACTAATTGTGCAAAGACTGTGTGCAAACAGAAAACACAACATTATGCAGAAATCATAGAACTTGCATACAATACAGAAATTAACAACTTGCAGAAAAACAACTCATTCCTCTTTCTCTTCCTCTTCTTTCCTACTACCAACAACTCATAGGAGAAGCACAAAGTGCCTCTTGGGCTTAGTGCAGGGCGATTCCCCGGCAACGGCGCCAAAAATGTGCGCTCCTTGCCGCATTGTCGAAGCAAGGGACTTGCCGTTACACCGTGTGCGATCCATAGACTGCTCCAAGCACACAACTAGCTTAACTAGTAAGCTCAAAAGAGGGCAATGGTGTGTCACTCACCGCTCTATGCTCCTGCCGTGGAGGATTCCTCACCGCGAAGAAGAAGGAGACGCCGCTACGTCGTGCTTAACCGCTTCACCGCTGTCGTGCCGCCGCAATGCTCGATCGCACTCTCTCTCTCTCTCTCTCTCTCTCTCTCTCTCTCTCTCTCTCTCTCTCTCTCTCTCTCTCTCTCTCACACATACACACACACAAGGAGTGAAGAAGAAGAAGATGGAGATGGAGATGGAGCAAGAGCACTCTTCTATTGCACAAATGAGAGAATGAGTGAATTTTAGGTTTAGTTGGCTTTTATATGAGCTCACCCCATTCACACTTGGGCGCCCATGCTTAGCCAACTAATCCCTTGAATGTCCCAGTTAGAGTGCGCCTCTCATCGGCGATCACTCTTACCCTTTTCCTATTGGTCCGACAAGCTCGGTACCTGACTCTACCAAATACATAATACACGTCCGTTGTAGGTGATGGGGTGTCCGTGAGCCGTGAGGATTAACAGTTAGCTCTTCCCGAGCACTCACGAGTTCATCCTATTTTTCATGTTAGTCGTTTACAAAAACAGCTAGGAGAGAATGATAATGTCATTGACACAAGTGTGTTAGTTGACATTATAGAACAACCAAACATCCTCCATGGACCCAAAAATATTTTGGATTCTCATGAGATTTGCACCAGACATCATGTCAGATGACATGTGTTGGTAAAATGGCTAGATAGACTTGAAGAAGGTTCTACATGGGAGAATGTCTCCGCACTTAAGAAACATTTTTCTACGTTTGTTTTCGAGGAAAAAATAATTCTCCAAGGGCAGGTAATGGAAGGACATGGGTCCTATGAGCAAGGTCATGACACGATCGGATAGTGTGTATGCTAGGAGGAGGCTATTAGATAGCATGGTTGGGTGGAGACTAGCACACTTCATTACTCCATTCCTTTCACAAAGGCCAAAAGTAGCATGAAACTCTAACAAAGTTGTACATAATTTTTCCTACATGAGGATCATGACCGTTGAAGCTTTCCATCGGCTTGTACACACCAAAGGGAAGTCTGCTCAATTGTATGGTATCTAGCAAAGAATTGAAAATACTCATAAAAAGCTTTGGAAACATGACCTAAAATGTAATATTTAGTATAGATAATTTACTTGCTGGCATAATAAATATGCTAATTCACATTGAATTAACTAGCTAGCATACTAAGTATGCTACTAAAAATTATATGCTTACTAACATACTAAGTATACACTTTCCTTCTTAGAAAAGCACATAACAATGGGTATCTACTTGTACCCAAAAAGAAATGGAGAAACGGCTTCCTTCTTCCATAAGGGAAATTGCATGAAGCTTCTTGTAGTAGTGAAACCGAATAGTAGGATTGAAAACACACAAAACATGCAAGGGGGGGGGGGGGGGGAGGAGAGAGAGAGAGAGTACCGATTTATGCATCTCTTTGGTTACCTACCTAAATGGGACATTGGGCATCCTTGAGATGAAGAAAACTTTGCACTTTTGTAGGGAGAGGGAGAAGCAATAGTTGTTTTGTCCTTGCTACATTTTATGTTTGGAGGATGGTTAGGAAACTCCTTGGAGCTCATTTGTTCATAGTTCGAGCTGTGCCTACATCCTCTTGCTGGCTACTAAGGAGAACACAAATGCCTTCCATATGCCATCTTGCCTATGGGCTCCACACGCCCCTTGCATTTTTGCTTCATCAATCCACCTCTCTTTGTGGGGCATGTGCAACTATAGCGCGCGTGCCAAAAAACAACTTCAAAAAACAATGAACAAATTTATTCAATATGCCACAATATTCACTAATGGTGTTAAAAAAAACTATTTTACTTTACACCTTAGGGGAATATAATTATAATTTCTATAATAGTGATTGGCATGCCAAAACTTATGCTAACAAGATATTCTTGTTGGCACATGTGAACTAGCATAAAAATCGTAGGAGGTTAACATGCTTCTACCCTTATGGGATGAAGTAAGCACCTACATCTTGGCATGAGGGGATTACAACTTTATTGATCACTATTGGTTTGGTATGGCTTATTCAGACCACTCTTTGTATGTACGAGAGATTGAGGCAACTATTATAATCATATGCATGTATACACATGATTTGATTGTTGATGGAAATCATTAGGTAGAAATTGAGCATGTAAAGGGTCTTGTAAATTGAAAATTTGAGATGAAAGATTTGGGAGAGCTACATTATCTTTTGAGCATTGAAATTATACACACAGATAAGGTCATATAGATCATATGCCATGGATATGTTGGCAAAGTATGGAATGGCTCATTGTAAAGCCTATTGCTATGTGCTTAGAAAATTTTTTGAAGATGCGAGCTGATGTGGGTGACATGCTTGAGAATTCAACCATGTACAAGAAGCTTGTGGTGGGTAGCTTAATCTACTTCTGACAATCTTATGACTAGATTCAAGTCATATGATTGGGCTTTAGAGCATGTTCATGAAGCTTCCAAGGAAGCCTTTTGGATGCGATGCGGCATAGGTTGTGCTTGATGGTGATGTTTCTCTTGAGGTTGATGAACCCACTTCTCTAGTTCTTATAACTCGGGCTCTTGAGGATAATGCACCTATCCTTGATGATGCAAATGGAAATGATCCTCACTATGGTGCGAATGTAGAGGATGTTGTACCAGTATATCCCTTTTTTGGGATCTAATCCAACAAGTTACCAAAGTGGCTATTGAAGACATTACAAGATGCAACTACTTCATATTTTTCACCAAATTGGCATGATGCTTGTACAACATGACATTTTGAGTGACTTCAAATTGCTGAGATAGAAGGAATGTTATTGTATGTGAGCTATGCTTCTTTGATGTCTAGAGTGATCAAGGATAGAGACCCTTTGACGATTGAGAAGGGAATTTCACAAAAACAAAAGTGGAAGTTGGCTAGGCAAAAAGAGCTTGATTTCATCAAGAATAATAACACATGGAAGTTGGTTCCACATCTCACTAAGTCAAAGGTGATTGGTTTCAAATGGGTCCACAAGACCAAGTACAAATTAGATGGTTCATTGGATACAAGACCAAGTACAAATCAAATGGCTCTTTGGATAAGAAAAAGGCATGGCTTGTTTCATTTGTACAATTTTCATCCTTGCTTCCTTTTTTGGGTGGCTCGTGTATTAGATGGATGTTATCTCGGCTTTCCTCAATGGTGACTTATAGAAGGAGGTGTATATCATGGAGCAACCTCCGAGGTTCTTCGATCCAGATTTCAATGACATGATTTATGGGTTGTAGAAGTCTCTCTATGGCTTGAAACAAGCCTCTTGAGTGTGGCACCAAAAGATTATTCGTGTTGGATCATGATGGGTAATCCAATGCAGCATTCATGTTAGTGGCATGATCAAGAGACTAAGAATGCTAATCACACACTTAGCTAATCAGTACACACAAGAGCATATCATAGACACATAATTGTTGAAAGATTAAATACATGCTCAATTTATAACCTAGAGCTAGGTATATTTGCACACATAATTGATTATGTCACAGGGACTTCCAAGTAGGTTGCACACTAGAATGTATCACATGGTCTATCACATGTCACATGTTGACTAGGCATCCACTTGTAAGAGGTTGATCACACATAAATTAGGTGCTACAAATCCTGCACCCTAACAACCCTCCCCTTGTCAACTTTATCTCACTAAAACACTCACACTATCTCCCCTCAAGACACACTAGTTGTAGGTACACAAAACAAAGTCTTCTCCTTGAACCCAAATAGGAAAAGCACGCACAAAATCCCCTAAACACAAGGTGGAATACACAAAATCCTCCCCTACAACACAAAGGGGTGATGATATACATGTTGAAACTGCTCACAATACATCAAAGTAAACTAGAGCAATAGATTCATCTTTAATGTGAAAATCTTCATCAACAATGTTGATTTGAGTTTTAACTTTGTTTTTGTAGTGGTTGTTATTGCTTGTGGTTGCCTTGTGCTTGTTGATATCTTTGTATCTGTAATACTTGGATGAGTGATTGTTTTTTCCACAATGGTTGCAAGGTTTTACTTCATAATACTCCTTTTGAGAAATTTTGTGTACGACCCAAGTGTGTGGACTTGAGGTTACTCTTGCTTTAGTGAATTGGTGATTGGTCGCCACAAATGCTCCTCCATTATTGTTGTTGCCTTTTATCTTCTTCTCAAAATCTTGTAAAGAGTTGACATCCTCAAGAGAGGGTATTGGACCCTTCTCTTTGAGTACGATCACAATTTGTCCATACACAACATCTGGAAATGCTTTAAAAAACACCACCACTTGATCATCCTCAATCTACGACACACTAGATGTATGTAAGTTGTGTGCAAAAGATTTTAAACTCGTTCACTAGTGAGGCTATGTCTTCATTAGGCTCTATGTTCATGCTATAGAGCTCCATTTTTAGAGAAATTTAAGAGTGTTTGTCTTTGCCTCAAAACTGTTTCTCCAGTGTGATCCAAGCCTCATATAAGAATTGGTGCAACTATCTAGATAATCAAAAAATTTATCAGAAAGTGAGGTGAGGAGTATTCCTTGCTCACGTTGGTGTGAAATTGAGCAATACTTTGTTTGCTTTTTATTTTGTCACTCTCTCTGAGTTATTTGACCACAAAAACCATTTGTTTTTCCATCTTGGCTTGCCATATGTGGAAGGCTTAGCAAGGGAATTTACCAATGCCCTTTCTGCCTCTATTATGGTGCACACCCATGTGTAAGTGAAAGTAAGGTCTTACCCAAAATCTTAAGGGTAGTTTCTAGCCCTCTCATGGAAGGTTTTACAATGATTCTTTTTGAAAATTTATGAATGAGTGGGTAGATGAATACAACATGAAATTTGAGTTGTAGCACCAAGAATGGTCAAAGCTAGCAAATGTGTCAAGGGAGAAGGCTTTGGACAAGTTTTTCGAAACAAGGTAGAGAAATTTTGTATAAGAGCTTGGGTGTGGGAAACAAGTTTAAGACCATAAACTCATGAGGGTTTTTGTGCCATGAGGACAACCACTAGTAAAGGGTGTAAAGTGAACAACCTTGAAGTGAGGTGTGGTGAGAACAACACCTTTAAGTTATTGGCCAATGGCCATTTGTGAGGGAAAGATGGAATCAAGGTAAGGGGACAATAGGTACATATGCAAGTAAGTTTAATGGGGTAGCTATCAAGAGGTGTGTTGCTTCAACAAGAGAAAAGCTCCTGGCAAAGCCTGCTATAGTGATGAATTGGTGCAACAATGGATGGAAAAAGGGGAGTATCGGGGCCAACTTTCGTTTCAAACCACAACAAAAGTCTAATGTGAGGTGTGTATATGGGTAGCTGTTGAGATGGAAATGGTTATTGGGCAATGGAATGAGCCAGTGGGAACCAATGGATGAGGCTTAACCACTCAGCCCAAGGCAGGTGGGGCAACGTAAAGCAGTGGGGGGACTAATTGTAGGTGGCAATAAACAACATGCACAACTATAATAGCTAGTAGGTACCATAGGGTAGCATGCACAAAGCAAGAGCTACTATTGCAAGGTAGCACAATGAGGCTATTGAAAGGTGACGGATTTGAGCATAGGGTATGGAGGTGGGATGATGTTGAGCAGTAGGCTTTGAGTATGGGATCTCTTTTATCGAAGAGAGTCTTCTTTTGGAAGTCTCGACAAGAGGCTTCATAAGCTCTCTCCCTCTTCTTGGAGAGGAAGGGAAATCCCATAAGCACAAAGTTGTTGAGTAACTTCGGCTTGCAAGGCAGGGTTGCCCATAGCTTGTTGCAACCCAATAACAAGATAGTTCACAAACATTGGGGCATCATCAATAGCACCTTCATGTGCAAAATCAAAGTTATCAATATTCATTCCACTCTCTTGATTATTGTTAGCCATGCTAATTAAACTTATGTGTATGCTACTTTGTGCTTTGGTACCCTCAAAAACATTAGTTTCTACTCTTCTTTACCTTTGAAAATTAGTTCTCAAGCAACCACAGCCATGGTTTAGAGACTGTTGATTGCAAAGAATAGTGGAGAGGGCCTAACATTTCTCGATTGATTATGGTTCTTGTTGCGCTTGGTAGTAGCTCAATAATGGTTAAGCCAAAGGCAAGCCCCGAGAGACCCCATTATTAAGTCTATAGTTCCCAACAATGTACCTCAAACTAAGCCCTTTTCCAACAGGATAATAGATCCCTATCCCACTTACCCTCTTGCAATGAACATGTTCAACCTTTCATGAAAAACTTAGGGACCTCTCTTCATAAGCAAGAAAATAGAAACCAATAGCTTTGATACCAACGTAATGGAAATGGCCTATGAACATGTAGTGAGAATTTTTATGAGACTACTTTGAGAAAATATAGGGTGAACTTGATTAGAGGTAGCAACATAACTATTATACTTAATTAACTTGGCATGAACTATAATGAAATTGGCCTATTAACTTGAGAATAGCGGAAATTAATGAAAATCCTTTTAAGAAATTACTTTGTGAGCATAGCGGGTGAACATAATTGAAGATAGAAACATAATCATAGAAATTAGTTAACTTGGCATGAACAATACTTTTGCAAGAGAGAGAATATAGAGAACATGACAACAGTTGAGGACCGGATTTATGTGGAGCCGGTCCCCCCTCCAATAGGAATTTGTATTATGATTTCTCCCATCAAGAGATACTTGTTACAATACAATCTTTGTGTTCCTTATGACCTAGGTGATGCAATGAAGATGGAAAGCTTCATGCATCACAAGCATAACATAAAATTTGAAGAAATATTTAACTATCCAAAGCCTCGGTGCCAAGACCTCAAACACCTTCGAAGGTGGAGAGAGCTAGCAGGGAATGAGGGTAGGGAAGAGGAATAAGAAACATTTCATAGGAGAAAGAATTAGTTCCTCACTTATTATAACACATAATAGCATAGTAATGAAGATAGAGAAGATGGAAAGCTTAAGCATTGAAGCATGGCTCTTGGTTGGATTTGCACTCCATAGCCAAGAGTATTGGTGTAAGCTCTCAACCTCTACTTGCTTGGAGAAGGAGAGGGAGCTCTTGCACTTTGCACACTGCATAATGAGAGCATGTGTGAGTGTGTGTGGGAGAGTATACCCCCTAAGCAACCCCCTAGCTTTATTTGGCCGACCCCCCCCTCCCCCCCCCTTGTAGCTCATGCTTGAAGCTCATTGGACCCCTCTAGGCCTAGCCAATCACAAGTAGGAGGCATTACAAGCAACAAGGGTAGCCTTGGGACAAGTGTTCCCCTTTCCCCTTTGAGGGAGAGGGCTTGATAAATTCAAAGATAATTAATTAAATCTCCTAAATTATCATTGGACCCCTTGGGTGGCCAACCAATAGGCTTCATGCACACCATGAGGGCAACATGAGGAGGAACTTGACAAGTGTCCCTTTTTCTTTCTTTGTACCAAGCATGCCTTGTGTGAGTGTGTGGGTGTTCTCTCTCATCCCCACTCTTGTAGGGCTCGCCCCCTCCTTGTAGGGATTAGATTTGAATTTTTGACACCTCAAGCCCCTCATGCTTAGGCCCAGCTCCCACCACAAGCTTGGTCCTTAAGCACTTCAAGCTTGGGCTGGGTTCTCACCTCAAGTACAACCCTAGCATCTCAAGCATGACAAGCACCTTAAGCATCTCAAGCACCTCAGTCATCAAGCACCTCAAGCATCTCAAGCACCTTAGTCATCAAGCACCCCAAGCACCTTAAGCTTGGGCCAGGTTCCCACCTCAAGCTCAACCCTAGCTTACCTAAGGTCAAATGACTTTTACACTAACTATTGGAGGTATTCAATGAATCTAACCCTAAGGTCTTATGCTCCATTGGTTAGCCTTGCTCTTTGATAGACCAAGTCTCATTTGGGCCCATTTACCATTGGCCCCGTGTTGAGATAGATCTATAAGCACATGTCTATATCTTAACCCTTGTTCCCATTTATTCCCCCGCATTAAATGATTAGTTTAATATGAGAAAATAATTTGGGTTGGTTAGATATTAGATTTTTTGACATGAACAATACTTTGCAAGAGAGAGAATTAGAAAACTTGACAATAGTTGAGGAGTGGATTCATGTGGAGCCGGCGGTCCCCCCTCCAAAAGGCTTTTGTATTATAACTTCTCCATAAAGAGAGACTTGGTACAATACAAGCTTTTTGTTCCTTGAGACCTTGGTGGTGCAATGAGATCTTCATGCACCACAATTATGCGTGTAACTTAGCTAAATGAAAGCTTAAATTTTTCCTCAGCCTCAGTCCCAAGGCCTTAAACACCTTCGAAGGTGGAGAGAGCTAGCAGGGAATGAGGGTAGGGAAAAGAAAGAAGAAGCATTCTTACGAGAAAGAAATATTTTCTCACTTATCATCACTCTTGTTGCATAGCATAGTCATGATGATGATGAAGATGGCAAGCTTAAGCATAGTCATGATGATGAAGAAGATGACAAGCTTAAGCATTGAATCATGGCTCTTGGTTGGACTTGCATTCCATAGCCAAGAGTGTTGGTGTAGGCTCTCAACTTCTCAACAAGCTTGGAGAAGGAGATGAAGTTCTTGCACTTAGAACCACACAATGAGTGTGTGTGTGTGTGTGTGTGTGTGTGTGTGTGTGTGTGTGTGTGTGTGTGTGAGAGAGAGAGAGAGAGAGAGAGAGAGAGAGAGAGAGAGAGAGAGAGAGAGAGAGAGAGAGTGAGTGTGAGTGTGAGTGTGTGGGAGAGAGTATATCCCCTCAAGCTCGCCCTCTACTTGCATGGTCAACCCCCTCTTCTAGCTCATGCTTGTGGCTCATTTTCTTTCTCAAGCCTAGCCAATCACAAGCCTTGGTCACAACTAGCAATAGAGGTAGCCTTTGGACAAGTGTCCTCCTTTCCCCATTGAGAGAGAGGACTTGATAAATGCTTAAACAATGAATTTAATTAGCTCAACTCTCATTGGACCTCTCTAAGGGTCAACCAATAGGCTTTTGCCTCTTTGAGCAAGGGGTGCCCTTTGGATGAGGGAGTGGTCATTCAACCCCATCCCCTACTCTCATGGCTCGCCCCCTCCTTCGTAGGCCTTGCTTCGACTTCAAGTACCTCAGGAACCTTATCCCCCAAGCACCTTAATCATCAAGCATGACAAGAACCTTAAGCACCTTAGTCAACAAGCACAACAAGCACCCCAAGCACCTTAGTCAGCAAGCACGACAAGCACCTCAATCTTGGGCCGGGTTTCCACTCAATCTCAGCCCTAGCTTGCCTAAGGTCCTAGATCTAAGGACTTTTAACACTAACCTTTGGAGGTAATTAATGAAACTAACCCTAAGATCTTTCAAGCTCCATTAGCTAGCATTGCTCTTTGACAGACCATCTCTCATTTGGACCCATTGACTTTGGTCTCGTGCTGAGATAGATCCATAAGTAGTTGTGGGTTAGTTAGATATTATATTTTATGACGAACGTGTTATACATCATGCAAGGTCTAGATGAGGGAGAATCTCCCTCTTCACCATCATCATTACATGTTGGATCAATGGCATCTTCAATAAATAATGTGTAAGGCATTGCAACACCCTCCTCTCCCTACTAAAAGTCTCAAAGATTTTATCTCTTGTAACATTGATGTTGTGTATCCTAGCGTTGGAAAAAGGACTAGGTTTAGTACAATCCCACCTAGAAATGTATTTGAGTGTACGCTTATTGTAGGTTTTCCAAGTTTTTTGGATAAAATATTGTGTATTTGAGTGCTAAAAAAAACCTAGGTTTAGTGTGATCACATCTGCAAATTAAAACCTTCACATATAGTAAATTTACCTCTAAAATTTTTCATACGTAGGTTTTGCAAGTCTTTGGGAGAAAGTATTGTGTATCTCAATGCTTGAAAAAATCTACATTCACCGTAAGCTAACCTACAAATTTTGTAGGTTTTCCAAGTTTTTGGGAGAAAGTATTGTGTATCTCAGTGCTCGAAAAAATCTACATTCATCGCAATCTAACCTACAACTTTTTATATTTACCTCTAAATTCTAGATTTGAAGGTAAGAGCTCCTACAAAGTTTAGTCAAATTTAGTGTAAAAATCATCAACTAAAATAAATTTGCCTCTAAAATCTATCATAAGTAGGTTTTCCAATTTTTTGAAAAAAGCATTGTGTACCTTATTGCTCGAAGAAAATCTAAGTTTAATGTAAATATAGTAAACTTACCTCCTTGGAAAGTGACCCACAAGAGTAAGAACCCCTAAAAATGCGGGTGCCAAGGGCCACATAAATGCATTCCAAGAGGTCACATTTGAATATGGTGTACATGTTGACCAAAACATTTTCAAATAGGAAGGTTTTTTTTAAGAGCCCCTCAATAGACATTTTAGTTTGCTCATGTCAAATACTTGCATGATTCCACATGCCTTTGAGTTATAAGGATACACAATTGTATCTAGACACTAGCCATCAACTTAGAGCTTCCTTATCCTCACCCTTCTTCTTCCAAATCACTAATGCTTATTCTTTAGTCATTGTTATAGCTAAGGGTTGTGTTATCCTGGTAAGCATGGTTTAATATGACCACTTTTTTACTGAATAGGGATCAGTGGAAGCAGTCCCTTAATGTGTAACCCTTAAAGGGTGCATGATTGAAGTGTTACTCCCCTTTTCCATTATATTTCCTGTTGGCATGTATCTGGTATCCTCCCCAATGCGGGGATATTTTACGATGCCGCCATCGTCCCCTACCCCTTTCTCTCATGGTTATTTCTTAGCGTGATGGTGGGCAGCTAGGCACGGTGTTTGGCTCTTCCATTTCCTAATATCATTTTTCTGTGCTTTAGTAGACTGGCGAGTTGATGGGACAATATGGGGTCACATCTCTGGGCTACAAACTCTACATATTGACGTGCTACTTATACAGGTGAGGATTTATGCCTTCTCACTTAGACTTGGGTTTGGTGTGTTTTAAAGGAGAGGGAGAGAGTGGGAAAATGGCTCAGCTTTGCATTAATACACTTTTGCTTCTTGGATAATTAAGTGGGAAGGCTTCTACTTCACAGGTGCTATATTTTGTTGTCCATCTCTTGATCTGACTTAGTCTTTGTCCTTTTTGTGTCTGCCAATAAAAGAAGGATTAATTGATGTTTTGTTTGCTTAGTGCTAATGAAATAGCTCACTCTGTGACAAGGAAAAGTTGCAAATTGTGGTTGTTAATACAGCTCACCGAGAGTACATTTTGTAAAAAATACCACGATTGACTATTTATTATCTGTTTAATTTCTTTACTGAGGTGGTAGGAGTAATGGACACCAGTTGTTAAAAAGAAAGCGGGGGTAGCTTTGATATATGATCCTAACACACCAGGGCTCCGCGTACATGATCTCTGATTTCCAGCTTGGGCAACATATTGGTTAAAATTACCATAGACTTTGGTTATACATTGATGAAAAGACTTGAACACAAAATTGGATAAGGTTGTTCTCGTGTTATTGCTGGCCTTTGACTAATAAGGATGTTGTCTATTACTGAACACCTAGCCTATTCACTTTACTGAGCTTGATACTTTTTGGGAGAATTGGGCTATTGATGCACTGGTCTAAATCTTTGTATTATCGTATGCTTATCATTAAAGAGTTTTTGGTTACTTATTGTGGGTGCTCATGAAGAAGAACATGGTGGATTCTAGCAGTAGCTTTTCCTGGTCTAACTTTGTTGCCCTACTGCTTGGGATTTGGCATAAGTAAGACAAAAAATGGGTTATGAGGCTTTGGTATGGGAGATGTGACACTTTGGATAAGACCCTTATGTTTACCTGAAGCCTACTTCAGACATAAAGGTTGCCCTCCCTTGCTGGGGTTTGATATTTAAAGGGTTTCTAGGTATGATAGTGGCTCACTAGGATTTGACATGAGTTTCGTTAGCTGGTAATCTAATCTATGGTTTATTTCTTGGTCTTTTAGTCCTGGTCTCTCACTGTTGCTGGTCTTTTTTGGCTGGTCTTTCTGCTAGGACTGGACTCTATTCTCATAACCTGGTTATATTGGGGTTATGGTCTGTTGGTTATAAGGATTAATTTTTGAGTTTGTTTAAACACCACCTAAGTATGGATCTGTTGGTTTTTGACTTATAATATTACTTATTGAAAAGACTGGATGGGTCCTCTATCTGGCAATCCTTATTCTGGTAGTTTGGAGTTCAACTTGGCTAAATCCTAGGTGATCTTGGCTTTGTGGCTAGCTTCGTGCGCTGACTTGGTTAGTAATTTTCTAGCTTTGATCACTTTTATGCTGGCCTGGATTTTTTTATCAACTTCAGGTGGTCTAGCACTGTTCTTTTGCTCTACCTAACTGTTGTTATTCTAATGTTAAACTTTGGAGGAATTCCATTATGGATTTTTTGTGACTTGAGTCTTGATAATTAATTGTCAAAATTATTGAATTAGTGTGAGCTAACGTGGATTTTTTGTGGTCTATACTTCTTGATGCTAGGGAATAACACTACTGGTTACTGGTCATTGGCTTCGAAATACTCTCACTTGTTTAGTTGAGTTTGGTTCATCTTGTTAAAGGGTTCGACTTTAAGCCTTACAACATGATTGTTAATACTATACAAAGCGTTTCTAAACACTATGAAGCTACACATTTAGGTTTAAATTAGGGATGGTTGGACATGAGCAAACTCTTTGATATGATAAACGATTACTATAAAGTTTAGAGCATATGGTGCTAACTCTAAAGATGCGGTTTTGATAAAGTACTTAGAGTTTACAAATCTTTGCTTAGACATTACAATTTAGAAAGAAGTAGAAATACTTCAGTTTTCTTGTTTATACGTTTGTATTTTTAAAGCACGCTATTTAGGACGATAACTAGGCTAATAATTTTTAAGTTGGACATGGCTAACAATTGACTAGGTTCTTTGAAGCCTGCCATCCATAGCCAAGTCTAACATATCTGTTGTCTTGACTATATGGATGCAGGTGAGAATTCTATCTTGACTTAAAAAGGATTAGCATGTTGCAGTCCAACTCTGAAGACCCTCGAGGGTTCTACCAGGATGTCCTCAACAGTTTTGCTACTTTTGTATAAAATCATTAGAATGATACCTCATTTGTATTATGTTTTGCAAATTAATGAATCAAAGACTGAGTCATTTGTGTACAAATCCTTGCCTAGTCATCTAAAGCCAGTCGTCTTTGGAACGTCATGTTTCTTTGTGTATATGTATTTAATTTAATACAGCAACACACACACATAGCCTTCAGTGTGCTCATGAGCTTGCTCATCTAGATTGGACTCTCTCACACCACACCCAATGCCCAATCGCATGGTTGAGATTTGAGTCTCATGCATACACATAGCTAGCAGCCAATTGCGTTTCTTCTCTCTCTCTCTCTCTCTCTCTCTCTCTCACACACACACACACACACACACACACACACACACACACACATAGCCTTGGGTGCGCTCACGGGCCTGCTCACCTAGATTGGACTCTCTCTCACACACACCCAATTTCCAATCGAGTCTCATGCACACACATAGCCAACGGCCAATCGCGTTCTTCTTCTTCTTCTTCTCTCTCTCTCTCTCTCTCTCTCTCTCTCTCTCTCTCTCTCACACACACACACACACACACACACACACACACACGTGTACACACCACACATTAACGCGTGAACACACCACACACACACTCACACAGCATGGATGCAGATGCATACACGAACATTTGTTGCATGTAGAGATTGGATTGAGACCTTCAAGCATCAAGGTCATCTAGCTGCATTTATTTCATGGAGTTCCAAACATGGACGTGTGTGCAAACTGCAATGGTTGACATGTGAAAGGCCTCTCCTTGCTTGAAAAATTTAAGGTTCATTATATATGTATAGAACTATTTTAAAATTATTTCAATCAACCAAAAAATTTGGCACTCTCATTAAAATCTCTCTCTCTCTCTCTCTCTCTCTCTCTCTCACACACACACACACACACACACACACACACACACACACACACACACACCCATTTTAGGGCTATTCGAGACCAATGTTCGATTAAAATTGGGGTTTAGTATGTTAATTGAAAAATCCTAGCTAGATTCCAAGTTCGTTTGAAGTAAATCAGCAAAATTTGGCTAGTGTACATATGAACAATTTCTTAAATTTTGAAATTTTATGGCCATTGGCTTTCCAAAGAAAAGTTGAGCCACCATTCAATTATGGAAAAGTAAAGTTTAAAAAGTAGAGTCAAACCTTCTATTTTTATAACCTTCTATTTGCATACTTTGAAAGGCTAAAATTGAAGGTTGAAAGTTACACAGGTTCCAAGATTTCAAGCTTTAGAGAAATGAGACATTTTGTAAGGTTTTATTTGAAGTGAAGCAGCCACCCACACATGGAGGGTCTCTCCTTCCTTAAAAGTTTTAAGCTGCATTATATAAAGTATAGATAGATGCCTTGCATGTATACAAATAACATTGATAGTTATCTTTGTCTATAGTTACGTCTACATTTATCAATCTAGACTTTTGAGCATCTTCACATTCTTTATCAAACCACCTTTTGCATTATCTACCTTTGTTGATACAATGAAAATGATTTATGAAAAAGAATTTTTTGGCACAAGAACAAATAACTTCCTTGAAAGTTTTCCATTTATTTTCCAATGGTGTGTTATATTGAAGCTTTGTCATCCATAAATTTTGCTCAACCATTTCAACATACACTGGTACCCATTTTTGACATCCATACAAAGAGATAACTACTCTTCTCTTTCTGAGATTTTCATGCATGGTTGTTTCTCCACTTGTAAGGTGAATACATAAGGTCCGATGGTCTGATTTTGGGGGGGTACCATCGACCAAAAAAACTCTTTATGTGATACATGATGACTTTGAAGAGTAGCATATAGTCAATCACACTATTTGCATTTGTGTTTTCTACATGTAAATCCATCAGTTCCACTCCATAAAGATACACCATTGATGTCATGCCAAGGGTAGGACCGGGCAGGGCCAGGACAGACATGCAGTCAAGGGGTTCCCTATATTTAGCAGGCCAAGGGCCTATATAGGGCATGGTTGGGTGGTGATGAGCATGCTCCAGTCCCCTCTGTCTCACATTGCTATCAGAGCTCAGGGGAGAGAGCTATGGAGGAGGAGGTAAGGTTGCATGAGGCATGCATGCTCTCTCTCTCTCTCTCTCTCTCTCTCTCTCTCTCTCTCTCTCTCTCTCTCTCTCTCTCTCTCTCTCTCTCCATGAAAAGCTATGGCATTTCAAGAAGCATGGTGATTCTCTCTCAATATCTCTCGTCCTCGAGTTATTAGGCCTGCAAGAAACAACTTTTAGCACTTCTCGACACAGAGGAGGTTGAGGGCCGTGGGAAACGACCCTTGTGCGTAGGGATGCAAGCAACGTTGTTACAGGTGAGACTCGTACCAAAAAGGGTTGCCCCAGCATGAAGAGGAGAATTTGTTTCTGAATGCATGGCCGAAACAGACCGTAACACCTGGCGCGAGCGTGCCTTCTTTGTCTTCGGCTTGTAGACGACTGCCATGGTTTTTGTTCACCACGCTCTAATTTTGGGACACCCCAACCCACTTAAGGGTTGCAACCCATGACCACGGTTGGCAAGGAGGTGAAATTAGTGGTCTAAGCCCACCTTGGCTAATAGCAAAGACTGTGAGGAGTATCTAAATCCATGAACGACATGAAAATCACAGCATTCAGGGCATGTAAGGCTGCAAACAAACTCAAGGACGTTTCAAAAACCTGTCGATGATAAAGCCATATCTTTTGGCATGGCACATTGTTCGATATGCAGGTATTGGCAAGGCAATGATAAGATCTTCAGTATTCGAGCAAGGCCTTGACTCAAGATCACTAAGGGTGTCGAGGTTCGAAGGACGGCTGCATGTCTTGGCCATGTACAGTTTGTAAGAAACATTATGTCGCAGTTCAAGTGCAACACTCTTTCCAAAGCTTATGGAAACCGACTATAAGCAGGGGAAATGAAGGACAACAAAACCAAGGGCAAATTGGAAATGGTTCGAGGTTCAAGGATACTCCAAAGCACAGTGAATGTTGCCAAGGTAGCTAGATGATTCAAGTAATGTGATTAAAAATTTGCAGGCAGTAGGGACTCAAAATCAAAGTCGGCAAAGACAAGGCTAAAATCGACAAAGACGAACCATTCACGTCTACCAGCAAGGGTTGTACCGAGAGCCCTTGAACTCAAATTCTGTGGGTGAGACTCTCAAGGATGGGTGATGATCCTTGTAGTTATTCTTTTTTATTGTTTTTTGGAAGTTAGTTCCTCTACATACAAGGTATTGGTACATGCGACATGTCACCAAAATAGGCAAAATTGCCTAGCATTATGGCATGCAGGTACAGGCAAGGCCTACGGCACGTACATTCAAGATGCTCGGCATGGCGGCTAGATGTTTCCGTTCACACCAATATCGATATGCTGCATCCAACGCGTTTCCAAGGGTATTTGACAATGATTATAGGTACTCTTTGTTCTTAAGCTAGTTATTGCTTGTCGAAATTTTATGCTTCCGATGTGGCGTCCTACTTGACACAGTCCGGAAATGGCAAGCCAATTTTTTCTGTAAACTTGGTCTCAATAAGTGGGTCTAGATGTATGGATTTTTGGGTATAGAGAAGATCCAATTGTGAATACGATTCAAACTTGAGTGGATCTCCTATTTTATCTATAGCACTAAGAGTGTCTATACGAGTACAGTTTTTGGGTAAGACCCCACTTGTGATTACTAAACCACTTATTAAGTGTTGATGGTCAATTCTTGGAACCTTCACACTTGCACTTTAAAGGAAAGAAGTCCACAAGCTACCAAGGGGTAGTGGAAAAATTTCAACTTTTCAAGTTGATTTCAAACATTTTTGTACACGGTCGATTGTGTTGGTCACCATTATCTGTTAGTTGAGTAGTTTCTATATAGGATCTCACCAAGGGGTTTGACGATGTAGATTTTAACCAAGGGGTTTGGATTGCAAAGGCAACACCTAGGGTTACATGTACAACACTGCTTGCATTTAGCTAATTTTCAATTAATGTTCCTAGGCCTTTGCAGGCGGGAAATTTGGACAGGTACCTTGGACTACAAGTAAGTGAAGTTATGTTCAACCTCCAGGCACGCATTTGATTTGGTTTAGTTCCATTTTTCAATATGATTTTCTTGAATTTTTTAAGTTGGATGACTAAGCTTGAATGCTTTTATCCATTTTTGCTCTTCAGAGAGATGACAAGGTCATATAAGAGCCAAGAATTTTGGGCCATAGTGTCCAAAATACATTTTTGCATTATGCAGTTATGGACCCACTTGCAGGGTTTAATCATGTCGCGGAGTGTTTTCATTTATCTCCACACACAAGTACATCTTGTACTTGAAGGATGTTCTTTTTTTAGACTCTTACATGAGACATATTCCACATGTGGAGAATATGGTCTCTAGGACTAACATTGGCGCCCCACTATTTCAATTATGTGTTGCGACAAAGTCCCTAGGTGCTGGTCGAAACCGTTTTCTAGACCATTTTTAGCACGACGTATCATGAACAATTTCAGTGGCTAGAAATTGTCGAATACTTAGAACGACTTGTTAAAATACAAGTGCTGCTAAAAAACATTAACGGGTGGTTGTTTATGCATATAGCAAGGCTATGAGTTGTTAAGGTTTCATTGTTTGTACCTATAAGTGATTAATGTTTCACTTGTATTATGGTTCAAACGCTTCAACAAGGCTTGCAAATGATTGTCGCAACAGAAAGTATTTAGTTTCTTTTTAGAACTATTTACACTACTCTGTAATTTGTGCTAGGAGCATCACATTCACCATAAGTATTGGCAAGTATGATCATGGATATGAAAGTCTGGATTTGTTTTTGCTAAATGCATGCACACAAGGTGTTATGGGCCTTAGTGTTTAGCAAAGACTGATTTGGAGTGGCATGCATATTCATCATAGTAGTTGCTTATGAAGCATTTTTCACTTTATGTGCAATATCTTTATGAGATTCCTTTTGGATCTACCAATCAGCAATAGAGGTCATGGCTTGGTTTGGGTGCTTGTGTATCTTTCAAGTTAACCAAGATGGTTATTCATACATTGTTGATTTCTCAACAATGTTGTAAGAAACTATGATCCCTATTTACCAGTCATTTTGGAAGACTGCCTGTAAACCGTGGGGAAACACACCTCAGTATTGTCAGTATCCAAGGGGATAGACAGATTAGGTAGATTACAAAGTGTAATCTTGTGCTAAAGGATATTCAAAGTGCATATGTTAGTACCAAGCAATCCAATTAATAAGCATGTATTGCTCTAGTTGGACCCTCATGTATAATTCAGGTTCTCAACCTTGAACACTGGTTATGGTAGGGTTGTTTACTGATACACGAAGATAACAAGTCAAGGACTTAAACTTGGATGATGAGTTACGTCAGCAAGCTAATTTCTTGGAAAGTGGTACTCTTTCCGGTACATCTTTGTTGTGATAACTCGTTTAGCATGCTTGTGTGCATTCTAAATGGAGTCTACACACTATGTTGGATAGGAGCTCGTAACAAGAGATGGTTGCAAATGGACAACAATGTGGAAAATCAAGATGTTACTCTTGGTTTCATTGAAACTCTTACTAAACCATGTTCCGGTCAAGCGAACAGCTGAATCCATGAAGGAGGCCACTGTGGAAAACATTAGTGTATCACCACTCTTGTTTTGAATGACAAAAAAACTTCTCCAAGGGGGGAGTAATGTCATGCCAAGGGTAGGACCGGGCAGGGCCAAGGGCCAGGACGAACATGCAGTCAAGGGGGTCCCTATGTTTAGCAGTCCAAGGGCCTATATAGGGCATGGTTGGGTGATGATGAGCATGCTCCATTCCCCTCTATCTCACAATTGGCAATGAGCATACTTGTGCTATTGCACATGTATATAAGTAATTTTCCATAGTGATTCAACTCTTTATCATCCATTGAAGTACGATCATACAAGTGAACTTCCTCCAATCCCCTTGAAATGTATGGCATCTCGAATTGTTATCAAGTTGCAATGGTTTTTGTGCGGTCAAATCAATAATATCGCCTTTGCATCTAAAATAAGCAATGCCCTCCTCTAAATCAACCTATATATATATATATATATATATATATATATATATATATATATATATATATATATATATATATATATATATATAGGGGGGGAGGGGGGGGGGAGAGAGAGAGAGAGAGAGGGAGGGAGAAGAAGAAGAAGGAAAGAAAGAAAAAGAGAATTTTAATAGACTTTAAATATCTAATTGGCCAAGACTTGAAGTTGTAGAGAGAGAGAGAGAGAGAGAGAGAGAGAGAGAGAGAGAGAGAGAGGAGATAAGTTTTAATGTCATAGGAACACATCAAGAGACCTCAAAGCTCTATCTGACATGCCTTGACCTCAAGACATTGTATGCAAGAGGGAATTTTGAATAAGGTTGTTATAGTATCCTCTTCTCATTCACTCAAAGACACTTGTTAGGTAGATCTCAAAGATCTACACAACAACTCTTGAACTCAAAACTTTGTGTGTGTGTGCGTGTGTGTGTGTGTGTGTGTGTGTGTGTGTGTGTGTGTGTGTGTGTGTGTGTGTGAGAGAGAGAGAGAGAGAGAGAGAGAGAGAGGGAGATTCATCTACATACATACATAAAAATGAACAATTAAAAATTATGTCAAAGATCTACTCAATGACTCTTGATCTCAAGATCTAATAAGAGAATTTTTATTGTCATAAGAACAATCTGAATAGATATCAAATATCTACTTGACGAGTCTTGATCTCAACATTTGATGAGAGAGAGAGAGAGAGAGAGAGAGAGAGAGAGAGAGGTGAAGAAGAGAATTCTAATGTCGTAGGAAACTATCCCAAGAGACCTTAAAGATCTATCCGACGAGGAGAGTTGAACTCAAGACCTGCTATTCAAGAGGGAAATGGAATAACCAGTCTACCACACTTGGGTGATAGAAAGGTTATGTCATAAAATCTAATATCTAACCAACCCAAATGATTTTCTCATATTAAATTGATCACTTAATGTGGGAGAATAAACGGGAACAAGTGTTAACATATAGATATGTGCTTATAGATCTATCTCAACACGGGGCCAATAGTAAAGGGGTCCAAATGGGAGATGGTCTATCAAGAGCAAGGCTAACCAATGGAGCATAAGACCTTAGGGTTAGCTTCATTGAAGACCTCCAATAATGTGTGAAAAAGTCCTTTGACCTTAGGTAAGCTAGGGCTGAGCTTGAGGTGGGAACCCGGCCCAAGCTCGAGGTGCTTGACCTGCTTGAGGTGCTTGTCGTTCTTGAGGTGTTTGTCCTGCTTGAGGTGCTTGATTAAGGTGCTTGAGGTGCTTGACTTACTCCATGATTGAGGTGCTCGACTTGCCGCTTGATTAAGGTGTTGGATGTGCCTTGACATGCTTGCCTGAGATGCTTGTGGGAATACCCCCTAGTCCAAGTGCTTTGTCATGCTTGATGACTAAGGTGCTTGAGCTCCTAAAGTCAAAAAGATCCCTACAAGGAGGGGGGCGAGCCTACAAGGGGGTGGGGGGGATGAGAGAGAACACACACACACACACACACACACACACACACACACACACACACACACACACACACACACACACACACACAAGGGAAGCCCCAGCTTGAAGAGGCAGCAAGGACACTTGTCAAGTTCCTCCTCATGTTGCCCTCATGGTGTGCCTGAAGCCTATTGGTTGGCCACCCAAGGGGTCCAATGATAATTTAGGATATTTAATTAATTGATTTTGCATTTATCAAGTCCTCTCTCTCAAAGGGGAAAGGGGGACACTTGTCCCAAGGCTACCCCTGTTGCTTGTAATGGCTCCTGCTTGTGATTGGCTAGGCCTGGAGGGGTCCAATGAGCTTCAAGCATGAGCGACAAGGGGGGGTCGACCCAAGCAAGCTAGGGGGGTGCTTAGGGGGTATACTCACCCACACACACTCACAAACACTCTCATTGTGTGCTATGCAAAGTGCAAGAGCTCCCTCTCCAAGCAAGTAGAGGTTGAGAGCCTACACCAACACTCTTGGCTATGGAGTGCAAATCCAACCAAGAGCCATGCTTCAATGCTTGAGCTTGTCATCTCCTTCTTCTTCATTACTATGCTATTATGTATGCTAGCTCAAGAGTTATGATAAGTGAGGTACTAGCTCTTTCTCGTATGAAATGTTTCTTCTTCCTCTTCCCTACCCTCATTCCCTGCTAGCTCTCTCCACCTTCGAAGGTGTTTGAGGTCTTGGGACTGAGGCTTGGTATAGTTAAAGCTTTCTTCAAGTTTAGGTTATGCTATGATGGTGATGCATGAAGCTTTCCATCTTCATTGCTTCACCTAGGTCACAAGGAACACAAAGAATGTATTGTAACAAGTCTCTCTTTATGGGAGAAATCATAATACAAATGCCTATTGGAGGGGGGACCGGCTCCACATAAATCCGGTCCTCAACTGTTGTCATGTTCTCTAAATTCCAAAAGTATTGTCTATGCCAAGTTAACTAATTGCTATGATTATGTTGCTATCTTCAATTATGTCTACCCGCTATGCTCACAAAATCATTTCTTGAAAGTATTCTCATTAAATTCCGCTACTCTCAAATTGAATAGGCAAATTCCATTACAGGTTATACCAGTTTCCTCTTCTTATTAACGCGCACCACACACACACACACACACACACACACACACACACATACGAGAAGAAGAGAATTTTAGTGTCGTAGGAAACTATCCACACACACACACACACACACACACACAGATTTGTCATCTTCTTGGAGTAATTACACAGACTACAATCCACCCTCCTCGCTTGTGCGTGCATGCACACACACATACACCTACAAATATGTGTGCGTGTGTGTGTGTGTGTGATCCAATGGCCATGCATTTCTTGGTTGCAACAATGTGCACTTTCACACACTAGTTTCCATTTGAATTAGCTAAAATCTAGATCTCCTGCCACTTGACAGGCTCCCGCCCCACATGTGTCCCTATCGCCTTGTTGCCCACCACTTGCACCCATTTTATTTTCATATCTCATCCCAAATAGGAGATTTACAAAGATCCCTTTGATAAACGAGTTTCAATATCGTTACTACACACTGGCTTCACTATCGTTGCTACTTTCCTACTGGCTCCACTTCATTTATTACATGGACACTAAGAAAATTTCATTGCCCAATGTGCTTGCAACAACGGGTGCAAGGTAAAAACACCCTTCAACATAGGGATTCGAGCTCGCGCAATGAAGGCAAAATTTGAGGTCTCTTCAATAACCATCCCGTTGAAATGGTTATATTATCTAGAGTGGAACATGCTCAATAAAATAAAATAAAAACTAAGCTAGTCTCTGCCCTTGTTCAGTCGCATGGCTGCCATAAGCATTGCGCTAGCCATGCGCCACGCCCTAGCTGCCTGATGTCACTCGCATCTCTTGCCCACACCCTAGCTACCTGATGTCGCTCGCATCTCTTGCCCTCACCCGCCTTCTTTCAATCCATGTGCCTAGCTCCCCACATCTTCAATTGCCTTTGCACTTTTGTCTTCATTTCGACTGGGAATCTCCTTAGTTCGCATTAATAAACAAACTTAGAAGAATTATTAGACACCCTACTTCACTAAGGCTTGTTTGAGAAAGACAAAAAGCACTCACCTCATCTCTAGGCTAGGGTTTGTGATCAAAACTTGGTAAGAATATGCCATTTTGACTTCACTTTACTCACTTTTTATAACACTCTAAGAATAAACAAAGTTGCAAAAACACTCGAAAGGTACACAATTTTTAAACAACAAATCCATGACGGATATCTTGCATAGCAAAACTTTGAATGGCTAGCTAGCTTGCTCTCCAAGGTGAAGAAACTTGCAGAGTGCTAAAAGTGGTGGGATAACTTCTGCGTATCAAGTTTCCCTCCCAAGTCATACTAAAGCAAATCTCTCTATTTTAAATAAGAGCTCGCTCCATAGACTCCTAGTAGTGTGCTTCATCTGAATGCACGTACTTGATCGCCGCTATATGACTGTCCTCTCGTCTACTCGTTAAGAAGGTGAATGCAAACATTTTTTCATTAGTTTTGTGAGTCTTCTTATGTGCATTTTTTGTGTTATTGAATTACAAACAACAATATTAAGGACATCCTTTACATGGTTATATGCCCTAGATGAACATCTTTTGCTATGATTGTGGGTGTTGCCTAAGGAATACTTTATAGGTGTGTGATTTCACATTGCGAGTTAAAGAGGGGATATAATCCCATTCGCACATGTCATTGAGAGGGAGGGGGAGCCTAGTCAAGCTTCGCAAACCGGATGAGTGAATCACTTCAAGTACTCTAATGACCATTGTTGATTTTTCTTGCCAGTTTAATCTCTAGACATTTTATTTAGTTTTACGTGTTTTAATGTACTTTTTCGAAGGGCGACTCCTTGTTTTGCCCGTAAAACATGCGCAAAATTCCCGTCAAAAGCAACGTTGCTCATGGCATGCTTTTGCCCCTGGTTTATGTGCAAATTCCTCTCGTATGTGCAAAGTTAGGAATTGAATTGAAGATCCTTTCGTAATCATCTCGTTAAGAATAATCATATGGCATCTATCTTTCCTTATCTAATCTGAGCGTTGCATTGAACTTTGAAGCATCCTTTAGGCATTTAAGGACTTTGGGAAAGGAAGGAAAGGGTGCTAGAAGTGGTTGATTAAGGGGAGGCTAAGTTTGTATTTGGCAAAAACCTTTGTTTAAATTGCCATATGACATGGTGTGAGAATTGTGCAACAACAGTCCGAAAATTTTCGACAAATTTTGGTGGGTGAGCAATGAAATGGCACACTCAGAGAGATTGAAATTTGCACATGCATGATCGCAATTGAAGCACAAAAGAGCCATTACAGGTTGTGTCCCGGTTTAGAAGGATGAACCACGGTGTCGCAGCTTTAAGTTGGCCCTTGCTACTATCTATAGAAAGAAGGAAAGATCATACTAGTGTCTCTAGGTAGCCCACAAACAAAAAATTAGAAACAATTTTGGTTTGCTAGCAAGTAAAAGACGAAAAGAGAGAGAGAAAGGAGAGAGCAACATTGATACCACCGGGTTTTGAACCCCGGACGTTTACACGGATGTCTTCCAGAATACTCTTCTGTTTGTGAGCTTGAATTGTGCAGTTGAATGACGGCCATCGTGTTGTTGGTGGTGCGCAGGAGCAGCAGCAGCTCAAGGAAGGCAGCATGTTTTTCTTCCTGGTGGGCGGTGTGAGGCAGCAGGTGACAGAAATTCTGCAGAGGGAAGCCGCCTACTGCCTGCGATGTGGCTACCCTGCAAACATCGTGAATTACGATAACGTGCTTGAGCTTTTCTTCATTCCTGTGTGGCGATGGCCCGGCAAGCAGCCCGCCCTCCACTGCTCCAACTGCGGCTTTCTTGTTCCCAATGCCCACTTTGACGCGCTACCCAAGAAGTCCTCCTTGCCTAGAGCAGCTCCCCGCTCCTCCTGTTGGTCCTGCTCTCGCTCCCTCGAACCCTCCTTCAAGTTCTGCCCTGACTGTGGCGCTCTCCAAAATCCCTAAGCACCCGCACCCATCTCTTTTGCAAGGTACCTCTATTCCCTCTCTTTGTGGTACTGGTCTTGTGCTCGATTGAAATTTCTGCATTCGCATTAGCATTGGCAATGGACAATCTGATGCATCGTGCTTTCTCTTTTGTGCAATGAGCACACGCATGGAAACCTTGCAGGATCAGGAATTTGAAGATCCCAATTTTGCTTGTTACAACAGCAAAACTTTCACATGTATGTGGGATGCAAATGCATCATTGACATTGCAAAGAAATGATTGCATATAGTGTATGCACACACTTGCGTCGACGGGCATGTTGTTGTGTTTGTGCATGCATGGTCACAGCTGTCGTTAAGTTAGGTAGAATGATGCACTTTTGTCTATCTGCAAAAAGCTACACGTGCACACGCGCGCGCACACACACACACACACACACACACACACACACAATGTTGTATGTTTGCAAAACCTGTATTCTGAGATGAAGCTTTTCTACCAGCCCTCTTCTGGCTATTTGTTATCCTCATTATTCTTTGTTGGTGTATTATTTATGTTTTTTCAGTAACTTTTCTACTACAATGGCAGCATTGGTGCATCACTGGAGAGACTTCATCCCCACCTCTATAATGAAAGTTTTTGTTACTAGCCTTCTGTTTGGATCAACACGCAACAATAAAGAATTGTATGAATAGCAAGTATATAAGCGTGTAGCAATATACTGACCTTTAAATAGCATTCAAAGTTTTTTAATGTACAAACTTTATTGTGTATTCTTTGTTGTTGTATCCGTGAAATGATGGTTGCAAGAGTGGTTTTTTCTGTAGCAGAAATACGTCTTGTGGTGTTTTTAAGAGAATCTTTCCCAACAAGGAAGCAATCTTGGTCACAGACCTCGTCCTAGTAGACGGCATGATCCCTTGCCAGAAATGTATTTCAGCAAGCCATGTGAAAAAATATGCATCTACAATTGCCTGCCTCTTTTGAAAGGGAACATAGAAACATAGGATCGAAGGAAACCGCACTTACGCAAAAGCTCCAAAACTCTAGGTGGGGGCTCCCCGCTTGTCGGCCCTTTTGAACGGATCACTGCCCTTATATAAACGCATGTCTTGACTGAATCTTTTGGGCTCTGTTGGAAGTATGTTTTGGATAGCCTGGTTTCCCTTGAGGTAACTGGACATATACCAGCGCTTTTGTCTGCAGCCAATTTTCTTGGGATGTAAGGGCCGCTGTTCTTTTTCAATCATATTTGCTTGAGGTGACATTGTTGCACAGAGCAAGTAGGAATCTCCACAAAATGTTGTGAAGAATTGAGTTGAGTACTACCGTCTGGTGTTACATTATTGAAGGGCTGGAATGCTCTTCTTGCAGTCGCCCCAGGCTAGCATTTTGGTTCAATGTACTATCATATTGTTTCCTTTGGTTTGCTTGTTGGGTGCCCCATAGTCTAGTAGCTTGTTAGCATTATAGTTTGTGTTCATACAAACACGAAGGAATCTCACTGTTTACAAGTTTACAAGTCTTATAGAAGTTTGCTGGTTTGTGAATCGTGTAAGTCGAAAAGCCATGCCGTTTTTATGTACACAGTCTCAACCAACTAAAGCTCAAAAATGCAAATCCCCATATTGTTTTATGGGATCGTAGCATCCAAGAATTTCTTGCATCATAGTGTCTTCCCCTTGCAATGTAATTGTTGTAGGTAATATATAAAGTTATATTTCCCCACATGATTATGATTACTGCTGCTTGATTTCGGTCAGTAGGATATATCATACAAACATCGTAGGCGAAATCGTCGGAAGAGCTCACCTGAGCACTGCATAAAACTGTCCGCTAGACTATAGGAGTCCCCTTTAATTGTTCACACTTGCCCAGACATTGGCGTGACCAAGCTTGTGGTGTGTCAGGCTACACACCTCTGTGGCCATCTGGCCTCTTGAAATCCGTGTGGACTCCACCCCTGAAGTTCGAACTCTATGCACCTACCCGTGCATGACATACATGCTGTATGGTCTCAATGCTATAGATGATGTGGCAAAAATCCCACACAAAGATAAGGTGAGACCTCACAAATAGCTACTAACTACAATATTTAGTCACTCTCACTTGCCAACAAAGTTTTCTGAGAAGTTATAGAGCAAAATGATGGGGAGTGTATTAAAAACAAAGTGCAAAGTTACTATGCACTTACACACTATATACTTCTTATCCTTCTAGTCAGAGACAAATTAACTAGACTGTTTTTCAATTAGGATACTAAGACTTTAAAAGCCAAAAAGCGTCATTCAACCACAATAAGCTTATACTCGAGGATGAACTTGGTCACGGAAATATGTACAAATTGGGTCATGCGAGCCCATGTGTTATTGTTCTGTTAACTTCCTCTTTTAATCACATTGTGGAAGGAATATGAATCCCTTGAGCTGTTTTCCACGTTGTGAAAGGAATATGAATCTTTGCTATGTTCGAAAAAAGTCTATCCGTAGACATGCTCATCAATGTGACACAAGTTGAGATTCAAAATATGTTTGCTTTCATGGTAGTTTTCATAAGAAGATGTGTAGCAAATGTTGCTGTGAATTGAATTACCCTGCATCCATACCCTTGTGAAATATGGAAGCGCTATCAAAGATTGTTAATCTTGTTTGGAAAATTTCTCAAAGTTCGAATTTGATGTGCTTGTTTTTCAGATGTATTACACTAAACCTAGTTCTTTGTACACATTGTAATGCAAGTCACCGTTGTTATCAATAAAATTCCATTTTGTTTAAGAGACTATGAGATCTCAAACACTTTTCAACAAATTAAGTTTAATGAAATCAAAGCTCTAACCCATGCTTTGACTTGTACTACAGGTCTTAAACCCTATCTACAAGACTTGTCTAAGCATTTTCCACTCCCTTGGCAAAGCTACAAAGGGAGAAATAATACGCATATTGTTGTGCTGTGAAGAAGTGCATAAAAGCCCATATAAGATTAAGGTCCATCACTCATTGTATGGAAATAGCATACTCAAAATCTTCATATCTTCAAAGTGCTCCTATTGGATCTTTGCATGTCATTGTGTAGTCTTTGACTCTACTTGAATTTCATCTCCCTTGGTGGGGTAAAGGCCAAATATCCTTGGCATGGTCGTCCACATACTAACCTCACTAAGCATTCACTTTTTCTTTTTCTTACCTAATATACAACAAGCTTGGAATTGTAGTGATAGACAACAAAGATCCTCCAACATCTTAGTTCCCAGGTTTGAAGCTCGAGTTGTGCAAGAATAGAGCAAGACAAGCGTACAATATTGTCAAATTCAACGATGTGGAAGCGTAGAGAGAGAGAGAGAGAGAGAGAGAGAGAGAGAGACTCTTGAACCAATCAAACTTGGCAATGAATAACTGAATGTGTATATAATGGAGGCAATGGTTGCTTATATAGCAACCTCGGTAAATTGCCTTACCCACACTTTGACAAATAAGTAAAATAAATACCTAAAAGCCAAACTAAATAATGGGATCACATTGGGCAATTCACTTGAGATGCCAAAACTCTAACACCCAAGTCTCTACAACTCATAGTGGACATCAATAGTGAGACCAGATCGATGAAGAAGCTACCCGACAAGTGGCCACCAATTGATACACCTGGGTGTTGCTCCCCTTAACTTTGTACCTAAGAATAATGCCATCTTGAGCATCGGTTGTCTTTGTAGAAAATTGTAGAAAATTTGAACTGTAGACCACACTACGTCCAATAATCCCCATTCGTGAATTGTGAACATATCACGTCCAAAATATAATACTCCAAGATAATGAATTGTGAAACATATCTTGTCCATGATCCGACCAACAACAATGGATTGGTGCACTCATCCATAGTGTTTTAGCCGTCTGATTGGTTCCCTGCCATATGCATGTGCATTGAACTCCGACCTACGGGTCCAAACACAAGGGTCCAAATTAATTATACGAAGCATTGTTTGCCCCTCTCTGCCACTCACAAGCCTCTCTCTCCTCGTCGGATAGATCTTTAAGGTCTCTTGGGATAGTTTCCTACGAGGTTAAAATACTACTCTTCTTCTTCTTCTTCTCTTGTTGAAGCTAGTGGCCACACTGATATCCATGAGACTAGAAGGCGGGAGTCCGCGCCCGTGTTGTCACCACCACAACAACAGCCTCTTTGCTATCCTTCCCCGAGTCACTATCACTGCTTTCCTCGTGTTGCTTGCTTTTACCTTTGTTCTTGGTTGAATCTTTGTCTTTGCTTTTAAATTTGCAATTCTTGGCCAAATGACCACGCTCGAACCGACTCCCATCGTCGAACAAAATTGCGCCGATGCCATAGACACCAATGCTCGAAGCCAGTGTTGAGCCGTCGATGCTCGAAGAGCCAATGGTCGGCAAGGGAAACCAATGCCGAGTGCACGTGAAAGGAGAGACGATGTGCTCTCTCTCCCTCCCTCGCTCTATGCCAAAGTTGTCGAGTTGATGTCGAAGTCAAGAGCGATCGATGTCAATGTCAGAGGGAATGTGTGTGTGTGGTGCACACAAAGGTGCTCTCCTTACTTGGAGATCTCCCACTCTCAACGTCAAGAGTAAGCACACACTCTCTCGATCTCGCTAGTGTGTGTATGCTCCCACACATTCACAATCTCTCCCTCATGAGCTGCACCAAGATCCAACCCTTTGCTTAATTTGTTGCCTTGTTGAAGCCTTTTTAGTTTGCTTTCCTTGCTTTGCTAAGGTTAAACTTCAAAAAAGAAAAGGGCTTCCAAGCTCTTTAAACCCTGAGGTTAACTTCAAGGCAAAATAAATCTCAAGATTACATGGCTGCAAGGCTCCAAAAGATCCTTGAATTTCAACCTTACCTCAATGCTTAAGGCCAGATTGACTCCAGGGCTCTCTTTGCTCCAGGTGCAGTCTCCCTTTTTCTTGCAAGTTTCATTGCCCCATTTCTCCACAGAATACGTGGTTCTTAATTCCCAATTCTTTCTCAAGATTTCTTTTTGAGCTCAAGAGGGGCTACACACGCTGGGAGCTCCAAGGTTTGAGATCTGTGCCAAACTTCAATTTGCCTTCGATTTAAGATCCGCGATTGCTCAAACTCCGTCAAGCTCCATGATCGCCATAGTTGGCGAACTCACCTGTGGCTGGATCTACCATTGTAGCTCCGATAGCTCTTTATTCTTTATATATGCACAAAGATAAGGAAAATGTATGGATAGTGGACGAGACGTCCACCCCTGAGCAAGGGCACAACGCCTTTGCCTCAACAATCATCGGTTCTTACTCTCTTGGGAATTTCCAAAGCGAAAGGACATATCAAGCTAAAGTAACTGGAGCTGGCTTTTCGAGGACTTTCTTTATCAGTTATGATTTTGCTAGCACTGTCGGGACTATCGTCTATCCCCAAACATTAAACAATTTTGACTCAAATCGATGTCATTGCCATCGATCCTGACTTCATACTCATCTTAAGGGTCTATAAAGATATGAGCTTCATGCTCATTCTTCATGTGGGCCTCGGAGGGACCTAATGGTGGTCTTAGCTCCAAAATGCCGTTTTTGGAGTTTAACTCGAATTCCTCTTCAAAGATTGTGACAAATCTTTCTCCTTGACTGGCATTTTCTTTAGTCGATGCATATCTCTCTGAATCTCTCATTGACCCTAGGTTTCCTAGCACTTGACTTGACCTAAGGTACTAAATTTTGATGCTAGCACGACACTTGATTACCAAATACTTGTCAATTTGCAACAAATTGAGCTCCATACGTCTACACAAACACATGGAAGCCCGGACTCATTTTAATGGCCACACAACTACTTATGGAGAGCTAAAATGCAATATACTCTTGACAAGTTTGTGGAAGATAGATTACTCTTGACAAGTTTGTGGACGATAGATGTATTTAACCTCAAGTGATTCACTTGAGGGTTTCGTGTGTGTGCTATATAAGCTCAATGCATATGAAAAATGTGTGGAGCATTTCTATTTAAGGTGAAGTCTATAGAGTGCTTCAACCATCTCCTTTTTATGCTTGAAAATGGAACTTGTTGTATCGAGAAAAGCCTCTATTGTCATCAACGTGAAGAGTTTATGCCAAAAGTGTGAACTTTTGCTATTATGGGATACACACCAGCAAGCATTGTGACTGATGAATCTAAACTTCTTGGCAAAGTAGCTGGAGGAAGAAGAGAACAAAAGAGTGCTTGGAATTCAGCAAAAGAGAGCTCGAAATTTATCGACACCCTCTCATACATCAGAGGAAGCACTCTTTTCTTCTCTGAATGAGCCTTGGAAGGAAAGAGGAGTCTGCAACAATAGAACTTGCCTCAATCATCCAAGATTCCATTTTTAGCTGGGAAACTAAAAATGGATACACTTCGTAGTATTATACTTTGAATCTAGTTCTCAGTCACATACCTTTGCACGGACTTCTACAACAACATTAACTTAATACCAGAATATGTACATTGCCAATCCTCTTTCCTAAATGCATGTTCTTGTTGGAGATATGTAATCACCACAATTCTTGCCCATTGATGATGTCCACATGGGACGCTCATACATTTGCCTTGCCCCATGATTGGTGGCCCTTGCCTGGCCATGTTTCATGTCCAACTTCCTTCCCATCAAAACATTCAGTAACATGGCACCCTCATCTGAGCACTCTGGAGGGCCCTGGGAGCAGCACACACACCGCGGGGAGCATGAAACCAAAAACATCAGCTCCCTCATCTGTGCCTTGAACTGCAGCATACATGGCAGGAAGCATAGCACAACTTCGCACGCATCAATCAAGCCAGTCCAACCATGATCCAATATTTTCAACAACACATTACATACATCATTCAATCGATTGACACCATTACAACATACATCCTAGCCATTAGTCGCAAGCCAACCAGGCCCCTACCCATTTAACCAATCAGACAAGGAAAACTTATACCAAACCTATAGAAATTGCACTGCTGAAGATACACTGAAGAATATCACAAGGTAAGATACTTGGATACACTACTCTAGGCTCATGAGGAAAAATGCCACAAAAATTACATACATAGCATGCTCATGTTTAATGACGACAAGGCCAGATCGAAAAAAATCATTGCGTGTATAGTTAGGGAAGTTCAAAGTCTTGAAAGCAAGAAACTCAAGCTTTCTGTCGAAGGCTAACATTCTCAAACTGAAATCCAACCTGTAACAATTACCTCGTAACTCACATACACTAAAAGGAAAACGATTGATAGAAAACAGTGGGTTTCATGGTAGAGAATGAGCAGATTACAATCTAACATCAGCCAACAACAGTCACCTTCATCTCACTTTGAGAGAAATGGGCAGCTGATTCAGGGTAGAATACAAGCCCCTCAGCATTGACCCACAATTGTTGACCTTAACTTGCTTCAAAGTGACTGAACACACACTTTTAAAATGGTAGAAGCTACCATGCTTAAAGCAAAGTCTCTTTCTAAATAAACAAGCCCCACCAACTTAAGCCAGTGAGAAATAGCAGGAACAAAGCCAAAAAATATGCCAGTACCTTTTCAGAAAGACCGCGGGGGAACTTTGCTATCGAAACAAGGCACAATGTGAAGCTAAGAATTAAAGAAAGCTAGCACTTCAATGATGCCGCGCTCGCTTGAGAAAGGCAGAGATCCCAAGTGCTATGAGAGAACTTGATGAGGCAATGGCAAGAGGCAATGACATTTTGGTAAGCTTTTCTCTTCTCTTCACAAGGAAGTTGAGCTCGCGAATGTCAACCTCAAGTTGGGTCACATTCTTATCATGCTGAGAAGCATTGTCTCTGGCTTCCACAAGTGATTTCTCCAGACTCAACATGACTGATTTAAGCTTTTCTATCTCACCCTTTGCCTCTGAAGATGCTCTTGCCGACCCTATACTCAGAGCTCTAAGCTCCTCTTCAAGGGCAACTTTGGCTTCTTTGAGCCTTCTTTTCTCCTCAGTCAAGGCTGATAACTCATTCTCCAATGAGCAGACACGCTGCTGATCCTTGGTAGAATCACTCTCAAGCTTTGTCAATGAGCTCTTCAGAGAATCCAAGCTAAGTTCAAGGCCCCTGCTTTTGGAGCTTACAACCTCCAGCTCATTTTTGAGCAATCCCTTGTCCTCTCTTTCCTGCTTCACTGCTGCATGTGCATTCTCATGCTCCACTCGAGCATGAGCAAGCTCATCTTCAAGGTGTTTCAATTGAGACTGCAAGCTATTCTCACGTGCAACCCTAACCTCCCTTTGTGCCTCCAAAGTTGCAATCTGCTGCCATGCTTCCTTCAGCTGCATCTCAAATCCTTCTCTCTCCTTTGATCTAATTGAAAGTTCATTCTGCAAGGACTCAATAACCTTGTTAGACTCAGAAATTTGCACTTCTGCTGATGCAACAGATGCCTTGAATTGGGCAAGCTTCTCCTCAAGAGAAGTTTTCCTCTCTTGCAATTCATAGAGAGAACTTTGGGCATCTTCTTTTGAAGCTTGCAGTGCCCTTATGTTGCTAGAAAGCTCCTCCTCCTCCTCACGGAATCGAGCAGCTTCCACATTGAGAGCATCTGCATTCTGTTCAGCGGAAGTCAGAGCCCTTTGTGTTTCCTCCAAATGATCAACAACATCCTTGTGTCTGGCTTCAAATTCCAAAAGGGATTCCTGCAGATCTTTCTTCTGAGCAAGAAGGGCCTCCTTCTCTGCAATAAGATTAGCATTGTCTGCCCCTAAGCTTGCTACCTCCTCCTTGCTCGCCACTACCTCAAGCTCCAGTTTATGCATCTCTTCCTCCAAAAAGTTCTTCTCCATCGCCAGTGCATCTGCCCTTGCTGTATTCTCCTGCACCTGTTCTTCCAAGGCCTTCACCTTCTCTTCTAAATCACCAATGACAGTTCTAGAGGAGCATACCTGCTTCACCAGGGTTTCATTCAACTGCTTCAGGTTAGCAATCTTATCGTCAGATGACAGATCATGGAAGCGATGATGATGACCAGCTCCATTCTCTTCTTTGGAGTTCTCAGTACCCTTGTCATCGCCATGATGAGGCTCCAGTTCAGAGTGGTGATTCACATCCTCCTGCGCATCTACAAACACCTCTGCTTCTCCTGCATGCCCATCGTCGCCTGTTTCACCTGTCAGGCTAGGAGATCGAGCGTGGTGGTTGTGGTGATGGTGTCTCTTATGAGAAGGCATGGCAAAGCAGAGGTTGATGCCCGGTCCTCTGGACGAGCTCAGGGGGGGCCTTTAACAGAAAGATAGAAACCCTAATTGCTCTCTACTGCAAAGCCCTTGTTGAGTCCAGCACGCAGCTCTTTCCTACCAAGAGGGTCGACGCGATACCTGTGAGACGAGAGAAACCACAGCCATGAGTTGCGGGGCGGACGAGGCCACGTTCGGACAACTGCATTTAGCTAGCTGGCGAGGTGCTGATGATAAACCCTAGCCATATCCAACGCCACTATTAATGCGCTCAACCTTACATTGTTTAATAATATTTGGATCCAAAAAAAAAAATGCGCCCATTGTGGCTGCAAAGGCTTCGCCAACGTGGCACTCCTTCAGCTCCTCTAGCCACACGCGTCATAAAATCCCTTCCAAAAAGCCGACAAAGGCATTCAATGAAAGTGTTACCATGCGCCATGACACCAACCATACCCATGAGATTCACAGCAAAAAAGACCATGCCCAAAATCAACATCAAACACTAGCCCAAACACGAAAGGGGGGGGGGGGGGGGGGGGGACCCGACCAAGGAGGTTGGGTTCTTTCTCTTAGGCGGAAGTGAAAATAAACAAATGTGTAACCGGTAACCTTGGGTGTTTCCTAAACAATCCAAATCCTTGGTTAGATTCTACATGAAAACTGCTTGAACTATCAGGCAACGGTGATCAACATAGTCTATCATGTCTAATAGTGTGTTAGAAAGAAAGAAGGAGAGACTCAGTGTGATCAAATGTACAATGCTTGAACTTGAATGCTTAATACAACTAAAAGTGTGTACAAAAGGTTAATTATATAGAGCTAACATAACCAGCTCATTTGACATCATGTATGAAGGATTTAGTTTCATTAAATTAACAAAATAAACTCTCTTTTCAAAGAGGGATTAGGTCTCCCCAATCTCCGAAAAATGAAAATTCTTTCAAAACATCTTAAGTGCATAAGTGAAGGGTGAATTCAGGAAATGAAAAGACCCATGAAAATGGAAAGTCAAAAGATTTTTGTGTCCATATTTAAAGAGATGGTCGAGTATACATTGATACATATATGTTTTTCTTTGCTTATTTTCCCTTTATAACGTTTTTTTCTCTTTAGAGTGTGTACTTGCACTATATAGGTAGCCAATATATATTTTTTGAAGCCAATAGGGAATAAAGAACACTTGTCACAAGACTAACCTCTTGCTTGATATGAAGAAATCCATTCATTGGCTAACCCCTAGCATGGACCAATAGCCTTCAAGATAGTGTATTCTTGCAAAAATCGAAGAGAATTGTCATAAAATATAATATCTAACTTTACCAAATGATTTTCTCATATTAAACTGATCATTTAATGTGGGAGAATAAACGGGAACAAGAGTTAGAATAGAGACATGTGCTTCTAGACCTGTCTCAACACGGTACCAAAAGGAGAGATGGTTGCATCTCAATAGGGGTCCAAAAGGAGATGGTCTATCAAAGAGCAATGTGCAACTAATGAAGCTTAAAAGACCTTAGAGTTAGCTTCATTAAAGACCTCCAATGGTTAGTGTTAAAAGTCCTTTGACCTTAAGCAAGCTAGGGCTGAGCTTGAGGTGGAAACCCGACCTGAACTTAAGCAAGCTAGGGATGTGCTTGAGGTGGGAACCTTAAGCAAGCTAGGGTTGTGCTTGAGGTGCGAACCTTAAGCAAGCTAGGGTTGTGCTTGAGGTGGGAACTCGACCTAAACTTAAGCAAGTTAGGGTTGTGCTTTATGTGGGAACCCGACCTAAACTTAAGCAAGCTAAGGCTGTGCTTGAGGTGGGAACCCCACCTAAGGTGCTTGTCATGCTTGATGACTAAGGTACTTGACGTACTTGTCACATTTAATGAGGAAGTTGCTTGAGAAGCTTCCTATGCATGGGGGGGCAAGATGCTTGAGTCAAAAAGAGAACCTACTCACTTAATGAGGAAGTTGCTTGAGAAACTTCCTATGCATAAAACTTTCAAAGTTAGGGGAATTCTAAAAGAGCACATGGGACACATGTCAGACTCTCACTAAGCTTAACCACATGGTATGCTTGAATGCTATTGGTTGGGCTAAAGAGGGGTCCAATGAGATTCTACTTCCTGAAGGAGTACGAGCGGAAGTGCGACGCGAGAGAGAATGCGAGAAGAAGAGCACGACGATATGGTGAACTCGCTCTACTGTAATGTGTAGAGCATAGTGAGTTCTTATTAGTTTTTTACAAAAGAATATGTGTACATACCTGCGGCCCGCCCACTTACCTGGGCGACCACATTGGGCTTTATACCCCAACAACCTCTCACTTAAAGTCCAATGTGGTACTTTAAGTGTGAGAGAAGCTACTATACAAGCTAATATACAAGAGATGTAGAGAAGTGATGTACTACCCTACACCTAACTGCTTGCGAAAATGCGCAAAGCTCTCTAAGGGAAGTCCTTTTGTAAGTAGATCAGCAGGATTTTCTGTGGTGTGAACTTTGACAAGCTGAATTTGCTTATCCTCGAGCATTTCCCGATGAAATGATACTTCACATCCACATGCTTTGTCTTTGAGTGATAAACTGGATTGCGAGCCAATTGTATAGCACTCTGACTATCACAATATAACACAGGCATCTCTTCTTTGATTCCCAAATCTCTTACTAGTCGATTAAGCCAAATTGATTCTTTGCATGCCTCTGATGCTGCAACATATTCAGCCTCTGTAGTAGACTGAGTAACACAATCTTGTAATCTAGAACGCCATGATACTGCTCCACCAGCCAATGTAAAGACATACCCTGACGTAGACCTTCGGTTGTCTAAGTCACCTGCATAATCTGAGTCTGAAAAACCCTTTACACTTAGCTCCTGACTCCCATAGCATATGCGCATACTCTTTGTAGCTTTCAGATATCTCAATATTCCTTTCACTGCCTCCCAATGTTTCTTGCCTGGGTTTGACATGTATCGACTTACTACTCCCACTGCAAATGCAATGTCTGGGCGAGTAGCAATCATTGCATACATCAAACTACCCACTGCAGACGCATATGGAATCTTATCCATTTCAGCCTGTTCTTCCTCAGACACAGGACAATCTTGTTTGCTAAGTTTCACATATGGTGGCAATGGAACACTCAATGCCTTTCCCTTCTCCATATTGAAATGTTGCAAAACCTTGTCAATATACTCTGTTTGAGACAACCAAATCAACTTCTTTGATCTGTCTCTTTCAATGCGCATACCAAGTATATGACTTGCCTCACCCATGTCTTTCATGTCAAACGATTTTGCCATCTTTGACTTCAAAGATGAAATTTCTTCCAAGTGCTTGCCAGCAATCAACATGTCATCCACATACAAAATAAGGATTAGCCAACTACCATTTTTAGCCTTCTTTGTATATAGACAGTGATCTAACTCACTACGTTTGTAGCCTTGAGAAACCATAAACTTGTGGAATTTATGGTACCATGCTCTCGGTGATTGTTTTAAGCCATAAAGACTCTTTAACAACTGGCATACCCAATCTTCCTTGCCTTTCTCAACAAAACCTTCTGGCTGCTGCATGTAAATTTCCACATCTAAATCACCATGCAAGAACGCTGTCTTGACATCCATTTGGTGCAACACCAAATCTAATATGGCAACCAATGCAAGAAAGCATCTCAATGTAGTCATCTTGACCACCAGAGAGAAGACTTCATCAAAGTCAATGCCTTGTTCTTGCTTAAAGCCCTTGGTAACAAGCCTTGCTTTGTACTTTGGCTGACTATCATGAGCGGTGATCTTATACATGTAAACCCATTTACAAGGTAGAGCCTTTTTTCCCTGTGGTAATTTAACTAGCTTCCATGTCTTGTTTTTATGCAGAGCTGTCATCTCTGACTGCATGGCCAATTGCCAATTCTCGGAGTCCTTCATTTGCACTGCTTCCTTGTAACATGAAGGCTCATTGCAATCAGTCAACATGACATAGTTCATAGATGGAACAAACCTATCAGGAGGTCGCGTGACACGTCCAGATCTACGCACAATAGGTGGCTCAAGCTCAGCCAGAACCTGTGGTTCCAATCTATCCTGTCCTTGCTCCTCTTGAGCCCTGACATTTTGTCTTGCACGTGCAGGTCCATCTTCTTGGAAGACAACTCTTCTAATCTCCTCAACTTTCTCTGGTTTAGAATGATATTTGGCTTCATTAAAGTGAACATCATTGCTGCGGATAACCTTTCTGGATTCGGGATCCCAAAGTCTGTACCCCATCTCACGAGAATTACCATAGCCTAGAAAGATGCACTTTCTACTCTTTGGCTCAAGTTTGTTCCTAAATTCCTTTGCAACGTGAGTATATGCCTCACAGCCAAAGACTCTGAGATGCTTGTATGAGGGCACCTTGCCTGACCATACCATCTCTGGCACTGAATCCTTCTGCAAAACCTTGCTAGGAGATCTATTTACAAGATGAACAGCTGTTGATACAGCTTCAGCCCAAAACCCATTTGGCAGCTGTGCATTAGACAACATACTTCTGACCTTCTCTTGTATGGTCCTATTCATCCTCTCAGCAACACCATTTTGAGGAGGATTGTAAGGAGCAGTAAGTTCACATTTTATACCTTTTGACTCACAAAAGTCCTGAAAGGCCTTTGAAACATACTCTCCACCATTGTCAGTGCGTAATCATTTAAGCTTCTTGCCACTCTGATTCTCCACAAGTGTCACAAACGTTTTGAAAACACTAAACGCTTCATCCTTGTGCTTGAGAAAGTAAACCCATACTTTCCTCGAGTAATCATCTATAAATGTCATAAAGTAAGAAGCTCCCCCTAGAGATAGGTTAGGCATAGGTCCACACAAATCACTATGAACAAGTGCCAACTGTGTATCTCTTCTACTGCTTCTATGCTTTTGTGTCTGTTGTGTTTGCTTACCATACAGACAATGTTCACAGAATTCAAAATCATTAAATGAAAAGCCAGGCAAATAACCAGAACGAGACAAGATTTCCATTCCCTTCTTGGACATATGTCCTAACCGCCTATGCCACAAAGAAACGTTCGGCTGCTCGGTTACATTGATTACATTTTTAGAGACATTTGATACATAAATCATGTAAAGTCCTCCAGACTTTACTCCATGTGCTACTGTCATAGAACCCTTGGATATCTTCCACATGTTCTGTCCAAAAGTCGTGACGTAGCTAGCATCATCAAGTAAACCTGTGCTGATCAAGCTCTTTGTAATTGCGGGAACATGTCTCACATTATTCAGCGTGAAAGAAGAGCCATTCTGAAACTTCAATTGTACATCTCCAACACCTAAGATCTCACATGCCTGCCCATTGCCGAGCCGAACATGATCTTTAGTGGTCACATAAGAGGTAAACCACTCCTTGTTTGGAGACACATGAAGTGATGCCCCTAAGTCTATAATCCAGTCACTCAGTGCATTTCCATCAGATGCTGTAAGAAGAGTTGAGTCCATTGTATTCTTCAAGAAGTAGATGTCTCCTGACACTAGACTGTCATCCTCTGCAACAGTGTTTGTCACATTTATTTCTTGAATCTTCACTGAGGACTTGTTCTTCTCACCATGGTCTTCAGCTTTCTCTTTGCCTTTTTCTGCTTTCCATTCTCTACAGTCTCTTTTCATGTGACCCTTCTTGCCACAATGGTAGCATTCTATGCCACTCTTGCCTTTAGCACTGCGGGACTAGCTACGAGACTGATTCCTCTTTCCACCTTTGTACTTTTCTTTGGTCCTTCCCCTGACAACTAAGGCTGTTCCTTTGCCTTTGTCCATTGTCTTTCTATTGGTTTCTTCAGTAAGCAGACTTCCTTCTACACCTGCTATGTTCAAACCATCTGGAGGTGCAGAATTACTCAAAGCTGTGCGAAAAGTGTTCCAACTTTCCGGCAATGTGATCAACAGGAACATAGCTCTAACAGGTTCATCCAACTTGACACCTTGAGCTGACAATTGGTTGTAGATTGTGTTGAATTCATTCATATGATTGGACATAGGTGTCTCTTCTTTCATCTTCAAGTCAACAAGCTTCTTAAGCCACTATACCTGTGAAGCTGCACTCTGCTTCTCATAAAGATCACTCAGCTTTAACCGTGCTTGATAAGCCGACATCTCGTCTGCTACATTGAAGTAAACGCTTTCTGCCAAAGTCAGCATAATGGTAGAAAGTGCCAATTCATCCATTTCGCTCCATTCATCTTCGTCCATATCTTCTGGTTTTATCCCCTTGAGCTTTATAGGTTTTATCTGCTTCTTTTGTACCAACACGTGCCAAATCTGCTTCTTCCACAATGGGAAATTGGTTCCATCCAGCTTCTTGATATTGTAAAGAGCAGTGTCCTGTGATCCAAGCCATAGCTACGCTTCACAGTAGTTTACTCTCCTGGGAAAAATTCGGTAGAGTTTCCCCTGTAAACTGACCTCTGAACCAATATCAACTTGTCAAATGAACCAAGAAAGCTTCAGATTCTGCATAAATTTCGGCAGAGTCTCCTTTGTAAAATGGCTCTAGTGTACTAAAAAACAGACCAAAAAAACAGCTCAAAAAACCATTGTCTCTCTGACACTGTAAGCTGTGGGTAAACCTGTCCTGCACCCCGTACTGTCTCTCACTGTCCTGTAAGCATAGACTACGACAATGCCTCAACGGCAGTAAAGCAAAGATGCAATCCCAACTGTCTAACTCACAGTCAATACATCCTAGCTGCCTATCTAAGGGTGCTCGAGGGATCGCTCCAAGACCTGTATCACCGAAAGGATCTCAACATTCGAGAATCCCCCAGCTCAATAAAACCTCACTCGACCCTCAACAAAGGCTGCAGTAAATCTGATAGTACATAGACTTCCCACAAAGTCATACATCCACAAATTTCCCACTATATGCTGTAACCGCTGCGGCGGTTGTTTGCTACGTGACTCACAACCAGCAAACCCTCAACAGACATACATAATCTCTGACAATACATCCCATGTGGAAGTACCTGCAATGTCAGGATGAAATCTGGAATATCAAGCAGCAAACACAAGCTACCTGATGAACTAGTGAATGTCGCCTACAGTCTGTGTGTAGATGCGCCCGTGTCGTACGTGACACGCCTCCAAGAACTGTGAGCCGTTCTTCGATGTGTAGACAACCACAAATCAACACTCTGGGAGTGCCAATATCCTCAGCACCTGCAGTCATAGGCCAAAACACCAAATTTGCAGAGTTGGGTGTGCACCCGCCGAGACCACGTAGTCGAAAATGGCCTACGCAGAACTTTGTTGAAGCCGAACGGTGGCCGAGATGATCTCATAATGAAATTCTGAGAACACCGAGGCCTTCGGGCTTGCCCACAGGAATTTGGGCCGTGTCTTCGCCTGTCGAATCTCACTCCAATCTGAGCAGGTGACTCTGGCTACCTGCAAATGCTTCCCCGAGCCTCGATTTGAGCTTTGATACCAGTTGAAGGAGTACGAGCGGAAGTGCGACGCGAGAGAGAGTGCGAGAAGAAGAGCACGACGATATGGTGAACTCGCTCTACTGTAATGTGTAGAGCATAGTGAGTTCTTATTAGGTTTTTACAAAAGAATATGTGTACATACCTGGCGGCCCGCCCACTTACCTGGGCGACCACATTGGGCTTTATACCCCAACACTTCCATCTAACAAATATCTTGATATTTTCAAGCTCTCTCTCTCTAAGGGGTAAGGAGGACACTTGTCAAAAGACTACCCATATGCTTGACTGCATGCTGGATGTGATTGGCTAAGGGGAGAGGGGTCCAATGAGCTTGTAACAAGTAGAAATTTCGCCCAAAGCAAGAAAGGGGGGTGCTAGGGGGATATACTCCACACACACACTCATTGGCAAGGCTATTCTCACTTGGTGAAAGTTGAGGAACACCACCTCCTTCTCCAAGCTTGTGAGAGTGAAAGCCTACACCAACACTCTTGGATATGGAATGCAAATCCAACCAAGAGTCATGCTTCAATGCTTAAGCTTTTTGTCTTCTCCATCTCCATTACTATGCTATTATGTATGCTAGCGAGAAGAGTAATGATAAGTGAGGAACTATTTCTTTCTCCTATAGGATGTTTCTTCTTCCTCTTCCCTATCCTCATTCCCCGCTAGCTCTCTCCACCTTCGAAGGTATTTGAGGCCTTGGGATAGTTAATGCTTTCTTCAAGTTTATGTTATGCTTGTGATGCATGAAGCTTTCCATCTTCATTGCATCACCTAGGTTACAAGGAACACAAAGATTGTATTGTACCAAGTCTCTCTTGATGGGAGAAACTATTATAGAATTGATATTTTATTATTTATTGCAGCTGATAGGTGGAAAAGACTAGACCCAGCTTGGCCTATGCGAATGGATATGTATATCATGTACATTTTATTATTCAAGTGCTCTTTATGAGCTTTGGCCATTTATGACCGGCCGGCCAGTTTGTAACCAATTTGACCATTCAAGAAATCTATATAACAAATGCGTGCAAGAGGGAAATGGTCACTCTTGCACGGGGGGAGATTGCACCCAGTGCTCGTGTCTTCTTCTCTCCTCTCGTCTCTTCTCTCTCGCCGTGCCGGCGTAGCACTCCGCTCTAGGAGGTGCGCCTACACGCATTCTGTCACTCTCTCGCTGCTCTCAATCTCTCTTTGTTCGTGTATATCGTCGATTATACATCTATGTGGTTGTCAGGTATGTCTATTAGTCTGTTCTATGGTTTGTAGTATGCTATTTCAGGTATTTTGCAGGGAACTCCATGCTTCCGGCTGTAGCAGTGGTATCAAAGCCCAGGCTACACTCCGAAGATTAAGGATCTCAATAATAAAAAAGCTAAGTAAATCATTTTTTAAAACTATCTCTTTATTCTACTTGGATATACTTTCAGTGATTGAACTGTGACTGTACATGCTCACTATTAACTTTATTTTTGATTGATTAGAGTCAGTATGAAAATTAGAGTATTACTATTAATCAAACATATGAAGCATCTGACGTTTAAAGTAGTTCGTGTTATGATTTCTACGAATTTTAGAGAAAATTAATTAGGTGAAGATATACAATACACAAAAGAGGATGTATATAGTCTTCGTTTGGGATTTGTAGAATAAGAAGAAGGTAGTAGAGAGATTTTAGTAAAATAGGAGTAAGTCGAAGAGACCTGAAGGTAATTGAGTTCAAGGGCTTGAGGAAGTTCGAGAGAGTGGTATGATAACACTTAGATTGAAAAAAAAATAAAAAAAATTGAATCGACTTCGGCATCAAGCCATAGCGGGAACCAACCCCGACAAAGGGTCAACAATTCAAACCTGCAGAAGGAATAAATATATACATTAATCAATTAACTCTACTGCTCGAAATCAGCAGCATGACCCAACCTCCCTTTTCTGAGCGCATCATCATCGTCATCATGTCAACATACAGTGCCAACGTCACTATGAGGGAAGCTTCTAGCTATCGTTCGACGTTGTTGTACCTAGCACTCATGAGGAGCATGCAGGGCAACGACCACGACCTAAAGAACAAAACATTGGCGCCCTTTTTTTTTTTTTGGCAACTCAACACACTCAGCATGTGGCCATGAGTTATCGGCACGTAGTTATCAGTTGGCTGCCTGTAATTGCGCAACAGCTACACCGCTTCTCCCATCTAGTTGAACACAACTACAGTGGGGGTGCGGTCTGCATGCGCCCACCCATTGGACTCTTTCTCTCTCCCTCTCTCAGACTGTGGAGAACCGCAGCAAACTCCCTCTCTCTCTCTCTCTCTCACTTTTCTCTTCTACTCTCACTTAACGAGCGACTCCAGCTCGTGGTCTACCAACCCATGCAAGTGTCCGTCTCTGCAGTTCGCCTGCCGCCAACCACGTGGTCGGCTCCTGTCTGGAACATACCTTTACCAACCAACCCTCACTCTCTCTCGCGTCCACTGACGGCTGCCAGTGATTGGGTAGTACTGCCTTCAACAGTTCAAGTCACAACACTTTCAGCTTGAGTGGTGGAGAGTGGGTGATGCCATGCGACCGTCTCACTCTCGCTTTTGTGTTCAGTCTGTCATGGGCCTGGCCAGTAACCACCACAAACACACACAGACACACCCAATTTCCACCATTTGTTTTTTTTTCTTTTTCTTCTCTCTCTTCTCTCAACATAACAAAATGTCTATGGCACCAAGCTCCCTGCTTCATTTGCAGCACGCTTCAACTCTTGTGTCGGCCAAGGAATCTCCCCCTCGCACCATCATTGGACATACTTTACAGTATGCTTTTCATCCTCTCTTCCTTCCCACACAACTGCAACAACGGTCTCAAACCCGTAGACTGAACGTCAAGGCTGTGAATGCTGGCACAGACGAAATGAAGCGCAGTGTACCTGCTTCCTGCACCTAAGTAGGCTGATCATAGCGGATCCTTAAAACAGCCACTAGCAACTGCAGAGAACACAGTGACGCCATGCTTCAGTGATTGGAGCCGTAGTCTCTCTTGTTTTCTCCATCTCTCTCCTCGAGTACTAGTGCGTGCCGAAGTGGAAATTCATGAAGCTCTTCAGGGCAACCATTGACGATGCTCTACAACGACATCTGCAATACTTTCTGGAACAGCCCGCCATCCATTACCTATGCATGTTGCTAGCCTGCAATTGGGTATCTACATGTTTTCATTGGTGCTGGTTATTCTTCTTACACTCTTTCTTCCTCGGGAGTCATCATCAAGATCACCAAGTTCGTCGATGCACGAGCACTTGATTAATCCTAAAGGTGTTATGCCTTTGATTGCCAAATTTTTCAATGCGGCCACGCCTTTTCTGGTCCATTGTTTGATTCATTAATTCTATTGTTGTTTTGTTTTGTTGAGTTGTTCCACCAAAATCATCCACTGGTCAGAGAGCAATAATTTGTGGTTTAATATTATTCCTAGAGGAGAATTGGGCTCCATTTGGCTCCATGCCACATTCTTTCTTATTTTTTCCGTCTTGGCATGATTAGTCTCATGCACGGTGCTAATTGTGCCATAAAAGTTGTCATTAATGATATTCCCGTGATGGGATGTGTATACAATTATGTCTATTCGATCAACAATCGTGCTTGGAGATATGATATTTTTCGAGCACTTATGCCTGCATGGCCCTAGCGGTTGCCCTTCATTGTGTTGGGTTCTTTTCCTCGAGGAATTGCTCGTTGAGCACCTTGTGCGTCAGTGGTGGGGAGAGCTACAATATTTTGCCACGCTTGTGGTGGGAGGTAGTATTCGAGACAAATCATTTTCCTAACCATACCCAGAAAGAGGACAGTTTAGATGAATGACTTGCTTACACTATTTCTCTTAAATTTCAAGCGAAATGATCCCTTTTCCTCCTTCTCCTAAGGGGCATTCTTGACTTTTCAAGAAGCATGATTGTAAGCTGAGAAATACTTTCCCCAAGTGTGAAGGATTGCAGTTTTCAACCTTGCCAGTGTGTGCCTTTAATTTTTTGGCTTTGAGATTTGTGTGTCTATATCGAGATAAGTGTGGCTATGTGATCTCTTGGTATTTCAATGTTTGTTGTATCCATTCAAAGAAGTCGTTCCTACGAAATTTTTCACGAGAAATTTTCTTCGGATCAGAGTACTCATGGCAATGTTTGTTGATCGAGTTAGGGCTTGCCAAAAACAATTTTTCTAACTAAAGACAATAAGGGCACACCTAAAGCTTTTTTGTTTTTAGGTCAAAAACTCAAGTATTCACATTAAAACTTATAAAACTTTGCCGATTTATGTGAAGAAAAGAATGGAATCTAGCCGATGTTTTGCTATTTTAACTACTGGTGAAATTTTACTAATCTTCTTGCGACAAAAAAATCAATAGTTTAAACACTTACTCACATATACAGTCCACCTCACCGATATCTGACACCCATCTGTACGACTTGAATTTTGGTTTTTTCTAACTTGCATAACATTACTCAAATGATGAATTTTGATGTTGACCTTTGTTTTCAAGAAATTGTTTAGCATTTCCCGATTTGGATACTAGTCACTTCTGCAAACCACCTCCAGGGTTTGGTATTAAGCTATACAGCTACTCATACGAGTGCGTTGTTTTGAGTTCGTGAACAAAAAATTTGTAAGTACTTTGCTACTCAACTACACTCCAATGTGGTTTCACATAAGTAGTACATGTTTTGTCCTTTTATGTCTTGTCTAGTCCATTGGTCACATGCACACAGATCCGTCGATTTAGGCATTGTGTAAATGCTCACCTTGGTGTAGATCCGTCGATTTAGGCAACACCGGTTATCTGTGCAGATCCGCAGATTTAGGCAACACACTGACAAATTGCAAATTCACAATGGTACATGTAGATCCGCCGATATAGGCAGCATTAGTGCATATTCTCCGATCTAGGCAACACGTCTTATTGGTGTAGATTCACCGATTTAGGCAACACCAATCACAAAATCATGCTGCAGTGGCTGGCCACCACTGTAACTGGTATGATTTTGTTACCCGGGTACATATGAAAGTGATTTGGATTTGGACTTATATTGTGGAATTGGAATTGGATTGGGATTTGGTATCTGGTGATTATTACGACAGTGTTCATGTGATGAGACTTGACAATATGAGATTGATGATGAGTGTGAACAATGATATCCTGATTCATCAAGGTATGACATATACTACTTATTCTAGTGGTATGGGACACTAGAATAGGTAGTATGTGGATGACGGCAGGCATAAGCAATGTTGTCTAATTTTATGGATTTTCTTTACTATTTGATATAGATTTCTAATCATTGTTTTTGACAAGTATTGTTTGCAGATATTTATCTTCGCAACTGAGGACAATTGCTTTCCAACGGAGAGGTATGTTATAGAATTGATATTTTATTATTTATTGCAGATGACAGGTGGAAAAGACTAGACCCAGCTTGGCCTATGCGAATGGATATGTATATCATGTACATTTTATTATTCAAGTGCTCTTTTATGAGCTTTGGCCATTTATGACCGGCCGGCCAGTTTGTAACCAATTTGACCATTCAAGAAATCTATATAACAAATACGTGCAAGAGGGAAATGGTCACTCTTGCACGGGGGGAGATTGCACCCAGTGCTCATGTCTTCTTCTCTCCTCTCCTCTCTTCTCTCTCGCCGTGCCGGCGTAGCCATCCGCTCTAGGAGGTTCGCCTACACGCATTCTGTCACTCTCTCGCCGCTCTCTATCTCTGTTTGTTCGTGTATATCGTCGATTATACATCTATGTGGTTGTCAGGTATGTCGATTAGTCTGTTCTATGGTTTGTAGTATGCTATTTCAGGTATTTTGCAAGAAACTCCATGCTTCCGACTGTAGCAAAAACTATAATACAAATGCCTATTGGAGGGGGGACCGGCTCCATATGAATCCGGTCCTCAACTATTGTCACGTTCTCTAAGCTCTCTCTCTTGCAAAAGTAATGTTCATGCCAAGTTAACTAGGTACCATGTTTATGTTGCTACCATCAATTAAGTTCACCCGCTATGCTCACAAAGTAATCTCTCAAAAGTGCTTCACCTAATTTCCTAATTCCGCTATTCTCAAAGTTCATAGGCCATTTTCATTACATTGGTATGAGAGCATTAGGTTTCTCTTTTCTTGCTTAAGAAGAGAGGTCCTTAAGTAGCCTATTAATGGTTGATTTTGTTAATTATATTTGGGTAAGTGGAACTGGGATCTACTATCGATTTTGTTGAGCCCACTATGTGGGATATGGTGCACACCTTGGGATCTTTGTTCTTAATAATGGAGTCTTTTTAGACTTGCCTACGGCTTTACCATTATTGAGCCATAAGAAGTCCGAAAGGAGCTATCCCTTGGCAACTTCGCTATGTTAGACTCACTCCACTACTCTCTATAATTAACCAATTCGATCCATGGGTGTAGATACTTAAGTGCCTATTTTCAAAGGCTAAGAGGAGTAGCAACTAAGGTTTTGAATTGCCAAAGCATACACTAAGTAAACACATAAGATCAATTAACATGTCTGACAATAACCAAGAGAGTAGAATGAACATTGATAACTTTGATTTTGCACATGAAGGTGCTAATGATGATGCTCCCATGTTTGTTAATTATCTTGTTACTAGGTTGCAACAAGCTATGGGAAACCCCTCTTTGCAAGCCGAAGTTAATCAACAACTTCGTGCTTATGGGATTTTCTTTCCTCTCAAAGAGGAGAGAGAGCTTAGGAGACCCCCAAAGAAGACTCTCTCCCATACGAGAGGAGGAATACAAAGAACGAGAAAGTAATGACTCCCTAGGTTCCTCAAAAGATGTGGCTCCATGAAGATGGTGGTCTAGACAATCGCCAACTCCTCCCAAGAGGAAATGGTTAACCCATAGTCCTTCTACTCGTCGCTCTAAAAGGGAAGAGAGGAAACAAAGGAAGAAAAGGGCAAGAAAGAGGTCACCCTCTTCTCCTTCTTCTTCACCTTCCTCCTCTACCGATGAAAGCTATGGCTATTCTCCTAGAGAATACAAGAGGGGAGGACATCGCAAATCTTACCCTGCATGGCGAAGGTCACAAAAGTTAAAGAAGTTCAAAGAGGGAGGAAAGAGTATCTCTTTTCTCACCTATGATGGCACCTTCGGTGCTACCGACAAAGTATTAGCCTTCATCCAACAATTTGATGCGGCCTTTGGAGACGAGGGCTTCACGGAGCCCTCCAAGCTACACCATGTAGCTATGCACTTCCAAAAATCAACTCATCAATGGTGGGCTAGCCTTTGTGGCTACGGCAAAGCCCCAAAGACATGGAAAACTCTACGAGTTTCCATCATGAAGCAATTCCTTGCAAGTGATGCAAAGGACAAAGTGTTTACCAAATGGTGAATTTTAAAGCTTCTCTCTCATGAGTCTATCTACAAATATGTAGACCAGTTTGGGATTTACATCTCAAGACTACTATCTTTCAAAAGATATACTTTGCCGTGCAAAAGAAACAATTTTTTGGGAGATTACCCAAAGAGATGGCCGAGTATGTCAACTCTCAACGGCCTAGTTATATCACCAAAGTAATCCACCACACAATGGTTGCTTCGTGCATCAATTTCCAACAAGGGGCTAGACGTAATGTCAAGCCCATGGAAAATAAAGACAAAAATGATGCCAAGGGGAAAACCAATGCCCAAAATTCTTTTAAGGCTATTCCAATAACAACAACAATTGGTCCAAGGAGAAGGGAGTTTACAAAGGTAAATATAAACTCTCTCCTAAAGAGCTAGAATCTTTTAGGAAGGACCACAAATGTTTTAAGTGTGGGGAACAAGGCCATGGTTATCGTCCTTTCCCTAAGAGAATTGCCCGCAATGAGACTCCTAGAGTCTCTATGTTTGAAGCTCCAAAAGAGGATGCTCATTGCCAAGTATTTCTCCTTTCCTATGCTTGGGGAAAGATGCAAGAGCATGATGCCTTTATTTTGTTTGACCCCAGTTCAACTCACAACTTCATATCCATGGAGTTGACCACTAAGCTAGGCATACAAGCCCACAAGATGGGAGATGCATTGAAAGTCAATGGAGCTATTAAGGGGCAAGACGTCTCAATTACTTCTTTCATTGAAAAATTAAGGCTTCATGTCCAAAGCTATTTGGACAAAGAGGATTTCTTCATCTCCCCTCTTAAACATGAGAATGTTATCGTTGGGGCACCATGGTTAAGCGAATGGATTCCAACATGAAGTTCCTTGAAAGGAGAATCTACTTCACCTAATCTACAGGGAAAAGAGCACATACATAGATGCTAATGGGTTGGGAAACACCATATCCTTGCAATAAAGGGAATCAAGAGAAATTAGAGCTGTCTAATTTTCTAAAAGGATTCCAAGATGTTTTCATTGATGGCATCCCTAGTGAGCTATCTCTAAATGAGGGATGATGACCATGCAATTGAGCTCCTATCAAGAATCTCACCGCCTAAGAAGCCTCCTTATCGAGTTTCACAAGCTCAACAAGAGGAGATCATGAGGCAAGTGCATGAATTCGTTAAAGAAAAAAAGGGGGAGAGGGGGGGGGGGGGGGGGGGGGGGGGGGGGTCTAGCTCCTCTCCATTTCATTCACCATTGCTTTTAGTGCAAAAGAAAGACAACACATATCACATGTGTGTCGACTATAGAGCACTAAATAAGATCACTATAAAAAATAGATTTCCTGTGCCACGGGTAGAAAATCTATTTGATAATTTACAAGTTTTGGCCTGACAAATGCTCTAGACGCATTCAAACTCATGATGGACAAAAATCTTCAGGCCATCCAAATTCTCTTGAAGAGTACAAACAACACCTCCAAGTAACCTTTCAAGTTGTGAGAGAGAATAAGCTTTTCATTAATCAAGAGAAAAGTGATTTTTTTTCTACAAGAGATTCAATACTTAGGTCACATTATCTCTAAATATGGCACCCGTATGGATGCAACAAAGTTAGAGGTAATAAAAAGATGGCCTAATCCAAGGAATCTACAAGAGGTACGAAGCTTTGTAGGTATGTGTTCCCATTACATGACTTAACAAAAAAAGAACGTTAAGTATTCATGGACTGCAAAACTGCAAGAATATTTTGAGAAGTTTATCCCTCAACGTGTGTTCACACTACTAGATCTCTCAAGGCCATTTGAGGTCCAATCTGATGCTTGTGGTGATTGCCTCAGAGCTATTTTGCTTCAAGAAGGGCATGCCATATCATATGAGAGTCAAAGACTCAACTTCAAAAAGTGAGTATTGGGCAAATACAAAAAAAATCTATTAGTTATTCTATATGCCCTAAACACGTGGAAACACTATCTCTTGGGGACTCCATTCATCCTACGAATGGATCACAAAGCCTCAAGAACTTCATGATGCAAACCAAGCTCTCTGACAAACAAATGAGGTGGGAAATTTTTTTTTTGCAATTTAAATTTCATATTGCTCACATTGTTGGAAAGGACAATCAAGTGGTCGATGCACTTTCACAACGACCAAGGGTAAATGTGGTGTCTATAGCAACTCACAATGATCTATCTTTTATAATAGATGAGTATGCTACTGACCAAGACTTTAAGTATGTAATTACAGCCTTTGCAATAGGAAAGAAACAAGAACCATTCACCTTGAAGAATGGTTATCTTCCAAACGGCAACAGGCTATGTGTTAATCACCCATATAATACGAAAGTCATGTATGAATCCCATACTTCTCCTTATGCGGGGCAAAGAGGGATTCCATAGTCTACTCTTCGAGGAGTAGAAATGTATTTTTGTTGGTCTACCATGAAAAGTAAACATACAAGAGTATGTTTCAAAATGCATGGTATACCCAAAGCTGAAAATTGATCGAGGGAAGCAACTTGGATTGTTTCAGTTGACAGGCTTAACAAGAAAACATCTCTATGCTTGTCAAAAAGACTATTAAGGCACATCAAATGGCAACCGTCTTCAGATCTCAAAATTTTAAGAATCATGGATTTCCAACATCTACAGTCTCGGACAAAGATCCTAGAATGACCAATAATTTCTAGAAGGGTCTCTTTTGGAATCTAAGAAGTAGATTAAATTTCTCTTTCGGTCTATCATCCACAAACGGATGAGCAAAGTGAAATAACTAATCTAATGATCCTTGAATCTACTAAAAGCCTATGTCATGGAAGTAGATCAATGTTCTCAATGATAGAAGTACCTACCTCTTATAGAGTATGTGTACAATGACATTGTACACACTTCTATGGGGAAAGCACCTTTCGAGGTTAAAGAGGGAAGATCCAAAAGTCCCTTACTACTTCAATTACAGGGGAAGATCTTCGCTAGCTGATGAATATAGCTGAGACCTACAATAATATTTTCCAAAGATTAAAGGGGTTATATCCATCTCACAGGAAAGGCAAAAAGGGTTGTTGCTAATAAGCACAAAAGAGCCTTAGCCTTTAAGGAAAATGATTGGGTCTTGCTAAAGGCTCATTTGAGGCATACTACGGGCAAGAGTCCTACGGACCACCAAGAGTATGATGCTAAACTAGCAAAAAGATACTATGGTCCTGAAAATTCTTAAGCCAGTCAATGATATGGCTTATCAATTGAAGTTGCCCAACCATTGGCTCATGCACCATGTTTTCCATGAGAACCTACATAAGCCTTACAAAGGAGCGCCATCAAAAGAAGCAATAGTTATTGTAGACCCTCCAAAAATCAAAGATCAAGAAGAAGTACTTCAACCTGAGTCCATTTTATGACATGAAGACAAGGTATTAAGAAACGGTAAGATATCTTATTAAGTGTAAGAATTATTCTTTTAAATATGCTAGATGAATGCAAAGAACCTAGCTTAAGGATAATATGAACCTTGTCAATGTTTACAATGTTGCACTAGAGTAAGCATATGAAAATGCATTTTAAATGGAAAATGTTTTTGTCTTATAAGACTAGTTCTCTTTTTATTGTGCACAAATTTAAAAGTATGCATGCTTAGAATCATGTTTGTGGTGACAACATCTCCCAAACACCAAGTAGAACTTGTCACTCTACTTTGGAAGTATGATATGGACTAAAGAGCAGACATGCTTGCGGCATCTACGTCTCCCAAGCACCAAATGGACTAGTCATCCATCTTGCAATGATGTCGTAGGGTAATAAGGAATCCTCTACCCGCTAAGAAACATGGACTAATGACTAGGCTTTATCTTCTCTACCTCATAGACGAGGACGACTACGATTTCAAGAGAGAGGTAATGTCATAAAATATAATATCTAACTTTACCAAATGATTTTCTCATATTAAACTGATCATTTAATGTGGGAGAATAAACAGGAACAAGAGTTAGAATAGAGACATGTGCTTCTAGACCTGTCTCAACACGGGACCAAAAGGAGAGATGGTTGCATCTCAATAGGGGTCCAAAAGGAGATGGTCTATCAAAGAGCAATGTGCAACTAATGAAGCTTAAAAGACCTTAGAGTTAGCTTCATTAAAGACCTCCAATGGTTAGTGTTAAAAGTCCTTTGACCTTAAGCAAGCTAGGGATGAGCTTGAGGTGGTGGGAATCCGACCTAAACTTAAGCAATCTAGGACTGTGCTTGAGGTGGGAACCTTAAGCAAGCTAGGGATGTGCTTGAGGTGAAAACCTGAAGCAAACTAGGGTTGTGCTTGAGGTGGGAACTCGACCTAAACGTAAGCAAGCTAGGGATGTGCTTGATGTGGGAACCCGACCTAAACTTAAGCAAGCTAAGGCTATGCTTGAGGTGGGAACCCCACCTAAGGTGCTTGTCATGCTTGATGACTAAGGTACTTGAGGTACTTGTCACATTTAATGAGGAAGTTGCTTGAGAAGCTTCCTATGCATGGGGGGGCAAGATGCTTGAGTCAAAAAGAGAACCTACTCACTTAATGAGGAAGTTGCTTGAGAAACTTCCTATGCATAAAAATCTCAAAGTTAGGGGAATTCTAAAAGAGCACATGGGACACATGTCAGACTCTCACTAAGCTTAACCACATGGTATGCTTGAATGCTATTGGTTGGGCTAAAGAAGGGTCCAATGAGATTCTACTTCCATCTAACAAATATCTAGATATTTTCAAGCTCTCTCCCTCTCTAAGGGGTAAGGAGGACACTTGTCAAAAGACTACCCATATGCTTGACTGCATGCTCGATGTGATTGGCTAAGGGGAGAGGGGTCCAATGAGCTTGTAGCAAGTAGAAATTTTGCCCAAAGCAAGAAAGGGGGGTGCTAGGGGGATATACTCCACACACACACTCATTGGCAAGGCTATTCTCACTTGGTGAAAGTTGAGGAACACCACCTCCTTCTCCAAGCTTGTGAGAGTGAAAGCCTACACCAACACTCTTGGATATGGAATGCAAATCCAACCAAGAGTCATGCTTCGATGCTTAAGCTTTTTGTCTTCTCCATCTCCATTACTATGCTATTATGTATGCTAGCGAGAAGAGTAATGATAAGTGAGGAACTATTTCTTTCTCCTATAGAATGTTTCTTCTTCCTCTTCCCTATCCTCATTCCCCGCTAGCTCTCTCCACCTTCGAAGGTGTTTGAGGCCTTGGGATAGTTAATGCTTTCTTCAAGTTTATGTTATGCTTGTGATGCATGAAGCTTTCCATCTTCATTGCATCACCTAGGTTACAAGGAACACAAAGATTGTATTGTACCAAGTCTCTCTTGATGGGAGAAACTATAATACAAATGCCTATTGGAGGGGGGACCGGCTCCATATGAATCCGGTCCTCAACTATTTTCATGTTCTCTAAACTCTCTCTCTTGCAAAAGTAATGTTCATGCCAAGTTAACTAGGTACCATGTTTATGTTGCTACCATCAATTAAGTTCACCCGCTATGCTCACAAAGTAATCTCTCAAAAGTGCTTCACCTAATTCCTAATTCCGCTATTCTCAAAGTTCATAGGCCATTTCCATTACAAGAATACTCATTGGAATGGGAGCTGGTCTTTTCAGGCAACTTATTCCAGTGTTAGAGTTCAGAGCTACTGATTATCTAGGCAGTTCAATTAGTGAGGACTGAAATGGAGTACTGGACTGAAATAGAGATTTGAACTCGAATGATATACTGAAATGAAAGACACAACTCGAAGACTGGAAATGGTATTTGCAGATTCATATTAATAGCTCAAGGATAATCAGTACAATATACAACAGGCTTAAGCTCAGATGAAGTCTGAGGATTAATTATAGGAGTAAATGATTACAGGGGTGAATTTAGAAGCTAAGAGCTCGTACACCAAAAGTGTTTAGAAAGCCAAAAGCCAAAAACCCGGTTACAGTGTAGCGGGTCCTATTTATAGCTCTCAACAATTACTACAGTAACTGCATACAGTAACTACGATAATTACTGTCAGTGTAGCTTGTTCCTACTTCCTATTGGTCGGCCTTCTAAGGAGCAGTTCCCCCCTGCAGGGACTGTCCTCAACTTCTACACTCACTCTTGCACCACACACAAGCACACTCACGAGGTGAAAGTCTCCTTCTCATTTGTGGGAGAAGTGAAGAAGCCTACACCAACATCACTTGGCTATGGAATGAAAATCCAAGCAAGTGCCAAGCTCCAAGCTTGCTCATCTTCTCTTCCATCTCCATTACTAAGCTATGATATGCTCTATGAGTGAACGAATGTGAAAAGAATACTAATCTTAGAGCAAGCAATTTAGATTTTGTTTCTAGTAAGAATAGTTCTTCTTCTTCTTCTCCATCCTCACTCCCCGCTAGCTATTTGGTGTTTGAGGTCTTGGGATTGAGGCCAAACCAAATGTAATTGTTGGTGCATGAAGTTTTCTATCTTCATGGAACCAAATGGGGCTTTGAAGAGAATAAATATTGTATTGTAAACAAGTCTCTCTCAATGGAAGAAGCTATAATACAAAGTCCTTTTGGAGGGGGGACTGTCGGCTCCAAGTAAATCCGGTCCTCATAGTCTTAATTTCTCTCTCTTTCAAGTTATTGTTCATGCCAAGCTATCTAGTTATGTTGTTTCTTGTTGTACACTCCAACCAAGAACACTCTCTTTTTTATAAGGAATCTCCTTAATGAAATACTCTCTCTCTCTTATCAATATAATTCCGCTATGGTTGATGTTATTAGCTTAATTTTGTCATAAATACAATTGAATGCTTCAATTTTTGGAGCCCACTTCACTACCTCGTCGTATTTAGTGTATGACCAAACCCACCACTACCCACTCAAATCTCATGGGCCATGGCTAGAAGGAGATGACTGGAAGTGGGAAGGGTAAGGAAATGAGAGGTGGAGGCAAACCTGAAGAATGACGGCTGCAGCACGTTGTAAGGCCATCCATGCCTTACCACCACGAAGTCTCACCCATTAGGAAAAATATGGACTCTCCTTGGGCCTTTTTGATTAGTGAAGGCTTAAGGGAGAACCAATGAGAAGGCTCTTGGGATATCGCCTAGAGGGGGAGGAATGGTAGGGGTGCAGCCTAATTGTCTCCCTTTTCAATGCTTGGTTCTTAGAGAGAGGTGGGAGGTAGGCTGGGGGGGGGGGGGGGGGGGGGGGGGGGGGTTTAAATAGGAAGAGAGAGGTGTCATAAAAGAGGGAGGGACCCCCCCAAAAAAAACGTGCATGCTTAAAAACCCTAAAAATTGAATTTTTTTTAAAAGTTCCAAAGTTGATCCATTTGCCTCCAAAACTGCCCCAAAACATAAACTAACTTTAAAAAGTCAATTTTTTCCCCCAAAATCCACTTTTCTCTCTCTCCCTCATTACTTTTCTCTCCCACACTCTCCCTCTTCTCCCTCCTCCCATTCTCTCTCTACAGTCAAGGTAGCCCTAGCCAAAAGCTTTCCACCACTCTCTTCCTCTCTCTCCATAGCTCCCCCTTCTCTCACACCTCCATCAACCCTCTACAGTCCCACACTCCATAGCCCACAGCTCCACTATCCTCTCTACCTCTCACTCCTCCCCTCTTTCTCTATCTCCACTGTCAAAGCCACCATAGCCACCATAGGCAGATCACCTCACCCTCCCCTTAGCTCCTCATTCTCTCTCCACAGTACTCAACTCTTTCAAATCCCTTCCTAAGCCCAACTTCCCAAGCATGTTCACGCATAGACAGCCCAAACCAGAGATAAAGGAGATTGTGTTGCACAACACAAAAGACTCAGAGGGGGTATGGATCCCACAAGTATTCAAGAAGGGTGCATGGGTCTACATGCAACCGTCACGTGCTGGACCTCATCGCGTACGGTCTCGAGGCGTATTGGAACGTCATTGGAAGGGCCGGCTATTGGCATTCAAAGAAACCAAGTCCGGAATGGTGGCCATCGTGCAACACGTCTACAGTGCAGCTGAGATCCACCTCAAGAGAGCTTCAACTCAATTTGCACCTCGTTGTAAGTTTTCATGGTTTAGCTATCCCATGCATATGTCATGTTTACGTTTATGTGATCATTATGTTTAACTAAGGGCATTTGTAAAGATGTTTTTCCATCCAGCTTAGTTGAGGAGCAGCCGCTTGAGTGCCTCTCAGGCACGTTCATGGTTGTGCATGCTCACATTGGGGAGCTTATGTTTCCTAATGTTTCATCGAAAAAACTTACCGAGCAGCGAATATTCATGTACTCCCACAAGTACGTGGTACCGAAGTCAAGCCAAAGCTATGGTAGGTTAGAAGCCTTGGAGACACCCTCATTGCAGAGTGCAGAATGGCCAACTCCAGACCATTGGGCTTTGCTTTCTTTCAAGCGCAAGGTGCTGCAAGATTTCCAAGGGTCCCTAAAGTTTGGTAAGGCAACCAGATCGGTGGGTCTCAGTTGGCATTGTCCCATTCATTTGTTTGTGCATGCATTCCGCTCTCTGCCAATTGTAGAAACACCAACAATGTTTGTTTGCAAAGAAGTTGACATAGATTCAATGGACACCATTCTAGGTGTCAATTGGGGCTATGTTGACGGTTTGCATGATGGTGACCGTTATAAGTGCAATGTGTCCCCCACACAGCTTTGCCTTCGGTATTTGAAAGCAAGGTGCACCTTGTATGCACGGTTTAGCTACGAGAGGTGGATGCACAAACGTGGCACATGGATACCCTTGCAGCTGACAGCCGAAGAGGTTCAATCCTTTGAAATTCGTGTCCGCATGCCTAATAACGAGGTGGAGGTGGTTGCAGTGAATCCGCATTGGACTCTTGCCAATCTTCGGGAACACTTTGTCATAATGGGATTCGAGGATGTCGGTAATGCAAGTTTCAAACTGGAACAACGTAAGGTCTGCTTTGTGCTTGCTTAGTTACCTTTTTTTATTTTTTGTGGGTTTTTGTATTTTGATTGCCCTTTTTTTGGTTGTATAGATTGGAAGGCGGATGGAGGCCACTATGCTTGTTTACAAAGATTGGGCTACAGACGAAATCATCTTGTCTAAGTGAATTGGCTTCTAACTTTAATCGTTTATATATTGGATATTTTATTAAATATTTTGAAAAGTTTTAAGGTGTTGTACTTGATTTTGTACTTGAGTTTTAAGGTGGTGTAAATTTATTTTTTAAATGCATATTTTTTATTTTTTTCGAGATGGAATATGTCTATATAATGGGGACCACCTCCTCATTTCACCATTTTCATCCCAGCATTGCAGAGAGACCTAGCATACCCAATCACACAAAGAGAAGAAATGGCTACTATTAGTGCTTTAGATGCATTCCTTACTGAGGTTGGGCATGCAAATCACCCCGAGCTTCAAGTATTTTTCACAACCCAACCCGATTTGGAAACCACCTTGACCCTCCACTCTCAATCTCTTGAGCACATTACTTCATACATTTCCACGTGCATGGGGAGATTCATTCTTGAGTTACCAAACCGGTCAAGGAAATGGGTCCCTGAAGGCCTTCTCCACCACATCTGCCAAGGGGACATGCCATTTCATCAGTGGCTTGCACGCTTTGCCACCATAGCACAACCCGTCGGACAATATGTGCGGCTTGAAGCTGATGATGTGCAAGCAATGCGTAAGGGAAGGATTGGAAACACTTTTTTCTCTGTTCAGGCCATAATGATCTTCCTCCTTCACGAGTGCCCGACAGGCCCTGACGTAGTGCTACCACACTTGCAGATCGGCGGGGTACTGGCTGATGTGAAGGACCCCAAGCCCGCGGCCATTGACTCATCCGCAGAGGAGAGGACGCTTGCCTTGACCTACCCTGTAGGGATTCAAGGCCTCTTGGAGGCCTCTCCATCTGTCGGTTCATCCTTGGGACCGCCAGAAGGAACCACCACTCGGGATGCCATCCCTGAGGTAGAGATTACCCGCTTCTCCTCCATTGTGGTGGGTGGCGAGGAGTTTGTGTTTATGCACGATCTGGAGAAATCCTTTGAGCTTCACATGGATGAGTGTTTCTCCATCCTCGATGCCCATGGCAAGTTTGAGGTTGATACCACCACCTCCCATGACGATGATCTCCTACTGCCCATGGGGAATACTTTGGCGGACACAGTGGCGATCGCACAAGCCGAGGTGGTAGCGGTCGAGCAGGCCAAGGTCTCTGAGGAGGAGTTTGTGGTTGTGCAAGCCATGTGTTTGGCTAAACGCGCAAGATTGGATTCACCACCACCTGCTGCAACACCTATTTTGCTTGATCCAAAGGGGAAGTCAAGTGTGGATCTTTACTTGCACCCGGATGCCGATGAGGAGGATCGTAGACAAGAGGTATAGATGCTCACTTACATTTAATTGTTACAAATGATTTTGTTAATGTTATATCATAATTCTGTGCCATATCTCAGAAAACCTATGTTTTGCAGGATGTTCTGGAGGTTGACGCCTGGGCGCAACGGTCAGGGGGGAGGAGGATGCCGTTCGGACCTCAAGCGGCACTTGCTCACTACCTCGGCACACTTCCCACTGGTGTCATGGTGTTTGTCCATGCCGACTACTCTCCCAATGGTCGCTACAACATTTTTGCTCTCCGTTCACTCTCCAAGGCGTTGTGTTTAACAACACTTGCCCAAACGGCCAACCTTGTAGTGCTTGTAAAGAAAGATTTTGCAATATCCACTTTCGGTGTTAACTTTCGCGGGCGCCTTATTGCCCATGTCGGCATGAACCAAGCTGTAGGGGTTAATGACACCCAAGAAATCACAACCACTTTACTTAACAGGGAGCCACCCCAAAAGGCCAAGCGCCAGAAAATTGTAATTCAAAAGATCCTAAAGCAAAAGCCGGATATCATGTAAAGCATTGATTTCTTTAATGAAACTACTTTTTGCTGTCTATGACTCTCTTTCTTGCAAGGTTTTGAATTTCTTATATGTTGGGCTTCCATTGTGTATGAGAAGCACCATAATTTCTGCTATGACTACTAAAGGGTTTGGCAGGCATTAAAATTAATAAAATGCATACTTTGTTATATCTAGGCTTCCAAAGTTATGGATGTGCCTAGTAAAGGGCTTGGAAGTCCCTAAAATATGCTGCCACAAGGGCGCGCATTGGGGCCTTCCATTAGCAGATGAAGTGTGCAAATGCGCGCCCTTGTGGAAGATGATTTTGGACCCATCTAGGAGCATAGCCAGGTGCAAAACAGAGTGACAAGACATTAATACCCAGTTGCAAAATAGGAAGACATGCATACCCAGGTAACCTTAAGCCCATCTTGCCCCAGATACCTAAAGTTGTATTAACAAACCACAAGAGTAAACTATGTGGCAATATCTAGCCCATTTTGGAGTATAGGACTGACATGGACTAAGGGGGGATGATTGCCAGAAGCATCTATGCTAATTGAAGCATTGAAGCAAACAAAACATACTTATTGCTTGTCAAAATTGTCTAGAAACCACTGGAAAGTGTTTGGAAAGCACTAGAAAAGGCTGCCATAAGGGCGCGCACTGTGTCCATCCATAGGCCTCTGGAAGCCCCAAATGCGCGCCCTTGTGGCAGCCAGTTTGGGGGAATTCCAAGCCATTTTCAACACTTTGTAAATGCTTTTGCCATGCAATAGTGAGTCACATAGCATGGATACATCAGGAAGTGCATGCCCCACTTAGCCAAGGTGCTAAACGTAGGCAATTTTTCACCATAACAAGCTAATGGCTACATACATACAATAGAAGGTAGACAAAACTTGGACCAGTGCTACATCGCATGGTACAGAATTAAAACAATACAATGCGCAGTGGGGTATACAATAAAAGACACTTATATTCAAATTCTTCCCAATACAATGCACAAAGTGGGGTATACAATCAAAAGACTCTTGTATTCAAATTCTTCCCAATCTTGGAGTTCCGTAAATACAAAAAGGTTTGATGCCTAATTACAAGCTACTCCTCATGGCGCAAACGGCGAGCAAGTTGCATATCCTTGGGCATAATGGTTACACGCTTTGCATGGATGGCACAGAGGTTAGAATCCTCGAATATGCTAGTTAAATATTGCTCTGCTGCCTCTTGGACTGCCTCTATGGCCATGGCGCCCATCCGAAACTGAGTGTTGTACAATTGCAAAACCTCCCTTCATAGCCTTGCAAAAGGGGCCCTCCGAATCAAGAGCTCGGTGCTCTTTTGATAGTGTCGAATCTCCGCAAAAGCATGGCTGCGCTTTCGTACCTTCTGAGGTCGACGTGGAGGTGCATTTTTGGCACGAGTTGGGGCAACTTGCTTCCTCTTCTTGTAGACAATTCTCTTTCTCTTTTTCTTCTGCACAGGCACTTCCAACACCTCATAATCTGATTCCACACACTCTCCATCTGATTCGTGCTCTTCACTATTGAGCGGATGTGATGGTGTAGGTCCACTCCCTTTAGGAAGTGTCTTACCCCCAATAGACATGTGAGCCTGATAAGTTTGTATTTGGATGCCAACCCATGGGGCATCTTCATCCGTTTGCGTCTCTTGGGAGCCTTCTGACGATTGCTTTTGGCTGTTTGTTTCTTTGCCTTGGTCGCTCTCATCCTCCCTGTTGCCATCAGAATCGTTGGAGTCCGATGAATAGACAACAAGGCGATGCTTCCTTCTCTCTTTTGCAACTGTAGAGGACTGGCCATGCTGATTTGAAGCTCCAGCTACTTCTGTGTGGACTGTTGGGGTATAAAGCCCAATGTGGTCGCCCAGGTAAGTGGGCGGGCCGCGAGGTATGTACACATATTCTTTTGTAAAAACCTAATAAGAACTCACTATGCTCTATACATTACAGTGGAGCGAGTTCACCATATCGTCGTGCTCTTCTTCTCGCACTCTCTCTCGCGTCGCACTTCCGCTCGTACTCCTTCAACTAGTATCAGAGCTTAGATCGAGGCTCGGGGCAGCACTGCAGGAGGCTAGAGTCCCCAGCTCAGATTGGAGTGAAATTCGACAGGCAAAGACACGGCCCCAAATCCTTTGGGTGAGCTCGAAAGGCACGGTGTTCTCAGAATTTCATTCTGAGGTCATCTCAGCCACCGTTCGGCTTCGACAAAGGTCTGCGCAGCCCATTTTCGACTACGTGGTCTCGACGGGTGCAGATCCGACTCTGCAAATTTGGGGTTTTCGGCCTACGACTGCAGGTGCTGAGGATATCGACACTCCCAGAGTGTTGATTTGTGGCTGTCTACACATCGAAGGACGGCTCACAGTTCCTGGAGGTGTGTCACATACGACACGGGCGCATCTACACACAGACTGTAGGCGACATCCACTAGTTCATCAGGTAGCTTGTGTTTGCTGCTTGATATTCCAGATTTCATCCTGACATTGCAGGTACTTCCACATGGGATGTATTGTCAGAGATAATGTATGTTTGTTGAGGGTTTGCTGGCTGTGAGTCACGCAGCAAACAACCGCCGCAGCGGTTACAGCATATAGTGGGAAATTTGTGGATGTATGACTTTGTGGGAAGTCTATGTACTGTCAGATTTACTGCAGCCTTTGTTGAGGGTCGAGTGAGGTTTTATTGAGCTGGGGGATTCTCGAATGTTGAGATCCTTTCGGTGATACAGGTCTTGGAGCGATCCCTCGAGCACCCTTAGATAGGCAGCTAGGATGTATTGACTGTGAGTTAGACAGTTGGGATTGCATCATTGCTTTACTGCCGTTGAGGCATTGTCGTAGTCTATGCTTACAGGACAGTGACAGGACAGTGAGAGACAGTACAGGTGTAGGACAGGTTTACCCACAGCTTATAGTGTCAGAGAGACAATGGTTTTTTGAGCTGTTTTTTTGGTCTGTTTTTTAGTACACTAGAGCCATTTTACAAAGGAGACTCTGCCGAAATTTATGCAGAATCTGAAGCTTTCTTGGTTCATTTGACAGGTTGATATTGGTTCAGAGGTCAGTTTACAGGGGAAACTCTGCCGAATTTTTCCTAGAAAAGTAAACTACTGTGAAGCGTAGCTCTGGCTGGATCACAGGACACTGCTCTTTACAGTATCAAGAAACTGATTTCCCATTGTGGAAGAAGCAGATTTGGCACGCGTTGGTACAAAAGAAGCAGATAAAACCTATAAAGCTCAAGGGGATAAAACCAGAAGATATACACGAAGATGAATGGAGCGAAATGGATGAATTGGCACTTTCTACCATTATGCTGACTTTGGCAGAAAGCGTTTACTTCAATGTAGCAGACGAGATGTCGGCTTATCAAGCATGGTTAAAGCTGAGTGATCTTTATGAGAAGCAGAGTGCAGCTTCACAGGTATACTGGCTTAAGAAGCTTGTTGACTTGAAGATGAAAGAAGGGACACCTATGTCCAATCATCTGAATGAATTCAACACAATCTATAGTCAGTTGTCAGCTCAAGGTGTCAAGTTTGATGAACCTGTTAGTGCTATGTTCCTGTTGATCACATTGCCGGAAAGTTGGGACACTTTTCGCACAGCTTTGAGTAATTCTGCACCTCCAGATGGTTTGAACATAGCAGGTGTAGAAGGAAGTCTTCTTACTGAAGAAACCAATAGAAAGACAATGGACAAAGGCAAAGGAACAGCCTTAGTTGTCAGGGAAAGGACGAAAGAAAAGTACAAAGGTGGAAAGAGGAATCAGTCTCGTAGCAAGTCCCGCAGTGCTAAAGGCAAGAGTGACATAGAATGCTACCATTGTGGCAAGAAGGGTCACATGAAAAGAGACTGCAGAGAATGGAAAGCAGAAAAAGGCAAAGAGAAAGCTGAAGACCATGGTGAGAAGAACAAGTCCTCAGTGAAGATTCAAGAAATAAATGTGACAAACACTGTTGCAGAGGATGACAGTCTAGTGTCAGGAGACATCTACTTCTTGAAGAATACAATGGACTCAGCTCTTCTTACAGCATCTGATGGAAATGCACTGAGTGACTGGATTATAGACTCAGGGGCATCACTTCATGTGTCTCCAAACAAGGAGTGGTTTACCTCTTATGTGACGACTAAAGATCATGTTCGGCTAGGCAATGGGCAGACATGTGAGATCTTAGGTGTTGGAGATGTACAATTCAAGTTTCAGAATGGCTCTTCTTTCACGCTGAAGAATGTGAGACATGTTCCCGCAATTACAAAGAGCTTGATCAGCACAGGTTTACTTGATGATGCTGGCTACGTCACCACTTTTGGACAGAACATGTGGAAGATATCCAAGGGTTCTATGACAGTAGCACATGAAGTAAAGTCTGGAGGACTTTACATGATTTATGTATCAAATGTCTCTAAAAATGTAATCAATGTAACCGAGCAGCCGAACGTTTCTTTGTGGCATAGCCGGTTAGGACATATGTCCAAGAAGGGAATGGAAATCTTGTCTCGTTCTGGTTATTTTCCTGGCTTTTCATTTAATGATTTTGAATTCTGTGAACATTGTCTGTATGGTAAGCAAACACAGCAGCCGCATAAGCATAGAAGCAATAGAAGAGATACACAGTTGGCACTTGTTCATAGTGATTTGTGTGGACCTATGCCTAACCTATCTCTAGGGGGAGCTTCTTACTTTATGACATTTATAGATGATTACTCGAGGAAAGTATGGGTTTACTTTCTCAAGCACAAGGATGAAGCGTTTAGTGTTTTCAAAACGTTTGTGACACTTGTGGAGAATCAGAGTGGCAAGAAGCTTAAATGCTTACGCAGTGACAATGGTGGAGAGTATGTTTCAAAGGCCTTTCAGGACTTTTGTGAGTCAAAAGGTATAAAATGTGAACTTACTGCTCCTTACAATCCTCCTCAAAATGGTGTTGCTGAGAGGATGAATAGGACCATACAAGAGAAGGTCAGAAGTATGTTGTCTAATGCACAGCTGCCAAATGGGTTTTGGGCTGAAGCTGTATCAACAGCTGTTCATCTTGTAAATAGATCTCCTAGCAAGGTTTTGCAGAAGGATTTAGTGCCAGAGATGGTATGGTCAGGCAAGGTGCCCTCATACAAGCATCTCAGAGTCTTTGGCTGTGAGGCATATACTCACGTTGCAAAGGAATTTAGGAACAAACTTGAGCCAAAGAGTAGAAAGTGCATCTTTCTAGGCTATGGTAATTCTCGTGAGATGGGGTACAGACTTTGGGATCCCGAATCCAGAAAGGTTATCCGCAGCAATGATGTTCACTTTAATGAAGCCAAATATCATTCTAAACCAGAGAAAGTTGAGGAGATTAGAAGAGTTGTCTTCCAAGAAGATGGACCTGCACGTGCAAGACAAAATGTCAGGCTCAAGAGGAACATGCTGGACAGGATAGATTGGAACCACAGGTTGTGGCTGAGCATGAGCCACCTATTGTGCGTAGATCTGGACGTGTCATGCGACCTCCTGATAGGTTTGTTCCATCTATGAACTATGTCATGTTGACTGATTGCAATGAGCCTTCATGTTACAAGGAAGCAGTGCAAATGAAGGACTCTGGGAATTGGCAATTGGCCATGCAATCAGAGATGACAGCTCTGCATAAAAACAAGACATGGAAGCTAGTTAAATTACCACAGGGCAAAAAGGCTCTACCTTGTAAATGGGTTTACAGGTATAAGATCACCGCTCATGATAGTCAGCCAAAGTACAAAGCAAGGCTTGTTACCAAGGGCTTTAAGCAAGAACAAGGCATTGACTTTGATGAAGTCTTCTCTCTGGTGGTCAAGATGACTACATTGAGATGCTTTCTTGCATTGGTTGCCATATTAGATTTGGTGTTGCACCAAATGGATGTCAAGACAGCGTTCTTGCATGGTGATTTAGATGTGGAAATTTACATGCAGCAGCCAGAAGGGTTTGTTGAGAAAGGCAAGGAAGATTGGGTATGCCAATTGTTAAAGAGTCTTTATGGCTTAAAACAATCACCGAGGGCATGGTACCATAAATTCCACAAGTTTATGCTTTCTCAAGGCTACAAACGTAGTGAGTTCGATCACTGTCTATATACAAAGAAGGCTAAGGATGGTAGTTGGTTGATCCTTATTTTGTATGTGGATGACATGTTGATTGCTGGCAAGCACTTGGAAGAAATTTCAGCTTTGAAGTCAAAGATGGCTAAATCGTTTGACATGAAAGACATGGGTGAGGCAAGTCATATACTTGGTATGCGCATTGAGAGAGACAGATCAAAGAAGTTGATTTGGTTATCTCAAACAGAGTATATTGACAAGGTTTTGCAACGTTTCAATATGGAGAAGGGAAAGGCATTGAGTGTTCCATTGCCACCATATGTGAAACTTAGCAAACAAGATTGTCCTGTGTCTGAGGAAGAACAGGCTGAAATGGATAAGATTCCATATGCGTCTGCAGTGGGTAGTTTGATGTATGCAATGATTGCTACTCGCCCAGACATTGCATGTGCAGTGGGAGTAGTAAGTCGATACATGTCAAACCCAGGCAAGAAACATTGGGAGGCAGTGAAAGGAATATTGAGATACCTGAAAGCTACAAAGAGTATGCGTATATGCTATGGGAGTCAGGAGCTAAGTGTAAAGGGTTTTACAGACTCAGATTATGCAGGTGACTTAGACAACCGAAGGTCTACGTCAGGGTATGTCTTTACATTGGCTGGTGGAGCAGTATCATGGCGTTCTAGATTACAAGATTGTGTTACTCAGTCTACTACAGAGGCTGAATATGTTGCAGCATCAAAGGCATGCAAAGAATCAATTTGGCTTAATTGACTAGTAACAGATTTGGGAATCAAAGAAGAGATGCTTGTGTTATATTGTGATAGTCAAAGTGCTATACAATTGGCTTGCAATCCAGTTTATCACTCAAAGACAAAGCATGTGGATGTGAAGTATCATTTCATCAGGGAAATGCTCGAGGATAAGCAAATTCAGCTTGTCAAAGTTCACACCACAGAAAATCCTGCTGATCTACTTACAAAAGGACTTCCCTCAGAGAGCTTTGCGCATTTTTGCAAGCAGTTAGGTGTAGGGGAGTACATCACTTCTCTACATCTCTTGTATATTAGCTTGTATAGTAGCTTCTCTCACATTTAAAGTACCACATTGGACTTTAAGTGGGAGGTTGTTGGGGTATAAAGCCCAATGTGGTCGCCCAGGTAAGTGGGCGGGCTGCCAGGTATGTACACATATTCTTTTGTAAAAACCTAATAAGAACTCACTATGCTCTATACATTATAGTGGAGCGAGTTCACCATATCGTCGTGCTCTTTTTCTCGCACTCTCTCTCGCGTCGCACTTCCGTTCGTACTCCTTCATGGACTTCACCTTGAGCTTGTGAAGTTCCAGCTTCTGTTGCTGTACCTTTTAGTTGTTGGCCATCCGCCCCCTCTGGATATGCAATCCTAGCCGTTTGTTTTGTTCTTGCCATGGTAGCACCTAGCAGGGAAAATGACAAAATCAGCGCCTTCAACCTTTAAATAGGTTTTTTTGAGATTTGGGCCCTTTCACACTATGCGGCCAATTGAGTGAAACTCAAATAAACCAATTTAATTTAACAACTAAACCTGGATCATGCGGACGGCTGACGCGACGCCCAAACGCTGCCTTTTCGATACTTAGTTGCACGCCAAGCTTCATGGCCCAGGGACGCTCCCGAGCGTTTCCACTTCTCGGATGCTGCAGTATGGGAGGCGTTGCGTAAATGCTTTGCTAACATCGACTCTCTTGCTTTCTCAATAGTACGAGTTCTCCCAAAGGTGTGCCTAAAAAACCAGTTAAACATCTCTTGGAGGTAGTTGGAGTGTGAACTACCACCACCATGCCGAGTATTCTTGAAGTACACTCCTTTTGCTCGATAGTGGGACTTCTCCATGCCTTGTGTACTCCATATATCAAGCGAACCATAGCGGTCCATGAAGTATGCGCCATGCGCATAGAGAATGTTGTAAAACAACCAAAAAGGAGATAAGCCAATAGAAAAGTTTCATTTTCAAACATTGCATATGTATTAAGTCCGTTAAAACAAACCATGTAGTGTGTAATCTTGCTTTTAGACCATCCGTCCTTAGCGGCCTTTGTGAATTCATAAAGCACCTTCTTGAACTCCTCTCGTTGCTCAATGGTGGTGCTTGAAAGATTCATCAATCGCACAACCTTTTGAAAGGATGACCATACTAGCTTGCGTTGGTTAGCAACCTCCACATTGGGATCTTTGTCCGTCGTGCATGAACACAAATCGTTCCACAACTCCCACCGCTTCTCACTTGCTAGATCGACACTTGCCTTGGATACCTGCATTGGAGACTTTGACATCTTCTTGAAAAATCGACGTGCCTTGGCTCCATTCATGGAAACCTTCTGTGCCACCTCATATGTCTTCTCCCTACAAGTCTCTACTACAATGTTCACCCTTGATCGGTGACATCCAATCTCATTAAGGAGCGTCTCCATCCCCTGCAAGGAGTCTTTTGATCGTTGAAGGGGTTTCATTGTGAAAGCATAATCAATGTGATGCTTTAGGATCCTATCAATATTCGCATAAACGCATGCAATGTACAAAAGTGAACATTGTTGAGGGAGAAGGGAATTATGGGGTTCCACCCAGGATCTTTGCTATCCCTATTGGGCACCTGCAGTATATCACATGAAAGAACCGAAGTTTTCCACTCCCTATTTATATGGTCATCATTATCTTCGTCCTGACCTTCCACTTGAGTTGCTCGACTTGTCTTGTGCCCTTTTGTACAGAATGGACAGGGAAGTAAAGAATTTGCACCTTGTTTGCATCCAAGCATGCACTTTATGGTCTTTAGATCACCACCTAAATGCCATTCAACATCAAACTCCCCACGTCGTGGAACCATGAGCTTCTCACCGTTTATTTGAGCTTTAATGACCTCTATGACCCATGGGATTCTACTGAAAATCCATGCAAGGACTTCATGTGTCTCTTTCGGACCTTCAATTGCACCAAGCCACCATATATCCTTCTCTGATTGCACACTAAAAGAGGGCTTTGTCGCTTCACTCGAACTTCAAGATTGCTTGGCATAAGCTAGGGCTTCATTCATAAGCGTGATGCTCATTCTCTCCAACTTTCTCCCTTTAACAATTACACACTCATCCAACTTCAGCACGAACACAAGCTTGCCTTCAAGAACTGCCAACAATATAAAGCCTCAGAATGCATGTTATGACACATCATAGAGCATGTAGGCAACTCTAAACTAACCTGCATCACTCAAATTGTAGAAAACAGCCATGGACTGCTGCAATCGTATCAAGTCCACAAAGATATTGTTGAAGTTGGTGTAAACAAACCCTTCGGTCTGCAACACACTGTTAGAAACAACACCGCTTCCCTTTCCGCGGCCCTTCCTTCCTTGTGATTTGCTACGGAGCGGCTGAAGAGGCATCATGTCTTCAATATACAAGTAGTCCCCTAATCGGTGAACAACATCTTTATTTGACACCTTCTTGGCAATCGCCACTCTGTGAGGAAGTGGGAATAGGTTTTCCGTGACTCCTCGACTTCTTAATGCATCTTTTAACACTTGATGTATTGCTTGATAGCCCCTCGTACTAATCCCAACAGCATCACAAATATCCTGAACATCTAGATCAGTGACAATATTAGAAAAATCACTAAGAACTCTCTTAGTGATTGCGTCTTTCAAGTGTTTTGCCTCTGGAGCATCAAGCATCCCAATAAATTCCTCTTTGTTGAAACAAGAACGAAGTAAAGTAGCCCTAGCTGATGCATTCTCGTCGCCGCACGTTTCTTGGACGAAGTTCCTATTGCCCAAAACAACAATGATGAGCGGTATTAGACTTAAACAACATGAGGGACAGAACATGTTACCCTATAGCTGTCACCCTTCGTTTTCTTGCACCTCCACGTGGTGCAAGAGTCTGAATTTCGGACAACTCTCGTTTCCTCACCCTACCTCCCATGGCAGTACTCTTCATGTGTGAAAGAGTATCCTCAAGCTTTTTAATTACATTTTCCTTGGTTGTGATGGTGCTCTTTGCCTCCTCAAGCGCACTAGTAGCTGCTTGCATCTGATCTTGAAGATTGTGGAAACTCCCATTGAGCAACTGCCAATGACGCAAGTAGATCGCGGACCGCGCAATCTCGTGTTTGTTGAGTCTCTTGCAGTAGCCCAACAAACCTTGCTCTCCATTTCCAACGTATTGCAACAGTGATGGAATGTTTGTAAAAGACGGATGAACATTGAGAAAAGGATCCTTTGGATACAAGCATCCGTTTGTCCAGAGATCCACATTCTTCTCCCCTTGAGCGCGGCGTTCGTTGGCTGAAGGTAATGTACCCAAGCATGTTTTCTTTGTCGGAACATACTCTTGAGGTAGGCGTAGGAAAAGCCCTGGAGACCTACCGCGTGAAGAGCTTGCTGGGACATTGGCCACGTCGTCAAGAGGCATTGTAGGATGGAGAGATGGAGCTTGAAGGATGGAGAGATAGAGCTTGTAGGATGGAGAGATGGAGCTTGAAGGATGGAGAGATGGGTGTGTAGGTGCAGCAGCAGGTGCAGGTGCAAGGGGGATGGGTGTAGGAGAGGAGCTTAGATTAAGAGGGAAAGTTTTCAATTTTGGGGGGAATTTCCTAAAAGTTTTGGAGGGAGTCAAAAAATGTTGAATTATGAGTAATTTAACTTAAAATTATTTTTTTTAATATGTATATACGTTGGGGGTACTTTTTAGGGGGGAATAGAGTTTTTTTGAAAGTTTTTGAAAAAAGTCATTTTTTTAACCTCTTTGACCCATGGATTTTCTTAGGTGGCATGGGAGAGTTAAGAGGCCACTTACAAGTTGGCCAAAAAGCTAGAGAGAGAAGACCCCCTACCCCCTATTTCAAATGGTTTACCCCCCCCTTCCCTACTTTTAAATGGTTCCCCCCCGCCCCCCCCCGCCCCCTTCCCCTTACCTTTTTAGGGGTCAAAGGTGGAGGAGACCCTACCAAAATAGCCCCATTCAAAGCCTTTGTCCCCCTTAATCTTGGCAGGCTTCCTTGAAATTAGGAATTCTTACAAGGCCCATGGAGAGTCCATTTTTTTCCTAATGCCCTTGCGCGAAGTTACACCCAAAGGCGTATACCAAATTTTGGCTTGTTCACTTTGAAAGCCCCTAGGAGCTACAAGCCTTCAAATTTTGTGAAGGGGTCCTAATTCAGTGCTCACGTATCCCTATTTAACGTGTAAATTCCTTGTTTGAAATAACAAATCCGGTTGTAAATTAGTAAAAGCTTGAATTTCAAGGTTAAATATTGGGTATTTTAGTTGTATCCTAGAAAATACCCTAGATTTTGGATACATCCTGAATGTCTGACTAGTTTGTCCTTAAAAAACATGACCAAGAAAATGGTTTTCTTCAAGCTCTCTCTCTCTCTCTCTCTCTCTCTCTCTCTCTCTCTTTCTCACTCATCTAATGCTTGAAAACAGAGGTTTAGTGTAATTCCACTTACAAATTGTTAAATTTATAGAGGAGAAATATAACAAAAAAACTTTTAAATAAAGCCAATATGCCTCTCTCTCTCTCTCTCTTCTCTCTCTCTCTCTCTCTCTCTCTCTCTCTCTTCTAATGCTTGGAAACGAAGGTTTAGTGTAATTCCACTTACAATTTTTGAAATTTATAGGTGAGAAATATAACAAAAAAAACATTAAATATAGCCAATGTAACCCCCCCCCCCCTCTGTATCTCTCTCTCCTTCCTTCTCTCGCATGTTAGTGCTAAAAGAAACATAGGTTTAGGGTAATTCCACTTACAAAGTTTGCAATTTGTAATTTTCAATAGTTTGTACGTGTGCCCCATTTGTGATTTATTCCTAAATAAGAGGAATAAAATGTAGATTCCTTGCGGTAGGATTTGACAACCATACACCCATCCAGAGGCATTCAAAGTGTCACACGATCGGCTAGGGAACACAAAGAATGTTAGTGGCACGACAAAACAAAATTGTATGTCCATTACGACACTTCAAATTTGGCATGAAATGTTTGTGGATGCTATCTCTTGACTTCCACATCCATAAATTGTTTTTTTCAACTTGCATAAAATTAGGTATCCTAGCTCTTGGCAGCACATTGTAGACTACCAGTTGATAGGCACCACCTTCGACAACGGCACCTCTCTCTCTCTCTCTCTCTCTCTCTCTCTCTCTCTCTCTCTCTCTCTCTCTCTCTCTCTTCTCTCTCTCTCTCTCTCTCTTCCTTTATTGGTTGAGCGCGTGTTCAAGTCTATGTGGCGATGATACCCATATATTGGATTTTCACCATTGTGTGAAATCGAGGGGAGGGGGGGGGGGGGGGGGGGGTTCAGACTGCCTGTCCAAGAATAAGCTACAGGGGTGTGGAGAGGACTTGGCAAAAGTGGATTTGTTGAAAACATGGCAACAGGTTTTCGGACCCACTTTACCACAGGCAGCCTCACCACCTCAGACGCATGAGACGTTCCATGCGCTTTTCAGCATAAAACGCGGGTGAGGCCTTGATCACAAAGCCTCAAGCCTGTAGCAGTATTAGATCTAGTCACTTGCTTGTTTGAGGTTGATGTCACAGTAGCAACACCAAATGTATCAAGTGTTGTGTGAAATGGAGAGTCGAGATGTCATGCCAAGGGTAGGACCAGGCAGGGCTAAGGGCCAAGACGGACATGCAGTCAAGGGGGTCTCTATGTTTAGCAGGCCAAGGCACTATATAGAGCATGGCTGGGTGGAGATTAGCATGTTCCAGTTCCCTATGCTTTATACTGGTATCAGAGCTAAGGGGAGTGGAGTTATTGAGGATGGGGGAAGATGAACTTGCATGGTTTTCTTTGCATGTCGTCTCTCTCTCTCTCTCTCTCTCTCTCTCTCTCTCTCTCTCTCTCTCTCTCTCTCTCTCCTCTCTCTTCTCTCTCTCTCTCTCTCTTCTCCTCTCTCTCTCTCTCTCTCTCTCTCTCTCTCTCTCTCTCTCGTCAAGCTATGGAGATGGCGTAGAGGGAGTGGAAGCAGGGACTCTCTTTCTCTCCTTCCTTACGGAGAGTTTCCATGGTGGGGGCATAGGCCGCAGGAAACGCCTCCTTACTGGCAGAATCAGACGCTATGGGAACGAGCTCTTGAGGCCGGAGCCGTGCTCAACCGACTTGCATGAGGGAAGACGAGGCTGCCCTTTATGATCGTCCTGGCCTGCGGTGAGTTTCACGTTTCTGCAACAACCCTCCTTGCGGCCAGTGGCGTCGGGTAGGGGATGATGTTCATAGCACAGTAGTGGACCATCACTGTGCAACCAAAAACGAAGGTATATTTTTTATTTTTATTTTTTTGCCCTACCCAACTAGGGGCTTTGGCCCACGGTGCACGGTGGCCAGGAAAACTTCGACCCTGTAACGCTTCAAGCATAGGACACATGCAACTCGCATGCATGGCATACAGCCAACAACGTATCCCATAGGAGTTCGCAGGCAGCATGGGCTTGCAACCACGACCCACAAGAGATGTCAATTATTTTGAAGGCGAGGTCACTGCATGCAAGGCCAACATGGTTGCACAGTGCATTGAAGGAGGCTATGCAAGGCGTGACATGCAGGTAGTGGGGTACAAAAGATCAGCTTCGAGCTTCAATGCGGAAAGCTTTTGTAACTCAAGGCTCGATCACCTTTTATCATCCCAAGTTCAACACATGATTGGCGAAGCACGGCTTTGAATACACCATATTCCAACTGAGCTTAATTTTTTTTCTACAAGAATGGAAACAAGCTAACCTCTTTCAATTTTGTTTTTATCAGCTGATTACCCTCATAGTTTATGCAGGGCGGCAAAGTTGCCTAGTAATAATGGTTAGTCAAGGCTCCATACAAGGGTGCTAATTGTGAGTGCGGAAATGCGATGCGTGTGCCAGAGTGTGAAGGGGAGAGAGGGAGAGAGAGAGAGCACGACACAGGATGTGGGGTGGAGCTCCCAAACCCATTCTCACATGGTGCTCATACAGTGAGATTTGGGAGCTCCACCCCACATCCTGTGTACTCTCTCTCTCCCCCCTTCTCACTCTCGGCACACGCACCTCATTTACACACTCACAATTGGTATCAAAGCTTTGGCGACTCGTGTGACGGCTTCCCGACAAGACGGAAGCGAAGGAGATTCGCTCAGCTTAGGCATGTATATTCAGCTTGTGTAGAGCTTGTGTAACAATCCATTGCTGAATGTTGCATAGAAAGAGCAAAAATAAGAAGTGTTGCAGCTCGTTTTTTTGTTGTCCGAAACAATGTTTTTTCATATCTCCGTCATACGGAGTCGGATGGATATGACCTAGGAGTCTAGTTTTGGCACATTCTATACGCGATAATGAAGTCCATTTTCTGAAATTCTGCTCTGATTTGTAGCAGGTGCAATAGCAACAAGTTTATGTTGCATTTTTGGGTCAAAAATGGAAGTTATTGGCATATCTCTCAAACCCGGACTCAGATACATGTGATCTAGGAGTCTACCCTGAGGTTTTGGCACGTTTCGGACGTGCTGGTCATATCATAATTTTGAAATTTTGAGCACTGAATTTTTTGCAGCAGCCTGTCAACAATCTCGACATATTGAGGTTTTGCAGTTTGATTCCTATAGTGTAGAGAGTGATGCGGTTTGCATCTTTGGCTAAGTATGGCACACTGTGGTGCTATTTGAGAGAGAATTCACCTTGTTTTTACGTATACAAGTGATACTTTGGGATGTGACTTTCGGATCGTTACACATCCGAATGCGATTTCATGCACATTGTTTGACTGTGTGCGGCATTTCAGAGAGCTTTTTTAGCACGATTATGTGTAGTTTCATGCTATGTATGCATTATGCCGATATAGTTTGAGCTAGCCATCGCTTGCAGGTAGCAGGTAGCAGGTTTAGAGGTTTGCAGTGTTTTTTGGATAGGTACACGTCCATAGAGCTACTCGGTCAGGAGTGAGTCAGTTTGTCAGGCTTTTGGCATTGCATGTAGACCATTTGTGGATTTTGCTACCGAGACAGTGTCTATTGTGATGCGTATTTGGTGAGATTTTTTGAGTTTTTGCTCAATTTCCAGGGGAAACTCTGCCATATTTTTCCCAAATTCTCACCATGGTTTCTGCGTATTTGGAGTTTGCTCTCTGATGATATAGTGGTCTATATATTCCCACTTTGACAGTGATCGAGTGTTTACTCTCACTTTTGATAGGTTTTGTCAATTTAAATACAGTTTGTCTTCTTGTACCCACTCTCGCAAAAGTGAGGATTTGCGTATGCTTGTGTGGCTAAAATACAGGCTAGTCATAGGTTTTCGCAGCTATATATTCCCACTTTGACAGTGATCGAGTGTTTACTCTCACTTTTGATAGGTTTTGTCAATTTAAATACAGTTTGTCTTCTTGTACCCACTCTCGCAAAAGTGAGGATTTGCGTATGCTTGTGTGGCTACAATACAGGCTAGTCATAGGTTTTCGCAGATTTTTGCAAGCAGTTTCTCTTATGGGACGTGTTTTGAGCTAGTTTGCTCTCTGTTGAGCAGTTTGTCCCAGTTTATGCTTGTAGAGTTTGAATATTGTGGAGTTATTTTATGCATATATAAGCATCAATTTTGATGCGATTGATCATGCTTTTGAGCATTGTATAGTGGTCGAGTTATCTCCCACTTTGTTTGCCATAGTTTTGGCATGGATATGGAGACCCTTAAGGTTAGAGGCGATTCTAGTTCACAATCGTGACTGACATGTTGGCACTGCGGCCACGATGGGCATATTAGGTGCCATTGCTTCAGGCGTATGAGGCAACGAAAGAGGCAGAGCCATGGTGCTACTGTGAGGACGGATGCTAGAGAGTATGCATGTGATGGCATGTCACTTTTGAGTCTAGCTTGCCTTCAGACTACTTTGTGTCTTGGGATAGCACATTGTCTACGCGTTTTCTACTAGACGAGCAGGCAGTTTTCCATGTGACGCCACGTCGTGATTTGTTTTTCTCTTTCTCTAGTGGGAAACTTGGTTGTGTGCAGTTCGTTGATGGTTCAGCATATGACATAGAGGGTGGAGATGTATGCATGTCTTTACCTAGCGGTGCATTGCTTACGCTACGAGGTGTACATTATGTACCAAGACTCATCCAGAGTCTCATTTCAGTGCGTCAGTTTTGCAGAGTAGTGGCCATTGTGTACTGCTTGGAGAGCGGTCATTTCAGATGCATAGGGGATCACTGGTGATAGCCAGAGGTGCTAGGAGTGATCTGGTATACCCTTTGCATATTTTTAACACATGAGGTAGTGTAGTCTCTGTGTATTTGCATCCATGTTTGGAGCGAGAGACGAGGCATGTCTCTTTTGCGGATGTGCTACATGGAGAGCAGGTTGTACATTTGTCTTGTGGTGATGTTCACGCAGACTGTGGTATCTCTGGGGATGCACAGCTTGGCCAATCATCAATTGTGGTGACATCAGTTGAGCCAGAGACCGATGCATTGTTCTATGATGCGTCTGATACGTTTGAGGGCGACAGTGTCCTTCAGAAAACTCTGTGTGATTACAGTGGTGCCGATTTTTTGGTTTTGCAGTTATTCTCAGTAGATATGTCTTTGCCAGACGATGCTGACATGGTGATGCATAGGCAGGTGGTTCCTGATGAGGATGCATATGGCACTAAGGTTGCTGAAAGGGATAGGTTGGCACACATAGTGCATATTTTGTCAGCTTTTGGGTCTCTCATGTCTGACCTTTTGGTCTCAAGACCTGATCTTGCTTATGTCGTTGGTGCATTTGCAGTGGGAGTTGTCAGTGGTGCGATGATTGAAACTGGCATTGTGCATTGTGGAGCCATGCAGGTCTTCACTCGATACCTGCATCAGGAGTGTCATCGTAGCTCTAGCCCTAGTGGTATGCATGTTGTATCTACACTAGAGTGGTTACAGAGTGAGCCAGTGGACATAGGTTGAGAGTCGTCTTCTCTCACCTCTTGTATATACTAGTTGTAGGCTAGTCTTCTCGCCATTTCTCAGCACACAGCCTTTAGTGGGAGAATGTTCGGTAAACGTGGTGTGCCTCACCGTGCCCGTGTCTATCGGCCAGTGTTTGGCTGCCTACATTTATCTCCTTATTCTTTATACCTACAAAGAATAAGGAGATCTCACTCATTCTCACATGGTGCTCATAAAGTGAGATTTGGGAGCTCCACGCCACATCCTGTGTACTCTCTCTCTCTCTCTCCCCCCTCCTCACTCTCAGCACATGCACCGCATTCGTGCACTCACAGGCAAGGCCAAGGGCTAGGATGGACATGCAGTCAAGTGGGTCTTTATGTTTAGCAGGCCAAGGGCCTATATAGAGCATGCTAGGTGGATATTAGCATGTTCCAATTCCCTATGCTTTATACAAGACCTCATGCCTGCTCATGTTATGGGTGCGTATAGTTTGAACCCGCCCTAAGGACACCCCCTCTTTACTGTGCAAGTTGTGTGTAGTGTGAACCTGCCCTAAAGACATCCCTTTGAAGCCGTCTCCATAAAATGCTTTTCTCAAGCAAGGTTAATGTTTTATGGTCATTTTACCCATTTTGGGTATTTTGCCCATTTTCTATGGGTAAAACTAAGGTTGCCCTTCAAAAAATACACTAAAGTAAGTTCGTGAAATTAGGGACATCAAGAATCGACCCTGAATCCTGAGCCCTGCGTCGAGGGTTGCACTACTTTACCCAATTTGCAATAAACCCTAGAAAAGTTACCTTGCGTATTTATATCAGAGAAAAGTCTATTGCCCTATGCTGTTGTGCACCTGTGAGGCTTCAAAACTATTGTGCAATTGCAAGGCTTGCAAACAATGTGTGTTGTAGGACACTGCTTCTACGCACCTACAACTACCTACACATATGTGACTTGTGGGGCTTGAAAACCTCCACACCTGCAGGCTCGACTCACAATGTAGTGGAATTTGGGGCCTAGGCAGACTTATACCTATGGTCAGCTGCAAACTATGGTGTATCTACACATCTGCAGGGTTTGGTGAGACTGAGGTCTCAGTGTGTTTTTGGTAGCTAGGTAATCTTTCCTTTGGACATTGGTTTAGTGTTTCGGTCACAAACATAGTGAAATTTGGTTAGTTTTCCATATGAGAATCCAGAAGATTTGAGATGCTTTTTTGAATCATATGATAATAGAGATGTTTTTTTGTGTGATTATAGTTCTTTTGCCAAAGATTCTCATGTTCAACAGATTATATAGAGAGAACACCCCCCCCCCCCCCCCCCCCCCCGCCAAAAGAACCCCCCACAAAAGCTAGCCTTAATTTGTACCAAGCATAGAGGTTTTATCGTTTCTTTTTTTCTCTATGAGGGATGGGGCGTAGTAGGATTGTAGTAACCTAGAAAATTACGGATTGAATGATTATGGTCATAGAAACACTCGATCTAGCTTTTTCAAAGTTTTGTAGTTTCATGTCCGATTTTTCAATCTTGCTTCATGTCTGATTTTCAAAAGTTTGGTACAAAGTTATGATCAGAGCCACTCCTTGTTGCATAAAGTTTTCCACTCCTCTAGATGAAAGTTGGTGGTCTTCCATAGCCATTTGCAATGACACAGAGGTGATGAGTACCTAATTGTAGCATTGAGTTTTGTGGTAGCCCTTCTAGGTGATGCAAGTGTTTTGAATGCCATCCACATGAATGAGCAGCATCGGGTGTGGATGTATGTGCATAGGTTTGCTTCGATCGAGGGAGATGCACTGAATCTCCATCAATTGGTGCTCGCATGTGTACTCACTATTTGAGAGTGAGATGGAAAGATACCTCTGGAGGATCCCATCCCACCATCAATAAATCTCCTTATTCTTTATACATACAAAGAATAAGGAGCTCTCACTCATTCTCACACAGTGCTCATACAGTGAGATTTGGGAGCTCCACCCCACATCCTGTGTACTCTCTCTATCTCTCTCTCTTTGTCCTCCTCACTCTCTGCACACGCACCGCATTTGCGCACTCACAATTGGTATCAGAGCTTTGGCGATGGCTTCCCGGGCGAGGCGGAAGCGATAGAGCTCGGCTATGGCGGCTTGATCTCGACGACGGTGGATACGGCTCGACAGTGTTAGATCTCAGCTTAGGCATGTATATTCAGCTTGTGTAGAGCTTGTGTAGCAATCCATTGCTGAATTTTGCAGAAAAAGAGCAGGAACAAGAAGTGTTGCAACTTGTTTTTGCTGTTTTTTGGCTCCCAAAACAGTGTTTTTTGCATATCTCCGTCACACAGAGTCGGATGGATATGATCTAGGAGTCTAGGTTGGAGTTTTGGCACATTCCAGATGCAATGGTGATGTTCATTTTTTGAAATTATGCTCTGAATTACAACAAGTGCAACAATAGCAAGTTTATGCTGCGATTCTCGATCGAAAACGGAGGTTTTTGGCATATCTCTCACACTCGGACTCGGATACATGTGATCCGGGAGTCTACCCTGAGGTTTTGGCATGTTACGGATGTGCTGGTCATATCATAATTTTGAAATTTTGAGCGCTAAATTTTCTGCAACAGCCTGTCAACAATCTAGACATATCGAGGTTTTGCAGTTTGATTCCTACAGTGTAGAGAGTGATGTGGTTTGCATCTTTGGCTATGTATGGCACACTGTGGTGCTATTTGAGAGAGAATTCACCTTGTTTTTGCATATACAAGTGATATTTTGGGATGTGACTTTCGGATTGTTACACATCTGGATTTGAATGTGTGGGGCATTTCAAAGAGCTTTTTTAGCATGGTATTGTACAGTTTCATGCTATGTATGCATTATGCGGATATAGTTTGAGCTAGCCATACCTTGTAGGTAGTAGGTTTACAAGTTTGCAGTGTTTTTTGGACAGGTACACATCCATAGAGCTACTTGGTCAAGAGTGAGCTAGTTTGTCAGGCTTTTGGTATTGCATGTAGACCATTTGTGGATTTTGCTACTATGAGACAATGTCTATTGTCATGCGTATTTGGTGAGATTTTTTGAGTTTTTTGCTCAGTTTCTAGAGGAAACTTTGTCGAATTTTCCCAAGATTTCTTGCCATGGTTTCTGCGTACTCGCAGTTTGCTCTCTGATGGTTTAGGGTCGAGTTGACTCCCACTCTAGCAGTTATTTGCAGTTTTTTGGCTTGCGGTTTGCATTGAGTTTTGACTCATTTTGCAAAAGAAATTTGTTCATTTTTTCTTGTCTTCTCACCATAAAAGTTTGCAGTGTTATGCCATCTTGTATAGTGGTCGATATATTCTCACTTTGACAGTAATCAAGTGTTTACTCTCACTTTTGACAGGTTTTGTCAATTTGGACACGGTTTGGTATTCTTGTACCAACTCTCGTAGGAGTGAGGATTTGCGTATGCTTGTGTGGCTACAATGCAAGCTAGTCACAGGTTTCACAGGTTTTTTGCAGATTTTTGCAGGCAGTTTCTCTTGTGGATGTGTTTTGAGCTAGTTTGCTCTCTACTTGCGTATATGGTTATGCGCTTTACGCTCGATTGAGCAATTTGTCCCAGTTTATGCTTGCAGAGTTTGCTGATTTGTGGAGTTGTTTTATGCATATGTGAGCATCGATTTTGATGCGATTGATCATGCTTTTGAGCATTGTGTAGTGGTCAAGTTACCTCCCACTTTGTTTGCCATAGTTTTGGCATGGATATGGAGACGCTTCAGGTTAGAGGCGGTTCTTGCTCATGATCGCAAGACTGACATGCTGGCACTACGGCCACGATGGACATATTAAGCATCATTGCTTCAGATGTATGAGGCAATGGGAGAGGCAGATGCGTGGTGCTACTATGAGGATAGATGCCAAAGAGTATGCATGTGATGGGCATGTCACTTTTGAGTCTATCTTGCCTTCAGACTACTTTGTGTCTTGGGATAGACAGTGTCTACCGGTTTTCTACTAGACGAGCATGTAGTTTTTCACGTGACACCATGCCGTGATTTTTTTCTATTTCTCTACTGGGAGACTTGGTTATGTGCAGTTTGTTGATGGTTCAGCATATGACATAGAGGGTGCTGGAGATGTATTCATGTCTTTACCTAGCGGTGCATTGCTTATGCTACGAGATGTACGTTATGTACCAGGATTCAGTCCCAAAGTCTCATTTCAGTGCGTCAGTTGCAGAGTAGTGGACATTGTGTACTACTTGGAGAGTGGTCATTTTAGATGCATATGGGATCATTGGTGATAGCTAGAGGTGCTAAGAGTGGTCTGGTATACCCTTTGCATATTTTTGACACACGAGGCGGTGTAGTCTGTGTGTATTTGCAGCCATGTTTGGAGCAAGAGATGAGGCGTGTCTCTTTTGCGTGATGCATGGAGAGCAGGTTGTGCATTTGTCTTGTGGTGACGTTCACGCAACCACTAGTATCTCTGGGGATGCACATTTTGGTTAGTCTCATCAGTTGAGGTGACATCAGTTGAGCCAGAGACCGATGCATTGTTCTATGATGTGTCTGATACGTTTGAGGGTGATAGTGTCCTTCAGACAGTTGTGTGTGATTGCAGTGGTGTTGATTTTTTGGTTTTGCAGTCAAACTCAACAAATATGCCTTTACTAGACGATGCTGACATGGTGATGCATAGTCAGGTGGTTCTTGAGATGAGGATGCATATGGCATTGAGGTTGCTGACAGGGATAGGTTGGCACACATAGTGCATGTTTCGTCAGCTTTCGGGTCTCTCATGTCTGACCTTTTGGTCTCAAGACCTGATCTTGCTTATGTAGTTGGTGCATTTGCAGTGGGAGTTGTCAGTCGTGCAATGACTGACACTGGCATTGTGCATTATGGAGCCATGCAGGTCGTCACTCAATACCTGCATCAGGAGTGTCATCGTAGCTCTAGCCCTAGTGGTATGCATGTTGCATTTACACTAGAGCGGTTACAGAGTGAGCCAGTGGGCATAGGTTGAGAGCCATCTTCTCTCACCTCTTGTATATACTAGTTGTAGGCTAGTCTTCTCGCCAATTATCGACACACAAGCTTTAGTGGGAGAATGTTAGGTAAAGGCGGTGTGCCTCACCGTGCTTTGTCTGTGTCCATCGGCCCGTGTCCGATCGCCCACATTTATCTCCTTATTCTTTATACATACAAAGAATAAGGAGCTCTCACTCATTCACACACTGTACTCATACAGTGAGATTTGGGAGCTCCACCCCACATCCTGTGTACTCTCTCTCTCTCTCTCTCTCTCTCTCTCTCTCTCTCTCTCTCTCTCTCTCTCTCACACACGCACCGCATTTGCGTACTCATGATTTTCATCTATACAAACTCTTTATAGATTTCATCCCTCAACAAATGAACTATAATCACAAAACAAGTAATTGATACAAAGCAGCGTTAGTTCTTGCATGTATCTTTGTAGCTATATACTCACAAGTTTGAGGGCAAATTCTTTTGGGAAGCCATGATTTTGAAACACAACAACTTCCTCTCATTTTTCCCTTTTCTCACTTCTCCCCCCTCCCTCTAAATATGATACCCCACTCCCTTATTTTTAAGCTTAGGAGATAATTTATTGGGGGTTTGCCCCCTAACTTATACACTTATATAACTTGTAAAAAAACCCCCCTCCTAGACAATTACATGGTGCGATAAGTTTTCCATGGTGAATCCCCCGAGTACATATTGCCTCTTCCATGTTAAAATGATGGGCATGATCTCGTGTTAAATGTATAGCCTTCAATATTGTGATAGAGGCAGCATCATGACAATTGATGTACAAAATTTTGTGACAATTAGTCAAGAAAATTTCTCGCATGACCAACGGTCAAATTGCAAAATGAGTTATCAGAGCTCTCTCTCTCTCTCTCTCTCTCTCTCTCTCTCTCTCTCTCAGTATTGAGCTATACAGGCAAACATGTTTAGGCTATATTTGTCAAGGTAGTATTCCAAACATTGTTTAAATGACTTTTTTTCTCCCTTGAAGCGCGAAAAGATGAAGTGATGTTGGCTTGTTCCTTAAAGATGTGGCTTTGGCTAGCATATATTCAATTAGGAGAGAGAGTTATATTGAATACATAGGACTCTATACAAAGCTACACCTACTCTTTGGCTCTGCTGATTGAGTAGGGATGTCATAGATTTTGTTTAGTCTATGCATGATAAAGGCGATAATGTTATCATTCCTGCTTGGACAAGCAACAAATTGAAGGGCACATATTTTCAAGGTTTGAACTTTGTACTACTTTTGGTTATGTTTTGCTTCTACTAGGTAGGATCGTAGTAGCATTCAATTTTAGTATTTAGCTCCTTAAAGTTTACTTATTTCATATTTTAGTTGACTAAGCCTTGTCTAAAAGTCTTATTAAGTCAATAATGGTGTGGAACGGGTGTCTAACCTCACTCCTATCTTATTGTAGACATAGCGAGAACCACGAATATAATTGTCAATCCATGGGACGAAGCTAATTTGACTAGTGCATAGAGGCTACAAGAGGTTGTCAATCTCTTGGAAAACAACAAACAACTCGCATCTAATCAAGTTACACTCAAATGACAGAAATCACCAAAAGCTAGTCGCTCATCGGTAAACAAATCACAACCGTTACAGCATCAAACGACATCCAAACGTTACGAAACTTCTAGGGCATGTTTATAAGACCTAAGTACACATGCTTATAGTCTCAAATCTCACTTTAGGTCAAGTGCAAAATTTGTGATTATTAACAACAATTAGTTTTTGACCTAGTCGTTTTCGACCCAGAATGCATATAAATGCTTGGCAATGGTGCCCCAATACCCCGCCTATACTTAGTTTATGATTTTGAAGCTTAAATTCCTACTTATGATGAAATTAGGCCACCGATCGGTGACGCCAAAAGCTATGAAATACCATGAAATGAATACGTCAATGCGTAGAGCTCTTACCTGAGGTTACAACGCAACAGACGACACTGCAATGTGATAGCCGAAAAGGGAGTAGGAAGCGCGAGAAGGAGAGAAGTGAGCGTTGTTAGCCCACGTTGTGTTTCTATTATCTAAAACTTATGAAAAACTTACAAAAATTGGCTTTTATACTTTAGCCAAGGTTTTTGTGGTCAAAACTAATAATCTGGGAGCTCTAACTAAAGACAGGTTGATACAATCTGGAATCTTGTAGCCCCGGCTCATCAATTACAATGTTTATCTAGAAAGTAGGAGTTACAACATTACCAATTCATCAAAATAATGTGTTTTACAATAAAAGCTCCGAAAAATTTTATCGAAGTTATCCGGGTTATCTTACTACTAACATTCCCCCCTCCGCAACTGTGTCGTCCCTTGACACAGCTTCATGGATTGAAGTAGTCTTCGGGTTGATGGGGCTAGCGAGGTGGTCTTTAAGTGCATGTAGTGCTTTCTCACATCTGAGTCTTCTTTCTTTGTCCGGAACCTACAAGAATTACATGGTGACTCTGTTTTTAAGCTCAATGACTAAATAGACAACAAATCTGGATGTAAGGTTACTAATCACTGGCCCAAATATCTTCGTTTGCCAAGTGAATAAACCTGTATAGAATGCTTCCTCAAACGCCAACATATTGCTAGAGGTCAAAAACATGCATCAGGCGTAGAAGCCGTAAAGGACTTCTTCTGAAGGCTGGCCACTTAAGTCGTAACAAAGACCCTTATTGCCTTCAAGGAAATACATCTATGGCTCTCCTACTTGCTCTGGCTCGTGAAAAGCTTAAATACATGTGAGCAGCATTCTGTAAATCTTATATAACATGGCACATGATAGGTCAGGGAATTGAAGAAATTCATGGCGCTCGTTAGGCTTTTCACCATGTATTCCTTTGTTGGTGTTCCCTGCTCTAGAGCTGGCAATCATGGGTAGTATAGCCATGTTGGCCTCTTCTTTCTTAGTGCTTCATATGCATGCCAGGTCCTTACTCTTGGTGCAGGATAGAATGTTGGGTCTTTCTAAAGGGTTGTAGGTGCTCTTGTGAACAGAATCAGATATCTCAGATTCTTGTTCAACCAGCTCTTTCTCCCCTTGGGGTGGATATCCTCTGAGCCTTCTACCTGCATATCTTTGTATAATCTTTCTTTTACCTGTAGTAGCTCTACTTTGATAAAAGGGTATGGCAATGATTGTTGATGCCACTGTGCATTGATTTGGTTGGGAGTGAGTTGAGTTACATTGACTGAGTGAAGAATTCTCAACTCCCAATCCATCGTTGCTTTCCATTCTGCATCTGTTTCCTGGGCAACCTGCTTTTGAGTGCATCTTCCTCAGCTTTAGAAAGCTGGACCATGGGTACTTGCTCAACATCAATCAGTGGTACTTGAAAATCCTCTTCTCCTTCTAGCCCTTATGTTAGCTATGTTTCCATCTCATCAAAAGAGACTGATGGTATGTCAACAATTGGTTGCTCAGAGGTGTCGGCTTCTTCCTGATGTTCTGGCAGTCCCTCTCTCAGTAGCAGGTGATTGACTCTTTTTAATTCAGCTATCTTCTTGAGTAGTTTCTCTTTAGACCCGCATCAGTGCAAGGTCTCCTCTTTGTGATTGCTCTAGCTTCAGCTCTAACTCGAGATCCTTGTTTCTCTTTTCCAAAGTCTTATAGAATTCATATGTACCTTTGATCGAGGCAACATGAGGATTTTCTCTTATCTGTCTCAAAAAGGCTGCCTAATCATTGATCCTTTACTCAGAGTACTACAGAGAAGCGTTTGCTACATCCAGCTGCACTTCGATCTTGGTTAGGAGTTCATTTGTTACCTCTATCAGCTGTTGATCTCTGGTCTTGCAGGCATCAGATAACTTGGTTAGAAGCTCTCCCAACTCCTCCATTTCTTTATGCTGCTTCTCTTTGACCAACTGGTGTTGTTCTTCTCTATCTTTCAACTCTTTGATATGTCTTTGTAGATATGAAATGGCGGGGGTTCTACTTCTCCTTGAGGTGTTGCGGTTGTCTCGGTTGCTTTTGCTTCTTGAGGCTTAGTGGATGCCTCGGTTGTTTCTTGTTGGGTGGTCATAGAAGGGTCTGCCTCAGTTTGTTTGGTTTCTTTTGGTTGTTCAAAACTTGCTGCTTTCTATTGTTCAGGCTCTTTTTCTTTTGCTTTCTCACCCTCATTGGGTTTAGCTGTTAGTGAAGGGCGCGGGCTTGGCATTGGGTGGTCTGCGTGCTCCGTAGTGGGTGAGGTTGGCTTTGGAGACATCTCCCCTAAGTCGTGATGTGTCTCACTTTGTTCCGTAGCCTCTGCCTGTCTTTGTTGCTCGGGTGCATCTTCTACCTTTAGTCGGCAGCTTCGGTGCCTTGGCCACAATCTCTTTTGTGATTACTACTTCGACTTTCTGTCCATGTTGGTCGCTGATTTGGGCTGACCCATCCTCTTTGATTGTGGATATTAGCTCATATGCTTTCTGGAAATCTATGCTGCATGGTTCTTGGTCGTAGAAGTCCCTTAGGCCCAGCTGTCTGTTGGCTTCTTTGTGTGTCTGACTTGGAAGCTACATCATATATCTCTTTTGGTAGCATTTGCAGTCCTACCTGGTGTCCTTCTTCATTCTTAAACCTGCCTGTGAAAACCGTGGTGTTGTTTTCTTCTAGTTGTTCTCTTGACAAGTACGTTGCCTTGGCCGTCTTTACTGAACTTGGGTCCAGTTGGTAGGGTGGTAGCTCTTGCAACTTTTCTTTCTCAGACACCCTTTTCTTGGCCTTCTCAACAGCTTGCATTGCTCCTGTTAAGTGAATATAGTGCCAAAGTTAGAAGATTCTGCAAATTCTTCTCTGAAATGCCCTGAGTCTGAATTGCTGACAATTGATGTCCATTTTGCTTCAAATCAACTTTGGAGCACGCATAGATGCATAAAAATATGTAAAGATCAAAATCACACAATTCAAGCAAAAATTGCAACAAAAGTAAATAATCGCGATTATTTACAAATGGGGATTTTTTTCAAGTTTTTGCATTTTTGACATGATAGGCTTGAACTATATGGCATTTAGGTGCTCTAAGTGAAGTGTGGGCTCATTTGAGTGCACAGGGTGGAAATGGTGCCAAATTTAGGCTTTCAGACTCTGAAATAGTAGATATACTGAGATTTTAAGTTTTTGAGCTCCAAACTTGCTCAAACTTGGTCAATGGACTTGGAACATCATGTTCTTTGGTCCCATAAGGTCAAAGTTGCATACTTCATCCATTTGACAAGAAAGTAAATAATCACTATTATTAATTTTTTCATCAAAATGTACATTTTTTGGTGCAACCTGGTTATAGGCATGATGTAGACTATGTGTATGAGATATGGGGTGATTTGGATAAAAAAATGTACAGATAACTCAAAATTTGGATTGGAAAGACTTCTTTGCGTTTTCTGACAATTTCCAAGTTTTTCTTGATCATTTTGGCTCATACTTGAAATGTGGCATGTATTAGATGTGTACAAGTGATAGGTGAAGTGAAGAAATCATTTTTTCAAGCCAAAAAAGCATAAAAGTAAATAATCACGATTATTTATAGCAGTCAATTTTCTTGCAAGACTTGACAATTTTTTGACCTAGACATATTCAATACATCTAAAACAAGTCCTAAATTGAATTTGGTAAAGTTTTGTCGTGTCGGCATCAATTTGTGCTTTGTCGACTCTGAAATAACCGTTTTTGTGACTAGATAGCCTGTGGAGTTGGTTAGTCACTTTTGAAGCTATGCACTTGTCCGGTACATAATCCTGATACTACCCATCCAGTTTTGGCCCATTTTGAGTCAGTTTGACTTCATATGTCAAATTTGACGCTTTGTAGCCTTCGAGCTGTTTTTTGCTTTTCGAGAGCTTGCCTTGACTTTTTTTCATGATTTGTCCATGTACATTGTGTATAGACCCAGCCTATAAGCTGTCTGTGGAGTCAAAATCCAATTTTGGCATCTGACAAAAATCTAGATTTTCTACTTGGGACCCCCCTCGACCTCGGTCGAATGGTCATCTAGTGATAGAGAAGTGTTCTATTATATAGGGGCATGCTACAGTTCAAGTCTCATCCAATTTGGTTGAGCTGATAGGCCGCTATGGTCAATTTTGGGTCGTAGGACTTCGTGCATTGCTGGGGTTTTAGGGCTTTTTTCCTGAGCCTAGACTTGCTATCCGGCAATATAGAATTCCTCATTGATAAGCTTAGAACTTACCCCTCATGTCTTGTGTGAGACGGCGCTGTAAAAGGGCGACTATGGACTCCCGAAATCGCCCGTGAAGAAGGTAGAGCGCTCTCTCCTCCAAGAGTGACTAGTGGAAATGAGGTGATTTTGGGCTACCTTGGATATCTATACTCGGACTTCCCAAAGTATTTTTTCCCAAATTCCCCTATTAGTCCTACTACGCCGTGAAATCTATGTTAGACTCAAAAATTTCTTCAATCGGATTCCGGTAGCTCATTCTGCAAGAATTTGCGAAAGTAGGCCTTGGTAGCCTAATTTAGGCTTCTCGCTTCCATCTATCGATTTGATTAAAAAAAATTGTGCCTTTTCGCCTTGTCCTTCTAATCATTAGTGTATCTTCAGCTTCTCCATTTGAGCTCATTTGCTATTTATTATCAAGTTTTGACTTGTTAATTGAAAAAATCAAAGAAAATAACAAAAAATGATAAAAAGAAAAGTAAAAATCAATAATTAAGAAAATCCATTGAAAAACACAGCTTTTTTTTTGGGTGGATTTCTCCATTTTTAAGTCCCAATATCAAGAAAAATGATAAAAATAACAAAAAACCTTTTTTTAATGATTTTTTAATAGTATTTATACTCATCGGGAAGATGTTATCAGTTAAATTTTCCCTGTTGATGACTTGTTAAGGGTATTATTATGTAATTTTGTAAAAAAAACACACATTAACATCAAACGTTTTCCTCCCTCTTCAAACATTGCCCTTAATTACTTAGTTCCCTTCGACCCCTCCTAGATGGCGTACCTTGGGATGACTGTGTGCATGGGTTGAACAATCGTGTCTATGCATAGCCTTGGTTGGCTCTATCATGCTTTGAAGATCAATGCAATTCAAACCATTATGTTGTGCAAGTGTTGGGTCTTGGGTAATTAACTCAAGGGTTTCTGATGTCGAGGTTTTCTGTTGTTGTTTCCCAAAGAGCAAATCTTGTAGCTTGTGTGCTCTTTGCTTTATTGTACCGTCAGGATGCTCTGGCACACTAATTTCTTGAGTTGTCGGTAACAAAAATGATGCTTGTTGAGCTTTAACTCTCCATTGGTATCTTGGTTTTTCATTGATGAACTGTTGTGGTTGAGTGTTTTGAGACTTAACTCTCCATTGCTTTATCGGTTTTACAGTTTGTGGAGAAGATAAGTGCTCCTTTTTCCTCCAAATCCATTGTGTTTTAGTTTCTTTGCTTGAAGATGCTTCTCTTTGTGTTTTGAACCTTGAAACGATCTTTGGTACAATAGATGATGTTTTGGGCACCCAAATTTGAATTGACTTGTCCTTAAGTTGCGCTTTTGATACCCAGATTTGTGTGACTCCTTGCATGCTACTTGCAGCATTTTCTTGGCTATATGATGGAGAAGATTGATTGCTTCATGGTTTGTTATGTTGGGAACCTCCTTTCCATTCCTCTTTGCTTGGTGCAATTGGAACAATGAGTTGTCTGCCTTTAGGTGATAGCTTGAGTTGATTGGTATCACAATCTGGTATTGCATTGTACGTCCTCATCCATGAGATTCCAAGAATCATTGTTTCATTCATGTGTTCATATGATAAGCATACAAATTGATGAGGGCATGAACATCCATGTACTATCACATTTAAGTTGACTACTCCCAATGTCGGTGTTGGGTTCTTGTTGCATCCTTTAATAGTCAATATTCCTACTGTCAAAGACTGACTTGTTGCTTTCTTGTACGTGGAGTAACTAACTGCATTTACTCGAGCTCCTATATCGACCAATCCATTTGTGCTATGATTGTTCATTTGCACTTTGATGCGAAAGTCCATTCATCCAACCATTCATCATCTAGTAACAATTTTTGAGAGCAGCTTTCCTTTTGAGTACTCGAAGCCGAGCTTCCTCTTGGACTTCATCAATAACCTGCTGTAGTTTTATCTTTCTTTGCTTTGTTGCATGCATCTTTTCTAGCAATTCATTGGTTAGTGGCAAATTGTACTTCTTTCAACGGCATCCACTAATCCAATTAGCCATTGGTTCACCATCTAGGGTGGATAACTTAACTGCTCCACTTGGAGATATATCTTCAATGATAAACGGTCTGATCCGTTTCCCTTTTTCTTAAACTTGGGAATGTGTTGCTTAAGAGAATAGACTAAACTAAGTCCCCTTTTTTGAAGATTTGTGTAACTAGATGGGAATCAAAAAACTGTTTTTGTTTCCGCTTTTGTGCATAAAAGCTACATCAGTTAGCCTTTGCTCATCAAGATTTCTAAATTGTCAAGTCTCTCTGACAATTCATGTCCAGTCCATTCAAGATCCTTAGCTACCCTATTCTTTCGGTAATATGGCATCAAGACCATAAACAAGGTTAAAGGGTGTAGCATTTAAATCTATCTTGAATGAAACTCTATAGGCCCATAGAGCAGCATGGCGATTCATTTCCCAATCTGTCAGTTGTGAACTAACCACTTTAGTCAATACCGAGCTAAGAATTTTATTCGTATGCTCAGCTTGTCCATTTGCTTGTGGCTGATAGGGAGCTGATTTGTTATGGATAACCATAAATTCATTAAGCAAATACTCAATTACCTCATTGAGGAAATGAGTTCCCCTATCACTGACAATTCTATTGGCAGTCCATATCTTGTGAATACATTCTCATACAAGAATGCAGTTGTGGTTCTTGCATCATTCTTTTGGGTTGCTTTAGCCTCAGCCCACTTGGTCAAATAGCCCGTAGCTACAATGATATATTGAGCTTGGGTTCTATAAGCAGGTGGTTGTATTAGTCCAACAAAGTCTATACCCCATTTTGCAAAAGCTCTTGCCTCCATCATTGGTTTTAAAGGCATGCTATCTACATGGGTTTCGCATTTTAGCTTGTTGACATGCATCACACCTTTGAACATATTCTTTGGCATCTTCAAAAATTGTTGGCCACCATATGCCTGCCATTAAGATTGCTCTTGTGGTGGTCTCACTAGAAAAGTGACCTCCAGCTAATCTAGCATGTGCTTGTTCTATAATGGAAATATATTCGTCTTCATTTGCACAAAGAAGCAAATGTTGGTCCTTACCTCCCTAATACAATTGGTTTCCAATAAGAGCATAGTCTCTTGCTTGAATTTCAATTGCTCTTTGGCGGTGTTTACTCTTATCCTCAGAAAATGTTCGGCTTGGTATGGGTGCTCGTTTTTGGCATTGAGGACATTTTTTTACAAATGAGTGAACATCACTCCTCATAGTTGGCCAAAATACTCCAAGTCTTAAGATCCGTTGCATAGTTTGCTCTTCCACAAAGTAAAGTCCTACTATGATAATATGTGCTTGACTTATGTATTGGGTTTTCTCCTCAGGATTAATGCACAAAAGCAATATTCCATCTCGATTTCTTTTGTACAACCTTCTAGCTAATAATTTATACATAGCCGATTGCTCAATTAATCCAATTGTAATAGGAAGTGCTATTTGCGAATTCACTTGAGCTATGTTCATCAAGGATACCACATTTTCCAACCATCAAGGTATCATTTCCACAGATAACAGATATGCATCCGGTAGATCATCATCTACACCCTTTGGTGGTTCTCCTGATATAATCCTTGACAAATGATCTGTTCTTTGGTGAGTGGTGCCCTTTTTTACAACTACAGTGAAACCAAATTTCAAAGAATGATGAACCATCTCACTATTCTTCGTGTGTTGCACGGCCTGTTGACTAAGTACAATAAGGCTTGGTGGTCCACAAAGAACACGAATTTGTTAGCTAATAGGTAATGTCTATACTTTTTTAGGGCATAGATCATTCCTAATACTTCCCTTTTGGTGGTTGTATAGTTTTTCTGTGCCATATTCAACTATCTACTAGCATAAGAAATAGGAAAATCAATTTTCTCGTCTCCTGGTTGAGCTAGGATACACCCAATGGCAAAATTGGAAGCATCTACATGTATGTGGAATATCTTATTCCAATCTGGTGCTTTCAATATTGGAGCTGAAGTGAGAGCTTGCTTAAGCTTTATGAAGCTATGCTGTTTTGACACTATATATCCAAGAATTTTTCCTTGTCTATCCATAAATATGCACTTTTCAGGATTTAAGAAAATTCTATAAAGTCTACATTTTTCAAATACCTTTTTGAGGTGTTCAAAATGATCAGCCAGGATTGATGAATGTACACATAGATCATCCATATATACTTCCAAGAAATTCCGAAGATATTCTTTAAAAGCGTGGCTCATCAATATTTGAAAGGTGGCAGGAGCATTACTTAACCCAAAAGGCATAACCCAATAGGCAAAAATACCCCATTCAGTCACAAAGGAAGTTTTATGCTGATCTTTGGGGTCAACCAAAAGTTGATTGTATTTCGAAAAGCCATCTAAAAATCTGTAAGCTTCTTTTCCTGCAACTCGTTCTAAAACATGCTCAGTGGTTGGAAGAGGAAAGTTTTTTCTAATGGTAGCTACATTCACTTTCTTGAGATTGACACACATCCTTATTTTTCCATTTTTCTTGGGTACTATCACAATTGGAGACACCCAATCTGTGTGTTCAATTTCATAAATGAATTTGGCTTCCTTTAGCTTTTCTATCTCTTCTTTGATCTTTCTGGCAAATGTCTCATTATAAGTATATGGCCTTTGTCTGCTAGGTTTCACATCATCTCTCATAGGTATGGTATGTTGACAGATTTCTGGATCAACATCTTTGAGATCCTTATAAGACCAAGCAAAGATATCTCGGTATTCTTTCACTAGGCTTAACAAAAGCTCTTCTTCTTCTTCAATCAGGTCGTTTGCAATGTAGGCTAGTCTAGGCTCTTCTCCTGGTTCAGGCAGATCTATCTTTTTGGGTTTTCAGGTCCTTCGTAGGACTCACCCTATTTTTGTAGTTCCCTTAAAGGTTGTTCGACTATGATTTTTCGGTCTTTGAGAGTATATCTTGTAATGGGATGAAACACTCATTACATCTTTACCTTCCTCCTCAATGGTTTCCATTTCAGTTGTATATATCTCGTTTAGAGCTTTCTTTAACTCTTGATACTTCTTTCTCCATTCAACTCGTGTCATGGTTGAATCCTTGTCCTGGTATTTAGGTTTTTCTTGAGTTTCCTTTCTCGTTTTTCTCAATATTTTTGACATTTCTTGCTTTTTGTTTAAAGGATATCTACCAGTGATTTTGTCTTTGACACAATCATGTGCATCTATCTGCATCAGAAACTATATTCTACTAGAGACTGATGGCATAGGTCTAGATTTCAAGTTTCTCGTGTCTCTTTTTCTTCTATACCATTTCTGTCTTCTCGGTTTCTGGTTTGGAAAGTCAAAAGACTTTTCTTCCTCTCCTTTCATGAGTAGTTTAGCTCTCACATGTTCTTTTTCTGACCCCGAATCATTTGAGGTAGCTGAAGTTTGCATGTTTTGGCCTGCTTTAAGTCCCGCTTGGTAAGCTTCCAAGGTTGCATTGATTGGCTCAAAAATTTTGTCTACCAAAATTGATCCTCCAGATTTCACGGTGGTTTTCTTGATTTCACTTCAAGTTCCCTTCACTTTTTCTTGGAACAGTTTCTTGGCTTTCTCCTTGATTTCAGCCCTTTGTTTCTGTTTTCTCATCTCATACCTTTTGCTTCTGCTTCTCTTGGTCTTTTGGGAGGAAATTTTAGTATTCTCCGAATTATCAGAGGAGTTATGTTTCTTTTTCTTTGCCAGAGCTCTAGTGATTACCTTGATTGGAACAATAGGTTCACTCTCAGATGAGCTACTAGGTATCACTTGGACTACGCTCACTATTGTTTTACCCTTGTTTAAAGGATTTTTTGGACAATCTTCAGGGAAGTGTCCTCCCTTTTTGCAACATTTCATACAAAAAGCTTCAACTGGCTTAATGTTCTTGTCAGGCTCTCGGCATTCATTTTTCCAATGATCATCTGCACCACAGTTATGACAATTCCGAGTTCTTGGCTTAATCATGGGTCTTACCATCGGAGGTCTAACACCTTGATTAGCTACATAGTACATCAGTGCAAGCTCTGGTGTAGTATAAGTCACAGGTTCTTCCATTGGTGGGGGATATGAATTATACCAGTCTCCTTCTACCAATACTGTAGATAGACTAGGCTCAGCATAGGGTGTAACAGGCGTACTAGTGCTTGTTCATATATGACCCCCTCTGAATGCATATACTTTACAGGTAATGCATTACATCTAGGATATGGTGGTTGTTGACCCAACACGGGTTGAGGTCTTTTCATACCCATCGATGGTCTTTGAGTTGGGGCCATATTAAGCTGATGTCTGTACATGGGTTTTCGTTGTGGCCTCATAGGTACATATTGAACATTCCCATCATACTTCGATTGGTAATAGCACTCATTGGTCTCATGGTTAGTCCATTTACCCTTGATTGCACACCATTTTTGCAGCATAATTGGTTGTCCCTGTTGAGGTATCCCTTGCCCTGGTCCCCTCATAGGTGCTTTTTGCATGTTATTCATCATTTCATTCATCCTTTTGAGCATGTCTTCTATGGCTGTAAGCGGTGCTGCAACAGCCGTTCCCACTTGTGCTGGTTTAGTAAATGTTATTTTCTCTCTTAAATTATCCTTAGGGACATCTTATTCATTGAAAATATCACAATTGTCTCCTAAGTCAATAGCATCTGACACACAAACTCTTCTAGGGGTCATATGTTTCTTGCTATACAATATAGCATGAAGCTCTTTCTTTAGAAATCCCTCTAGAAACAATGTTACTAGTCTTTCTTCTACAGGTATTTCTAGCTCTGGGCATCTTGCAATGTATTGCTTCATTCTAGTTGCACAATCCCTAACAGACTCACCTTGTTTCTGTTTGAAGCTATATGTTTCAGCTACAATATTATGCTTAATCCCCATTTTGGAACATGCAGCTACAAATCCTTGAGCTAATGTATTTAAGTCCATTATTGACCTTGGTGAAATGTTTTGGAACCATGTCAGTGCTTTTTCTTTTAATGTCATTCCAAATCCCTCAAATTGAGTATGTAAGTCAAATATTCATTATGCTCTTAGCACTTGCTTAAAGCTTGCTAAGTGGTCATATGGATCCCCAGATCCACTGTATTTTTTGACCCATTTTTGAAAATGAGCTGGTGTGACACGTCTATTTGGTTCAACTCCCGATCTCCTGGTAGTTGGTCCTATTCTGAGTCCTTCAAACCAATCTGTTGGAAATAGTGACTCATGTAGCCCTGGACTAGCTTTAGTGTCACCCGGTTTCCTTCGTGATGAGGTAGTTTTTGGTTTTTTAACATTACTCTCAAAAGATCTCTCTCGGAGTTCATCTCTTGGAATAGTTTCTGGTCCTTGGTCAAATATCCAATCCCTTATGGAGTACTCTTGGTATTTGGTTTGTTCCACCTCCTCAGGACTCATCATAACAAAGTTATTGTTATAACAATCCCTAAATAGGTAGGTTGGTAGATCTATTGAACCCTTGTCTTTGATTTTGAAGATATAGATGATCTTCATGGGTATTAACTGTCTTGATTTGGCATGTGAAGTCCATAGAAGATCTTTGACGTTTCTATCCTCCCAACAATAGACTCCGATCCTAGAATTATCCGTGTTAAGCCATTTTAAAGGCTTCAAATCAACTTGATTGTATCCCTCAAATTCTAAAGTCGATGGTCCTTCTTTTGCTGCCATATCTGAAATCATGGTATTTACTTCTAACCCCCATTTGTCTATCACATCAGGGTTTTCAACTTGTAAATATTGAGTTTTGTTTTTATCCATGTACATTTTTCCTTTTTTGTTTGCCCTGATTTCCTCTTCAAACTCTATGTCATGGTCATCAATACGAATGGCATACTCTTCATTAGGATCCAGGTAAACTTGAGCCCCATGGCGATTAGTCTTATAAAAGGAGAGTCTGTGCTTATATGGCACTATCGTTCCAGTTTCTGAATGAGCTGAATAGGAAGACATTTCAGATGTTGATTCTGAAAAAGTGTCTGAGACTTCTTCAAAGATAGTATCCAAGTGATCGCCTTGATTCACACTCTCTTTGGTGGATACTCTACTAGGGGTCTCTCCAAATATGCCTTGGTTTGCAAGTATACGACCAGATCTAAGGTTCATATAGACTTGTGAAGCCCTAGATAGAGTACTTATCGTCGGATTGATTTGTTTTCAACTTCTTCCACTTGACTTGATTGCAAGCAACTTCTGTCAAGATTTCAATTCCTTGTCTGCAACCTGATTTTTGTATCAATTTTAATCAAGTTAGCTATTCTTTCACAAAGACTATACAATTTTTGCTAACTATTGTGACTGGTCTATGTGTATCACTTCAATTTGAGCTAAGTGAGTCAGTAATTGAGACTTTCAGATTCTACTTTTGCAAACATCCAAAGGACTAATCTGCAACCTGAAAACTGAGTGGACATGTACTAATTTGGATCCGATTGAACACAAAATTTCCCGGTGGCCTTGTATTATATTGATCTAACACTGTACAAGCTCAAAAGTCAAAAAGTATGTCTCTGTGTATTAGAAGTAAATAATCGTGATTATATACTTTTCTCAGTTTTTTACACTTTTTGGCTTCATTTTCCAAGTATGCAACGTGTTAAGGTCTCTGGACAAGTTTCACTTAGTTTGAACAAAATTTGTTCAAGTTATCAACAACTGCTTCGTGTCCACACACTCAATTTTCAAGAATCTGGCTTAAGTCTCACTTTTGTGATCCAAATTTCACCAAAATTGATTTGTGTGGTCTACTTGATATGCTTGACATTGCGGTATACCCAAATGTGCAAAATGCCTAGTTTTGTAGCAGATGTAAATAATTGTGATTATTACTCCTGCTATTTTTATGCAAGTTTTTGCCACAATCTTGACACAGATTGGTTAAGCAACTCAACTTAAGGTCCCTAGCCAAGTTTCATCAAGTTTGGATAATTTTTGTTCAAATGGTCAACAGTTTTGTGTCTGCAGATTGACTTTACAAATTTGGCAACAATTTTCACTTCAATGATCCAAACCTTACCAAATTTGGTTTGTGGGCTTAATATAACATGCTACAACCATTGGTATGCTAAGTTGGTCAAAAAATTTGAAAAATGTGACAAAAGTAAATAATCGCAATTATTTACTTCTAATAAATTTTTGCATCTTTTTGGTCATCTGAGCATGTACACTTGTTTATCACATCAATATAAGCCTATAAGTCAAGTTCCACTGAGTTTGAACAAAATTTTCCCAATTTACACTCAAGTTCTTGACAATCAGTAAAGAATTCAATTTTTACCAAGTTTTTGGTCAGTTTGCTGATCCAAATTCTATGGGTCTTTACAAAAGATGTTTGTACACATGCACAGAGTCTCTGGTCTCAACCTTGGTCATTTTTGAGTTGAAAGTAAATAATCACGATTATTTACTTTAGGCCTAAACTACGCACTTTTTTCAACTTTTTCACTGGACAGTCTTTTTATGATCTATTTTAAGCCTCTGAGTCAAGTCAACACTTAATTTGGCCTAAAATATCAAGAAAAAGTAAATAATCTGAGTTTTTGCAAACTCTTGAAATTTTTACCTCAATGCGTCCTTAAGCTTACCCACACTGGTTCACACAACTTTTTTAAAGCATACTCTCCAGTTGAATTCAATAGTGGACAGCCTTTTGGTGCTATTTCTAGCCGTAGATATGAAATTTTGCAACTTCACATAAACAACTCACAATTGATTCTTTTGGATAGAGCAATGTTCTGAAATCCCACCTTGGATTCTACTTACCCTACTCATAGGTTCTACTGTAATGGGGTTGTGGAAAGTGTCCACAAACACTTGTTTTCTTGTTTTTTATGGTTTTTTGAGCTTTGATCTTAAGACTTCCATTAATCATTCTCAAAATCCTAATATAATCTTAGCAAGTACAACCTACTTCCAAGCTACCTCTACACAACTATGCGGTTTTAAAAAGAAAGTTTTGAGTCTAGGTGATCCTAGAGGAAGTTAAAGGATAACTTCACAAGATGCTCGTGTTTTTCCCTGGTTTAGGTCTCTTCAATCCCCAGCAACGGCGCCAAATGTGGGACGGGTGTCTAACCTCACTCCTATCTTATTGCAGACATAGCGAGAACCACAAATATAATTGTCAATCCATGGGACGAAGCTGACTTGAATAGTGCATAGAGGCTACAAGAGGTTGTCAATCTCTTGGAAAACAAAAAACAACTCGCATCTAACTCGAGCTACACTCAAATGACAGAAATTATCAAAAGCTAGTCGCTCATAGGCAAATAAATCACAACCGCTATAGCATCAAACGACATGCAAACATTACAAAACTTCTAGGACATGTTTAGAAGACCTAAGCACACATGCTTATGGTCTCAAATCTCACTTTAGGTCAAGTGAAAAAATCACGATTATCTTTCCATAGTTTTCTAGCAATTTTTAGTCACAATGCTAACCCCATCGCCGCCATCAAGGATTCCCTTCAGAGTTAATCCCTTGGTAGTGATTGATATGGTTGCATTGGATTCATTGCCCTCAAAGTATTGTCCCAACTTGTTAAGGGGTATTTCTACAACAGGGTTCTCATCTAGGTTGGGTTGTGGATCTAAGTGTTCCTCCTCTATTGGCCTCTCCCTAGCTCCATCCATCTATGCAAATTGTGGTAGCCCAACCTTCAGTTCTCCATTGACGAAATCTCGAAGAGCTAAGAATAGCTCAGGGTCTCCATATTGTTTGGACATGATGGTGGTTCTAACTTCTGAAGCCATAAAATCCATCAATTTGGTAATATTTAGCGATACCTTTTGGGCTTCAGTCCCTTGACGTGGGGAAGATGGGATCTCCATTTCTTCGATAGGGTCAGGTAATCCATTTATAAACATTCTTTCCAACAAGTACGTCCACTTTCCAATGACTTTAAGTCACTTTCTTCTTGGATGACACTAGGTATGGCTAAGGGTTTATGGACTTGGTGAGGTTGTTGTTGCGTAGGAAACAATGTGTCTGTAATCTTGATCTACCTAGGTGCTGGTTTTAGATCCCTTTGGGTATGGTCGCATTGGATTCATTGCCTTCAAAACCTTGTCCCAACTTGTTAGCAGGTATTTCAACAACATAGTTCTCATCTAGTTCGGGTTGTGGATCTAAATGTTCCTCCTCTATTAGCACCTCCCTAGCTCCATCCATCTGTGAAAATTGTGGTAGCCCGACTTTCAGTTCTCCAATGAGGAAAGCCCAAAGAGCTAAGAATAGCTTGGGGTCTTCATATAGTTTGGACATGATGGTGGTTCTAACTTTTAAAGCCATAAAATCCATCAATTTGGCAATATTTAACGGCACCTTTTGGGTTTCAGTCCCTTGACGTGGGGAAGATGGGATCCCCATTTCTTCAATAGGGTTAGGTAGTCCCTCTGTAAACATTCTCTCTAACAAGAAGTGAGTACGTCCACTTTCCCATGACTTTAAGTCTCTTTCTTCTTGGATGACACTAGGTATGGCTAAGGGTCTATGAACTTTGTGAGGTTGCTGTTGCATAGGGAACATTGTGTCTGTAATTTGGATCTGCCTAGGTGCTGGCTCAGGATCCCTTTGGGTCTCTTCTACCAAACTCATTAATTGCTTGACTCGCTTGATCTCCTCTGTAGCGTTTGGGTAAGTTCCTATCTTCTTCTTGGGTCCTGGCCATTGTGGATAATGATGATCTTCCTTGTTGGTTTCTTTCTTAGTGGTCGTTTTGGTCTCCATGGTTTCACCTGAATCAGAATCTTCTTCAACATCGTTCATATATACGGGGTCGTGACCAGTCCCTATGTTGGTCTTTGAACTGGGGTCTGACTTTGCTGCTTTTTGTGATCTCTTCCTTCATGTTTTCTTCTTCTTATGAGATTGGGCTATTGATGTCGTGTCCCTTTATTCAAGAATATAATTTTGTTTTTGGAGCATCGATCATGTGAGTACATTTACTGGTACCACAATTGTACTTTGTGATGGCTCGTTGGTAACCTCAATCAAGTTTAATGGCATGATCTTCAATGCATTTGGATTATTCGGACATTGGGCAAGCAAATGATCTATGCCACATCAATTACACATGAGTATCAGCATTGCAGACGTGCTCGCTTGATTGGTTTGCATTAGTGTGGTATTCTTTTGTAGCCTAATAGGACACTCGGCCACACGATGTGGCCCTCCACACTCATAGCATTGAAGAGGTGGTCTCTTGGCAGTGTAATAGATATTTTGGCCTCTTGCAGCAAGAGCAACTACTTGATAGACAGGTTTGACTTGTCCCCAATAGTCCTCCATGTAGTACTGTGGACTTTCTTCAAGCGCATCAATCCCATAGGTAATATTAGGGTCTATATCTTCCTCACAGCCTTCCAAACAAGCAATAGATGACTCACAATCCACTTGATTCATAGAAGTGATTCTCGGATGTGGTGGTTGTGATCCTAGCACTAGAGGTGGTAAGGGTGTTGTTTAAAAAACATTTTGGGCCCTAGGGACCATGTGTTGTGACGTTTGTTCAAGAGGTGGGGCCGACATCAATGCAGACACTTAAGGTGTGTTTGTCCATGCTAAGGTTGGTCTATTGGCCATTGTGCACTTAGATACTATGCAATCCTTAGCTTGATGACCATACCTCCCACAGGCATTGCAATTCCCATTGAATTTTACTCTAAAAGCAGGGCATTCACTGGTACTATGCGGACCATAGCATACTAAGCAGCATTGTTGCTCCCTTCTTGGATACATATGATTGTTTTGTGGAGCACGATTGTCCCTAAGACTCTCTTGAATGGCCTTGGTGAGATCTGCTAAGGTCATCTCAGATATCTTTGGCTCCTTAGCAATAGGCTTTAGGGTCATTGCGGCTGATGCTCCGATGCTTGCGAGCTAGTAGATTTAGGCTCAATCGACACTCTTTCTCCTTGAAGAATCATTAAATTATCCTCCAATTGGCTCGCATTGGTAGTGACTGCTTCCCAAGTGGTGATACCTCTAATGCCTAGGCCATTGTAGATATCCTCATGTCGTAATCCCCTAATGAATCTATCAAGCAACTGACTATTATTAAGCTCTCATTTGGATTACAATAGAATTCAAATGCTTCGACTAATAAAGTCTCTCACTGACTCTTTTCCTCTCGTTGGGCTTTCTGGAGCTGAGAGGCTACACCTCAAAGCACTCCCTCTCGTATGTATTATGTCAAGAACAGTCTTCTAAGAGTAGGGTAAATCATTTTTTCTTCCACCCTTACGGTTCGATACCAATCCCCAGCCTTCCCACTAAAGGTAAGGCTTAAAGCATTACTCTTATGCAAGTCATTTTGTTCTCCTATAGAATCACATATTTGTTTAAACACTTCGATATGCTTTCTCACATCCACGTCTCCACTAAATTTTTGTGTGAGCTTGGCTATCTGTACTGCCTTACTTCTAGGCTCTCCTAGAGAATCACATATTTGTTTAAACACTTTGATATGCTTTCTCACATCCACGTCTCCACTAAATTTTTGTGTGATCTTGGCTATCTGTACTGCCTTACTTCTAGGCTCTCTATCAAGCGTGTTACGCATATTCTCAGCAAAATAGATCGACCAATAGCTTGAGCAAATGTTGCCAAGGGTCACCTAAGTGAGCAGGCACCGTGGGTGAAGGCACTCCAGAGACTACATGTGGAGTAGGTATTGGCATTGGGCTTGGCACATAGGAAGCCCTTGGGTTCCAAGTTTGGAACAGTGTTGTGCCATGTGGTGGCCCAAAGTTCATATGTGTGGCCCTAGTCATAGCAGACATCGAATGTGACATGCTAATGCTAGCCGGTATGGTCCCATTGAAATAAGAGCTTGGGTGTCGTGGTTGTGGAGCATTGGTTGTTGAAACAATGGGAGGGGTAGGGGATACATGAGTACGAGGACCCATAGGTGTATACGATTGGTACACACCTGTAGGTACTGTTGCAGGCATTGAGCTACCATGTAGCGGTGTTTTACTAACAAATGAGGTCCATGGTGTGTTTCTTGGCATGCCCATCATTGGGGTAGGCATGGTAGCCGTGGTGTCATCGAGGGAAAGATGAGCTAGACTTGGAAAGGTAAAGCTATCATTTGTGGGCTCAGATTGCATTGAGACCCCTGGTGAAACAACATATGGAGGATCCATCGAACTTACCGAGGGAGTCTCCATTTGTGATAAGGTTGGTTGTTTAGCCTTCCCTGTATCCAAGAATCTCATGAGACTCGTTGAAGGCATGTGGATCCCCTTGTTCCGTCTCTCTAAATCAATAACCCTATGGATGACCTCACAAACTCTTTGTTGTTGTTTCTCTACACTAGTAGCACACGTTGTGGATTGTAGGACATCTAACCAATCCACGTGATAGGTGTGATATGTGTATAGGTCGGTTAGAGTTTTTTTTGGTAGTTCGTACTCCCAGTTCTCATTTAGGAATGCTCCATCTAGGATTGAGGTGCTAGGGATGTCTTTTGAACTAGATGCAATGTGGCTCTCTATGGGTTGACCCTTAGTGGTCGCTAATTCAGGAGTAATCGATTGCTCTCCTAGCAAGGATATTGACATAGGGGCTTTCGCTTTTAACTATCGTTGTTGCTCCACCTTACGTAAGCTCTTGATTTCCTTTTCCCTAGCCACAATGATATATCACTCAACCTCTTGCACTTCGTCAAGGCTTCTACCATCAGGTAATATAACCTCGAAGGGGAATAGCTTTGAAGAGTCAGGGTGTGCAATGAATGGAGTATTCATGTGTACACTCTCCAGGAGCATGGGGTCTATGTTGGTCATGAATGGCGAATTGACTTCCCGACCACCCCTCATTTACATTGTTAGCTCCATGTTCGGAGAAAGTGGCTCTACTAAAGGATTCCTTCAAGTGGCTAAGCACGCTTGGTCCGAACCATGGGCCCATGGCATGCATGTCTTGGCTTGAGCTATCAAGATTAGGCATTGGGTAACGCTCCATAACGTTGTAGTTAGAGGAAGAGTCATTGGACGCAATATGCAGGTCCTGAGTGGTACTACCTTGGGTCCCCGCTGAGGGCCCGGAACCTAAGGTAGGTGGGTATTGAGAACCCGCGTAAGTCGAAGTGTTTTCTAGTTGCTCGGCCTCTAGCACACGACCAGAGTGTAGATGAATGTGCCTTTGGCACCCTACAAGCGTCGGAAAATACCCTTGAAGGCTAACCGCTTGATTATTTAGGCGTTTTGCACCCCATTTTCACTCGTTTTTTGATGTTTTTCAATCGGTTTTTGGATTAGAGCGTGTGATAGCTTGAAACTAGCGTATCGCTCAGGGGTCGTGGTGTGCTTTGCAACATAGCGTTCGGTTACCTGAAGCTCCGATGGTCCTCAGGTCGATTTTTAATTAGGCGTGAGGCTAAAATAAGTAATTCCAAAGGGTGACTGAAGCTTGAGTTTGAGCGTGGGCTTGGGCCTGGGGAATGTTTTTTATCCCGGTCCTACCTTTAAAAAATTTTAAAAAAATTCAAAAAATTGGATAAGGTCGCCACGGTCGCGCGCGGGCACACACACACCTAACCTACCTACTTGCAACTAACACAGGTATTGTTACACACTAACACAGTACTACAACAACTACTTAACTAACATATCTACTTATTGTACCTTACATATCTAACATTACAGATCTAATACCTTAAAGCTAACACCTTATCAACAAAAAACAGTACCTTACAACAAAAAATCTAACACCTTATTAACAGAAAACAGTACACTGCAGCAAAAACAAAGTTCACAAAATCTTCTCAACAAGCCACACACCTTCTTTCTCTACCTTTCCTACATTTCACATTGCACCACAAAGCAGCATAGAGTGCTATTCGAGCTTAGTGCAGGGCATTTCCCCGGAAACGGTGCCAAAAATGTGCGTGTATGTCGCACGTATCAAAGCAAGGGACTTGCCGTACACTGTGTGCGAGCCACAAGTGGCTGCAAGCACACAACCAGATTAATCTAGCAAGCTCAAGAGAGCAAGGGTGTGTCACTCACCGCCCTATGCTCGCCTTCGTGGAGGATTCCTCGCCGCGAAGAAGAGGGAGCTACCACTGTGCCGCGCTCAATCGTCTTGCCGCCGTCTTGCCATCGCAATGCTCTCTCTCTCTCTCTCTCTCTCTCTCTCTCTCTCTCATGCATACACACACACACACACACAAGGAGATGAAGAAGAAGATGGAGATGGAGCAAGAGCACTCTTCAATTTCACAAATGAGAGAATGAGTGATTTTTAGGATTAGGTGACTTTTATATGAGCTTTCCCATTCACACTTGGGCATCCATGCTTAGTCAACTAACCCTTGAATGTTCCAGTTAGAGTGCACCTCTCATCGGTGATCACTCTTACCCTTTTCCTATTGGCACGACAAGCCCGGACCATTACTACTAGAAGTGTGGACGCCGGTGGTTAACAAACACTAAGATTACCGAGGACCCCAAGTGGGCCAAGTTACATCCCCCACTTGCATTGGGCAAGCCCTAGATGTAAGGAGATGAGAGAACACACACACACACACACACACAAGGAAAGTCACCTCTTTCTTATAGGGCATAAAGGACACGTGTCAAGCTCCTAGCTATGTTGCCCACAACCTAGATCTAGGGAGATGAGAGAGAACACACACACACACACACTAGGAAAGTCACCTCTTTCTTATAGGGCATAAAGGACACGTGTCAAGCTCCTAGCTATGTTTCCCACAACCTAGATCTAGGGAGATGAGAGAGAACACACACACACACACACACACACACACACACTAGGAAAGTCGCCTCTTTCATATAGGGCATAAAGGACACATGTCAAGCTCCTAGATATGTTGCCCACAACCAAGCCTGAATCTCATTGGATAGCCAATATGAAGAACCAATGAGGATTAAGATTTATAAAAGCAAGCCTAAATATCATTGGATAGCCCACAAAGAGAACCAATAAGAATTGAGCCCCACATGAGCTAGCTTTGATCCCATTGGATAGCTTACTAGGGGAACCAATGAGAATTGAGCATCCCATGAGCTAGCTTAAATCGCATTGGATAGCCTACCTTGAGAGCCAACCCTTAGGCACATTTTCAACATGCTATTACATGGTTTTGTGCCAACCTATGCATCCCAGTAGACTAGAGGTGTTACACACAATAATAGGCTAAATCCCAAAACCCTTACAACCCTCCCTTGGGGTTTAGACTATGAATAAAATAACATCTCTAATACACTCCAATCAAGGAGCAAAAGAACATCTCCAATCCAGGAGACAAACTATCTCTAAGCCAAGAGACATTGACCCCCCCCCCCAACAGATGTATAAAACTGAGACCAAGCTAATCCAAGCTATCTCCAAACATATACAAATGAGAGGTAAAGGCAAGATTAAAAACTAGAGAATGTCATCATTCAATGTTAGAAAATCCTTTTCTATGTGTCCTTCTTTTGAAACAAGTTTTATTATTAGAACTAACCACATTACATCTTGGAAATCCGGTGTTGGATCTTTCTCTTCAATGATGGTCACTATTTGGTCAAAGCTAGGTAGTAAGGCTGCTAGAAGAAATGCAACTTTGTCCTCCTTTGGGATTGCATTGTTCACATAAGCTAGTTGTGGTGTCATGCTTTTAAGGTGATTGATTAGGCTTGCGATATATTTGTTAGGTTCCATTTTTAATTTATATAGATCCTTTTTTAAGCTTACTTTGCTCTTCTTTTTCCTAGCTCCAAAATTATTTTCTAGTGCTTCCCATGCAGCTGATGAGGTTTCATAATCATTGATAAACTGTCCATAATTGTCATGCAGTGTAGTGATTATGATTCCTAATGCCTCCTCGACTTTGGCCTGATTTTGTGCACTCATGGCCTGCATTGGTATGTGTGCTCCATCAGTGGATGAGGGGTCACTAATTGTTGGCTTAACTACTCCCCATAATTGCTTTTTCATTAAGTAGCCTTTCAACTTGGCTTGCCAAGTGTGAAAGCCCTCCCCGTTACATTTTCTCAGCCCTTTATCTTCCATTGCACCTTGGAATGGTGTTAGCACTTGGATTTAATGTCAAGGCCACTGTTTGAACTTCTTACAGTCTCACAATATCAATTGGTAGGAATTTCAAAACATTGGGTGCTAGGGTGCATAAAATTTTGAAAGCTTTGGTTGACTTATGAGAGAGAGGGAGAGAGAAAATTTCCATTATAGATGTGAAGCTCCTCTCCAACGAGGTGAAGCCACTCTTCATAGTAGGAAGTAGTGAGATGCCCTTTGCTTTGCTCTAAAACCTTAAAAGAATGCTTTTGAATGTCATTGAACTGCTTGATGTGAAGCTGCTTAAGTAAGAGAAAATTCTTTTATTGATTTTTTTAAAAAAAAATTATGTGGGCGCTCTCCATTAATAGACCTCCAAAAGATCTCCCATTGTGAGCTTGATTGTGCCCTGGGAACAAGAACTTGGAGAAAAAGGGTGCTTGGGACTTGAGAGCGAGGCTTGCCCGTAATCGATTATCGTTGTTAGAAGTAGAGTCTATGAGTGGATGCTCGCCACCAAGGTTTGTTGGCCGATGGTTGCTAGTGATGCTAAGAATGGCTTGCACAGTTGCTGACATAAAAGAAATGTCAATTGCAAGTTTGTCTTCGCTTGATGTAGCTTGAGAATTTGAGAATCGATTGAGCATGATGAGTGTGATGATTCTAATATGAGATGAAATAACACTATGAAGTGAATCTGGTGTGAAGATTTTGCAAACTCAAAACAAAACTGAGGGTCGTTGAGATTGCATGCTAGCTGGCCTACTAACTCATGTAGTCTGTGCGCTCAGAGATGCACTCCGATTGAGGACTCGATCTTAACCCTTACATCGACTACTTCAAGCTTGCAAATGCCTCCTAACTACCACTTGTAGAAGATGCTTCTCAACCCCACTATCTTGGGCGAATGATATAGCTACTTGATGCATGGCTTGATTGCCAAGAATAGCCATTGGCACCGAGATTGCAGATTCATTGTTGTAGTGGATTTGCTAGCTTTAGGTCTGCACCAAACATAATGTCGTGTAGCCTCTGAGCCTATGCGTGCAGAATGCGCAGATGGAAAACCGAGCTACAACATTAGCATTCAGTTACAAAATTGATGTTGCTATTGTCGGCTTTTAGGAAGTTTACCACTCGTGATTCTGAGTGTGTGAGCTTTTGAGAATAAGACCGTTTACTATAAATAGAAATTCGTGATAGATGTTAGTTTATACCAAGATGTAGGGTTACCAATTAGTAGCTACACTTGAGATGCCTTGCTAGAGAGGGCGAGGCTGCTAGAGTTAGTCACACACTGAGGGATGGTGTTGAAAATTTTCATAAAATCTAATATCTAACCAACCCAAATGATTTTCTCATATGAAACTGATCATTTAATGTGGGAGAATAAACGAGAACAAGGGTTAGAATATAGACATGTGCTTATGGATCTATCTCAACACGGGACCAAAGTTAAAAAGGTCAAAATAAGAGATGGTATGTCAAAGATCAATGCTAGACAATGGAGCTTAAAGACCTTAGGGTTAGCTTCATTAAAGACCTCCCAAAGGTTACTGTTAAAAGTCCTTAGAACTTAGGCAAGCTAGGGTTGTGCTTGAGGTGGGAACCCTGGCGTGCTTACTGACTAAGGTGCTAAGGTGCTCCATGACTAAGGTGCTAGAGGGGATTAAGGTGTTCCAAAAAGTCAAAGCAAGGCCTACAAAGGAGGGGGCGATCCATGAGAGTAGGGGATGGGCTTGAATGTCCACTCCCTCATCCAAAGGGCACCCCTTGCTCAAAGAGGCAAAATGGACACATTTCAAGCCCCTAGCTAGGTTTCCCTCATGGTGTGCCTAAAGCCTATTGGTTGGCCTATAAAGGGGTCCAATGATAATTTTGCTAGTTAAATTAATTGTTTAAGCATTTATCAAGTCCTCTCTCTCAAAGGGGAAAGGAGGACACTTGTCCAAGGACTACCCCTAATGCTAGTTACGATCCAGACTTGTGATTGGCTAGGCTTGAGAGAGCCAATGAGCTTCCAGCAAGGCCAAGAAGAGGGGGTCGACCCAAGCAACTTGGGGGCTAGCTTGGAGGGTATACTCTCCCACACACACACACACTCTCATGGTGTGAAGTGCCAAGTGCAAGAACTTCATCTCCTTCTCCAAGCTTGTTGAGAAGTTGAGAGCCTACACCAACACTCTTGACTATGGAATGCAAATCCAACCAAGAGCCATCTTCTCCATATTCATTACTATGCTATGCTAAGCAAGAAGAGTGATGATAAGTGAGGAACTATTTCTTTCTCATATAAATGTTTCTTCTTCCTCTTCCCTACCCTCATTCCCTGCTAGCTCCCTCCACCTTCGAAGGTGTTTGAGGTCTTGGGACTGAGGCCTGGGGTAAGTTAATGCTTTCATCTAGCTAATTGTGCATAATTGTGGTGCATGAAGCTCTCTATCTTCATTGCACCATCAAGGTATCAAGGAACACAAAGCTTTGTATTGTATCAAGACTCTCTTTATGAGAGAACTTATAATACAAAAGCATGTATTGCTCATGCCAAGTTAATTAAGTATAATGGTTATGTTGCTACCATTAATTAAGTTCACCCAGTATGTTCTCAAAGTAGTCTCATAAAAATGATCTCTCTAGTTCTCTTAATTTTGCTATCCTCAAAGTTCCTAGTCCATTTCCATTACATTGGTTTCAGATTTCTTGGTTTCTCTTTTCTTGATTAAGAAGAGAGATCCTTAAGTTGTCCATGAATGGTTGGACTTGTTCATTGTAATAGGGTAAGTGGGATAGGAATCTATTATCTTGGTTGAAAAGGAATTAGTTCGAGGTACACCGTTGGGAACTATAGTCTTAATAATGGAGTCTCTCGGAGCTTGCCTTTGGCTTAACCATTATTGAGCTACTAGCAAGCTCAACACGAACCATAATCAACCGAGAAATGTTAGACCCTCTCCACTAGTCTTTGCAATCAATAGTCTCTAAACCACGGGTGTGGCTACTTAAGAACTAATTTTAAAAGGTAAAGAAGAGTAGCGACTAAGGTTTTTGAGGGTACCAAAGCGCAAAGTAATTTATACATAAGTTTAATTAACATGCCTGAAAATAACCAAGAGAGTAGAATGAATATTGACAACTTTGATTTTGCACATGAAGGTGCTAATGATGAGCCCCCATGTTTGTTAAATATCTTGTTACTAGGTTGCAACAAAGCTATGGGCAACCCTACTTTGCAAGCCAAAGTTACTCAACAACTTCATGCTTATGGGATTTCCCTTCTTCTCCAAGAGGAGAGAGAGCCTTTTGATGAGAATCCAAGAAGAAGACTCTCTACGATAAGAGAGGAGGAATCCAAAGAACGAGAAAGAAGTGAATCACTAAGTTCCTCTGAAGATGTGGCCCCATGAAGATGGCAGTCTAGACGGCCGCCAACTCCTCCCAAGAGGAAACGGTCAACCCATAGTCCTTCTCCTCATCACTCCGAAAGGGAAGAGAGGAAACAAAGGAGAAAAATGCAAGAAAGAGGTCACCCTCTTCTCCTTGTTCTTCACCCTCCTCCTCTTCTGACGAAAGAAACAACTATTCTCCTAGAGAATACAAGAGGAGAGGACATTGAAAATCCTACCCTGCGTGGAGAAGGTCCCAAAAGTTTAAGAAGTTCAAAGAGGGAGGAAAGAGTATCTCTTTTCTTACCAATGGCCTGGCTCTATCACCGAAGTAATCCACTACACTATGGTTGCTTCGCGCATCAATTTCCAACAAGGGGCTAAAAGGAATGCCAAGCCCATGGAAAACAAAGATTGAAATGATGCAAAGGGAAAGAACAATGCCCAAAACACTTCCCAAGGCAACTCCAACAAGAACAATCAATTCAAGGAGAGGGGTGTTAACCCTCACGGCTTACGGACACCCTATCACTATGACGGACGTTGTATTATTTACTTGGTAGAGTTAGGTACCGGGCTTGTCGGTCCAATAGGAAAAGGGTAAGAGTGATCCCTAATGAGAGGTGCACTCTAACTGGAACATTCAAGGGATTAGTTGGCTAAGCATGGGCGCCCAAGTGTGAATGGGGCGAGCTCATATAAAAGTGAACTAAACCTAAAATTCACTCATTCTCTCATTTGTGCAATTGAAGAGTGCTCTTGCTCCATCTCCATCTTCTTCTTCTTCATCTCCTTGTGTGTGTGTGTATGCATGAGAGAGAGAGAGAGAGTGTGTGCGATCGAGCATTGCGGCGGCACGACGGCGGCGAGGCGGTTGAGCATGGCGTATCGGCGTCTCCCTCTTCTTCGCGGCGAGGAATCCTCCACGAAGCAAGCGTAGAGCGGTGAGTGACACACCATCGCCTTCTTTGAGCTTACTAGTTTAAGCTTTTTGTGTGCTTGGAGCCATTTGTGGCTCGCACATGGTGTATCGGCAAGTTCCTTGCATTGACACGTGCAATATATGCGCACATTTTTGGCGCCGCTGCCGGGGAATGCCGAGCATTAAGCTCGAGTAGCACTCTGTGCTTCTCCGTGGTGCAATTTCAATTATAGGAAAGGTAGGGAAGGAGTGTGTGTGTGTGTTGAGAAGAGGGATTTGGTGTTATACTGTGTATTTTTTTTGTTAATGGAGTTTTCAAAGGTACTATGTTTATTCTCTGTGTATTAAGGTTGTTAGTTTTCTTTGTTAATGGAGTTTTCAAAGGTACTGTGTTTATTCTCTGTGTATTAAGGTTGTTAGTTTTCTGTGTACAGTAAGCAAGAAGTAGATCTAAGAGAGTTAATAGAGTGTGTTAGTGTGTAACAGTAGGTGTATTAGTTAGAAGTACGTAGATAGAGTGTGTGTGTGTGTGTGCTCTCGCGCAGGCCGCGGCGACCTTATCCTTTTTTTTTTTTTTTTAATTAAAGGTAGGACCAGGATCGAGAATATCTCCCAGACCCAAACCCAAGCTCATGCTTAGGCGTAGGCCTCAGTCGCCTTTTAGAAAAACGGATTTTAGCTTCACACGTAGCTAAAAATCGATTTTTTGAGGACCAACGGAACATCAGATGCCCGAAAATTGTGCTGTAAAGCACACAGCGACCCTCTAAGTGATACGCTTGTTTCGAGCTATCACACACTTTAATATAAAAAAAATCAAACATTAAAAAACATTAAAAAGGTAAAAAACACGAGTGAAAACGGACGCTTAAAAAAGGCAAGCGGTTAACCTTCGAGGTTATTCGCCGACGCTTGTAGGGTGTCAAAGGCACATGCATCTGCGCTCTGGTCGTGTGCTAGAGACGGAGCAACTAAAGAGAATTTTGACTTACACGAGTTCTCAATATCCACCTACTTTAGGTTTCGGGCCCTCGGCGGGGACCCAAGGCAGTACAAACCAAGACCCGAACATAGCGGCTAGTGACTCTTCCTCTGACTACGACGTCATGGAGGGTTTTCCAATGCCTAATCCCGATAGCTCGAGCCAAGACATGCATGCCATGGGTCCTCGGTCCGGGCCGAGCGTGCTTAGGTGCCTGAAGGAAACCTTTAGTAGAGCCACTCGCTCCGAACATGGAGCTAATGATGTAAATGAGAGGGGTGGGGAAGTAAATTCTCCATTCGTGACCAACGTAGACCCTATACGGTTAGAGAATGTGCACGTGAATACTTCATTCACTGAACCTCCTGACTCTTCAGAGTTATTTCCCTCCGAGGTCATATTACGCGATGGTAGAAGCCTTGCCGAAGTGCAAGAGGTTGAGTGATATATCCTTGCAGTGAGGGAAAAGGAAATTGAGAGCTTACGCAAGGCAGAGCAACAAAGACAGTTAAAAGCGAAAGCCCCTTTGTCAATATCTTTGCTAAGAGAGCAATCGAATGCTCCTCACTTAGCAACTACTAAAGGGCAACCTCTAGAAAGCAACATTGCATCTAGCTCAAAGGACACCCTAGCACCTCAATCCTAGATGGACTCTTCTTAAATGAGAACTGGGAGTACGAACTACAAACGGAAACTCTGAGCGACCTATACACAGGTCACACCTATCACGTGGGTTGGTTAGATGTCCTTCAATCCACAATGGGTGCTACTAGTGTGGAGGATCAACATCAAAGAGTTTGTGATGTCATCCATAGGGTTATCAAGTTAGAGAGACAGAACAAGGGGATCAACATGCCTTCAACAGGTCTCATGATATTCTTGGATACAAGGAAGGCTAAACAACCGACCTTATCGCAAATGGAGACTCCCTCGGTAAGTCCGATGGATCCCCCATATGTTGTTTCTCCAGGGGTCTCAGTGCAATCTGAGCCCACAAGTGATAGCTTCACCTTTCCAAGTCTAGCTCATCTTTCCCTTGCTGACACCACGGCTACCATGCCTACCCCAATGATGGGCATGCTGAGAAACACGCCATGGACCTCATTTGTTAGTAAAGCACCGCTACATGGTAGCTCAATGCCTGCAACAATACCTACAAGTGTGTACCAATCGTATACACCCATGGGTCCTCGTACTCATGTAGTCCCTACCCCTCCCATTGTTTCAACTACCTATGCTCCACAACCACAACACCCAAGTTCTTATTTCCATGGGACTATACTGGCTAGCATTAGCATGTCACATCTGACGTCTGCTATGCCTAGGGCCACACATATGAACTATGGACCACCACATGGCACAACATCGTACCCAACGTGGAACCCAAGGGCTTCCTATGCGCCAAGCCCAATGCCAATACCTACTCCACATGTAGTCTCTGGAGCGCCTTCACCCACGGTGCCTGCTCATTTAGGTGACTTGGCAATATTTGCTCAAGCTATCGGTCAATCTATTGCTGAGAATATGCGTTACGCGCCTGATGGTCTGCTCAGAATTTTGATTTGGGCTCATTTCGGCCTCCGTCTCCACTACAGGCAGTACTACACAGGCTATTTCGTCATTTTGTGCAAAATTTCTGTCAGTGTCGTTTTCTGCATAACAGGTGCCTTATAGTCTTCTACGGTTTGTGCTATATAGCACAGGTTGTTCCCGCTCCATTTCTCCTATTTTCGGGCAGTTTTCAAATCAGGTGCAGCATTTACCATGGCTGACAACAACAACACAGATGTGTTCAAGATGTTTGCTGCTGAGGACAGGTTGGATGGGGACAACTACCCTATGTGGGCTTATATGATGCAACATGTTCTTGTGTCAAAGGGTGTCTAAAACATTGTGCAGGGCATTGATGTACGTCCTAGTTCTGAGGATGTAGGCGATGTTGAGGATGTTGTAGGTCTTGCTACAAGGATTGCAGCTATTAGAGTTGTTTTGCCTATGGCAGAACAAGCTCGTTGGGATGTTAAGGATGCGCAGGCTCATGCATTGATTGCGTTGTCTGTGAAGCGCACCATTGTTCCTCACATCCGTTCAACAAAATCTGCAAAACAGGCTTGGGATATTTTAGTAGGTCTTTATGCAAGCCGCAATGAGGCTAAAATTGCTTTGCTGCGTAAAGAGCTAGAGTCGAAGATTATGCATGAGGAAGATGATATGGACAATTTTCCTTACTAGTGTCAAGGATATCAATGAGCAACTTATTTCTGCAGGTGAAGTCATTTCAGACAGTTCCCTTGTGCAAACTGTTCTTGATGCCTTACCAGATTCCTACCAGACTTTTGCTAGTACTTGGAGACTGATGACCCAAGGAAATTCTGATGTTGTTAAGTTTGATGCATTATGCACATTGCTGTTGCAAGAGTCACTTTCTAGAAAAAACAGGACTAGGCAGCGTGCAGTTGAACAGGCTTTTATTGCTTGTCAAAGAAAGGGTGGTAACAGTAATGTAGCCACTTCTTATGGTTCTGCTGCGAGTGGAAAAAATTCTGTTCCTTATGCTTCTGCTGGTAGTACTTCGTCTGGCAATTCTAGTGATAAGGGTAAAAAGAAGATGCGTTGCCATTATTGTAAAGCCAATGATCACTTGATCAAGTCGTGTCCTAAGTTGAAGGCCAAAGAGGCTAAGAAGAAAGAGGGTGGTTCCACTGCAAATGCTGGTTCCACTACAAATGCAGCCATTGTTGATTCTTCTGTGAAAGGAGACTGTGTTGCTGATGTTGATGCACAATGGGCATTTAGCGCAGAGTGCACTTACAATAGTGCTGTCCATGATGCATGCTTGTCAGTTGCTGCAGATTCACAGGTGTGGTATTTTGACAGTGGTGCTACAAAGCACGTTACCTCACATCATGAATTGTTTCCCTCTCTTGAGTCAGTCCCTCATGGGAATTCAGTCACTTGTGCCAACAACGCCTCTTATCCAGTTCAGGGAGTTGGAAAGATTGTGCTCACTGCTGCTAATGGCAGTTCCTTCACACTTGTTGATGCACTTTATGTACCTGGGATCCAGAAGAATCTCTTGTCTGTATCAGCACTTGCTAGACTTGGACTTGTAGTCAAATTTGTGGATGACAGATGTACAGTTCATGATCTCAGTTTTGGTGATGAAATTGTTGCATCTAGCCTTTTGTGCCATGGGCTGTATAAGCTCACTTTGTATGACAAGTGTGGAAAAAATTTTGCAAATGCTGTTGCAAATTCAAGGGCTATTTCAGATGCAAAACTCTGGCATGCACGTTTTGGTCATCTGAATTTTGCCAGTTTGCTGCGTTTGCAGAAATCTGATATGGTTGCTTCTTTGCCGCCTCTTGAAGCACCTGTCAAACATGTTTGTGAAGGCTGTATTTTGGGTAAGATGCAGCGTTCTAAGCTTCCAAAGGATGGTTCAGTTCGGGCCACATGCAGGTTGCAGCTTGTGCATAGTGATGTTTGTGGGCCCATGCAAACTCCGTCCTTGGGCAATTACCTGTACTTCGTGACTTTCATTGATGATTACTCCAGGCATGCATGGGTATTTCCGCTTAAAGCGAAGTCCGAAGTTTTTATGTGCTTCAAACAATTTCTGGCTATGGCTGAAAATGTCTCGAAATGTACTATGGGCACCCTCCGTTCCGATCGAGGGGGGGAGTACATGTCTCATGAATTTAATGCATTTCTGGCTAGTCGTGGGATAAAGCACCAATGTACAGTGCCTTACACACCTCAGCAAAATGGTGTTGCCGAGAGGAAAAACAGGTCACTGACGGAAATGGCACGATGTATGGTCAAAAGTCAACCTTTACCGCATTCTTTTTGGCTTGAGGCCAACATGTGTGCCACTTATGTACTTAGCAGGTGTCCTACGAAAGCTTTGCAGTCTAGTACTCCATATGAAGCATGGCATGATAGAAAGCCTTCTATTGAGCACATGCGTGTTTTTGGTTGTTTGGCATATGCTTTGGTGCCACAAGTGCAGCCCAGAAAATTGGATGATAAGGTTGTCAAATGTATTTTTGTTGGTTATAGTGCTGAAAGCAAAGGTTACAGGTTGTATCATCCGCAAACAAAACGTATTCTGGTTTCATGGGATGTAGTGTTTGTAGAAGATTCTGTTCAGCCCTTGCTGTCATGTACTAGAGACAGTAATGTAAGCTCACAGGACATTTATGACACTTTGTTGCCTCTTTTCAGTGGTGGAAATACGAATGTAAGTTCCAATGAGGCAAATGTACAGCCTATGGGGGTTTCTGAAAATGTTTTAGATCAGCCTATTGCTGATGCAGATGTACATGATGTACTTGACGAGGAAAGGGCTAAAAATGAGCAGGCTAGAGGTATGCCAAAATGGCTGGTGCACACTTTGCGTGACAGCAAATTGGATGCACCTTTGTCTAGTCGTACTCATTCAGGCTCTCGCCATGCATCTTATGCATCAGAATGTTATGCTTTGGCTGTGTCTAGCTTACATGATGTTGAGGAGCCTCTGACTTTTGATGAAGCACAAAATTCAGAAAATTGGATGGCTGCCATGCAATCAGAATATGATGCACTTATAGAAAATGACACATGGACTTTATGTGATTTGCCTTCTGGCAAAAAGGCCATTGGTACGATGTGGGTTTACAAGTTGAAATGCAAGCCGGATGGTGAGATCGATCGCCATAAGGCTCGACTTGTTGCAAAGGGTTATGCACAGCAAAAAGGCATAGATTATGAAGAGACATTTGCTCCCACTTGTCGTATGACTACTGTGCATTTTCTATGTGCATTGGCAGCTCATTTTGGTTGGGATGTACATTAATCAGACATTGTTACTGCTTTCTTGAATGGTGACATATTTGAGGAAGTTTATGTAACGCAGCCTCGCGGTTTTGTCATAAAAGGACAAGAGGACAAAGTGTGCAAATGTAACAAGGCTTTGTATGGGTTGAAGCAATCTCCTCGTGCTTGGTATGAGAAAGCTGACACTCATTTGGTCAAACAAGGCTTTCGTAACAGTCCAACAGAAAGCACATTGTATGTAAAGCGTGAGGGTGATGTACTTCTCATTGTGGTTCTTTATGTTGATGATTTGTTGATCACTGGACCAAATGAGAGACATATTGCTGAATTTAAGGCTGATTTGAATGCTACTTTCAAGATGAAAGATTTGGGGATGTTGCATCATTATTTGGGTATACAGTTTAAGCAGTGATGGTGGTATTGCCTTGTGTCAGAAAAGTTACATAGAGACATTTCTATGTAAGTTTGGACTTGAGGATTGCAAACCTATTGCCACTCCCATGGAAATAGGTTTGAAGTTGAGTCTACATGATGCTGGTGATCCTGCTGATGTCACTCTTTACCAAACTGCTGTTGGCTGCCTCATTTATGTATGCAACACGAGGCCGGATATTCAGTTTGCAGTCTCACAGGTCAGCAGATTTATGCATAGCCCAGGGTCTAAGCATTGGCAGGCTGTCAAGAGGATTTTCCGCTACCTTAGTGGCACTTTACATCTTGGCTTGTTTTATCCCAAGGGGGGATCATTGCCGCCAGACTTACATGCTTTTTCAGACTCAGATTGGGCTGGTTGTTTTGACACGCGAGTGTCCAAAAGTGGTTTTTGTTTCATGCTTGGTAGTTCATGTATATCATGGTTGAGCAAGAAGCAACCTACTGTGGCCACTTCGAGTTGTGAGGCTGAGTACAGGGCAGTCTTCACAGCTACGGTTGAGTGTGTATGGCTTAGACGCCTTATGGCTGATTTGGGTGTTGGACATGACAATTCCAACACTGTCTACACTGACAGTCAGAGCGCATTGGCAGTTGCGAGGAACCCAGTTTTTCATGCTCGCACAAAGCACATTGAGGTGCATTACCACTATGTCAGGGAGAGGCTCTCAGCAGGAGAGATTAGCTTGGCTTATGTGCCAACACAAGACAACCTTGCAGATCTTTTCACAAAGGCATTGTCTCGTGAGAAGCTTGAAGCTTTCCGCAAAGCTTTGGGCTTACTCCCCTTTCTGGACTGATCCTGTCCTCAGGGCATGGCACTTCCCTTTACTCATGTGCCAGCTCTCGTTTACCGCATCACTCCAGGGGGGATTTGTTACCATATACATGTGGTAGTGATGTGTGTGAACACACTAGGACCGTCGGGGCATTTTTTCCCTCTTTAGGAGGTTTTTTCCCCCGTGCATTGTATATACACCCATCACTCTAGGACTATCCATTTTTCCATTGCACACCAAGTAATACACTCTCTATTGTGTGCCTTGAGCTTCCTTCGTCTTCTCCAAGCTGTGTGTGTTTCTCTGCAACCCTAATTCCAACACTTTGGGGTGTAGCCTCTCAGCTCCAGAAAGCCCAACGAGACGAAGGAGAGTCGGTGAGAGATTTTATTAGTCGCTTGAAGCATTTGAATTCTTATTGTAATCCAAATGAGCGCTTCAACAGTAACCAATTGCTTGATATATTCATTAGGGGATTACGACATGAGGATATCTACAATGGCCTAGTCATTAGAGGTATCACCACTTGGGAAGCAGTCACCACCAATGCGATCCAATTGGAGGATAATTTAATGATTCAAGGAGAAAGAGTGTCTGTTGAGCCTAATTCTATTAGCTCGCAAGCATCAGGGCATCAGCCAATGACCCTAAAGCCTATTGCTAAGGAGCCAAAGATATCTGAGATGACTTTAGCAGATCTCACCAAGGCTATTCAAGAGAGTCTTAGAGACAATCGTGCTCCCCAAAACGATCATATGTATCCAAGAAGGGAGCAACAATGGTGCTCAGTATTCTATGGACCGCATAGTACCAGTGAATGCCCTACTTTTAGAGTAAAATTCAATGGGAATTGCAATGCCTGTGGGGAGGTATAGTCATCAAGCTAAGGACTACATAGTATTTAAGCGCGCAATGGCCAATAGACCAACCTTAGCATGGACAGACACACCTCGAGTGCCTGCATTGATGCCGGCACCACCTCTTGAACAAACAGCACAACACATGGTCCCTAGGGCCCAAAATGTTGTTCAAACAACACCCTTACCGCCTCCAGTGCTAGGACCGCAACCACCACATCCAAGAATCACTTCTGTGAATCAAGTGGGTTGTGAGTCGTCTATTGGTTGTTTGGAAGGCTGTGAGGAAGATATAGAAACTAATATTGCCTATGGGATGGATGTGCTTGAAGAAAGTCCACAATACTACATGGAGGGCTATTGGGGACAAGTCAAACCTGTATATCAAGTAGCTGCTTTTGCGGCAAGAGGCCAAAATATCAATTACACTGCTAAGAGACCACCTCTTCAATGCTATGAGTGTGGAGGTCCACATCGTGTAGCCGAGTGTCCTATTAGTCTACAAAAGAACACCACACTAATGCAAACCAATCAAGTGACCACATCTACAATGCCGATACTCATGTGTAATCGATGTGGCATAGATCATATTATTGCCCAATGTCCAAATATTCCAAATGCACTGAAGATCACGCCATTAAACTTGATTGAAGTTACCGAGGAGCCATCACCAAGTACACCCGTGGTACCAGTAAACGTACTCACACGATCGATGCTCCAAAAACAAAATTATATTCTTGAGGAAAGAGACACGGCATCAATTGCCCAATCTCAAAAAAAGAAGAAAACACGAAGAAAGAGATCGCAAAAAGCAGAGAAGTTAGACCCCATTTCAATGACCAACATAGGGACTGGTGACGACCCCGTATATATGAACGACGCTGAAGAAGATTCCGATTCAGGTGAAACCATGGAGACCAAAACGACCACTAAGATAGAAACCAACAAGGAAGATCTTCATGAGCCACAATGGCCAAGATCCAAGAAGAAGATAGGAACTTATCCAAACCCTACAGAGGAGATTGAGCGAGTCAAGCAATTAAGGAGTTTACCCAAAGGGATCTAGAACCAGCACCTAGGAAGATCCAAATTACAGACACCGTGTTCCCTACACAACAACAACCTCACCAAGACCATAGACCCTTGGACATACCTAGTGTCATCCAAGAAGAAAATGACTTAAAGTCATGGAAAAGTGGGCGTACTCACTTCTTGATGGAAAGAATGTTTACAGAGAGACTACATGATCTTATCGAAGAAATGGAGATCCCATCTTCCCCATGTCAAGGGACTCAAGGCCAAAAGGTGCCGTTAAACATTACCAAATTGATGGATTTCATGTCTTCAGAAGTTAGAACCACCATCATGTCCAAACTATATAAAGATCCTGAGCTAGTCTCAGCTCTTCGAGCCTTCCTCAATGGAGAACTGAAGTTTGGGCTACCACAATTTGCACAGATGGATGGAGCTGGGAAGATGCCAACAGAGGAGGAACACTTAGATCCACAACCCAACCTAGATGAGAACCTTGTTATAGAAATACATGTTAACAAGTTGGGACAATACTTTGAGGGTGATGAATCCAATGCGACCATACCAATCACTACTAAGGGATTCACTGTGAAGGGAATCTTTGATGGTGGCGTTGGGGTTAGCATTGTGGCTAAAAATTGTTGGGAAACTATGGGAAGACCTCACCTTGCGACCACAACTAGAGTAGTGAAGATGGCCAATGGGTCTATTGTTAAGCCTATTGGGATGCTAGAAGATCTCAAGATCAAGGTCTTTGGACATAAAATAAGGATTACCTTTATTGTTATGGATTTCTCCAAACACACTATGGCATCGGATATGATCTTAGGACATCCTTTCATGAGGGAAGCAAAAATGGTACATGACTGGCCTAAAAACCATGTCTACTTGCAGTTCCAAGATTCTGTCATTCGAGTGGATCTTGTGACGGGTCGAGCACATCCTCTAGGAAACAGGTTTATAATTGATCATAGATCTGACACCACAGTTCACTCGGCCCCATTGCAGTATTATTACACGTGTAAAGCGGACACTGATGTTGGGGAAGATTATCCTTATATGGATGTACTACCTGGGATGACTGAGTCGGAAAATGTGGATTGGGTCCACCTAGCAGCAACCATAGACACTTGGGGAAATAGGGGGACGACCTGGGTAACACCTGAGGGGGATGAAATGCCCGTACCCTTAAATATGCTAGAAGCAATGCATATGGCTTCTGACAAGACTCATCCTAATGTAACAAAGAAAACATACAAGTGGGTCCCTAAATCTTCTTTAGCGAACATAGCTAGTGCTAGAAAACAGAAGCCTTGTAAGAAATGTCCCACTCGCTCCAAGAAATGTAAGAAAACGTGGCGGTGGATTCCTAAACGACTATTGGAAGCCCAAGGCTACTATGAAGGAAATGATCAAATCTGGGTGCCAAAACGTAGATTGTATTCTTACCTGTCACCTGACCCATGTAAGCCCAATCCTGTAGCTCCAAAACAAATTGAAAATCACGGAAAGAAAAAAATTACAGAATGCTACACACCCGCTCCAGAGCTAGTTTGGGTACCGAAGAAAGAACGATTTGTTCCACCTAGCTCAGGAAGGGGGGAGTCCCATGAAGCTTCTAGCTCCTCATGTAATGCATCCATAGAGGTAAAAGCTTCTCCACATCCTCCACCTACAATAGTGGACCTCCATAAAGCTACAAAGAAATCCACACCTCCCAGTGTTCAAAAATCACCTGATGAACCACTTCAAGTTCAATCCTGGGAGAGTACCTTACCACCCTTGCAACTCGACGAGGCACCTAAGGTAAGAGAAAACTACTGGCAAAAATCATCACTTATTACCAACTGGAACAATTGGTTTCAATGGGTGACAAGCACATTTCAAATGATATGATCTACCCAAGGAAGGGGGGAGTGTTTGCTGATAGTCATCATTCACTCACGCCCCTCTCAACCTTCCTCCCTGACCTCTCAATCTCCCAATCTTAGGGAATGTACATATAAAGTCTTATACTCATATAAAACCAAAAAAAAAAAAAAAGAGCAAGAGAAATTAGCAAACAAGTATGCACAATAAAAGTCAAAACATTGACTCGGACCTACACATTCGCATCCGGTACACTGAAACAAAAACCGATGCCATTAAACACCTTTGATCCTCATCACTCGAGTGATGGAGGGTAGGTAGGATTAGTACAATCGAAGTGTTTCTGTTTTAGAGTTTACTGATTTAGCAAAGTTCTTTTTTCCCGCTGATGTGCCTCCTAGAGGTATTCTTTGTGTTTCCTCGTGTGTACAGGAACGTGTTGCTGTGGTTAGGATTTGGACCTTCATGGAATCTTTCTCTCATCCACTTTTCAAATCAAGCGCGACCATCAACACAAACAGGTGTTTCTTGTCCATTAGCATTGCCCCTTATCTTTTTGCATCCATGTTTGTCTGCTTTAATTGTGATTGGTAGCATAATATTCAACGCATTTTCTCAGTATCAAACATTAAATTCAATGTAATTTTTGTCATAATCACTTGTCTAGGTTTAAAAATCAAGCAGTTCGACTAAGCTAGTTTGACCAAGCTAGGTGTTACAGATCTTCTCTTAATACCATGGGGAATGCCTTCCTAATAATTAATGGTTCCTTAGGTTCTGAATCCGATTTAGGCAGCATTGTGTGAAATATACTAGGGCTTTCTAGTGGGCTTAGTCCCTATTGACCTTTAGCTTATGTATTATAAAGGGAGTTTACTTGTGTGATGAGCCTGGGGAGGTGTATCAGTGTTATATGACCCCCCAAACTTACAAAATTAAAATGCTGAAAATAATTAAACAAAAAATCAAAGTGCCACATTGTAAAATCTTAAGCTGCAAGAGAAATCTCAGCTTGATTGGGTACTTCCCTCACATGGATCGCCTATGGTACTAGAGCCCTAGAGGTTCACAGTGATTCAATTTTGATGTGTGTGCTTATTTTGTATGCCTTGGGTTTTTTGCTTTTCAAGGTAATCAGTCAGGCGATGATTTCATGAGAACTTTTATCGTAGCTTAACTACAAGGTCTTCTAGGTATAGCCTCTAGTCATCCCTCAAACATGAAATACTTGGCTCTCGCGATTAAACAACTTAATTGATCATAGAAAATTAAGAAGCTTACCCATGGTATTAATAGTCGATCTCTAGTGCCTTTCGATCGTTAAATTAGCGACCCCAGGCTTGTTTAATTTTTACCTTTACAACTGTTTATGTGTTTGATTATATTACAATTTAATGTTTATTGCTGACAAAAGGTTTAAAATTCTGTTACCAATCAAATTGCCTGCCTACAGCTGCATATGCTTTTTAATTGCTTATGAGAATGCAATTATTGTGCCAATGTTGTTTGATTTTGCAGTGAGACTGAAGGAGGCTAAGGACATTCATCTCAGATGCTCTTCCACCTTGACGAACAAGCTTCAACTCAATAGCTTTCGAGGACGGAATCTACATCAGGAAGGGGGGCATGTTAACCCTCACGGCTCACGGACACCCTATCACCTACGACGGACGTTGTATTATTTACTTGGTAGAGTCAAGTACCGGGCTTGTCGGTCCAATAGGAAAAGGGTAAAAGTGATTGCCGATGAGAGGTGCACTCTAACTGGAACATTCAAGGGATTAGTTGGCTAAGCATGGGTGCCCAAGTGTGAATGGGGCGAGCTCATATAAAAGTCAACTAAACCTCAAATTCACTCATTCTCTCATTTGTGCAATTGAAGAGTGCTCTTGCTCCATCTCCATCTTCTTCTTCTTCATCTCCTTGTGTGTGTGTGTATGCGTGAGAGAGAGAGTGCAATCGAGGATTGCAGCGGCACGACGGCGGTGAGGCGGTTGAGCGCGGCGTAGCGGCGTCTCCCTCTTCTTCATGGCGAGGAATCCTCCACGAAGCAAGTGTAGAGGGGTGAGTGACACACCATCTCCTTCTTTGAGCTTACTATTTTAGGCTTGTTGTGTGCTTGGAGCCATTTGTGGCTCGCACACGGTGTATCGGCAAGTTCCTTGCATTGACACATGCGACATATGCGCACAAAGGGGAGTTTACAAAGGTAAAAATAAACTCTCTCCTGAAGAGCTAGAAGCTTTTTGTAAGGACCACAAATGCTATAAGTGTGGGGAGCAAGGACATGGCTATCGTTCTTGTCCCAAAAGAAATGCCTGCAATGCGACTCCTAGAGCTTCCACGATCGAATCTCCAAAAGAAGATGCTCATTGCAAAGGATCACCTCTCTCCTATGCTTGGGGAAAGGTAAGGGAGCATGATGCCTTCATCCTGTTTGACCCTAGTTCTTGACCCTGGTTCTACTCACAACTTCATATCTATGGAGTTGGCCACTAAGTTGGCATTCAAGCTTTCGAGATGGGAGATACTGTAACTGTCAATGAGCTTTCAAGGAACATCAAGCCTCTGTTTACTCCCTTGATTGGGAAGTTGAGGCTTCATATCCAAAGCTACGTCGACAAAGAATACTTTTTCATCTCTCCTCTTTAACATGAGGATGTTATCCTGGGGGCGCCATGGTTCGACCTCATGGCTGCCAACACAAAGTTCCTTGAAACAAGAATCTACTTCACCTACAGGAAAAAGAGCATGTATATAGATGCTAATGAGTCCGGTCGTACTATACCACTTGTAAATTCACCTGCTTTTGATAAGTCAATAAAAAGCTCACTTTGCTCGTACATGATTTTTGTCAAAGAGTCTCTAAATGATGCTAATGTTCTAACAAAACAAAGTGGTAGGAATCAAGAAGAATTAGACTTGTCTAGTTTCCTAAATGGATTCTAAGATTTTTTTATTGATGATGTCCCTATGAAATTACCTCCAAAACGAGGGGATGATGACCATCGAATTGAGCTCCTACCAGGAAGATCACCGCCTAGCAAGCCTCCTTATCGCGTTTTCCAAGCTCACAAAAAGAGATCATGAGGTAAGTACAAGAATTGGTATACAAAGGGATGGTGAGGCCTAGATCCTCTCCCTTTTGTTCTCCAGTCCTTTTAGTACAAAAGAAAGCTGGTACATACCACATGTGTGTGGACTATCGTGTGCTAAACCATATTACTATCAAAAACATATTTCCCATACCGCGGGTAGAAGATCTATTTGATAAGCTACAAAGTTTGGCCTACTTCAGTAGGATTGACTGTAAAAGTGGCTATCATCAAATAAGGATAGTGAATGAAGATATCGTAAAGACCGTGTTTTGTACAATGTTTGGTCTTTATGAATATCTTGTCGTGCCTTTTGGTTTGACAAATGTTCTAGCCACATTCAATCGTTTAATGGAGAAAATATTTAGACCGTACCGCAAATTCTCTGGAGTGTTCTTTGATGATGTCATCATCTACTCCAAGTCCTTGGAGGAGCACATACAACATCTCCATGTAATTTTTCAAGTTTTGATGGAGAACAAGCTTTTTATCAATCAAAAGAAGAGAGTATTTTTCCTTCAAGATGGCATCCGTATGGATCCATCAAAGTTGGAGGTAATGAAAGCATGGCCTAATCAAAGGAATCTACATGAGCTACGAAGCTTTATTGGTATGTGTGGATACTATAGATGCTTCATAGCAAAATCCTCTCAAATAGCAGGACCATTACATGACTTAACAAAGAAGAACGTTAAGTAATCATGGGTTTCTAAAGAGAAAAATGCTTTTGACAAGATCAAAGAGAAGCCTACCTCCCAACCAGTGCTTATACTTTCGGATCTCTCAAAGCCATTTGAGGTCTAATGTGATGCTTGTGGTGATTGCCTTGGAGTAGTCTTGCTTCAAGAAGGGCATGACGTAGCATATGAGAGCCGAAGGCCCAATGCCTATGAACGGGTCTTGGGCATATATGAAAAAGAGCTTTTAGCTGTTCTACATGCACTAGACACATGGAATCTCTATCTATTGGGGACTCCATTTATTTTTTGAACGGACCACCAAAGTCTCAAGTACTTCATGACGCAAACCAAGCCTTTCGACAAACAAATGAGGTGGAAAAATTTTCTTTCGCAATTCTATTTTCATATTGCTCACATTGCTGGTAAGCATAATCAAGTGGCCGATACACTTTCACGACAACCAAGAGTCAATGCGGTGTCTTTAGCAACTCATAAATGATCTATCTTGTATGATAGATGAGTATGCTACTGACCCCGACTTTAAAGACATAATGTCAGCCCTTGCACTGGGGAAGAAAGAAGAACCATTCACCTTGTAGGATGGTTATCTTCTCCATGGCAATAGGCTATGTGTTACCCACCCTCTTTGTGACGAGAAAGTCATGTATGAAAGGCATAGAGGCGTTCAGCCTACTCTTTGAGGAGTAGAGACTTACTTCTATTGGCCTACCATGAAAGCAGACATACAAGAGTATGTTTCAAAATGTGTGGTATGCCAACAGACCAAGCATGATAGAGGGAAGCAACCTGGGTTACTCCATCCCTTGCCAATCTCCATGGATTTTATCTTTGGATTACCTAAGTCTATCCATGGTAATACGGGAATACGGACAACAATAGTCAACAGGTTTAGCAAGCAAGCACATTTTATTCCTATCAAAAAGACTATTAAGGCACACCAAATGGCAACCCTCTTCATATCCCAAATTTTCAAAGACCGTGGATTGCCAACATCCATCGTGTCAGATAGAGATCCTAGAATGACCAATAATTTTTGGAAAGGTCTCTTTGAAAATCTAGGTACAACATTGAATTTCTCTTCATTCTATCACCCACAAATGTATGGCCAAAGTGAGATATCCAATTCACAATTCTTGATCTACTAAAGACTTATGTTACAAAACTAGATCAACGCTCACAATGGGAGAAGTACTCACCCCTTGTAGAGTATGCCTACAATAATATTGTCCATAATACTACGAGAAAGGCACCTTTTGAGATCATAGAAGACCTAAAAGTCCCTTGCTACTTAAAGTACATGGGAAGATCTTCGCCGCTGATGAGTATAGATGTGACCTACAAGAATCTTCCCAAAAGATTAAGGAGGCTATATCCATCTCTCAACAAAGGCAAAAGGTTGTGCTAATAAGCACAGAAGGGCCTTAATGTTTAAAGAAAATGATTGGGTCTTACTTAAGTTTCTCAAGGCTCAATTGAGGCAAACGACGGGAAAAAATCCTACGGGCCATCAAAAGTATTATGCTAAACTAGCAAAAAGATACTATGGTCCTTTTCAAATCTTGAAGCTAATCAATGACATTACTTATCAACTCAAGTTGCCCAACCATTGGCTCATACACAATACTTTTCATGTGAGCCTACTTAAGCCCTACAAAGGAGAGCCACCAACATAACCAATCATTGAAGACCCCCCAGAAATCAAAGACCAAGAAGGTGCTACAACCCGAAGCTATCCTTCAGCATGAAGACAAGGTACTACGACATGGTAAGATTATCGGACGGTATCTTACTAAGTTCAAAAATTATCCTTTTGAAAATGCTAGATGGATGCAAGGAACAAAGCTTAAGGATAGTATGAACCTTGTCAATGCTTACAATGCTACATCAGAGCAAGAAAATGTACATGTTTCTTTTCAATGATTTATGTTTTTGTCTTATAAGACTAATTCTCTTCTTATTGTGTACAAATTTAAGTAGTATGCATGCTTAGAATCATGTTTGTGATGACGACGTCTCTCAAACACCAAGTAGAATTTGTCACTCTACTTTGGGAGAATAAAATGGACTCAAGAGTCGACATGCTTGCAGCAGCAAAGTCTCCCAAGCCCCAAATGGATTAGTCATCCATAGTGGAATTCATTACTATGATATTATGCTATGCTAAGCAAGAAGAGTGGTGATAAGTGAGAAACTATTTCTTTCTCATATAAATGTTTCTTCTTCCTCTTACCTATCCTCATTCCCTACTAGCTCTCTCCACCTTCGAAGGTGTTTGAGGTCTTAGGACTGAGGCCTGGGTTAAGTTAATGCTTTCATCTAGCTAAGTTATGGGCATAATTGTGGTGCATGAAGCTCTCTATTTTCATTGCAGCATCAAGGTATCAAGGAACACAAAGCTTGTGTTGTATCAAGTCTCTCTTTATGGGACTAATTATAATACAAAAGCCTTTTGGAGGGGGGACCGGCTCCACATAAATTCGGTTCTCAGATGTTGTCAAGCTCTTTAATTCTCTCTCTTGCAAAAGTATTTTTCATGCCAAGTTAATTAAGTATTTTGGTTATGTTGCTATCGCTAATTAAGTTCACCCTCTATGTTCTCAAAGTAGTCTCATAAAAATGTTCTCTCTAGTTCTCTTAATTCCGCTATTCTCAAAGTTCCTAGGCCATTTCCATTACAAAAACACCCAATACATTGTTGGCGTAGGTTACTTACTCGCAAAATGCTCGCATCCAATTCAAATCCATGCATCTCCTTTTGGCTTTGCTTATGATAGTAGCGAGGCTACTAGTTAGAGAGATGCACATGCAAAATAAGAGAGAAACCTTGCTAATCTAGCTACACATAAGCAACACTCAATCCTCTATAGGCTTTGATGGCCCATAACCATGTGTGCTAAAAAATTGAGAGTTGTCATATGTACCATGCATACTCCATTCGTCTACTTCATACTGACACAGAGTGAAATAGCATTCAACCAGGCTACAAAGCCTTCCCAAGTCCGTATATTGATAGGATATTCCAAACTTTGGAAGGTTCTATACAAGATGTTTAAAATTGAAGCCTTGCTTCACATTAAAAATTTCATTAATGTTATTGTGTTCAAAGCCATCTTATGCTTCTGTAGATCCTCACCCACCATTCAATTTGATCGAATCTAGGTACCAAAACGTAAATTGTGCTCTTACATGTCACCTGACCCATTTGAGCCCAATCCTATAGCTCCAAAACAAATTGACGATCGCGGAAATAAAAAAATCACAAAATGCTACACACTTGCTCCATAGCTAGTTTGGGTACCGAAGAAAGAACGATTTTTTCCACCTAGCTCAGGAACAAGGAAGTCAAATGAAGCTTCTTGCTCTTCATGTAGTTCCTATATGGGAATAGAAGCTTCGACACAACCTCCACCTACCATTGTACATATCCATACAAACAAGGAAGAGTTTGCACCTCCTGTTGTAAATTCACCACCTACAACAACGTTGCAAATAAAATCATGGGAGAGTACCTTACCACCCTTGCAACTAGATGAAACACATAGGGTGGTCAAAAACTATTGGTTAAAGCCTTCACCCATAACAACTTGGAACAATCGGTTTCAAAAGGTGACGACTTCATTCCAAAAGGTATGATCTACCCAAGGAAGGGGGGAGTGTTTGTTGACATCCATCATTCACTTGCTTCCCTCTTAACCTTCCTCCCTGACCTCTCAATCTCCCAATCTTAGGGAATATATATATAAATCCTTATATTAAAAAAAAACAATAAAAAGAAAGTAAAAGAGCAAGAGCCACCAAAAAAAAAATCTGGAAACCTACGAGTTCTATACATAACACAAAATTATAAAAACACATTATGCACAAGGACACGACCTTTTGACACGACCCTTGTAATATTTTCACTCTAACCATCATCTATCTATGTGTACAGATATGGCTAGTACTCTAGAAGTCATCCACTCCTTCCTTGGGTGAGAGGTACTCTCGTTACTTTTCACAAGTGTTTTACATGGTCTTTCTGGTGCTTGCCTGTGATGCTAGCATGTGAGAGGAATTTCAACGAGTTAGAATGGCTGATACGTCTCTTGACTAGACTGATCCATACTTAGTAGAGAGTGTTTCTCCCATTGCACAAGCCTACCCTTTTGACCAAGATGACTATAGACGTCTAGTGACCTTCTTAGTAAAACATTGGTGCCTCTAATGATGAAGGCAATTTACATGATTACACGGATGGCATATATGGTCTCATGCATGATGAATTTGTTTTTCTTGACGATGAGAATAGGGGTTTAGCCTTAGGATTTCCCCCCAATCTTTACAATATCTTATTCCCTTGATTCTCTAGGGGGAGTGCAAATAATAAGCTTAGGGTTTCTTATGTTGTTCAATTGTGTTCAATAAGGGTTGATACCTCTTCCCACTGATGTGCCTCTAGAAGGTGGATGTTTGGTGGTGACTATTGTGCAGTTTGTGACTACATAAGGATGCCTTCGAAGGACAACGACAATGGATGTTTACATGTTACAAAAAATGTTCTTCATTATATCAGGTGTACTACTTCCTTTTATATATGCTTTCCACAGTTACATGTTTGCATCTTATCATTTGAGTTTCTTACAATGCATAAAATTTATGAAGTTGTGACATTGCCAATTTAGATGCTATAATTTTTTCAAACTTCTAGTACCTTGATATTCTCTTTGAGTTAGGTCTATTAGTTGGCTTTAAGTAGGTATCAGGACCTTAGGCTAAACTCGGCCACTTAATTGCTGACTTTAATTCCTAAATAGTTGATTAATTGTAGTTATTTTAGTAATGTTTTAGGCTATGAGGATATAGTTCTATCTAGCTTAGTCCACCTAAGTGTGACTGGTGTTGTGGAAGTCCATGTGTTAAGCGGGTATTTGAGACCTCGAGTCTCTTGGCTAGTTTATGCTCAAGCTGGTATTTGAGTTCTCAAGTCTCCCAGTTGCTGGTATTTGAGACATCGAGTTCCCCAGCTACTTGTAGCAACTATGACAACAACAACAAAAAAAAAAAAAAAAGAGAAAAGAGAAAGCAAATGGCACAAACTTCCTTGTATTTGATCACACTTAAGTGGTATAAGTGACAAGATCACGAGTCTTTAAACCCCGACGAGCATTCCTAGGGTTAACTACTCTTTAGTTGATATTTTTAATTAATGTTGGTCAATCTAGTACTTACCTTAGCCCTAGCTCTTGTGTACTTCTCTTAGAGTCAACCTAATAGACCTTAACTCAATTGCATTTCATTCAGGTACTACGCTTGTTCTAGTTGGCAATGTTACAGTTCATTAGTTTTTTTTTTCATTTCCCATGATATCATGTATGCATCTCACTTATTGCACGCATGCACATGCTGCCTTTGAGCTTTCACAATGTTTTTTTTCTTTTGATACTCAGGTACTCCTATCATGGATCCTGATGCTGCACTGTTATATTCTGAGGGCAGAATCTACATCGGAAAGGGGGGCATGTTAACCACCGACGTCCACTTCTAGTAGTCATGCGCTGGGCTTGTCGGTCCAATAGGAAAAGGGTAAGAGTGATCGCCGATGAGAGGAGCACTCTAGCTGGAACATTCAAGGGTAAGTTGGCTAAGCATGGGTGCCCAAGTGTGAATGGAAGAGCTCATATAAAATTCACCTAAACCTAAAAATCTCTCATTCTCTCATTTGTGCAATTGAAGAGTGCTCTTCCTCCATCTCCATCTTCTTCTTCATCTCCTTATGTGTCTATGCGTGAAAGAGAGAGAGAGAGAGAGAGTGATCGAGCATTGTGACGGCACGTCGGCGGCAAGGCGGTTGAGCGCGGCACGGCGTTAGCTCCCTCTTCTTCGTGGTGAGGAATCCTCCACGAAGGCGAGCGTAGGGCGGTGAGTGACACACCCTTGCTCTCTTGAGCATGCTAAATTAATCTAGTTGTGTGCTTGCAGCCATTTGTGGCTCGGACACAATGTACAACAAGTCCCTTCCTTTGACACGTGCGACAGACATGCACAGTGTCAACATTGAATGGTCTGAAATACCTAGAGTTGGCATTAGTCTTTCCATTAATCCTAGGCTCAATGGACTTTAACACTTATCCTTTGGAGGCTTAATGAAGCTTACCCTAAGGTGATTTCAAGATTCATTGGGTTCACATTGCTCTTTGGTAGACTATCTCTCCTCTTGGTCCCCTACTAAGATAAAACTATATCTCCTCTTGGTCCCTTGCTGAGATAAGTCCAGTTGGCCAGTTTAATATGAGAAAATCATTTGGGAAAGTTAGATATTATATTTTATGACATTACCTCGCCCTTGAAATCATAGTCATCCTCGACTATGAGGTAGGAAAGATAAAGTATAGCCATTAGTCAGTGGTTTCTTAGTGGGTAGAGGATCCCTTTTTACCCAACAACATGGGAGACTTAGATGTCGCAAGCATATCTACTCTGTAGTCCATATCAATACTCTGAAAGTGAATTGACAAGTTCTACTTGATGCTTCTTAACCCTCACGGACACCCTATCACCTTTAACGAACGCATTATTATTTATTTCATCGAGTCAAGGACCGGGCTTGTTGGTCCAATAGGTGTGTAGGTGATCTCCGATGAGAGGCGCACCACTTATCTTATTTTTACAGTAGTTTTTCAACGATTAGCCACTGTGGGCGCCCAGCTGTGAATGGGTCAAACTCTTATAAAAGGTCCATTTGACCTAAAAATCCTCATTCTCTGAGGTGTAAGCTAATAAGTGCTCTTGCTCCATCTATGTCTCCTTCTCCTTTGTGTGCTCACGTGTGTATGTGTGTGTGTGTATGCTAGAGAGAGAGAGAGAGAGAGAGTGTTTGTGTGTAATCGAGCATTACGGTGACATCGATGACGGCTAGGCAGTTGAGCGCGGCATCGACGGTGGCTCCTTCTTCTTCGCAGCACGAGATCCTTCATGACGGAAGCATTGAGTGGTGAGTGGTGAGTGGTGACACACCATTGTTTTTTGTGAGCTTGCTAGGACTGTCTAGTTGTGTGCTTGCAGCCTTTCGAGGCTTGCACATAGTGCAGAGGCAAGTTCCCAGCCTTCGACCCGTTCAGCACAACGCACATTTTTGGCACCGCTGCTAGGGATTGCCTTGCATTAAGCTTGAGGAGCACTCAGTGCTACGTCTCGAAGCCTTTCTTTCATTTGTTTACATGCTTTTGTTTGAGTTTGTGTAAGAACTATTAAGTGACTATAATGCGCAATTTTAGAAGTTTTTTTTTAGCTCTCTAAGTACTGCATTGTATTTGTTTTTGTTAGATTTGTTAGATTTGTAATGTGCAAGGTTAGCAGATCTGTTAGTTAGTGTTTAGACCAGTATATACAGAGAGCAGTAGAGTAGACAGTGAGAAGGTTGACTGTTTGTGAGTGTGCAGTTCCGTGTTAGACAGTGTGTTAGTAGAGATAATTAGTGTTAATTAACCGTGTTAGCTATATGTTAGCTGAAGGAGGTTAGACAGAGTTAGATAGAGCTGTTGTGTACGCGCTTGAGCTCGACGCCCACTGGTAGCATTATCCATTGATTTTTTTTTTAAAAAGTATTTTTATTTTAAAATGCTCAAATATCTAGGAGAAATCTAAAAAAAACCAAAACAAAAAAGAAAATTCAAAAAACCTTATTTTAAAAGTAAGGACCAGATCGAGAACCCAAAACCGAGCCCGAGCCGAGGCCCAGGCCTTAGTCCTCAGCCTTATGATATACTATACACACTACTTTTTATATAAAGACTAGGACCTCAAGTGAAGGGAGGGCATATGGGACAAGTTCCTCAAGTCCTCCACCATTCCCTTTACACTCACCCTTTGGACTTACTAATTCTAGCCCTCTCCCCACCTAAGAAAATACTAGTTTTAGGATTTTGAGGGCTATACTTAACCAAATTGGGGACTGTAAAGCACGGCACGTCCCTCTAGCCAAGACGTTCGTTTTGAGCTATCACACACCATATTCTGTAGCTTGGTTAAAAAAAGGGACAAAAAATAACAAAAAATTTGGATTGTAAATACCTAAAAAACTAGGTGAGCTGCCTTCACGGGCACTCACCAATGCTTCTAGAGTGTTGAGGTCACATGCGCCTACGCTCTGGTAGTGTGCTAGAGGACGAGCACATAAAGAGTGTCTCCATTTACGCGGGCACTCATTATTCCTCCACCTTAGGCTTTAGGCCTCAGCGGGAACCCAAGTAGTACCACTCAGGACCTACATATTGTGTCTAGTGATTCTTCCTTTGACTACGACATCATGGAAGGTTACCTTATGCCTAATCCCGATAGTTCAAGCCAAGATATGCATGCCATGGGCCCATGGTCCGGGTTGAGCGTGCTTAGCCTCTTGAAGGAGACTTTTAGTCGAGCCACTCGCTCCGAACATGGAGCCAGTGATGTGAATGAAGGGGGTGGGGAAGTAAATTCTCCATTCATGACCAACGTAGACCCCATGCTCCCGGAGAGTGTGCATGTGAATCCTCCATTCAAACTGCACCACCTGACTCTTCAGAGCTATTCCCCTCTGAGGTTATATTACCTGATGGTAGAAGCCTTGCCGAAGTGCAAGAGGTTGAGTGATATATCCTTGCAGCGAGGAAAAAGAAATCGAAAGCTTATGCAAGGCAGAGCAATGTAGAGAGCTTTAGGCAAATGCCCCTATGTCAACATCCATGCTAGTCGAGCAATCAAGTGCTCTTAGATTAGCAACCATTAAGGGTCAACCCATAGAGATTCACCTTGCATCTAGTTCAAAGGAGACCCCTAGCACCTCAATCCTAGATGGAGCGTTTCTAAATGAGAACTCGGAGTATGAACTACAAACGAAAACTGTAACCAACCTATACACAGGTCACACCTATCACGTGGGTTGGTTAGGTGTCCTACAATCCACAATGGGTGCTACTAGCGTAGAGGATGAACAACAAAGAGTTTGTGATGTCATCCATAGGGTTATTGAGTTAGAGAGATAGAACAAAGGGTTCCACATGCCTTCAACAGGTCTCATGAGATTCTTGGATATAGGTAAGGATAAGCAACCAACTTTATTTCAAATGGAGACTCCCTCGGTAAGCCCGATGGATCCTCCATATGTTGTTTCGGTAGGGGTCTCAGTACAATCTGAGCCCACAAGTGATAGATTTACCTTTCCAAGTCTAGCTCATCTTTCTCTTGATGACACCATGGCTACCATGCCTACCCCAGTGATGGGCATGCCAAGGAACACTCCATGGACCTCATTTGTTAGTGAAGCACCACTACATGGTAGCTCAATGCCTGCAACAGTACCTACAAGAGTGTACCAATCATATACACCTATGGATCCTCGTGCTCATGTAGCTTTTACCGCTCCCATTGTTTCAACAACTTATGCTCCACGACCGCAACATCCAAGCCCTTATGAGGCCGTAACAACTACCACGTTTGCTATGCCCAGGGCCACACATATGAACTTTGGGCAACCACATGGCACAACACTTTACCAAACTTGGAACCCAAGGGCTTCCTATGCGTCAAGCCCAATGCCAATACCTACTCCACATGTAGTCTCTAGAGTGCCTTCACCCACGGTGCTTGCTCACTTAGGTGACTTGGCAAAATTTGCTCAAGCTATCGATCCATTTAATACTAAAAATATGCGTAACACGCCGGATAGAGAGCCCATAAGTAAGGCAGTGCAAATAGCCAAGCTCACACAAAAATTTAGTGCAGACGGGGATGTGAGAAAGAATATCGAAGTATTTGAACAAATATGTGACTCGCTAGGAGAACACAATGACCTGCATAAGAGTAATGCTTTAAGACTAAACTTAAGTGGAAAGGTTGGGGATTGGTATAGAACCCTAAGGGTGGAAGAAACAATGATTTACCCTACTCTTAGGAGACTATTCTTGAAGGAATTCATACGAGAGGGAGTGCTTTGGGGTGTAGCATCTCAACTCCAGAAAGCCCAACGAGAGGAAGTGTAGCAGGCTACAGTGTCACTTTCACAAGACACTCAGTTAGTACAGTTGGTCTGGTGTGAACCGTCGGGTCTGGTTCACACTGGACGGACTCTCTTGGGCTGGGCTGGGTAGTGACGTGTGGCAGGATACGGACGGTGGTCTAGTGGACATCGTGGCCAGGTCACCACCACCACTCACTTTGGAGATTGGCTTAGGTGGTTGACATTTATGGACCATTGGGTCATTATCATCATCTGCTTCACATCATTATCTGGTACGGAGTCGTCTAGATAGAGTCTAGACACACAACACTTCTTCACGCTCCCTGCACATCTGAGCCTCGACACCCCCATTGTACCTGAAAGTCCTGGGCTGGAGGTGAGTGTGCTGCCACGCCAGAGTCTGTATCACTGCTTTGAGATAGTCGAGACATTTGTGTGGTCTACTGTTGCTATTGTTGTTGTGTCTGTGAGCGTTGTTGTCTATTGTTTCCTGTTTACAGTCTGTTTTGAGTGAGATTGTCATGCACATTGCACTAAGGAGCGCCCACTGTAGAGAGCACGACACACTATTTGCGCTATAGGTGCTCTCATTTTGGCGATCACGGTGGGTCCTCAACCGAAATCTCACTCTGTGAGGTGCAAATCTTGAAGCTAGTTAGGTTTATTTAGCTTCTCCTACCTTCGCCAACCTTGCCTTGCACTGTTCTCCTCTCGCCTAGTCCAACTGGTCTAGTCCCCTCTCGCCTGGTCCAATTGGTCTAGTCCTCTCTCGCCCTAGTCCAACCTGTCCTCGTCCCTGGTCTAGACCTCCTCGACCCTGGTCTAGTCCTCCTCGTCCCTGGTCTCGTCCCTGGTCCAGCAGGGTCTAGTCACTTACCTGGTCTGGTCTGGTGGATTCTAGACCTATCACAAGTTTTCTTGCCCCCAAGCTTGGTTGGATTGGTGGTCACTGCATGACACATACAAGGAGGTCAGCCGAGCGTCAAAGCGCACAACTGAGCCCTCGGAAGTACTATCACAGAAGACGACCTTTGACACCTTGTAGAAATCCTTCAACCTCATCACTTATACCTCCACATACCACATCACCCATTCCTTCATCAGGTTTCCCATCTTCTCGATCACCTTCTCCTATAAAGCTCTCTCCTATTCTTATACAGCAAGCTATAGAGCAACAGGCTCAGCAAGGAATCATGGAGCCACTAGCTAGTGTTTTGGCCAAGGTAAACATCAAGTTCCCTACCTTCAAAGGGCTTTCTTCAGAAGATGCTGACGACCATGCAAGAAGATTTGTATCTCTCTGTAGGGGACATGGTCTGAACAGAGAAGATGCTTATTCGGTACTATTTCCATCCACCTTGGATGGCCTAGCAGATAAATGGTACAGTCAATTTGCAGAGAACCATTTTGCAACTTCGGCAGCCTTAAGACAACAGTTCTGTGCAGCTTTCAGGCCGGGTGACTACCAGGAGAAGGTGTTGGATGAGTTGGCCAACATGGTGCTCAAGCCTGAGGAGACTTTTGCAGAGCTTATGACTAAAACTAAGTCGCTGGTGGCCAAGCTCCCCCAACAACCCGGTGAATTCATGGTTAAAAAGTGGGTGGAGAAGGCGCTTCTCAAAACTTCTCAACAAAAACTCCGAGAGAGTCTCCGACCCGACGCCACTCTCGAGGAGTTCATCGCAGTTGCTACTAGGATAGAGGGGGCTAGGAAGCTGTTCAGCAACTCTCCTCACATAGATACTCCCTCTGTGTTCTCGGAAGGTAGTCCTGCTAATCCTTTAACTTCTTTACGCAGGGAACTGGAAGCCCTAAAGTTACAGCGAGCTCTTCAAGAGGAGAGGTCCTTCTCTCTTAGACAAGAGAAGCCTCCAAATCATGAGGCATTGGAACAGATAAAGCGCAAGCTAGAAGAGCTCAAGTGTCAGCAAGAGACTAAGGCTACGGTTTGGTGTAGCTCATGCCGCTCTCCAGGGCACCCTCCTCAGGAATGCCCCCTTCGGGTTTACTGCCACTTCTGTGAAAAATCTGGACATGAGGACAAGGATTGTTACTACCTAAAGGGATTGCACAAAATACAGCAAAGTCTTGGTCCTTCTCTCCAACCAGGGTTAGCATCATCATCCAACATGGTTTCCCACTACGGCCATCCCAACTACATGCCACCTTTTCTCAATACCCCTGCTGTCCAAGGTATGTCAAGTACTTTCCCGACTCAAAATTTTTATAATGCTAATGCCACCTCAACCCCTCAGAGCTTCTACACTTCAGCCTCCAACTCCATGCAGCAACCACCTCGTTCCTCGTTTCGTCCTTTCAATCGGCCCATACTCTTCTACTACAGATGCGGAGAATATGGGTATTATCAGAGCAAATGCCCTCTGCCAGAAGGCTCTTCTCCGTGCCAACTTTGCCCTGAGGCTCAAGATCACTACACTAAGGATTGTCCAAAACAACGCGCCTCTACCTGTGCGAGCCCAAGTCAGAGCCAACCTGAATTCACCTTTCCCAAGATCAATTTGATAGCAGTTAGTACCAACCCCAAGCCACCACTTTTTGCCCATATGATTGCCTCTCAAGACAAGTTGCAGCTGGTAGAGAAGCCAGCTGGTGTCCTCACACGAGCTCAGAGGGCAGCCCTCGGTCTCAATCTTCCAACAGGTACAGCCCTTTCCTCCCCACTGCCTACACCTCCTCCAGCAGCTGACATGCCATCCCCTAGTGCTAAGAAAGGATCTTTTACTATGCTCTCCAATATTGATGGGGCTTTCTTAGAAGCAGTTGCTGACTTACAAAAGATCAAGGAAACTGAGAAGACATTGATCCCAAGAGAAAAACCTACAGCAGAGACTATATTGAAGAATACCTTTCACCAAGTGTCATTGTATGACATGCTTCGACTAGATGCGAGTTTCAAAAGTGACACCCTTGCAGTTATTCAGTCACTTTACCCTGGAGCAGGTCCTAGTGGCGGGCACCTCCCAGTGCGACAGTCAGAGTCCTATATGATATCCAATCCTGCTGCTCCACTCACTGATTATAGAAGCCCTCGCCTGACAGTGTCCATTTTAGGTCGGCAATTCTCAGGAGTGATAGTGGATGGTGGATCTGGCATCAACCTGATGCCCGAGTTCACTATGTTAGCTCTAGGTCTACAGCCTACTCGCCCTGCTCTCTTCACAGTTACATTGGCAGACCAGCGGACAGTCTACCCAGTGGGCATAGTGGATAATGTGCCTCTACATGTACAAGAATTTACTTTTAACTTGGATTTTGTGGTGTTTCGTCTTCCCCAGGTTGAGGGCGGATTTTCCTTGCTTATTGGAAGACCATGGCTACGACACACTAAAGCACTCCACGATTGGGGAAATGATGCAATGTGGATACATAATTCTGGCTCCTCGATGCAACCCATTCTCTTAGAAGGTGGTATGGATCCCGTGGTGCAACATAGTTCTTTGTCCTTAGCAACCAGCCTCGAATTCGAACAGCCTACTCCACCTGACGGGTCAGATGAGGATCTATTGGAGTGGTTGGATGCTACCAAATCTATGCCCTGTTTTGGAGTTTGACTGAAGGTACACCCTCTTCCAATGATCCACCTGAGCCAGCTCAAAGGTGGAAGGTCACAGAAGCTACTCCTGATGTGCCCTTGGTGGAAGCCTTTGAATTTGGTGAGCCTATGAAGAATCATAGAAACGGGAAGAAATGCCCTAAATAAGAGTTCAGCCCCCATCAAACATTAGCCCCATTGGTGTCTGCTTCTCCAACCAGAACGAAGCTAACCTATGTGTCTAGCCAAATCCCTTCACAAAACAGGTCCTGCTTGATGAATTCCCTGCTCCTAATAGTCGTCTTGCTGAGAATAGTTGGCTCTATCGTCAACCTGCACTTTCAAAATGGTCTGACACAATCTCGCCCCTACCCACCCCTTCTTGCTCTCACCCCTACCCCTCCCCTACTCGCCCCTACCCTCCCCTACCCACCCCCTACTCACCCCTACCCTACCCCCTACTTGCCCCTACCCTCCCCCTCACACTCTCTCGCCCCTACCCTCCCCTACCCACCCTCTACTCGCCCTTACCCTACCCCCTACTCGCCCCTACCCACCCCTTCTTGCTCTCGCCCTACCCTCCCCATCACACTCTCTCGCCCCTACCCTTTCTTGCCCTCGCCCCTCCCTTCCCCTCGCCCCTACCCACCCCCTCTCGCCCCTCCCTTCCCCTCGCCCCTACCCACCCCCTCTCGCCCCTACCCTACCCTCCCCTCCCCTCCCCGCCTCGCCCCTACCCACTACCTCCCTTGCCTCGCCCCTACCTACCCCTTGCCCCTATCTAGCCTTCCCCACCCTTCTCAGACTCAGAAAATTTTCCCCCAACACCTACATGATAAGATGGCTCGATGCATTCACTTGGTTGCCATCCTGTTGCTATGAAGGCATTTCTGTTCTGCCATCATGATGGAGCTACCTATAGCTTAACCCTATTTGCGGTGTTACTCGGGCTTATGGTCGTCCCTTCCTGCGAGAAGAGTTTTGTTGCAAAAAATGTGGCAAGTTCGTTTGCAACTGTAAGCATGGACCAAGTCATTTTACTATCACTATGGTTAGGGCAGATAATGATGCACTAGAATCAAACTGAGCTTATCTCTTTGCTATAGAACATCATTTTTTAGCAGTGCAGAGTCTTTAAACTCCACTTTTGGGCCTAGAACATGCTTCATGAAGGATGTACAGATGCAGTACCTAATGGTTTTCTTTCACAGTTTTTTCAGTATTCCTCTCACCGGGACGGTGAGAGGTCTTGTGGCGGGCAACCTGTAGCAGGCTACAGTGTCACTTTCACAAGACACTCAGTTAGTACAGTTGGTCTGGTGTGAACAGTCAAGTCTGGTTCACACTGGCGGACTCTCTTGGGCTGGGCTGGACAGTGACACGTGGCAGGATACGGACGGTGGTCTAGTGGACATCGTGGCCAGGTCACCACCACCACTCACTTTGGAGATTGGCTTAGGTGGTTGACATTTATGAGCCATTGGGTCATTATCATCATCTGCTTCACATCATTATTTGGTACGGAGTCGTCTAGATAGAGTCTAGACACACAGCACTTCTTCACACTCCCTGCACATCTGAGCCTCGACACCCCCATTGTACCTGAGAGTCCTAGGCTAGAGCTGAGTGTGCTGCCACGCCAGAGTCTGTATCAGTGCTTTGAGATAGTCGAGACATTTGTGTGGTCTACTGTTGCTGTTGTTGTTGTGTCTGTGAGCGTTGTTGTCTATTGTTTCCTGTTTCCAGTCTGTTTTGAGTGAGATTGTCACGCACATTGCACTGAGGAGCACCCACTGTAGAGAGCACGACACACTATCTGCGCTACAGAAAGGAGAGTCCAAATGAGCGCTTCAATAATAACCAATTGCTTGATAGATTCATTAGGGGATTACAACATGAGGATATCTACAATGGCCTAGCCATTAGAAGTATCACCACTTGGGAAGCAATCACCACCAATGCGATCCAACCGGAGGATAATTTAATGATTCAAGAAGAAAGAGTGTCTGTCGAGCCTAAATCTACTAGCTCGCAAGCATCGGGGCATCACCCAATGACCCTAAAGCCTATTGCTAAGGAGCTAAAGATATCTGAGATGACTTTAGGAAATCTCACCAAGGCCATTCAAGAGAGTCTTAGAGACAATCGTGCTCCACAAAACAATCATATGTATCCAAGAAGGGAGCAACAATGGTGCTCAATTTGCTATGGTCCGCATAGTACCACTGAATGCCCTAGAGTAAAATTCAATGGGAATTGCAATGCCTGTGGGAGGTATGGTCATCAAGCTAAGGGTTGCATAGTACTTAAATGCGCAATGGCTAATAGGACAACCTTAGCATGGACAGACACACCTCGAGTGCCTGCATTGATGTTGGCCCCACCTCTTGAACAAACGTCATAACACATGGTCCCTAGGGCCCAAAATGTCGTTCAAACAACACCCTACCGCCTCCAATGTTAGGACCGGAACCACCACATCTGAGAATCACTTATGTGAATCAAGTGGGTTGTGAGTCATCTATTGCTTGTTTGGAAGGCTGTGAGGAAGATATAGATCCTAAAATTGCCTATGGGATTGATGCACTTGAAGAAAGTCCACAATATTACATGGAGGACTATTAGGGACAATCAAACCTGTCTATCAAGTAGCTTCTCTTGCAGCAAGAGGCCAAAATATCAATTACATTGCTAAGAGACCACCTCTTCAATGCTATGAGTGTGGGGGTCCACATCGTGTATTTGAGTGTCCTATTAAGCTACAAAAGAATGCTACACTAATGTAAACCAATCAAGCGAGCACGTCTACAATGCCGATACTTATGTGTAATCGATGTGGCATAGATCATTTGATTGCCCAATGTCCGAATAATCCAAATGCGCCGAAGATCACACCATTAAACTTGATTGAGGTTACCAAGGAGCCATCACAAAGTACACTTGTGGTACCAGTAAATGTACTCACACAATCGATGCTCCAAAAACAAAATTATATTCTTAAAGAAAGAGACACCCGACATCAATTGCCCAATCTCAGAAGAAGAAGAAAACATGGAGGAAGAGATTGCAAAAAGCAGCGAAGGCAGACCCCAGTTCAAAGATCAACATAGGGACTGGTGACGACCCCGTATATATGAATGATGCTAAAGAGGACTCTGATTCAGGTGAAACCATGGAGACCAAAACGACCACTAGGAAAGAAACCAACAACGAAGATCATCATGAGCCACAATGGCCAGGACCCAAGAAGAAGATAAGAACTTACCCAAACGCTACAGAGGAGATCAAGTGAGTCAAGCAATTAATGAGTTTAGTAGAAGACACCCAAAGGGATCTAGCGCCAACACCTAGGCAGATCCAAATTACAGACACAGTGTTCCCTATGCAACAACAACCTCACAAAGTCCATAGACCCTTAACCATACCTGGTGTCATCCAACAAGAAAGTGACTTAAAGTCATGGGAAAGTGGACATACTCACTTCTTGTTGGAGAGAATGTTTACAGAGGTACTACCTAACCCTATCAAAGAAATGGGCATCCCATCTTCCCCACGTCAAGGGACTGAAGCCCAAAAGGTGCCGTTATATATTGCCAAATTGATGGATTTTATGGCTTTAGAAGTTAGAACCATCATCATGTCCAAACTATATGAAGACCTCGAGCTATTCTTAGCTCTTTGAGCTTTCCTCAATGAAGAACTGAAAGTCGGGCTACCACAATTTTCACAGACGGATGGAGCTAGGGAGGTGCCAACAGAGGAGGAACATTTAGATCCACAATTTGAACTATTGAGAACTATGTTGTTGAAATACCTATTAACAAGTTGGGACAATGTTTTACCCAATTGAGCACTCAGAATGGGTGTCTCCAATAGTGATTGTGCTAAAAAAGAATGGGAAACTGAAAATGTGCATGGATCTCAATTAGAAGGTGAATGCCGCCAGTAGGAGGGACCATTATCCCTTGCCATATTTAGAAATGTGATTGAAAGAGTTGTATGAAAGGAAGCTTAAAGCTTTTTAGATAGGTACTCTGGATACAATCAAATCACAATTGCCTAGAGGACCAAGCTAAAACGGCTTTTATAATCGAATTTAGATTGTTCGTATTTCGTGTTATGGCTTTTGGCTTAACCAATGCTCCTGCTACCTTCCAAAGATAAATCGACACTGCTTTTAGAGAATGTTTGAGGGAGTTTTACGAAGCTTTCTTAGATGACCTTTGTTCTTGGAAAGAACATCTATTATGTTTAGGAAAAGTGTTTGAGAAGTGCAGATTGTATCACATCTCCTTAATTAAACCCTTTTAAATGTCAATTTAGGGTTAAACATGGAGTCATTTTAGGGCATATAGTATCCAAAAATGAGATTTCCACAGATGAGAGCAAAATTAAAGCCATTGCTAATTTTCCACCACCTATAAACTATAAAGGTGTTCAAAGGTTCATGGGCCATGTTGGTTATTACCGGCGGTTTATTTTAAACTTTGCCGAGATAGCTCGTCCTAACTGTTTTGTACAAGCTTCTTATTGAGTTCCACTGGACCATAGAGTGTGGCCATGCTTATGAGTCATTGAAAAATACCTTGACAAGCGTTCCCATTCTATGAGTGCCCGATTGGTGTAATTTCCATGTGCATATTGATGCATCAAACTTTGCTATTGGGTGTATTCTAGCTCAACCAGGAGAACATAAATTGGACTACCCCATCAGCTTTGCAAGTCGTCAATTGAATGATGCTGAGAGAAACTATATCACTACAGAGTGGGAAGGTTTAGATATGATTTATGCAATAAAGAAATTTTGTTACTACCTTCTTGCAAACAAGTTTGTTTTCTATGTGGATCATCAAGCCTTGTTGTATCTAGTGAATAAACCTTGTTTCATGGAAAGAATTACACAATAGTTGTTAATTCTTCTTGAGTTTGATTTTACCGTTGTGGTGAAACCTGGTAAAAGACATGTCATGGCGGATCATTTGTCTCGCATACCCAATGGTGACGTCCCTATTGGACTCGATGATGAATTGCCCGATACTTCCCTATTCCTAATCGAGACCATGCCTGAATGGAGTGAGAAGATTGTGAACTTTCTTGTTAATGATTTTCTACTCGAGGAGCTTCGTAAGGACATAGCTCAAAAACTATTAAAAGAATGTGAACCTTATTCTCCAATTGCAGGAATTCTCTACAAGCTAGGGAAGGACGATATTCTTAGACGTTGTGCTCGTGAGGATGAGTATTTATACATACTGCAAAAAGTCCACATGGGTATAGCCGCAGGACATTTCTCAGGGGAACTAACTGCTAGAAAGATGTTGCAATCAGGCTGTTGGTGGCCTACCTTATTCAAGGATGCATCACTTTTTACAAAAGGATGTGACGAATGCCAACGTTACAAGATCACAAAACAAACCACCCTACTCTCACCTTCGTGGAGGATTCCTCGCCACGAAGAAGAGGGAGCTACCACCGTGCCGTGCTCAACCGCCTCGTCGCCGCCGTGCTGTTGCAATGCGCCCTCTCTCTCTCTCTCTCTCTCTCTCTCTCTCTCTCTCTCTCTCTCTCTCTCTCTCTCTCTCTCACACACACACACACACACACACACACACACACACACACACACAAGGAGATGAAGAAGAAGATGGAGATGGAACAAGAGCACTCTTCAATTGCACAAATGAAAGAATGAGTGGTTTTTAGGTTTAGGTGACTTTTATATGAGCTTGCCCATTCACACTTGGGTGCCCATGCTTAGCCAACTAATCCTTGAATGTTCCAGTTAGAGTGAACCTCTCATCGATGATCACTCTTACCCTTTTCCTATTGGATCGACAAGCCCGGCCCATGACAACTAGAAGTGGACGTTGGTGGTTAGCATGCCTTCCTTCCTGATGTAGATTCCATCCTCGGAAGCTATTGAGTTGAAGCTGGTTCGTCGAGGTGGAAGAGCATTTGAGATGAATGTCCTTAGCGTTCTTCACTCACTGCAAAATCAAACAAAATTGGCATAGTAATTGCATTCTTATATATAATTAAAAAGCATATGCAGTTGTAGGCAGACAAATTGATTGATAAAAGAATATTAAACAATTTGTCAGCAATAAACATTAAATTGTAATATAATCAAAGCATAAACAGTTGTAAAGATAAAAAATTAAATAAGTATGGGGTTGCTAATTTAACAATCGAAAGGCACTAGAGATCAACTATTAATACCATAGGCAAGCTTAATCTCATTTTTCTATGGTCAATTCGGTTGTTTAATCGCGAGAGCCAAGTATTTCATGTCCGAGGGCTAACTAGAGCTATACCTAAAAGACCTTGTATTTAAGCTACGATAAAGGAATTGCTCGACATGAAATCATCGCCTGACTTATTTTCTTTTCTTTGACCCCCCAAAGTCTTTTCACATTGATTCAATTTTGATGTGTGTGCTTATTTTGTATGCCTTGGGTTTTTTGCTTTTCAAGGAAAAGTGCCCACACTGAGAACCTCTAGGGCTCTAGTACCATAGGCGATACATCTGAGTGAAGTACCAAATCAAGCTGAGATTTCTCTTCCCGCTTAAGATTTTTCATTGTTGCACTTTAAATTTTTTTTGTTTGTTCGTCTTTAGCATTTTAATTTTGTAACTTTGGGGGATCATATAACATTGTTACCCTCCCCAGGCTCATCACATTAGTAAACTCCCTTTATAATACTTAAGCTAAAGGTCAATAGAGACTAAGCCCACTAGAAAGCCCTAGTACATTGCACACAATGCTACTTAACTTGGATTAAGAACCTAAGTAACCATTGATTATTAGGAAGCTATTCCCCATGGTATTAAGAGAAGATCTCTGACACTTAGCTTGGTCAAACTAGCTTAGTCGGACTGCTTGATTTTTAAACCTAAACAAGTGATTATGACAAAAAATTACATTGAATTTAATGTTTGATACTAAGCAAATGCAATGAATATTATGTTACCAATCACAATTAAGCAGACAAACATGGATGCAAAAAAGATAAGGGGCACTGCTAATGGACAAGAAACACATGTTTGTGTTGATGATCATGCTTGATTTGAAGAGTGAATGAGAGAAAGATTTCATGAAGGTCCAAATCCTAACAACAGCAACACGTTCTTGTACATACTAGGAAACACAAAGAATATCTCTAGGAGGTACATCAATGGGAAGAGGTACCAACCCTTATTGAACACAATTAAACAACATAAGGAACCCTACCCTAATTATTTGCACTCCCCCTAGAGAGTCAAGGGAATAGGATATTGTAGAGATTGGGGGGAACCCTAAAGCTTAACCCCTATCCTCATCGTCGAGAAAAACAAAGTCATCATCCGTGAGACCATATGTGCCATCCGTATAATCATGTAAATCGTCTTCATCATTAAAGGCATCAATGTTTACTAAGAAGGTCACTAGACGCCTATAGTCATCTTGATCAAGAGGGTAGTCTTGTGTAATCGGGGTGACGTCCTCTACTAAGTATGGATCAGTTGTGGTCAAGAGAGGTATCAACCATTCTAATTCCTCAAAATTCCTCTCACATGCTAGCGTACCTACCAAATCCCATTTACATGCAAGCACCAGGTAGACTATGTGAAACACTTGTGCAAAGTAAAGAGGGTACCTCTCACCCAAGGTAGGAGTGGATGACTCTAGCATACTAGCCATATCTGTACACACAGATAGATAATGGTTAGAGTGCAAATATTACAAAGGTCGTGTCAAAAGGTCGTGTCCTTGTGCATAATGTGTTTTTACGATTTTGTGTTATGTATAGAACTCGTAGGTTTTCAGATTTCTGTTTGGTGGCTCTCGCTCTTTTACTTTCTTATTTTTGTTTTTTGTGGGTATAAGGCTTTCTATATACATTTCCTGAGATTGGGAGATTGAGAGGTCAAGGAGGAATGTTGATAGGGAAGCAAGTGAATGATGGATGTTAGCAAACGCTCCCCCCTTCCTTGGGTAGATCATACCTTTTGGAATGATGTTGTCACCTTTTGAAACCAATTGTTCCAAGTTGTTATGGGTGAAGGCTCTAACCAATAGTTTTTTACCGTCCTATATGTTTCATCTAGTTGCAAGGGTGATAAGGTACTCTCCCATGATTTTATTTGCAACGTTGGGATGGGAGAAATGGGAACACACACAGTACACAAACTCGATGCCTCTCTATAGCCCAGCAGATACCCAACACCCCAAGCCACTCGGATAGACTCACTCACACACTATTTTCTGTATGACTTTACTAACAAGCTCGTAATTTGCACAGTTCACGACTACACCCGTATAACCATATGCACCTTAGCAACACAAACTCGTCAATAGCTCAACACATAGCACCCTTTCCAAGAAAGATGACATAGCCGCAATCATTAAACTCTTCTCTTACTCTCTCTTGCACACACACACAATCCATCTCTCTCTTTCTTTGTCTTTGCTTTACACACACCTCGGAAAATTAAACACACAGGGAATCGGGATATGAGCACAAGAGAAGACACCAATACAAGATAGATGAGGCAAGTAGAGCAATGAGCTTTAGATAGGGCGATGACAGCTTTCAAAGCAAAATATACAAACTCAGTCGATGTCGGTTTTCTTCAAACTTACAAAACAAGCTCGAGAATAAGACGTGATCGTCTATCAACATGGGCTGCTCTCAATAGCCTTGGCTTGTCCATGAAGCTGAAGGTTTTATGATAAGGGTCGTTTTCCTTCTTGCAGAACTGATGATCCTCAAAAACATACAACCATCTGCAGGCAATCGGAAGCGACCTTGACCGAGCAGAGGACGAAGGTGTTACGAGGAGCATTGCTGCAAGCAAGGAGAAGAAGGCGACCTGAGGCCTTGTGCCATTGACGAGGGAAGCCAGGGATCGAGTTGGTGGGCTGCAAAAGCCGCAAAGGACTGCCATAGAGGAGGTGGGCCGCCAGAGGGACATCACTAATAGAGGTGCCGAACGCAGCCAGAGACTGGCGGCTTCTCAGGTTTCTCAGGCTCCCCAGGCTTCTCAGCCCGTGCCCTGCTCGTTTATGGCTCCTGGCGGCCCCTCAGGCTGCCTTGGCTTTCTCACTTTACTGTAGCGCTGCCTACTCAGGCTCCTCCCAATCCTCCCCCGCCTCTATGACGATATTTTTGTCCTGAAATATAGTGCAGGATTACTCCGATACCCCTTCCACACAGCTGTCCCAACCCGCCCGACCTCTGACCTCACGCTCTTGACCCGCCTTGCATGGCTGGATCTCCTGCTTTTTGCTCACGCCTTTGGCAACTTCCCCCACCTGGCACATCTTGCCTCTGCTGCTCATAAGCTACGGACGACATCTCCCATGCATGGCTCTCACCTGGTGCCACTTTCCCCTGGCTGCCATGCTTTCCAGACAAATGGCGCCGCTTGCCTCTTTTCTCTGTCATGCAGCCCGCCAGCTCGAACTGCAGCCTGTTTTGGCTTTTTTTTTTTTTTAAGCATGGAATTATTTTAAGCTTTCTACTTACTTAGCATGCTGTTCCCACCCGAGGTTGACCGCAATCCCAAGATCCGCCAAATGGGTGGACCTCAAGGTCATGGTAGTCGAGCCCAAATACTTCCATCTTCAAGTAGCCCCGGCCGCCCCTTTCGCGTCGCACTTCAATTGCTTTGTAATTTGCAGATAGTGGAGGTCACTCCGATTGTGGACCACCCCGAACTTGCCGTAATTACGACAAATAACCTCACTTCAATCTTCAGTCCTTGAAACAGTCCTCCAAAAAGAACCCCATGGCCAAATAATGGGACCATAGAGTAAATTCCCTGCATTGACGAGCATTTTTAATAAAGAGAGACTAAAAACTAATGCCTGACTTGCTAATTGCCACACCTGGCATACACATCAGGATCAAGCTTGCCACTATTGGCATCTAGTATTGACTTCACCGCCTGGACCTGTACCCGCATGACTCTATACCAATGCAATAACCATTCTACTAGACCGACATAACTTTGTCGCACCATCATTGCCCAACCCACGGGTAATTGAACATTTATGTTCAACCAATGAAAGCTCTTATTATTCAAAATCGTAAACCTGCTAACACTATGCAAAGATGAAATAAATTCATATGTACAAAGTTTTGTTCATGTCTTTTTGCTATCTTGGACTGCACCCTTAACTGGGATGCCCAACCCCTTCAATAAGAACCTGATCAACATCTGGAGTGAGAGCTCTGTCGAAATAGAGCTTGAGACGAACTCCATTTACCCTGTGTCGAAGGAGCTTACCATTGGACCGCTCTAACTGATAAGTACCATTAGGGAAAGCTTTGAAAATTTTGTAGGGCCCAATCTACTTCTTCTTGAACTTTTTCTGAAATGTGAAATCAAGGTAGCTCTCGTTCTTCATAACCAAATCCCCTTCTTGTAGCTTCTTCTTTGGCAATCTCTGATTGAACTTCGCCATACGTTTCTCTCTTTGTTGCACATAGAAATCTGCTGCAGCCTCATGATCCATCTTCAGAGTCTCCAAGTAGGTGATTCTGTCCTGCAAAACATCTCGTTGATTCACATTAACTCGCCATAAACCTTTTAATGCACCTAATTGGATGTGTACAGGTAAGACTGCTTCTTTGCCAAACACCAATTCGTAGGGAGTGAAACTGGTGGCCACTTTATAAGAAGTTCGGTAGGCCCATAAGCATTTATCAAGATTCCCCTCCCAACCTTCCACCTGTTTATAAATATACTTGGTGAGCATTTTAATGATTTGACCATTTGCACTTTCAACCAAACCGTTACACTGTGGGTGATAGGGAGATGAGAATCTGTGTTGAATTCCCATCTTCTCTACCAAAGCACGTACTAGCTTGCTGCGGAATCCCTGTCCTCTATCTGATATCAAAACCCATGGCACTCCAAACCGACAGCAGACAGAATCAAATACAAACTGAGCAACTGAAAGATCATTTACCTCCTTGACCGCTTTGGCTTCTACCCATCTAGTGAGGTAGTTGATAGCTACCAAGATATACTTTTTCCCACTTGTAGACTTGGGAAGCGGGTCGATAGCATCCAATCCCCACTTTTCAAATGCATTTTGGGCCAAGATAGTCCCTTGTGACTCTGCTACTAAACACCGCTCACCCATAACTTGACATTCGTGACACGTCTTACACCAGTAATGAACATCCCGTACAAGAGATGGCCACCAAAAACCTGCTCTGAGAATGCGAAAGAGTACCTAATCCTTACCTTGATGCCCACTTTCTTCATGGCATTGTGTCAAGACCATGCCGATCTCCTCCTTGTAGAGAACTCTCCTCATTACTCCATCATGGTCGTATACCATAAGGTCTTCGCCTACCAAAGTGAACCTGCTAGCTTTTTGAGCAACCCTTTTCCTCTCTAGCTTGGACATGCCTGCAGGACCTTGACCTGTGCTCAAGAAATCATCAACATCTTTCAGTGTTTCCCTACTTGCATAGCTGGCCGGCGTCACATATAACCCAGCTACATGTATCTGTACGCGGCTATTGGCAGCTTCTTGATTTTGTTCCCTCCTAACATGCTTGAATTCCACCACTTCAAAAAACTTCAATAACTTCTTAATAGAAAAAAACCAATGCTTGAGAGAGTCCCTCTTCACCTGCCATCGCCCTAAGAGTTGTTTGATAACCAAAAGAGCATCTCCCTTCACTATGAGCCTAGATATCCCAAACTCGATACACTACTTAAGGCCCAAGTGGAGAGCCAAGTATTCTGCCTTGTTGTTTGTATGCACATCCTCCAAATCATAAGCTTTTGAAAAAATAGTGCTACCTTGTGGATCCTGTATAACGACTCTGCCTCCGGCCTTTTGGACAACCCTCCTGTAAACACCATCGAATCACATGACAAAATCTTCTTTTAGATCTGGTTCATCGTTTGCCTCTTCTCGAACCACCCTGGGATAACACTGGCAAATCTACACCCTTATTTACCAGCACGTCTGCAAGATGTGACCTGCAAGTGTGATCAATCTTAAACTCAAAATCAAACTCCTGTAACTCTAGCACCCACTTCATAATGCGCCTCCCTGGTCGTAGGTGAAGCACCACTTCAGGTAATAAATTGTTAGAGGTAAGCACATAAAACCTGCGAACAATCAAATGCACTTTGAACTTTCTGCAAACAAACACTAGTGTCATCACCCACTGCTCAGTCTCTGTGTAAGACATCTCTCCTACACTGATGACCCGACTCTCAAAGTAGACGGGTTTGTAGCACCGCCCTACCTTTTGTAGTAGGACCGCACCGATTGCAATTGTACCCACTGTCATAGCGACATAAAAATCATCCTCACGATTGGGAGGACAAACAATAGGCAATTGACATAAGATTTCTTTAATCCTGTCAAAAGCTACCTGTGTGTCTTCGCTCCATTGAAAGCCATGAACCTGTTGACTCCAAAAGAAGCGAGAGAGGTACTTCAACTTATGCACAAATGATGCCAAACCTGCAGAATTTTTGGGAGGTTCCATCAACACAAGAGCCTTTACCTTTTCCAGATCAGCCTTAATACCATTCTGTGAGACCACATGCCCTAGCAGATGAGCTCGAGGTTGAGCTAACTTGCATTTTTTGGGATTCAATTGACCACCCGCTTCATTCAATCGATGAAAACATAACTTTAACTTTGACAAATGATCATTCCTAGAGCTGTAACACCCTATGTCATCCATGAAAACTCTGATAAACTTACCGAGGTAGGGACCAAACACCTTAGTCATCCAATCTTGAAAAGTTGCATAGGCATTCACCAAACCGAAGGGCATTTTGCGGTAGGCAAAACAGCCCCATGGCGAAATGAAAGTGGTTTTCAACTGGTCTTCAAGTGCAATGCCTATCTGGAAGTACTCAGAGAAGCCGTCCACAACAGAGTATCTTTCGTGACCTACAACTTGATTTAAAATTTCATCCTGAAAGGATAAAGGATAATAGTTCCGCTTGGTTACAGCATTTAAAGGCTTATAATCGACACACACTCGCCATTTGCTGTTCTTCTAGGTGTTATGACAACTAGGGAGACCCACTCAGATTCTTGCACGGGATAGATAATACATGCATCCAATAGCTTGTTGATCTCCTGCCAGAGAGCTTCCTGCTGAATTTCCCCTAACCTCCTTAGCTTTTGCACCTTTGGTTTATGCCCCTCCTTGAGTATGATCCTGTGTTCAACTTCCTTGGCACCTCGCAAATCTTTATACTCGGTGGCAAACAAATTAGGATAGGATGCACAGAGTTGCACATAACTTTCCTTCTCTTGCTTTGTTAAGTCTTCTCCTAGCATACCTCTTACCTCTTGGGCATCAATAGGGGAAACTTGAGCTTGCATACCTTCTTTTGGAATAGAGTTATCAATAGTAACCCCAAAGAGATCAGCATCAACATGGAGGAGATCGTCATCACTCTTTCCCTCTTCTGTATCTGTGTAGCCTTCATCATAGGTTGACTCCGTTTCGTATTTGTAGCTTGTTGTAGAATCATCTCCCTCATCCTTCGCCATGGGATGAGAGCAACTCTCCCTTGTCCGTAGATCAAGCATCACCTGTCTATCATTCTCTTTATCAAATAAAGTAAATACCCCTTTTCCCCAATCCTACTTAGCCCCCATTGCAAGAATCCATGGTCTACCCAATATGAGAAGGTAAGCATTGTCGCCAGCTTTCATAACAAAAAAATCAATAAGGCATTCAACACCCATAACCTTTACCTTCACATTAGAAAAGACCGTACAATTTGAGTATTTTTGTCACTCTAAGACCCATTTTGGCATTGCCTATGTATCAACTTACAAAGAGATTTTCATGGTCTTCTGTGAAACGTGTCTATAGGCACTTGCTCCTATCAATCTAGCAAAAAATAAGAGCAATGTATGATACATTAAGCTCAATAAGGGTGCCTCTTCATACTAGAACTACCAACAATACCTCCTCCTACCATCGACAAACACTAGCCCTATTGCAAACACCCCCAAATGGTCTTCCTCTTGAAACAACATGCTACTCTCTTTTTCATCTTGAAACCCCCCATCATTGATTGCATTGGAAAATAGGTGTAAAGCAAGAAAGAGACCAAAGCTTTTCAATGCTCTAGACCCTACTATGTTTGATACACCTTGCAATCATTGCAATCCAAGAGAGAACTTCATTTCATATTCTTCATGATGCATTCGTATATTATCAACAAGCACCAAAAGCAACAATCAACTACTCACTACGCATCATGTACATTGTAAGTGGCAGACCTTGTCATAAAAATTCGTTTATGAAAACACCCAATCACCACCAATCTCAATATACCACAAGTCGTAGGTGATCGCTCTTTGGAGAGGGGATGTTTGATTCCATTCAGAGATAAGCCCTTGCTCGTGATCAAAGCTCTACAATTTCCCGTGCAACATAGAGTTTCCCAAGCCTCCCTTATTAACGATCTTAGAGGCAATAATCAAGCTGTACACTTCGAGTTGCATACAAGTTGAGCCCAAATTTCTTGACATCAATGTCTCGCAAATGTATGCCACAAGCCTTAGGAGACCTCACCATACATCACACTCAAAAAGCATCCTTGCTCTGCAATAGCCCAAACACTTGAGAGTTTTCTTTGCATGCATTTTAGGAGTTAATGCACTACTTGTCTGCACTTGAGTGTGCTCAATTTTTCTTCTCAGGTGTTTCACTCATGAATACTACTCATTTGCACCCATATGTGCTCACGTTTTCTTCTTAAGCAGCTAAGATTGGCATCGTGCATGGGCATCTCACTCATGAACAATCTGTTTGTCTGCACTCGTGTGTGCTCAATTTTTCATCTCGAACAATTCAAGAGTTAAGAGCACATTTTCCATCGGTGCATGAGGACACGCAGTGAGATCAACCTATAAAATATATTTTAGGAAAATTACGAGGCGAGTCCCAAAATACCCCTCATAAGATTCCCCAAATGCCTATAAATTTTTCCAAAATTCACAAGGTTAAACAATTTGCTTAGTTATGAAAATAAAGGCATCTTAGCATCCTCAAACATTTCAAGAGTCATGAGCACACTGTCCATTTGCACGCGCGCACATACAATGAGCTGAAGCATGTAGAGAGAGAGAGAGAGTACACACGATGTACGTGGTTCACCCAATGTGGGCTACGTCCACGGGAAAGTAGCCACTCAATGGCTTTAGTGCTTCAAAACAAGAAGTAGTTTACAAAGGGATTATACCCTTAATAGAGCTCTCGCCTTGCTTCACTCTCACTACCTCACACCCACCTTGTTGCATCAACTTCACACTCTGAAATGTGTGTAGAAATGGCCTCCTTTTATAGGCCAAAAGGGCTGCCCTCTCTCATGAGAGGCAGCCACGTGTAGCCGCCCTTGTGTAGATAAGTCCAAATTGGATCCTCCAATCCGCCCATGTGTGGCCGCCCTTGAGGAGACAACTCCGCTTTTGAATTCGGCCACCAGCCACCGGCCATTGACTTTCGACCATCGACCGCCGGCCAACCGACCAATATACCGGTCGTTTTCCAACCACTTTTCGACCGCCATCCGGCCATAATATTCTTGCAAAAAGGAATATTCCAGTGGCCGTGAAAATTTTGGTTTCCCGCGAGTGATTTTTATTTCCGGCGAGTGATTTTCCTTCACGCACGATGGCTTCTCCTCATAATGGGGGCCTTACAAATGTGCGTTTTTACCACAAAAAATTACAAGGGGTAAATCAGGCTCCATACTTAACAATTTCCCACTTGGAGACTAATCTCCAAACCAAACATGTGACTGCTTTCCATCCTGGCTTCTTATCCTTGAATGCCGATTGAAGATGAGCAAAAGCTCAACTTCTCCTTGTTGACCACCTTTGTAAACATGTCTGCAGGATTTTCACTTATATGCACCTTTCCTAGCTTTAGTTGTACCTCTTCCAAAAGAGTGCGTATGAAGTGATATCTCACCTCAATGTGCTTTGTCCTTGAATGAAAGGCTGAGTTCTTTGCAAGATGGATAGTGCTTTGGCTATCACTGTACAAGACACAATTGTCTTGTTTGAATCCAAGCTCTTCTAAGAATCTGTGAAGCCACAAAATTTCTTTGCTTGCCTCCGTCAGTGCTACATACTCTGCTTCCGTGTTAGAAAGTGAGACCACTTTCTGCAGCTTTGAAGCCCAGCTTACTGCTGTGCCTCCAACCGTGAAGACATAGCCAGTAGTGCTCCTTCGAGTATCTTTGTCACTTGCCATATCTGCATCAGCATACCCTTCTAGAAAAATATCAGTTCCTCCAAAATACAAAGCATTTGTTGTTGTCCCTTTTAGATACCTAAGTGTCCACTTCACAGCTTGCCAGTGCTCTTTACCTGGGTTGTCCATAAATCTACTTAGAACTCCCACTACATGTGCAATATCTGGTCTTGTCCAGACCATAGCATACATTAGAGAACCTACCGCTGCAGCATATGGAACTTTAGACATATAGACTATCTCCTCTTGTGTCTTTGGACACATATCCTTCGTTAGTTTAAAGTGACCAGCCAAAGGTGTAGAAACTGGTTTTGCATTTTGCATTGCAAACCTTCTTGATGTAATCCTCTTGAGATAGCTTTATTGTCTTCTTCGTCCTGTCCCTTGATATTTTCATACCAAGTATCCTCTTTGCAACACCTAAATCTTTCATTGAAAAAGATTTAGACAGCTCCTCTTTACTACGTTAGCGTAAGAGCCAAAACTCAATTCCGCCCTCTCATTCGTCCACGTGGCTCTACAGAACGCTGAAGTTAAATACTTTTCTTGCACCGTTCTGAAGGTCCACACATCTGTGAGCAATTCTTGCGCCGTTCTGAAGGTCCGCACATCTGTGAGCAAGCATGGGCCTCCCTCAACAATTCACCATTGCGCCATCCCTCTCATCGCGCGTGTCATAGCTCAGCATGGCGAATGCAAAGAGATGGCATCTCTCCATATGCAATCACCTATGCTTGCATTTTGAAGGCATGTGGCACTATGCAACATGCTGATTTGCAAGATTTTCACAACAGGGCCTTACAACGCAGGAAGCTTTGGGTTGTTTTCTACATCTGAGAAGAGAGGGCATCTCTCGAGATGCAATCACTTACTCTTTCGTGCTTGACACTAACTTGGTCGACTGGTCGACATGTATGGCAAATGTGGTTTGCCTCAAAAAGAAAACATGCTTGAGGAGCTTCTTGTTCGAAATGTCGTCTTGGAGTGTATTGATTGCGAGATATGCCCAATAGGACAGGGCCAGGAAGCTCCAGGCTATTTCCAGCAGATGCAAAGAGATGGCATCTCTCCATATGCAATCACTTACGTACACTAGCATCTAAAAATCATGCGGCATTACCCAAGATGCAAGGAATCCATGATACTATTTTTAGTCAAATGTTGTTGCTTGGTGGACATGTATGCCAAATACTTAAGATGACTCAAAAAAGTGCTTGACGAGCTTCATGTTCGGAATGTTGTTCCTTCGAACACACTGATTGCGGGATATGCTCGATAAGGACAATTGTGGGCTGTTTTCACCTGATGCAAAGAGATGGCATCTCTCCAGATGCAATCACCTATGCTTGCATTTTGAAGGCATGTGGCACTATGCAAGACGTTGATTGTGTAGGATTTGCCCAACAAGGGCCGGCAAGGCCTTACAGGGCAGGAAGTTTTGGGTTGTTTGCAACATCTGAGAAGAGAGAGCATCTCTTGAGATGCAATCACCTACGCTTTCGTGCTTGACACTAACTTGGTCGATTGGTTGACATGTACAGCAAATGTGGTCTGCCTCAGAAAGAAAACATGCTTGAGGAGCTTCTTGTTCGAAATGTCGTCTTTTGGAGTGTATTGATTGCGAGATATGCCCAACAGGACAGGGCCAAGAAGCTCCATGCTATTTTCAGCAGATGCAAAGAGATGGCATCTCTCCAGATGCAATCACTTACGTATACTAGCATCTAAAAATCATGCGGCAATACCCAAGATGCAAGGAATCCATGATTATATTTTTAGTCAAAGGCTGTTTCTTGGTGGACATGTATGCCAAATACTTAAGATGACTCAAAAAATTGCTTAACGAGCTTCATGTCCGGAATGTTGTTCCTTCGAACACACTGATTGTGGGATATGCTCGATAAGGACAATTGTGGGATGTTTTCACCTAATGCAAAGAGATGGCATCTCTCCAGATGCAATCACCTATGCTTGCATTTTGAAGGCATGTGGCACTATGCAAGATGCTGATTGTGTAGGATTTGCCCAACAAGGGCCGGCAGGGCCTTACAGGGCAGGAAGCTTTGGGTTGTTTTCAACATCGGAGAAGAGAGGGCATCTCTCGAGATGAAATCACCTACGCTTTTGTGCTTGACACTAACTTGGTTGATTGGTCGACATGTATGGCAAATGTGGTCTACCTCAGAAAGAAAACATGCTTGAGGAGCTTCTTGTTCGAAATGTCGTCTCTTGGAGTGCATTGATTGCGAGATATGCCCAACAGGACAGGGCCAAGAAGCTCTAGGCTATTTTCAACAGATGCAAACAGATGGCATCTCTCCAGATGCAATCACTTACGCACACTAGCATCTAAAAATCATGCGGCAATACCCAAGATGCAAGGAATCCATGATGATATTTTTAGTCAAAGGCTGTTGCTTGGTGGACATGTATGCCAAATACTTAAGATGACTCAAAAAATTGCTTGACGAGCTTCATGTCCGGAATGTTGTTCCTTCGAACACACTGACTGCGGGATATGCTCAGTAAGGACAACTGTGGGCTGTTTTCACCTGATGCAAAGAGATGGCATCTCTCCAGATGCAATCACCTATGCTTGCATTTTGAAGGCATGTGGCACTATGCGAGACGTTGATTGTGCAGGATTTGCCCAACAAGGGCCAGGAAGCTTTGGGCTATTTTCAACGTATGATAACAGAGGGCATCTCTCCAGATGCAATCACCTATGCTTTCGTGATTGACATTGCCTTAGTCACCTGGTCGACATGTATGCCAAATGTGGTGTACTTCAGAAAGCACAAAAATTGCTTGAGGACATGGCTTGCAAGCTCTAGGATGCTTTCAGCAAATGCAAAGAGATGGCACCTCTCCAGATGCAATCAACTATGTACATTTGCATCTTAAAGACATGTGGCATTACGCAAGACGTTGATATGGGCAAGGGTTTCGCGATGATATTTTTAGTCAAGGGCTATTGCTTGGTTGACATAAATGCCAAGTTGGCTCAGAAAAGTGCTTGACAAGCTTCCTTTTTGGAATGTCATTCCTTAGAACACACTAATTGCGGGATACGCCCAAGAAGGACAGGGCCAGCAAGTTTTGGGCTATTTTCAGCAGATGCAAAGAGATGGCATCTCTCCATATGCAATCACCTAATCTTTCATTTTGAAGGCATGTGGCACTATGCAGGACGTTGATTGTTGGATCTACCCAACAGGAGCCGGATGGGCCAGGAAGCTTTGGGTTATTTTCAACATATGAGAAGAGAGGGCATCTCTCCAAATGCAATCACGTACGCTTTTGTGCTTGACACTACCTTGGTCGACTGGTCGACAGGTATGCCAAATGTGGTGTACTTCAGAAAGCACAAAACTTGCTTCGGGAGCTTCTTGTTCGAAATGTCATCTCTTGGAGTGCATTGATTGTGGAACTCGCCCAACAGGGACAGGGCCAGGAAGCCCTGGGTTGTTTTCAAGAGATCGCATCTTTCCAAATGCAATCACCTACGTACACTTGCATCTTAAGGCATGTGGCATTACACAAGATGCTAATTTGGGCAAAGGAATCCACAATGATATTTTGGCAAAGAAGTCTTTGGAGAGCTGGCTAGTTGGAGACACCTTTGCTCGAGAATGAGCTGTTGGATTTTTTGTGTAGTCAGCACAATTTGGAGATGGAGATTGCAATAATACAGTTCGTCATCATCACATCGGCTGCCCTGCAGTCCTATTCATCATCATCATCACAACACCAGTCCTCATCGGCTGCACACCAAAGCATCGGCAGTAGAGCAAGATTTCAAGTTGAACATTCAAAGAAGGGTGCGCCAGACCTTTGAGGTGGTGCAATACAGAGATGACACATGAGAAAAGTAATGAGAAGCATAAATGTTTGCCAAATATCTCGAAGAGAATTATCGCTCTGGAGGATGAACCAGAGGCTTTCTTTTACTAACAACCTCAAGCATTCTTTTGAAATTATTGCCCAAAATCAGCTTACACCATGACGCCAAATCACGATGCAAAGGCGATGATGGGCTGAAAGCTTCAGAAGGTTAGCACAGAGCCAGAAGGCGGATTAGAATCCTCACATGCAGCAACCTTCAGAATCATCACAGGCAGCAACCTGTTGTGAGGTCGTTCACAACAGCTTACTTTAAAGTTCTTCTGTTGGTTATCTTGCGAAAACATTGGGTGTGTTGACAGTCACTTGCATTACAATTGCCACCATCGATTAGTGGTTGTTGTCCCTTGCTCTACCGAATGCCCTCAACAACTTGGAAACTTCCTACACCAACAATCACCCATGCCTCCCGGATGATGACCTCCAACCATCCTCAACCCTGGCTCCACGTTCGTCCACCTGGCATTTAGCATACATATCAACGAAGCGTTGCCAAGCATGACATCCTTTACCGACAGCACCAAACCAGGTATCTTCTCGTTAATTCTCTCACACATGTCAACAGCTTGCATAAGGCCACTGGCCTTCAAGGTGCAAGCGTAGGTGAATGTATTTGGAGAAAAGTCTTCCATTTGCATCCGCTTCCAGAGCTACATTGTCACAATGAAGTTGGGCATATCCAACAATCATAGCGTTCCAAGAGACAACATCCTGCACCACATTTGGCATACATATCGACCAAGGCATTGCCAAGCACGGCAATTTTTTGCAACAACCCCTATTAAAGTGAATTTTCAATCCCATATCGGCATCTTGCGTACATCAAGATGCACGCGTATGTGATTGCATCTGGAGAGAGGCTTTGGCTTTATGCGCGTATCCGCAATCAGTTACCGCCGTTCCGAAGAGTAAGCTCCTCAAGCACTTGCAGAAAACAACACAGAGCTCCTAACGCGGCCCTTGTCGGACATAGCCTACAATCATCCAAGGCATTGCCAAGCACAACAATTTTTTCCAACAACCCCTATTAAAGGGAATCTTACAATTGTGGTGTCCTCACAATAGCACAAAAACTTCTTGAAGGGTATCCTCCTTGGGATGTCGTCTCTTGCAGCGGGTTAAGTGCAGGAGATACTCAACATCGTTGATATAAGGAAGTGCATTGGCGATAGACATTCAATCGCGCGATGAGTAAGCATTATCATTTTTTGATTTTTGACACTGAGAACGCAGTTAATGAACACACTGAAAATTGCACGTTACCGTGGGAATGGCACGTTCCCTCGTATTATAAAAATTGGGGAGAAACTCCGCCATGCAAGGAGACTTGCATGTTTTCTTTTTTTTTAAACATAAAAATGGAAAAACAAACAATTAATAACATTCACATCTTGTATGATCATCAACATTGAGCTTGACAAAACTCCAACACTCCTTATGGTTTTTGGCGAGGTACCCCTCTGAAGCACTATGATCGGTATCCAATTTATGCGGAGGTACACCTGTGAACCACGACGATCATGGTATCCTAAACACTCTCAGGTAGAAAAATCTAACACGCTTTCATGAAATCTCTCTCTCTCTCTCTCTCTCTCTCTCTCTCTCTCACACACACACACACACACACACACAGTTTCCAATATTTTGTTCGATCTCAATTCAATGCGAATGCAGCTGATGTAGCACTCTAGTTTAGGTCTTTGATGTCCTGCATGTGAGCACTTACAATCAGCATGGCATCAACATACAACATAAGGATGATGAACTTCTTATCTCCCAAATTCTTCGTGTAGACGCAATGATCTGAGTTGCATCTTCTGAATCCATGATCTAACATCCATCGATCAAATTTCAAGTACCATTGTCTTGATGCTTGCTTTAATCCATACAAGCTTTTCTTTAATCTGCAAACCATTTTCTCCTTACCTTTTACTTCATACCCCTTTGGTTGAAGCATGTAAATTTCCTCCTCTAAGTCACCTTGAGGGAATGCTGTATTTACATCCATTTGCTCAAGATTTAGATCATGAGCAGCCACAAGGCTTAAGACAAGCCTAATTGAGTTCATTTTTACAACAGGAGAAAATATTTCATTGAAGTCAATACCTTTCTTTTGAGAAAACCCTCAAGCCTAGACTTGTACCTTTTCTTCCCACATTCTTCTTCCTTCAGCTTGTACACCCATTTGTTTTGAAGTGCCCGCTTACGTTTAGGCAACTCAACCAACTCCCATGTTTGGTTGCGATGTAGTGAATCCATCTCCACTTGCATGCTCTTCGTCCATTCTTCTTTGGATTCGTGTTGCATAGCTTCTTCGTATGATTTCGGCTCTCCAGAATCTGAGATCAAGAGATGGTTGAAGGAAGGAACAAACCTTTCTGGAGGTCTACTTGCTCTTGTAGATCTTCAGGGAATAGGTTGAGGCTCCTCATTTGGTTGACGTTGTTGCACATTGTCACCGTTTGCAGTCCTTGACTCTTCACCGTCCTCAAGCTCCATGTACTCATCACTTGTTTCTTTTGTTTGTTTTCTTTCCAAGTAATCTTTGTACATATTTTGTTCGTTAAAAATTACATCCCTACTCCTTAAGATTTTACCATCTTCAGGATTCCATAGGCGAAACCCAAAGTCACCTTTTCCATAGCCAATGAAGAAACATTTTCCGCATGCTTCGTGCTCGTTCCATGATTGTCATCTTCATCCTTTTCAAAATTCCATTTTGTTGAGGTGTCCTTGGGATTGTCCTTTGCCTCCGAATGCCATTGCTAGCACAAAAGCTTTCAAAAGCTTGGCTGCAATATTTTTTTAGTATGGAGCCTGATTTACCTTGTAATCTTCTGTGGTAAAACCACACATTTGTAAGGCCCCCATTATGAGGAAAAGCCATCGTGCGTGAAGGAAAATCACTCGCCGGAAACCAAAATTTTCAGGGCCAAAAATCAAGGGAACCTTTAGGGGCCTTGGGGGGGGGAGCCCCCGAGACTTTTTTTTTCCCTCGCCGGAATATTATGGCCGGACGGTGGCCGGAAAGTGGTCGGAAAACAACCGTCAGTTGGCCGGTGGCCGGTAGTCAATGGCCGGTGGCCGGTGGCCAAGCGAACTTGTCTTCTCAAGAGCGGCCACACATGGGCGGAATTGGAGGGTTCAATTTGGACTTATCTACACAAGGGCGGCTACACATGGCTGCCCTCTCTCATGAGAGGGCAGCCCTTTTGGCCTATAAAAGGAGGCCATTTCTACACACATTTCATAGTGTGAAGTTGATGCAACAAGGTGAGTGTCAGGTGGTGAGAGTGAAGCAAGGCCGGAGCTCCATTAAGGCTATAATCCCTTTGTAAACTACTTCTTGTTTTGCAATACTAAAGCCATTGAGTGGCTGCTTTCCCGTGGACGTAGCCCACATTGGGTGAACCACGTATATCGTGTGTACTCTCTCTCTCTCTCTCTCTCTCTCTCTCTCTCTCTCTCTCTCTCTCTCTCTCTCTCTCTCTCTCTCTCTCTCTCTCTCTCTACTCTATAATCTCGTGTATGTAAATTTGTCTCTCTCCATTAAGTAATCTACTCAATTATCTATTTAGCTACATTTTATTTCCTAAAAACTGGTATCAGAGCAAGGTTTGCTCGTAGCTAAATTATCTCAAGGAAAGGATTCCTTGAATTGAGTGGGAGTTATGGCGGAAGAAGGGAAGCTCAAGATTGAGAAGTTCAATGGCAAAAACTACCAACATTGGAAGATGCAGATTGAAGACTATCTCTACCAGAAGGACCTCTATTTGCCACTAGGCGGTCTTGCAAAGAAGCCCGCAACGATGGCACATGAAGCATGGATTGTCCTTGATCGAAAAGCACTGGGAACAATCCGGTTAAGTTTAGAGTCAACGGTGGCCTTCAATGTTTCGGACATGAAGACCACGAAGGACTTGATGAAGTCACTTGACGACTTCTACGAGAAACCATCGGCACCCAATAAGGTATTTGTTATGAAGCGCTTGTTCAATCTAAAGATGGCAGAGAATGGTTCAGTTGCAGAACACCTAAATGACTTTAACACAAACATAAGTCAACTTCGATCGGTGAAAATCAATTTCAATGACGAAGTGCGAGCTCTCCTTATACTATCATCTCTATCGGATAGTTGGGACAGCCTTGTGATGGCTGTAAGTAATTCTATCTCTGGTACAAATACTCTTAAGTTTGATGATGTTGTGGGTGTTCTCCTAAGCGAGGAAATGCGAAGGAGCTGTACAGGAGAATCATCAAGTGCTGCACTATCAGTGGAAACAAGAGGAAGGCCTAAGGAAAGGTTCAAAAACCAAAAGGGTCGTGATCGCTCAAGGCGGAGCAAGTCACGCACAAAGTCAGTTCTTGAATGTTGGACTTGCGACAAGAAGGGCCACGTCAAGAAGGATTGTTGGTCCAAGAAGAAGAAGGAGATAGAGTCTCAAGACAACAAGCCAACATCGGAGGCCAATGTGGCAGGTAAAGTAGAGCAAGATGCTCTAATTCTCTCATTAGACAATGTGTCTAATTCTTGGATAGTAGATTCCGGGGCTTCATTCCATGCGACACCACACAAGCAACATTTCCAAAACTACACCAAAGGTAATTTTGGGTATGTATACTTGGGAGATGATGAAGCTTGTGAGATTGTCGGCAAAGGTACAATTTCTGTCAAAACTGCTAACGGAAATGAATGGAAGCTTAAACATGTTAGGCATGTTCCTTCTCTTCGCAAAAATTTGATCTCTACAGGACAATTGGACGATGAAGGTCACAACATTGCATTCGGAAACAAACGGTGGAAGATCTCAAAGGGATCTTTGGTGGTTGCCAAGGGAGAAAAAGTCGGTACACTTTACTTGTGTACTATTAGCACACAACCTTCATCTTATGCAACAACTACAAAAGTTGACAGTGCGGTGTGGCACTACCGACTTGGGCATATGAGTACCAAAGGAATGCAAATCCTTTAAACAAAGAAGCTTCTACCAGGTTTGAAAGAAGTGGACTTACAGTTCTATGAAGATTGGGTTTATGGTAAACAAAAGAGGGTGAAATTTCAAAAATCAGAAAATGAAAGAAAAAATAAAAAAACTTGAGTTGGTTCATTCTGATGTTTGGGGTCCTTCAAGTACACCATCACTTGGTGGCTCATTGTACTATGTAACATTCATAGACGATGCGACTAGAAAAACATGGGTTTATGTCATGAAGAATAAGTCCGATGTGTTTTCCATATTTCAAAGGTGGAAAGCCTTTGTGGAGAATGAAACAGGTACCAAGGTTAAATGCCTCAGATCCGACAATGGAGGCGAATATTGCAGCCAAACTTTTGAAAGCTTTTGTGCTAGCAATGGCATTCGAAGGCAAAGGACAATCCCAAGGACACCTCAACAAAATGGGATTTCGGAAAGGATGAACAGGACAATCATGGAACGAGCACGAAGCATGCGGCTACATGCAGGCCTACCGATTGAGCTTTGGGCGGAAACTGTAAGTACGTCTGTGTACTTAATCATTCAGTCATCCTCAACGGCATTGGATGGGGGAGTTCCAGAAGAGGCATGGACAGGTAAATCGGTGAATTATGCATTTCTCAAAGTGTTTGGGTGTGAGGCTTTCATGCACATAGATAGAAGCCTAAGATCAAAGCTAGATGCAAAGTCCAAAAAGTGTTTCTTCATTGGCTATGGAGAAGGTGACTTTGGGTATCGCCTATGGAATCCTGAAGATGGTAAAATCTTAAGGAGTAGGGATGTAATTTTTAACGAACAAAATATGTACAAAGATTACTTGGAAAGAAAACAAACAAAAGAAACAGGTGATGAGTACATGGAGCTTGAGGACGGTGAAGACTCAAGGACTGCAAACGGTGACAATGTGCAACAACGTCAACCAAATGAGGAGCCTCAACCTATTCTCCAAAGATCTACAAGAGCAAGTAGACCTCCAGAAAGGTTTGTTCCTTCCTTCAACCATCTCTTGATCTCAGATTCTGGAGAGCCAGAATCATACGAAGAAGCTATGCAACATGAATCCAAAGAAGAATGGACGAAGAGCATGCAAGTGGAGATGGACTCACTACATCGCAACCAACTCACTACATCGCAACCAAACATGGGAGTTGGTTGAGTTGCCTAAAGGTAACCGGGCACTTCAAAACAAATGGGTGTACAAGGTGAAGGAAGAAGAAGGTGGGAAGAAAAGGTACAAGTCTAGGCTTGTGGTAAAAGGGTTTTCTCAAAAGAAAGGTATTGACTTCAATGAAATATTTTCTCGTGTTGTAAAAATGAACTCAATTAGGCTTGTCTTAAGCCTTGTGGCTGCTCATGATCTAAATCTCGAGCAAATGGATGTAAATACGGCATTCCCTCACGGTGACTTAGAGGAGGAAATCTACATGCTTCAACCAAAGAGATATGAAGTAAAAGGTAAGGAAAAAATGCTTTGCAGATTAAAGAAGAGCTTGTATGGTTTAACGCAAGCATCAAGACAATGGTACTTGAAGTTTGATCGATGGATGTTGGATCATGAATTCACAAGATGCAACTCGGATCACTGCCGCTCTACACGAAGAATTTGGGAGATGGGAAATTCATCATCCTAATGTTGTATGTTGATCACATGTTGATTGCAAGTGCTAACATGCAGGACATCAAAGACCTAAAAGAGGAGCTATCTAAATCTTTTTCAATGAAAGATTTAGGTGCTGCAAAGAGGATACTTGGTATGAAAATATCAAGGGACAGGACGAAGAAGATAATAAAGCTATCTCAAGAAGATTACATCAAGAAGGTACTAGAAAGGTTTGCAATGCAAAATGCAAAACCAGTTTCTACACCTTTGGCTGGTCATTTTAAACTAACGAAGGATATGTGTCCAAAGACACAAGAGGAGATAGCCTATATGTCTAAAGTTCCATATGCTGCAGCGGTAGGTTCTCTAATGTATGCTATGGTCTGGACAAGGCCAGACATTGCACATGCAGTGGGAGTTGTGAGTAGGTTCATGGACAAACCAGGTAAAGAGCATTGGCAAGCTGTGAAGTGGATACTTAGGTATCTAAAAGGGACAACAACAAATGCTTTGTATTTTGGAGGAACTGATATTTTTCTAGAAGGGTATGATGATGCAGATATGGCAGGTGACAAAGATACTCGAAGGAGCACTACTGGCTATGTGTTCACGGCTGGGGGCACAACGATAAGCTGGGCTTCAAAGCTGCAGAAAGTGGTTTCACTTTCTACCACGGAAGCAGAGTATGTAGCAATGACGGAGGCAAGCAAAGAAATTATGTGGCTTGACAGATTCTTAGAAGAGCTTGGATTCAAACAAGACAATTGTGTCTTGTACAGTGATAGCCAAAGCGCTATCCATCTTGCGAAGAACTCAGCCTTTCATTCATGGACAAAGCACATTGAGGTGAGATATCACTTCATACGCACTCTTTTTGGAAGAGGGACATCTAAAGCTAGGAAAGGTGCGTACAAGTGAAAATCCTGCAGACATGTTTACAAAGGTGGTCAACAAGGAGAAGTTGAGCTTTTGCTCATCTTCAATCGGCATTCAAGGATAAGAAGCCAGAATGGAAAGCAGTCACACAGGTTTGGTTTGGAGGTCAGTCTCCGAGTGGGAGATTGTTAAGTATGGAGCCTGATTTACCTTGTAATCTTCTGTGGTAAAAGCACACATTTGTAAGGCCCCCATTATGAGGAGAAGCCATCGTGCGTGAAGGAAAATCACTCGCCGGAAACCAAAATTTTCAGGGCCAAAATTCAGTGGCAACTTTAGGGGCCTCGGGGGCAGGAGCCCCCGAGACTTTTTTTTCCCTTGTTGGAATATTATGGCCGGACGGCGGCCGGAAAGTGGTCGGAAAACAACGGTCGGTTGGCCGGTGGCCGGTAGTCAATGGCAGGTGGCGGGTGGTCGGAAGTCAATGGCCAGTGGTGGCCGGTGGCCGAATTCAAAAGCGGACTTGTCTTCTCAAGGACGGCCACACATGGGCAGATTGGAGGGTCCGATTTGGACTTATCTACACAAGGGCGGCTACACATGGCTGCCTTTCATGAGAGAGGGCAGCCCTTTTGGCCTATAAAAGGAGGCCATTTCCACACACATTTCATAGTGTGAAGTTGATGCAACAAGGTGAGTGTGAGGTTGTGAGAGTGAAGCAAGGCGGGAGCTCCATTAAGGGTATAATCCCTTTGTAAACTACTTCTTGTTTTGAAGTACTAAAGCCATTGAGTGGCTGCTTTCCCGTGGACGTAGCCCACATTGGGTGAACCACGTATATCGTGTGTACTCTCTCTCTCTCTCTCTCTCTCTCTCTCTCTCTACTCTATAATCTCGTGTATGTAAATTTGTCTTTCTCCATTAAGTAATCTACTCAATTATCTATTTAGCTATGTCTTATTTGTTAAGTATGGAGCTTGATTTACCCTTGTAATTTTCTGTGGTAAAAGCGCACATTTGTAAGGCCTCCATTATGAGGAGAAGCCATTGTGCGTGAAGGAAAATCACTCACCGAAAACCAAAATTTTTCCGGACAAGAATCAGAGGCAACTTTAGAGGTCTCGGGGACGGAGGCCCCCGAGACTTTTTTTTCGCCGGAATATTATGGCCGGATGGCGGCCGGAAAGTGGTCGGAAAACAATCGGTCGGTTGGTCAATGGCCGGTAGTCAATGGCCGATGGCCGGTGGTCGGAAGTCAATGGCCGGTGGCTGATGGCCGAATTCAATGGCCTGTGGCCGAATTCACAAGCGGACTTGTCTTCTCAAGGGCGGCCACGCATGGACGGATTGGAGGGTCCGATTTGGACTTATTCGCACAAGGGCGGCTACACATGGCTGTCTCTCATAAGAGAGGGCAACCCTTTTGGCCTATAAAAGGAGGCCATTTCTACACACATTTCATAGTGTGAAGTTGATGCAACAAGGTGAGTGTCAGGTGGTGAGAGTGAAGCAAGGCGGGAGCTCTATTAAGGGTTTAATCCCTTTGTAAACTACTTCTTCTTTTGAAGTGTTAAAGCCATTGAGTGGCTGCTTTCCCGTGGACGTAGCCCACATTGGGTGAACCACATATATCGTGTGTACTCTCTCTCTCTCTCTCTCTCTCTCTCTCTCTCTCTACTCTATAATCTCTTGTGTGTGAAATCTATCTCTCTCCATTAAGTAATCTACTCAAAAATCTATTTAGCTACGCCTTATTTCCTAACAACTGGTATCAGAGCAAGGTTTGCTCGTAGCTAAATTATCTCAAGGAAAGAATTCCTTGAATTGAGTGGGAGTTATGGCGGAGGAAGGGAAGCTCAAGATTGAGAAGTTCAACGGCAAAAACTACCAACATTGCAAGATGCAGATTGAAGACTATCTCTACCAGAAGGACCTCTATTTTCCACTAAGCAGTCTTGCGAAGAAGCCCGCAACAATGGCAGGTGAAGCATGGATTGTCCTTGATCGAAAGGCATTGGGAACAATTCAGTTAAGCTTGGCGTCAACGGTGGTCTTCAATGTTTCCGAGATGAAGACCACGGAGGACTTGATGAAGTCACTTGACGACTTCTACGAGAAACCATCGGCATCCAATAAGGTATTTCTTATGAAGCGCTTGTTCAATCTAAAGATGAAAGAGAATGGTTCAATTGCAGAACACCTAAATGACTTTAACACAAACATAAGTCAACTTCGATCAGTGAAAATCAATTTCGATGACGAAGTGCGAGCTCTCCTTATACTATCATCTCTACCGGATAGTTGGGATAGCCTTGTGATGGCTGTAAGTAAATTTCTGGCACAAATACTCTTAAGTTTGATGATGTTGTGGGTGTTCTCCTAAGTGAGGAAATATGAAGGACAAGCACAGGAGAATCATCAAGTGCTGCACTGTCAGCGGAAACAAGAGGAAGGTCTAAGGAGAGGTTCAAAAACCAAAAGGGTCGTGATCGCTCAAGGCGGAGCAAGTCACGCACAAAGTCAGTTCTTGAATGTTGGAACTGCGGCAAGAAGGGCCACGTCAAGAAGGATTGTTGGTCCAAGAAGAAGAAGGAGACAGAGTCTCAAGACAACAAGCCAACATCGGAGGCCAATGTGGCAGGTAAAGTAGAGCAAGATGCTCTAATTCTCTCATTAGACAATGTGTCTAATTCCTGGATAGTAGATTCCGAGGCTTCGTTCCATGCGACACCACACAAGCAACATTTCCAAGACCACCAAAGGTAATTTTGGGTATGTATACTTGGGAGATGATGAAGCTTGTGAGATTGTCGGCAAAGGTACAGTTTCTGTCAAAACTGCTAACGGAAATGAATGGAAGCTTAAAGATGTTAGGCATGTTCCTTCTCTTCGCAAAAATTTGATCTCTACAGGACAATTGGACGATGAAGGTCACAACATTGCATTCGGAAACAAACGGTGGAAGATCTCAAAGGGATCTTTGGTGGTTGCCAAGGGAGAAAAAGTCGGTACACTTTACTTGTGTACTATTAGCACACAACCTTCATCTTATGCAACAACTACAAAAGTTGACAGTGCGGTGTGGCACTACCGACTTGGGCATATGAGTACCAAAGGAATGCAAATCCTTTAAACAAAGAAGCTTCTACCAGGTTTGAAAGAAGTGGACTTACAGTTCTATGAAGATTGGGTTTATGGTAAACAAAAGAGGGTGAAATTTCAAAAATCAGAAAATGAAAGAAAAAATAAAAAAACTTGAGTTGGTTCATTCTGATGTTTGGGGTCCTTCAAGTACACCATCACTTGGTGGCTCATTGTACTATGTAACATTCATAGACGATGCGACTAGAAAAACATGGGTTTATGTCATGAAGAATAAATCCGATGTATTTTCCATATTTCAAAGGTGGAAAGCCTTTGTGGAGAATGAAACAGGTACCAAGGTTAAATGCCTCAGATCCGACAATGGAGGCGAATATTGCAGCCAAGCTTTTGAAAGCTTTTGTGCTAGCAATGGCATTCGGAGGCAAAGGACAACCCCAAGGACACCTCAACAAAATGGGATTTTGGAAAGGATGAACAGGACAATCATGGAACGAGCACGAAGCATGCGGCTACATGCAAGCCTACCGCTTGAGCTTTGGGCGGAAGCTGTAAGTACGTTATGTACTTAATCAACCGGTCACCCTCAACGGCATTGGATGGGGGAGTTCCAGAAGAGGCATGGACAGGTAAACCGGTGAATTATGCATTTCTCAAAGTGTTTGGGTGTGAGGCTTTCATGCACATAGATAGAAGCCTAAGATCAAAGCTAGATGCAAAGTCCAAAAAGTGTTTCTTCATTGGCTATGGAGAAGGTGACTTTGGGTATCGCCTATGGAATCCTGAAGATGGTAAAATCTTAAGGAGTAGGGATGTAATTTTTAACGAACAAAATATGTACAAAGATTACTTGGAAAGAAAACAAACAAAAGAAACAGGTGATGAGTACATGGAGCTTGAGGACGGTGAAGACTCAAGGACTGCAAACGGTGACAATGTGCAACAACGTCAACCAAATGAGGAGCCTCAACCTATTCTCCGAAGATCTACAAGAGCAAGTAGACCTCCAGAAAGGTTTGTTCCTTCCTTCAACCATCTCTTGATCTCAGATTCTGGAGAGCCAGAATCATACGAAGAAGCTATGCAACATGAATCCAAAGAAGAATGGACGAAGAGCATGCAAGTGGAGATGGACTCACTACATCGCAACCAACTCACTACATCGCAACCAAACATGGGAGTTGGTTGAGTTGCCTAAAGGTAACCGGGCACTTCAAAACAAATGGGTGTACAAGGTGAAGGAAGAAGAAGGTGGGAAGAAAAGGTACAAGTCTAAGCTTGTGGTAAAAGGGTTTTCTCAAAAGAAAGGTATTGACTTCAATGAAATATTTTCTCGTGTTGTAAAAATGAACTCAATTAGGCTTGTCTTAAGCCTTGTGGCTGCTCATGATCTAAATCTCGAGCAAATGGATGTAAATACGGCATTCCCTCACGGTGACTTAGAGGAGGAAATCTACATGCTTCAACCAAAGGGGTATGAAGTAAAAGGTAAGGAAAAAATGCTTTGCAGATTAAAGAAGAGCTTGTATGGTTTAACGCAAGCATAAAGACAATGGTACTTGAAGTTTGATCGATGGATGTTGGATCATGAATTCACAAGATGCAACTCGGATCACTGCCGCTCTACACGAAGAATTTGGGAGATGGGAAATTCATCATCCTAATGTTGTATGTTGATCACATGTTGATTGCAAGTGCTAACATGCAGGACATCAAAGACCTAAAAGAGGAGCTATCTAAATCTTTTTCAATGAAAGATTTAGGTGCTGCAAAGAGGATACTTGGTATGAAAATATCAAGGGACAGGACGAAGAAGATAATAAAGCTATCTCAAGAAGATTACATCAAGAAGGTACTAGAAAGGTTTGCAATGCAAAATGCAAAACCAGTTTCTACACCTTTGGCTGGTCATTTTAAACTAACGAAGGATATGTGTCCAAAGACACAAGAGGAGATAGCCTATATGTCTAAAGTTCCATATGCTGCAGCGGTAGGTTCTCTAATGTATGCTATGGTCTGGACAAGGCCAGACATTGCACATGCAGTGGGAGTTGTGAGTAGGTTCATGGACAAACCAGGTAAAGAGCATTGGCAAGCTGTGAAGTGGATACTTAGGTATCTAAAAGGGACAACAACAAATGCTTTGTATTTTGGAGGAACTGATATTTTTCTAGAAGGGTATGATGATGCAGATATGGCAGGTGACAAAGATACTCGAAGGAGCACTACTGGCTATGTGTTCACGGCTGGGGGCACAACGATAAGCTGGGCTTCAAAGCTGCAGAAAGTGGTTTCACTTTCTACCACGGAAGCAGAGTATGTAGCAATGACGGAGGCAAGCAAAGAAATTATGTGGCTTGACAGATTCTTAGAAGAGCTTGGATTCAAACAAGACAATTGTGTCTTGTACAGTGATAGCCAAAGCGCTATCCATCTTGCGAAGAACTCAGCCTTTCATTCATGGACAAAGCACATTGAGGTGAGATATCACTTCATACGCACTCTTTTTGGAAGAGGGACATCTAAAGCTAGGAAAGGTGCGTACAAGTGAAAATCCTGCAGACATGTTTACAAAGGTGGTCAACAAGGAGAAGTTGAGCTTTTGCTCATCTTCAATCGGCATTCAAGGATAAGAAGCCAGAATGGAAAGCAGTCACAGGTTTGGTTTGGAGGTCAGTCTCCGAGTGGGAGATTGTTAAGTATGGAGCCTGATTTACCCTTGTAATCTTCTGTGGTAAAAGCGCACATTTGTAAGGCCCCCATTATGAGGAGAAGCCATTGTGCGTGAAGGAAAATCACTCACCGGAAACCAAAATTTTTCCGGGCCAGAATCAGTGGCAACTTTAGAGGCCTCGGGGGCGGGAGCCCCCCGAGACTTTTTTTTCCCTCGTTGGAATATTATGGCCGGACGGCGGCCGGAAAGTGGTCGGAAAACAACCGGTCAGTTGGTCGGTGGCCGGTGGCCGAATTCAAAAGCGGACTTGTCTTCTCAAGGGCGGCCACACATGGGCGGATTGGAGGGTCCGATTTGGACTTATTCGCACAAGGGCGGCTACACATGGCTGTCTCTCTTAAGAGAGGGAAGCCCTTTTGGCCTATAAAAGGAGGCCATTTCTACACAGATTTCATAGTGTGAAGTTGATGCAACAAGGTGAGTGTGAGGTAGTGAGAGTGAAGCAAGGCGGGAGCTCTTTTAAGGGTTTAATCCCTTTGTAAACTACTTCTTCTTTTGAAGTGCTAAAGCCATTGAGTGGCTGCTTTCCCGTGGACGTAGCCCACATTGGGTGAACCACGTATATCGTGTGTACTCTCTCTCTCTCTCTACTCTATAATCTCTTGTGTGTGAAATCTATCTCTCTCCATTAAGTAATCTACTCAAAAATCTATTTAGCTACGCCTTATTTCCTAACAATATTCGCCTCCATTGTCTGATCTGAGGCATTTAACCTTGGTACCTGTTTCATTCTCCACAAAGGCTTTCCACCTTTGAAATATGGAAAATACATGGGACTTATTCTTCATGACATAAATCCATGTTTTTCTAGTCGCATCGTCTATGAATGTTACATAGTACAATGAGCCACCTAGTGATGGTGTACTTGCAAGACCCCAAACATCAGCATGAACCAACTCAAGTTTTTTTTTTCTTTCATTTCCTGATTTTTGAAATTTTACACTCTTTTGTTTACCATAAACACAATCTTCACAAAACTCTAAGTCCACTTCTTTCAAACCTGGTAGAAGCTTCTTCATTTGAAGGATTTGCATCCTTTGGCACTTATATGCCCAAACCGGTAGTGCCACACCGCACTGTCAACTTATGTATTTGCTGCACAAGCTGAAGGTTGTGTGCTGATAGTACACAAGTAAAGTGTACCGACCTTTTCTCCCTTGGCAACCACCAAAGATCCCTTTGAGATCTTCCACCATTTTTTTTCGAATGCAATGTTGTGACCTTCATCGTCCAATTGTCCTGCAGAGATCAAACTTTTTTCGAAGAGAAGGAACATGCTTAACATATTTAAGCTTCCATTCATTTCCGTTAGCAGTTTTGACAGAAACTGTACCTTTGCCGACAATCTCACAAGCTTCATCATCTCCCAAGTATACATACCCAAAATTAACTTTGGTGTAATCTTGGAAATGTTGCTTGTGTGGTGTCGCATGGAATGAAGCCTTGGAATCTACTATCCAGGAATTAGACACATTGTCTAATGAGACAATTAGAGCATCTTGCTCTACTTTACCTGCCACATTGGCCTCCGATGTTGGCTTGTTGTCTTGAGACTCAGTCTCCTTCTTCTTCTTGGACCAGCAATCCTTCTTGACGTGGCCCTTCTTACCGCAGTTCCAACATTCAAGAACTGCCTTTGTGCATGACTTGCTCCGTCTTGAGCGATCACGACCCTTTTGGTTTTTGAACCTCTCCTTAGGCCTTCCTCTTGTTTTCACTGACAGTGCAGCACTTGATGATTCTCCTGTGCTTCTCCTTCGTATTTCCTCGCTTAGGAGAACACCCACAACATCATCAAACTTAAGAGTATTTGTGCCAGAAATAGAATTACTTACAGCCATCACAAGGCTGTCCCAACTATCCGATAGAGATGATAGTATAAGGAGAGCTCGCACTTCGTCATCGAAATTGATTTTCACCAATCGAAGTTGACTTATGTTTGTGTTAAAGTCATTTAGGTGTTCTGCAACTGAACCATTCTCTGCCATCTTTAGATTGAACAAGCGCTTCATAAGAAATACCTTATTGGATGCCAATGGTTTCTTGTAGAAGTCGTCAAGTGACTTCATCAAGTCCTCCGTGGTCTTCATCTCTGAAACATTGAAGGCCACCGTTGACTCCAAGCTTAATCAGATTGTTCCCAGTGCCTTCCGATCAAGGACAATCCATGCTTCATCTGTCATTGTTGCAGGCTTCTTCGCAAGACCGCATAGTGGCAAATAGAGGTTCTTCTGGTAGAGATAGTCTTCAATCTGCATCTTCCAATGTTGGTAGTTTTTGCCATTGAACTTCTCAATCTTGAGCTTCCCTTCCTCCGCCATAACTCCCACTCAATTCAAGGAATCCTTTCCTTGAGATAATTTATCTACGAGAAAACCTTGCTCTGATACCAGTTGTTAGGAAATATGACGTAGCTAAATAGATATTTGAGTAGATTACTTAATGGAGAGAGATAAATTTCACACACAAAAGATTATAGAGTAGAGAGAGAGAGAGTACACACGATATACGTGGTTCACCCAATGTGGGCTACGTCCACGGGAAAGCAGCCACTCAATGGCTTTAGTACTTCAAAACAAGAAGTAGTTTACAAAGGGATTATACCCTTAATAGAGCTTCCACCTTGCTTCACTCTCACCACCTCACACCCACCTTGTTGCATCAACTTCTTACTATGAAATGTGTGTAGAAATGGCCTCCTTTTCTAGACCAGAAGGGCTGCCCTCTCTCATGAGAGGCAGCCATGTGTAGCCGCCCTTGTGTAGAGAAGTCCAAATCGGACCCTTCAATCCACCCATGTGTGGCCGCCCTTGAGAAGACAACTCCGCTTTTGAATTCGGCCCCACCCGCCACCGGCCATTGACTTCCGACCACCGGCCACCGGCCAACCGATCAACCGAACCAGTGGTTTTTCGACCACTTTTCGGCCGTCGTCCGGCCATAATATTCCGACAAAAAGGAATATTCCGATGGCTGTGAAAATTTTGGTTTCCGACGAGTGATTTTCCTTCACGCACGATGGCTTCTCCTCATAATGGGGGCCTTAACAAATGTGCGTTTTTATTACAAAAAATTACAAGGGGTAAATCAGGCTCCATACTTAACAACAACAACAATGTGCATAATGCACTTGGGTCATAAGTCTCCAAGTACTAGCAAAAGTCTGGTAAGAATCTAGCAAAGCATCAAGAACAGTCTGCACAAGTGAACTGTTAGAAATGACTTCTCGTGCAGAAATTAGTTGCTCATTAACATCCTTGACACCAGCAAGGAAAGTGTCCATTTCAACTTCCTCATGCATAACCTTTGATTCCAGCTCTTTACACAATAAAGCAACTTTAGCCTCATTGCGGCTTTCATAAAGACCTGCTAGAATATTCCAAGCCTGTTTTGCACATTTTGTTGAACGAATGTGAGGAGTGATAGTGTGCTTCACAAAAAATGCAATCAATGCATGAGCCTGCGCATCTCTTACCCAACGAGCCTGCTCAGCCGTAGGCAAAACATCTCTGACAGTAGCAACCGTGGCAGCAAAACCTGGAGCATCCTCAACATCGCATGCATCCACAGTACCAGGACGTACATCAATGCCCTGCACAATGTTCCAAACTCCCTTTGATACAAGTACATGTTGCATCATGTAAGACCACATAGAGTAATTGTCCCCATCCAATCTGTCCTCAGCAGCAAACATCTTGAACACATGTGTGTTGTTGTCAACCATGGAAAATGCATGCACCTGATGTGAAAATTGTCCAAAATGAGGAGAAATTGAGTGAGACTAGCACGTGGTATATAGCACAATTCGTAATAGACTGTATGGGACCTGTTATGCAATAATTTGCATTGACATAAATTCTGCACAAAATGAAGAAATTGCTTGTGTCGACCTCACTGTAGTGGAAACGGAGGTCGAAATGAGCCTAGAATGAAATTTTTTGTCGACCTGCCTGCTGACGCTCGCCAAAGCTCATTGAAATCTGAGAAAACGAGCAGGGGTGTTCAGGCGACGCTGGCGCCTAAGCTCGAGAGGACGTGACCTGGACTGATACCAATTGTTGGAATTGGGGTTGCAGGGAAACACACACAGCTTGGAGAAGACGAAGGAAGCTTAAGTCACACAACAGAGAGTGTATTACTTAGTGTGCAATGGAAAGATGGATAGCCCTAGAGTGATGGACGTATATACAATGCACGGGGAAAAAAACCTCCTAAAGAGGGAAAAAATGCTCCGGCGGTCCTAGTGTGCTCACACACATTACTACCACATGTATATGGTAACAAAAACCGTGATCGTGAAAGACGCGAACTCGTGAGTCGCTTATGCTTCTCCAAAAGTAATTGCTTTTTAAATGAATGCTAAAATTAGCTTAAAACCTTGCATGAAGCTCTAAATTTAGAAGTTTCTTTTATTTTTTAATAAAGCAAAAATTTATAAAAATAATCAAAATTTCTTAAAATTTTAAGAATTCTTATTTAAATTATAATGCGAATTGATTAAAATAAGACGCTTTCACTCCTATATGTTTAAAAAATACAATAAAACATTTGTTGATTGTTTCTCATAGTGATCTCATAGCAACACAACACCACCAACCACATCCAATGCTATGGGGCATTGTCACGATAGCTGAAGGGCCCTACAAAGCTCTTGTAGAGGGCCTATGAGAGAGCCCTCAAATACATTTCATGGAATGCATTTTGTTATCTCCAACCCACATCGCTTCCAGCAATGCACACATGGTTGTGATATTTTATTGGAAGGGGAGCCTCAACTATATCTAACGCGGGCATGGGAGATGGGATCAAAGGCTCCCATCAATCTAGGGCCCTGAGTGCCATAGATCTTATTGCAAAAGTAAGCTCGTGTATTTTTGTAAATTGGGGTGCCCGAGTTTACAAAAATATTCAAGCTTACGTACACGAGTTTACAAATTTACTTTCTCCTATCCCGATACATTGGCACGTCAAAACTTGACGAAAATGTCTACATTTCACAAGTGGCATGTGCGGGTGACTTGGTTAAGGAACATGGCTCTCATCCCCCAGGTTGTGGGTCCGCCTCGACTATATGTGACGCTGAGGAAGTGAAGGATCGACGGCGAGGGCTCAATCCATCGTTGATCTCATTCCGTTGAGGGAAAAAAACTAGGGTTACCCTGCGTCGCGGAAACCCCTTGAACCCACGACGTCCCCCTTTGCAGTCTCGAGCTCTATTCATCTGAGCTAGCGCGTTTTGATGCACAATAGTAGACGTCTCGCGTATAAAATCCTGTCCCCCCTTTGCACGATGATTGGACGGCCCAAATCATACGCCCGCCCTACCAAGCATACGCCCGTCATTGATCCCTTGACACTGCCCTGTGTCACTTATTGACGAGGGGCCTCGGGACTACGTGGCACGAGCATGGGGGGGGGGGTGGAATCTACGATGGGGGGATTGTGGGCCATAGATCTGGGCGGCAGTGCCGAAAGTAATCTGGGGTACCCTAGATTACTTTCGGGGGTTGCCGCCTTGCACACGTGTTTAAATAAATTAGGGCCCCCATGCTTCAGAAACGCGCGAAAGGCAAAGTGGTTAGGGCATGTGCCTCCCATGGGTGAGGTCACTGGTTCAAACCCCACGCCCGCAAAATGGGGTACCCTAGATCACTTCGAAACGCAGATACCCTAGTCTAGGGTACCCTAGATTACCCACAATCCCCCGCCGTGATCCCACCGAGTTTACTTTGCCGGAGATATGCGGTGCTCAATCATTGCACCCTATGCCAAAGTGGAGGATGAAAATATGCCCTTCTTCCGAATGCCTCTTTTCTGCCTTCGACGACTCACTGCGACCCCACACCTTGCCTTTGTTAAATTGCACTCTCTGTGGCTAGCCACGATACTGTCCTCGAAGATCTGAGAGAGAGAGAGAGAGAGAGAGGGAGAGAATGACCGGAGGAGAAGGGCAGCAAGCCAGGAGGAGGGTAGCATTGGTGCTGGTGGATGGGATGGGCGATGTGTCCATTCCCTCCTTAGGGTTTCGGACCCCTCTTCAAGCTGCTGATACGCCCAATTTGGATGCCATCGCAAATGCTGGCATCAATGGGCTCATGGATCCAGTAGAGCCCGGATTGGCATGTGGCAGTGATACCGCTCATCTTTCCCTGCTTGGATATGACCCCCGCACATACTACCGTGGTAGAGGTGCTTTTGAGTCTATGGGCGCCGGCCTTGCGATGTCCCCGGGCGACATTGCCTTCAAGGTTAGTTTCTTACATCACCTTTTGTTCTTTTTGATGGAAGAGCCATGCACAATGTGTATATTTTCAGGAAATCAAGATGGGACTTTGCATGTCTCTGTATATGTAAGGATTTGTGACAATTGTAGATCTAGTGAGATGTATACACATTTTCGTATCATGCCTTGTGAAGAGTTTTGATAACAGGTTATGTTTTTCTCATTTAGCATTGTCCAGCCTTCTTGCCGAGTTTGCATATCTTACTTGATGAGCCATTCATGAAACCTTGAGTCTTGTGATGTAGTAGGACTGTTTGTCATGCTTGAAAACTTCATCATAAGAATGAAGACTCGATTTGAGAGGCTGATCGTGTAGGTTTTCTGTCCTGTTGCTTTAGGGTTATGAGGTTTGAGGTTGGCGGTAATGTAGGTGCTTTTTGGTCTTTTTGAGGCTGTAAAATGGAAGTCTCGCTGAGGGTGGCCAAATTCAGAGAGTGCACTCACGAAGGTCATTTGCTAAAGATTCAAGAGACGCCATCCCTTTCCTGCAATAATTTGGGTGAATACTAAGAAAATTCCCACCAATAATGTGAACGGGGACAAAAGCAGATGTGCCTCCAAAAACTGTGTATCTAGTTAAATTTGTAAGGTAAGGAGTTACACAGCTTTTTGCATTTTGTATTTTATAGATTTAACCAATTAGTATTCCTGGTTTCTTCATTACATATGCGTACTCATAAGTTGAAAGGCAGGCTAGCTTACAGCATAGTCTTTAAAAAATTCATTGACAGTTAGGTTTAATCTGTCTTGAGTCCATTTACATTTTGGCTTTGTGTCTATCTATATTGAGTTTAAGAGAGTTCTCTAGTTGGCAATAAACCGATGTTAGTCCAGTGTTTTGCTTTTGTAGTGTAATTTTGCAACCATTGATGATGCAACTGGGATAGTAACAAGCAGACGGGCTGACAGACACTTCGAAGAGGAGGGCCCTATCTTATGTTCGGCACTTGATCGGATAAAGCTTCCGTCGTTTCCTGATTATGAAGTAAGAGTCAGGTGCAAAATTAAACAACTAGGGTTTTTATATTTTGTACTTTCTTATGTTGATTCTGTCATTGAGGTTTGGCCTCTTAGTCACAAGTGTTCTTTTGACAGATATGCGACTGAGCATAGATGTGGAGTTGTGGTAAAAGGGCCTAACCTTAGTGGAAATATATCTGGCACTGATCCTTTGAAGGACCGCAGGCCTCTTGAGGTGGTGGAGCCTCTGGATGACACCGATGCTGCAAAACATACCGCTGCAGTGGTAAATGAGCTATCTCATGAAATGAGGCAAGTACTTCGAGCTCATCCACTTAACCAAGAGCGTTCTTCTCAAGGAAAGAACGTGGCTAATGTCGTACTTTTACGGGGGTGTGGAATCTGCATCCAGGTCTAGTAATTTTATTACTTCTTTATAAACTTTCTCCACCTGTTTGAAGGGTAATTGATCATCATTAATTTCTCAACAGGTGCCTTTCTTTAATGAGAAGCATGGTCTGCATCCTTGTATGGTGGCTCCGACCAAGATAATTGCAGGTCTTGGCTTATCCTTAGGTATCGATATACTTGAGGCACCCGGCGCAACAGGAGATTACCGAACATTGCTGACTTCAAAGGCAATTGCAATATCAGAGGCACTGGCAGCTCCCATGAGTTGTGTGCCTCGAATATTTATTCCTGGCGATGACAGCCTTCGTCCAGGTCGTGGCGATGGCTATGACTTCGGGTTTCTGCATGTCAAGGTTACAATTTGTTAATCTGCATGAAAGTTCTTAAAATTTTCCTCCTGTTGAAATTGGTATTGAGAGGAGATTTTTGTCTTGTGCGTAGGCAGTAGATGATGCAGGTCACGACAAAGCGACCGCACTTAAAGTCGGGGCTTTGGAATCCATTGATAAAATGATAGGCCAGCTGGCTCGTCTGCTTTGGGAAGCTGAGTGTCGTGGTGCAGCCAAGTTTTCTATTTGTGTTACAGGCGATCATTCAACTCCTGTGGAGTATGGGGACCATAGCTTTGAGCCCGTTCCCTTCACCCTCTGTCATCTAGAAGATTTTGTCAAAGCAAGAGGTGGAACAGATGTTGTCAATAGTGTCTCAATGGAGCAATTTGCTATTGCTAATGAGCAGGTGAAAGTTCTGCTGGTACAAAAGCTCGAGAGTGATGGAAAAGGTGGCGTTGCTGGTGATTCTGTGTTGTCTTTTGATGAACTAGCAGCAGCAAAGGGCTGCTTGGGACGCTTCCAAGGCAGTGAAATGATGAATGTAATAAAGCAGTATCTAGAGTTGGATTGAGTTTTGTCTGTGGCATATATTCAATGGGGTTACAATTTTAGGAAAAGTATCGTGGACTTGCAAGGTTGACATACATCATATATGTAGATTGGGGTAACAATTCCATAAAAAATATAGTCGACTCCCCTTTATGCTCAGATGACATTGCCAATCTTCAGTAAAATACAGTAAATGTCGTCGAGCGTGTGGATCACTACCCTAGAGGGTTTTTTTTTGGGGGGGGGGTGGCGCGGCGCGGCGCGGCGCGGCGGCGGCGGGTTAGGGACATGTGGGATACCAAATGCGTTTCGCTCTTAGAGAGCTCTGCAGTGGTAAATAGTTTTTAAGTGGAACTGAGGATTAAGATTCTGATGATTTTGAAGGGTGATAGATTGTAGAGATGGATCTAGTGAGGGGGCATCCAAAGTGGGTTGGGTGCCTTGTACAGTGACGTGTGGGGTTTCATGATCACTGAGAAACATTTTCAGTTGGAAGCTTCTTTTCATTTTATTATGTGCTTCTAAGAGGGTATTGGGGAAGGATTTGGAGGTGGGGAAATGTATTTGAGGCCCAAAACACATCTTTTTGCTGCATGAAAGGGCTCACGATGTGTGTGCACAAGTACCCAAGATAAAGCATTATCAATGGGGTAGGCCTATTGCTTACCCTTGTAATCTCAAGGGTTGGTGAATGGGAGCCAAAATTTGTCTTCTTTGATGGTTTTTGTAGATGTAGGTAAGAGGTGAAAGTTGACTTTGTAGAAGCAGGGGAGATAGGAGTAGGGGAGGCTAGGGCATGAGACCAAACGTTATGGTCCTTGGGGTTGATGTGTTTCGGTGCGCTCCATTCATGATGCAGGTTTAGTTTTGTTCGGATTCTTATAATGTGTGTTGCATGTGTGGTAAAGGGTTGTAGGTTGTAGTAAGTGGGTGTTTAGATGAGAAAAGTGTTTAGATGTGGTTGAGTGGGTATTTGGGCATAGAAGGGACGAGAGATATTTTGAGCTTTTCGGAAGGGCACGAGGAGGTTGGTGAAGAGGATGTTTAGGGAAGATTGGATTGGTGGGAGGGTGATTGAAGAGGTGGTGGGAGTGAAGGGGGTGTTTCATTTTGAAGGATCAATAATAGTTTTGTGGTTGGTGAGAGGAATCTAGGGGGAAAGAAAGGAGCTTATCAGGATGGGGAAGTAAAGCGCCTTTGGTAGGGTGTGGGTGTGAAGGAATTCCAATAGGTTTGTGGAAGGTGGCTGTTTTGGATAGAGGGAGAGAGTTCAATTTCTTGTAAATGTCAAGTTCCACAATCTCCTTAATATTCGCTCTTTAGCAAGGTGGGTAAGTTACTCCTTTGTCGAGCTAATTGATCTCTTGCGTAGTTTTGCTTCTTTGGTGGTGGCCAAATGTGAATCTACAATGAAGCTTTGCATTTGAGAGAGAAGTAGTTGAAGAGAGCATTCCTTTCGGTCTTTCAAGTAGTGTTGCCAATCATTGGTGATTAGGGGTAGGGAGATGATGGAAAGTTTGTTGATTAGATTAGAAAGACGATTAGTGACGATAGTGTGATAATCGTTAAGTTCTTTTTTGAGGTTTTTGATGATGATCTTCAATAAGACCTAAGGTATAACCTAATTGGTATTTGGTTGTGAGAGTGGTAAGTTTAGCATTAAGGAGAGCTTGGACTTGGTTATCTTCTTGATGAAGGTCGGGCGATTTCATGTTAAGGCTAGTAGGTGTCAACTCAATCTTATGAAGTTCTTCCAAGGGTAGGACCTTGATGAATCCTTAGAGAGAAGTTGGTGATTTCTTCGAATTCTTTAGGCTTTGTGAGGAGGGTAAGGTAGCTAGGAGAGGGTAGCCCGAAGGAGGTTGGATTGGAGGGCTCAATCAAGAGAGGAGTTTGAAGGTAAAGATGTGGAGTGATTTGGTTTGATAGTAGCGAGGATGATCTGGCGATTGGGAAATTTCTTCTCATAGGGGTTTGGGCTATAGGAGGGCTTATTAGTGGGGCTTTGGTTGAGCCGGATTATTGTTTTGTTCTCCAGGTTCTTCTAAGAGTGTCTTGTGTCGTGGGTTGGGGGAGAAATCAAAGAAGTCTTCGATTAGATTTTCCAATTCATCGGTGAGGCTCTTGTAGGGGTCTAGGGTAAGGTCATTGACAATAGAGGGACCCTCTTTGGAGGGGATTGTGATTCATCGGGGAAGCTATGGTAGGAGTTTGGTCATTGAGATGGCTTCCACAGCCCTTGGGAGGTTGAGGTGTCGAGATGGAAATTCATTGTCAGAGTGAAGCCATCAAAGTGGTTTGTGACATATTCTAATGCGAGACTTGAAGAGGACTTAAGGAGAATGTGGGCCACGAGTATAGCCATGAATCAAGACTTGGGGCGAAATATTTAGTAAGTTGTGAATTGTAGACCAGAGATAATGAGGGCCACTTGGGAAGAAAGAACACGCAAACTATGTACTACGGATTGGGGATTATGATAGTGACTATCAAATGAAGGGTGTAGGTTCCATCAGTCACTATAAAACTTTTTCAAAGTTTGATGCAGCCATTTACCATGTTTTGTAGTGAGAGTCCAAAATGTGGTGGCCAAAGAGGAGAGGGGGACGGAAAGGAGTATTTTTGTAAATTAAACATTATTGCTATTATTACCGCGCTTGTTATTGCTATCATTACCGAATTTTTAACCGCTATTATATTGTGTTTTTAACCGTGAAACGCTTTGGAGCTAAAAAAAAATCAAATTTGGGTACTTTCTATTTTACAAATAAAATAAAATAATAGAGCATGGCATTTAAAAATGAACAAAGAAAATGGTAAGACATTTGATCATTAAATTAATCACATACATATGATTACCATTAATTAACATGATAAAATATATATCTCTCTCTCTCTCTCTCTCTCTCTCTCTCTCTCTCACACACACACACACACACACACACACACACACACACACACACACACACACACATAGCGAGGAAGGGACAACATGACAATAAAATCTTATAGAATAAAATATACAAAATGTTTATGAATTATCTTGAAAAAGATCTCTACAAATGACATCATCTAGATCTAAACCCATGGCTCCTAAATCAACAAAGAGAGAAATTGAATCGCCATTTGTAGATGTGTTGACTTCAGCATTTTTGAATTCGTCATCTTCCATCTCATCATCATCATCATCACAATCATCCTCTTCACTAAGATTGGTGGTGGGGCTTGATTCATCAATCTCTCTTCTTGGTTTCCTCCTCATCCAAAGGAGTAGGTGGGAGAGGATTGAAGGCGGTATTCACTTTATTAGAGGCAAACGTGGTTCTTCCTCAAGGTGTTACTGAAACTATGAACCAAAACTTTGGTTGGTAGATTGATGGGATATAGATGACTTGTAGAAGAGAAGTTCAAAGTGAGTCACATTGGTATTATGGTACAAACAAATAAAGGTAAATTTGATAATCACTCACTTGCTCACAATTGTAAGGCACAACTAAGTTGTCGTACCTCTCTGTGTGATGCACATCGGAGTCCACCATGTAGGTTTCATTCCCATGCTATCTAGACACATTCACAAACCACTTGCACTCGAAGATGTAGGTATGAAAGGTTTTAAAATTGACCTTTAGTATCCATTCAATAGTCCCACAATATGTGGTCTCATCACTTTCAGTGTCAAAAGTTGCCCATGACACCAAATCCACGATGATTCAACGCTCTTCAATGTGGCATGTACAAAAGTGTTGACCCTTTGACCACAGAGAGTTGAATGAAACTATGGAATAGAAAAAAGAATACAATAAATTATAAAGATAAAATCAAGTAAAAACTACAATATGATTTAAGTATATGAGTTACTCTACCATTGGCATGCAATCTTGTGTATACTCCCATTTTTTGTTAGTGACATCCTCTCCGTGTGCCTTTGCTTCGGTCATTCCCTCATGGATCCACTTGGGATTCATGAGATCTCGAAAGCATGCAAGGTGTCAAGGAACCGGGGGTGCCCTCCTATCTCCATGAGCTTGCCTCCATGCTTCTCTCTCTTGCAAATGTGTTGCCTTTGCCATTATCCACAAGTCCACCACTTGGTTATAATATTTGCATTGAGGATGCAAAAATTGTTGACCACTTGGCATAGATCTATGTCCATGGTAATTAATTTTCCATTTCCATTTGGCAAGTGTGAAATCGTCCTTGCATCCTCTTCATTTGACCACATCCAAAGCATAGAGGGATCAATAGAAACCAAATACTGTGAGATATTCGCCCATGCATGCCTCTGGCTGGGCCCGTAGTCACACAAAATCTTTGAGAGTTTCTAAAAACCTCTCAAGTAAGAACATCCATCATGCATGCACTAATCTGCATATAAAGTATCTCCTCAACCACATAAACCAAGAAGTGGACTTGATTAACATGAACGAATCAAGGGAATACATTCTCAATGGCACGCACTATTTCTACTGCAATCGTTTGAGTAGCAAGGATGGCATCTATTTCTATTTCTTTGGAGCTTACAAATCTACAAGATAACCCTCAAGAGTACACTAAGTGCATGTTGAGAATTTAATGTATATAGAATAGTTTTAGTGCATGCTGAGGATTTAGTGTATATAGAATAGTTTAGTGGATTAGAGATATGATGTACCTTACTGACTCGTCGAGTTTGAAAATAGCTTCTCTCACTTTCTTGTTCCCACACCCGCACATACTCATGGGTAAAATGAACTACAATGTCAAAAAATTAAAGATATTGTTTTACTAATACACAAAATTGAAGATTTAAACTAAATGAGGGACAACATAAACATTGAAGAATTACTTATAACATCTTTTGCCACTCGTGAGACTTCAGCCCATTCAATTGAACTCTTCACCTTTTTTGTTGTTGTGAAAGCTCCGTTTAGTGATCTTATGCATCATGTTGGTGTACGCATAGTCGCAATGGAACCCTTCACTCAATCAAGCTCATCTTTGGTTAGAATCCATGGGGCTTTAGAAAGCATAATCTTTCCATTGGGACCTCGATGTGGAGTGGCTGATGCGGCGAGACATTTCAAGGCTCTCAAATCCTCCCTCACCTCCAATGAATTCCTTTTGCTTGTAATGTGATCCCAAAGGGATTCATTCTTCGATCCCATGCACATTCTTGAACATGTGTATGGGATCCAAGAAGTGTTAAATTTTTAGGTCCTTCCAATATGGAAGCCTTAAAAAAATGGAGTACCTTGGTATAACTTTTGGGGAGTAGATAGGGGTCAATCACTGCTATAGTGCTCTTCCCAAATGGTTGCCCAATCTGTCATTGTGCACTTTAGGGGGTTCTTTCTATTTGTAGAAGCCTTGTATATGCTATGACTTTGAGGCATGAAATGATGGCTGTTTGAATAAATTATCGTGTGCAAGGCATCTGGCCGCTCCGTCACCAATGATGGAGTGCAAGTAGAACAAGCATTGTGGCCCGATGTGGACAATCCTACACTCATATCATTAGAAAAAGGTTCTACTCTTGAAATAATAAAGAGCGAGAGAAATGAACACAACATACTAGAAATTTCTCCGAGGCCAGGATAGTCATGCATAGTCCACAGAAGGATACCCTCACAATGGCCTCTCTTCTTTCCTTAAGAATGTTACATCCACAAGGAGATGCCCTTCCATAAATCTTTCAACTTCTCGATGAGAGGCTTGAGGTAGACAGTAATATTTTCCACTCTGTACTTCTTTGACAAGCAAAGAGACAAGTATATTACCCTTCTTGGTTGTCTCCCATGTAGTTGATAATCATCAGTGGCCAAGTGCTCCATAATGTAGACGTGGTGCCGAAGGGATGGACATGGTCGCTTGTCAACCCAAGACTTAAGTGTTGAGGCTCTAGCATAAACTCTGGCCATTGAGTTTCTATATGCCTCATTCCATCATTTGAGTGGTGGTTGGCATGCCATGTCAGAAGCTCCACCGTAGATATGCTTTTAAACATAGACCACGTTCATCTCAATCGCTCTACACACGCACAAAGGAGAGCTATATTAAGTCTTCCTAAAAAGTGAATAGTAAATATGTTAGAATAAAGCTAATATGCGACAAGTGAATGAAAATATTAAAGCACTAATTTAAAAAAAACTAATAAGTGTGAAAAGATAAATAACAATAAAAAGTTTAAAAAAGCTAAAAATAATACTACGTAATGTCGCATTGAGTGGTGGTTAAATAGTGTTTAGGTCTATAACTTTGGATTCTTTTTCAAGAGTTTAAGAAATTCAGATCATTGTAATATGCGCGGTAATACTAGCGATACAAGGCGTGGTAATATCCGCAGTATCAAGCAGTAACAAGCACGATAATACTTGGCACTCTTAATAAAGAAGCAGAGCAAGGTATGCCACATTTTTTGTAGCATACCTTGCTCTTCTACTCCTCCCGCCATTGCACCTACAACCATATTCTCTCCTTCTCTCCCTATCAAAGCTTACCTCTCTCTCTCTCTCTCTCTCTCTCTCTCCCCTTCTCCTTCACACATGCACGCGCACACACACACATTTATCCTTTGGCCTAATATATCGACACTAATCTATTCTATAACGGATACCAAGTGTAGTCTTCAATCATCAATTTCCATCTACGATTATCACTGTCTGAGGCGCGCGCACACACACACACACACACACACACACACACACACACACACACACACACACACACACACACACGCACGCGCAAACAAACAATTTTTGGTGAAGAGTTCCATCACTTGGTCAGTGATCGTTGGAGAGGAGAGGACATGCCGCAAGAGGGCATTGCACAAGAGGACCGTAAGAAGGCTTGACCACAAGAAGTAAGCTTCTACACATTCAACAACCCCCCCCTCCCCCCATGCCTATTATCTTAAATACACACACATTAGAAAAGATAGACCCAAAGATTTCATACCTCTTGCATGTTTGGTGTAGGTGCTTGCTTGGTGCGATCACTTTGCTTGCTTGATTGCTTATTGTAGTGTGAGATAGTTTGTAGGTGCTTGCTTGCGATTATTTTTCTTGCTTGATTTCTTGTTGTAGGCATGTGATTAGGGAGAGAGGAAAAGAGAGAGAGAGAAAGAGAGATTAGCGTATATTTAATGATTAATGTTAAATTAGTGTTAAAGTAGAGAGAGAGAGAGAGAGAGAGAGAGAGAGAAAACATTAATCACATTAAACATCACACCTATACATTATCCCATCAATCTTCTTGATCTTGGAGCCCATATAGATAAATTTGTCACCTCTTGTCTGCATTGCTAAAGAAAAGTGCATGCATTCAAAAATAGCTTTGCTATACTTTGCCGCATGATAAAGTGGTGGCTTGTAATGCTACAAACCATGAAGAAACGACTCCAACTTGCTTCCCTTCATCGACCTCCCTGTTGATCTTGCCACGTGTTGGCGATAGCTACAATCATCGACACTTCAACTGCTGCTACAAGCCATGAGGAAACAACTCTAACTTGCTTCCCTTCACCAACCTCCTTGCTGATCTTGTTGTGTTGGCGATAGCTACAGTCATCGGCTTCAATTGCTGCGGTTTCACCGTGGGAAGGCCCTCCTTGAATCAACTTGAATCCTCTTGAATACTTACAGTAAGTGCTCTAGAACCTTTGTGATATTCTTTTTTGAAATTACAAAAATTATACAACACATTCGTGCCTTGATCTCCGCTACCTTTGAATTCTCAATCTTCGGCTTAAGCAATTGCCGTAGATTGCCCCGGGGGGGGGACCGGACCATCACCCTCCCTTGCTCAAATTTTCTTTAATTATGAGGGCCAACCCTAACCTAGGTTGGGTGCCCCAAGTGTGGAGTCAAGGCTCCTCTGCAACCCAAAACGTAGGCCGCCCTTGAGCAATGAAGAAGGGCTTACCCCGTGAGCTGTGTTGATCACCCGACATCCCTCCTATGAGACAGGAAAAACCCAGCAGGCCACTGCAAACCTCGCAGTACGTGCTTACAACACTCAGCACAAAGAAGGAAGGAAAGATAACATATCTAGGTTCTCTAGAAGTCCTAACAAGAATCGCATATCTGGTTCAGAATACATGGATAGTATCAAGTCAACCTTCTCCACGAACCACTAGATCAATGAAGAAAAGGGTATATAAATCAGATGAAGAATCAGCAGAAAGGTCACCTAAAGCCCACAACAGTGAAATCTCTGACAATGAAGAAATGAGGGCAAGAAGAGAAGAAATGAAGAAGAAAGTAGTGGCAGCCCATCAAGAAGAACCTCAACAGAAAAGGGTCAGGTTTGAAAGAGAGAAACAATCGTATGAAAGAAGCCGCCAAGCTGCAGGAGAAAACCCGGAATCATGAAGTCTGAGGGAGATTAGGAATCCAAGGACCAATAACCCTGCAAAGAAAGTCCCAGAAGATCCGAAGGATTTACTTGAGCGGATGTATCCAGAAGCCGAGGCCTTGAAGATATAGAAGCTCTAGAAGCGTAAAGGAAAGCAAGAGAAGAATTGGCTGCACAACAAAGGCAAGCAGAAGCTGCACAAGAAAAGTGAACCACATCATGAACAAGGAGAGATGTTTTCAAGACCCACTTCACCCACTACAGAGTAAGAAGACCATCCCATGACAAGTCCAAGCCCTTCAACAATTGCCAGATCCAATGAAGGCAAGGATGCAAAGGGAAAAGAGAAGCAACAAGAAGAGGCCAATTTTGAACATCCCAAGGGAACAGGAAAAACTGAAGCTGGACCTTCTACAACAACCCAAGAAGAATTAATTGAGGCAGCCACAAAGCCTCAAGAAGAATCAGTTGAACCAGCTACAAGGCCACAAGCAGAATCTGTTGCACCGTCGAAAGAGCCACAAACCAAATCTATTGAAACCTCTAAGCAATCCCAAGTAGAGCCTGAAGAATGGGAAACCACGGATGAGGGCATTATTCAGGTTAATGAGTATGCAAAGCAAAATGCAGCTAATGACAAAAAAGATGCGAACATCAACACTTAGCCACAGTGCCAAGGCTAGATAATTGGAACAGGTAATCCATGCTCTATAAGGTGAGCTCGAGGATAGGATGAACATCATTGAAGATCTCCAAGGGCAGATTAAAGAGCTAAAAACTAAAGCAAAACAACACCAAATTGTCAAGGAAAGGCAACAAAAAGAGATGGAAGATTTAGGGGAGCTCCTCACGAAGCTATCGGATGCATGCAAAATCCAGGACCAACAGCTGACGGAGTGACCAATGAACTTTTAATTACTACTCAATCAGTCCAAAAGATCCAAGTGCAATTAGATGTAGCCAATGCCTCATTGCAATAATCCAAGCAAAGAATGAATAACCAAGCGGTATTCCTAAGGGAGATCAAGGAAAACCCAGCCGTAGCTTCACTCAAGGGGACAGATGAAGTCTACAAGACTTTGGAAAAGAGAAACAAGGATCTGGAACTTGAGTTGAGGCTTGAGCAAGCACAAAAACGAGACCTTGCCTTAATGCGGGTACAAAGAGAAGAGCATTGCTCAAGGAGATAGAGGATTTAAAAAGAGCTAACCAACTCTTGAGAGAAGTACATACAGAAGCTCAAGAGGAGGTAGGAAACTCTGATTAGCCAATCATAGACATACCATCAGTGTCCTTTGCAGATATGGAAACACAGCCATCAAAAGCTAGCAAGAGATTCGAAGTTTCAAGTACCAATCACTGAAGAAGATCAAGTGCCAATGGTCCAACTTTCTAAAGCTAAAGAAGAAGCATTGAAAGAACAGATAGTCCATGAGGTAGATGCTAAATGGAAAGCGGCAATGGATTGGGAGTTGAGAGTTCTCCACTTAGTCAATGTAACTCAGCTCACTCCCAACCAAATCAATGCTCAATGGCATTAACAGTCACTACCCTACCCTTTGATAAAGGTGGAGCTACTGCAAGTCAAAGAAAGATTGTACAAGGATATGCAAGAAGAAGGGTCAGATGCTCTCCACCCAAATGGAGGAAGAACTGACTCAACAAAAACTCAAGGTACGTATTCTGTTTACAAGAACACCTGCAGCAATATAAAAAGACCCTACATTCTGTCATGTACCAAGGGTAAGGACATGGCAGGCACACAATGCATTGAGGAAGAAGAGACCAAGTTGGCTCAACTACCCAAGACTGCCAACTTCAGAGCAAGGACCAGCAATGGAGGACTACAAGGTGAAAACCCTAACGGGTGCCATGAACTTCTTCAAAAGCCTCCCTCGCCTCTCATGAGCAATTCTCTATAGAATCTGCAACATGTTGCTTACATGCATTTAAGCTTTTCATGAGCCTGAGCAAGCAGGAGCCCCATGGATGTCTTTCCTAGAAGGTAACAAAGGATTATGCTATGATTTGAGTGGACAGCCTTCAGAAAAATTCCTCTACGGCTTCTACGCCAAATGCATGTTCTTGCCATCAAGAAATATATTGGCATTCGAAGAGGCTTTTTATAATGGATTCTTCACATGGTGGACAAAGATTTTCGGGACAGTGATCAACAATCTGACATCAAGGTTTGTTGGCTATTTTGCTATCCAACTTAAAAACAAAGTCACGATTCAATTTTTACAAGTCTTTGACAAAGAAAGACGCATCAAATCTGAAAAAGCTCTACATGCACTTAAAGACCGCCTCGCCATGCATCAACCCAAAGACTACTTCAGTCCATGAAACTGTGTCAAGGGATGACACAATTGAGGAGGGGGGGAAGGTTAGCAGCAAGCTAACCCATGTATCATTTTTTAAGGAGTTTTTATTATAAAAACATTTAGTCTTTTGATAAATTGGGAATATTGTAACTTCTATTTTCCAGGTGGATATTGTAATCGATGAGCCGGGGCTATAAGCTTCCAGATTGTATCAACTTATCCTTAGTTAGAGCTCCCAAATTATTAGTTTTGTAAGTTATTTTCAAGTTTTGGATAATAGAAACATAGCGTGAGCTAACGGTGCTCACTTCTCTCCTTCTCATGCTTCCCACTCTCATGTCGGTTGTCACAAGGTGAAAGCATGACTAGGTGGACACCAAAGCTATGTCCGGGACATCACTATTTGGCAAATTAATAGCTGTTATATGTTTGATAAAGATAGAAGAACCCAAGGCGTGTGATATATCATTGGATAGCTCTTGAAGAGGAGAATCTAAAAAGCTGTTTGGTACCAAATTTAGAATTAATTTGCAAAAATTTTACCGCACGCCACGTCTAATAGTGCAACTATTCAAAACTAGTAATCAACCCATAAAAGTGTACCACCCAGTCAAGCTTTCACCCCACATTGCAGTGCAGTGTATTGCGTTGCAATCGTAGGTAAGAGCTCTACGCATTGACGTAAACATTTCATGGTAAACTGTAGCTTTTGGCATCACCGACCCGCAGCCTAATTTCATCATAAGTAGGAGGTTAAGCTAGGAAATCACAAAGTAAGCATAGGCGGGGTATTGGGGCATCATTGCTAAGCATTTAGATGCATTCAAGGTAAAAAAAGGACTCGGTCAAAAACTCATTGCTGTTAATAATTGTGATTTTTGCACTTCATCAAAAGTGAGGTTTGAGACCATAAGCATGTGTGCTTAGGTCTTATATACTTGTCCTATAAGTTTCGTAAATTTGGATGTCGTTTGATGCTATAACGGTTATGATTTTTTTGCCAATTAGTGACTAGCTTTTGATGACTTTGGTCATTTGAGTGTAGCTTGTGTTGGGTGCGAGTTGTCTATTGTTTTCCAAGATATTGAAGATTTTTCACTTCATCAAAAGTGAGGTTTGAGACCATAAGCATGTGTGTTTAGGTCTTATATACTTGTCCTATAAGTTTCGTAACATTCGGATGTCGTTTGATGTTGTAACGGTTATGATTTGTTTCTCGATTAGTGATTAGCTTTTGGTGACTTTGGTCATTTGAGTGTAGCTTGTGTTAGATGCGAGTTGTCTATTGTTTTCCAAGATATTGACACCCTTTTGTAGCCTCTATGCACTAGTCGAGTCAGCTTCGTCCCATAGATTGACAATTATGTTCATGGTTCTTGCTATGTCTGCAATAAGATAGGAGTGAGGTTAGAAACCCGTCACACAAATTCCATGCAAGTGATGCAAAGGACATAGTGCTTACCAAATGGAAGAGTTTGAAGCTTCTCTCTCATGAGTCTATCCACAAATATGTGGACAAGTTTTGGGTTTCACATCTCAAGGCTATTGTCTTCCAAAAGATAGACTTTGCCGAGCAAAAGCAACAACGAGATTACCTGAAGAGATAGACGAGTAGGTCAACTCCCAATGGCATGGTTCTATCACCGAAGTAATCCACCATACTATGGTTGCTTTGCACATCAATTTCCAACAAGGGGCTAGAAGGAATGTCAAGCCCATGGAAAGCAAAGACAAAATTGATGCAAACCGGAAAAACAATGCCCAAAATTCTTTCCAAGGCAATTCCAACAACAACAACCACCACAATCGGTCCAAGAAGAAAGGAGTTTACAAAGTTAAAAACAAACTCTCTTCTGAAGAGCTTGAAGCTTTTCGCAAGGACCATAAAGGTTTTAAGTGTGGGGAGCAAGGACATGGTTATCGTTCTTGCCCCAAGAGAAATGCAAGCAATGAGACTCCTAGAGCTTCCACCGTTGAAGCTCCAAAAGAGGATGCTAATTGCAAAGGATCACCTCTCTCTTATGATTGGGGAAAGGTAAGGAAACATGATGCCTTCATCTTGTTTAACCCTTGCTCTACTCACAACTTCATATCAACGGAGTTGGCCACCAAGTTGCGCATTTTGAGATGGGAGATACTGTAACTGCCGATACTGCTTTTAGGGGATAGCAAGCCTCCGTTACTCCCTTGATTGGGAAGTTGAGGCTTCATGTCCAAAGCTATGTCAACAAAGAAGACTTTTTCATATCTCCTCTCCAACATGAGGATGCTATCCTAGGGGCACCATGGTTCAACCGCATGGCTGCCAACATGAAGTTCCCTAAAAGGAGAATATACTTCACCTACAAGGGAAAGAGTATGTATATAGATGCTTGTGAGTATGGTCGTACTATACCACTTGTAAATCCTCCTGCTTTTGATAAATCAATGAAGAGCTCAGTTCCTGTGTACATGATTTTTGTCAAAGAGTCCCTAAAAGATCCTTATGTTTCATCAAATGTAAATGGTAGGAATCAAGAAGAGTTAGACTTGTCTAATTTTCTAAAAGGATTCCAAGATGTGTTTATCAATGATAACCCTATAGACTTACCTCCAAAACGAGGGGATGATGACCAACGAATTGAGCGCGTGCCAGGAAGCTCACCGCCTAACAAGCCTCCTTATCGAGTTTCCCAAGCTCAATAACAGGAGATCATGAGGCAAGTACAAGAATTGGTAGACAAAGGGATGGTGAGGCCTAGCTCCTCTCCCTTTTGTTCTCTAGTCCTTTTATTGCAAAAGAAAGATGGTACATACCGTATGGGTGTGGACTATCGAGCAATAAACCATATCACTATCAAAAACAGATTTCCCGTGCTTCAGATACAAGATTTGTTTGATAAGCTACAAGGTTCTACCTACTGCAGTAGGATTGACCTTAAAAGTGGCTATCATCAAATAAGGATAGTGGATGAAGATATCCTAAAGACCGCGTTTCGTACAATGTTTGGTCTTTATGAATATCTAGTCATGCCTTTTAGCTTGACTAATGCACCAGCCATGTTCAATTGTTTAATGGAAAAAATCTTTAGACCCTATTGCAAATTTATTGGAGTGTTATTTGATGATATCATCATCTACTCCAAGTCCTTGGAGGAACACAAGCAACATCTCCAAGTGATTTTTCAAGCATTGAGGAAGAGCTTTTGCTCAATCAAAAGAAAAGCAATTTTGTCCTTCAAGAGATTCAATACTTAGGCATTAGGAAGATAATGGGGTCTAGGAGGGCCTCTTTATTTGGCAGTTTAAGGAAGTCAAAGGTCTAGTATTAAGAAAGCAATCCAAGGAGAGCTTTTGAATTCAAACAGGCAAAACGGCTAGTTTATTTGAATTCAAATTTTCCCCCCAAAATGAAATTTAAAATCTAACGGAAAAAACTATATCAAGTAACATATCTACGAAAAGAGCTCCACATGTAGATTATAGATCTATAATCTCCGCTCAAATTGGAGATCGTATGTAGGAGTTATGGAAGGCCAAAAATCATAAAGTTGTCCCTCCCCTTTTTGGGGGGAAAAAGTGCATCCTTTGACCATTCTTACACCTCTCTTACACACCCACCATTCTTGCACACATGGCATGCACCTATTCATCAAAATGTTAATCACCTCCATAATCTCATGGCAAATAAAGAGACCCTCCTAGACCTCATCCTCTTCGTAATGGTCATATTATCTCTCAAGCTGGTATCCGTATGGATCCATCAAAGTTAGAGGTAATAAAAGCATGGCCTAATCCAAGGAATCTACATGAGCTAAGAAGATTTATTGGTATGTGTGCATACTATAGACGCTTCATAGCAAAATTCTCTCAAATAGCATGACCATTACATGACTTAACAAAGAAGAACGTTAAGTACTCATGGACTGCTAAGGAGAAAATGCTTTTAACAAACTCAACGAGAAGCTTACCTCCCAACCAGTCATTATGATTCCGGATCTCTCAAAGCCATTTGAGGTCCAATGTGTTGCTTGTGGCGATTGCCTTGGAGCAGTCTTGCTTCAAGAAGGGCATGCCATAGCATATGAGAGCCAAAGGCTCAATACGGATAATGGGTCTTATACATTTATGAGAAAGAGCTTTGCTTTTAGTTGTTCTACATGCCCTAGACACATGGAAGCACTATCTATTGGGGACTCCATTTATTTTACGAACAGACCACCAAAGTCTCAAGTACTTCATAACGCAAACCAAGCTTTCCGACAAACAAATGAGGTGGGAAAATTTTTTTTCCTACTTTTATTTTTATATTGCTCACGTTGCTGGTAAGCATAATCAAGTGGCCGATGCACTTTCATGACGACCAAAACTTAATGCGGTGTCTATAGCAACTCACAATGGTCTATCTTCTATGATAGATGAGTACGCTACTAACCCTCACTTTGAAGACATAATGTCAGTCCTTGCTTTGGGGAAGAAAGAGAAACCATTCACCTTGCAGGATGGTTATCTTCTCCATTGCAATAGGCTATGTGTTACCCACTCCCTTTGTGAGAAAGTTATGTATGAATGTCATGCTACTCCCTATGCGGGGCATAGAGGCATTCAACCTACTCTTTGAGGAGTAGAGATGTACTTCTATTGGCCTACCATGAAAGTGGACATACAAGAGTATGTTTCAAAATGTGTAGGATGCCAAAAGACTAAGTATGATAGAGGGAAGCAACTTGGGTTACTCCAACCATTGCCTATCCCAAATTCACCATGGGAGAGTATATCCATGGATTTTATCTTTGGATTACCTAAGTCTTTCCATGGGAATACAAGAATGTGGAAAATAGTTGAAAGGTTTAGCACGCAAGTACACTTTATTCTTGTCAAAAATACTATTAAGGCACACCAAATAGCAACTCTCTTCATATTTTAGATTTTCAAACACCATGGATTTCCAACATCCATCGTATCAAATAGAGATCTTAGAATGACCATTAATTTTTGGAAAGGTCTCTTTGAAAATCTAGGTACAAGATTGAATTTCTCTATGGCCTATCACCCACAAATGGATCACCAAAGTAAGATAGCCAATTTTACGATACTCGATCTACTAAAAACTAATGTTACAAAAGTAGATCAACGCTCACAATGGAAAAAGTACATACCTCTTGTAGAGTCTGCCTAAAATAATATTGTCTATACTTCTACGGGAAAAGCACCTTTTGAAATCATTGAGGGAAGACCAAAAGTACATGGGAAGATCTTCCCTGCTGTGGTGAGTATAGTTGTGACCTACAAGAATCTTTTCAAAAGATTAAGGAGGCTATATCCATCTGTCAACAAAGGCAAAAAGCTGCTACTGACAAGCATAGAAGGACCTTAATGTTTAAAGAAAATGATTGGGTCTTACTTAAATTTCCCAACGCCCGATTGAGGCAAACAACGGGCAAAAATCCTACGGGCCATAGCAAAAAGGTACTATGGTCCTTTTCAAATTTTAAAGCCAATCAATGAGATGGCTTATCAACTCAAGTTGCCCAACCATTGGCTCATACACAATTCTTTTCATGTGAGCCTAATTAAGCCCTACAAATTAGAACCACCAAGTGAACCAATTATTGAAATCCCTCCCAAAATCGAAGACCAAAAAGAGGTGCTACAACCCGAAGCTATCCTTCGGCATGAAGACAAGGTACTATGAAATGGTAAGATTATCCAATGATATCTTATTAAGTTTAAAAATTATCCTTTTGAAGATGCTAGATGGATGCAAGGAATACAAATTAAGGATAGTATGAACCTTGTCAATGCTTACAATGCTACATTAGAGTAAGCAAATGTACAATTTCTTTTAAATGACCAATATTTTAAGTAGTATGCGTACTTAGACTCATCCTTGCGACAGCTATGTCTCCCAAGCACAAAATGGATTAGTCATCCATCTTGGAATGATGTCTAGGGTAAAAAGGGATCCTCTACCCGCTAAGACACATTGACTAATGACTAAGGCTTTATCTCTTCTACCTCATAGAGTCGAGGATGACTATGATTTCAAGAGAGACGTAATGTCATAAAATCTAATATCTAACCAGCCCAAATAATTTTCTCATATTAAACTGATCATTTAATGTGGGAGAATAGATGGAAACAAGGATAAGAATATAGACATGTGCTTACAGGTCTATCTCAACATGGGGCCAATGGCAAAAGTTGTCCAAATAGAGACGATCTGTCAAAGAGCAAGGCTAGATAATGGAGCTTAAAGACCTTAGGGTTAGCTTCATTAAAGAACTCCAAAGGTTAGTGTTAAAAGTCCTTTGACCTTAGGTAAGCTAGGGCTAAGCTTAAGGTGGGGAACCCGGCCCAAGCTTGTAGTGCTTGTCGTGCTTGCTGACTAAGGTGCTTGAGGTGCTTGTCGTGGTTGCTAACTATGGTGCTTGAGGTGCTTGAGGGTAAGGTGTTCAAAAGTCAAATCATACCCCTACTCGTGAGGGGGCAAGCCCTCATTCTAGGGGATAGAGAGAGAACACACACACCCCCACACAAGGCAAGCCTCGTACAAAGAAACCAAATAGGACACTTGTCAAGCTCCTCCTCATGTTGCCGTCATGGTGTTCCTAAAGCCTATTGGTTAGCCTCCCAAGGGGTCCAATGATAATTTAGTTGAATTAATTTAATTTTTTTGCATTTATCAAGTCCTCTCTCTCAAAGGGAAAAGGAGGACACTTGTCCCAAGACTATCCTTGTTGCTTGATATGCACTAAGCATGTGATTGGCCAAGCTTGAGGAGGTCCAATCATGTGCAAGGTAGTGCTAGAAGAGGGGGTCGAGCAAAGCAAGGAGGGGAATTGCTTGGGGGGTACTCTCTCTCTCTCTCTCTCTCTCTCTCTCTCTCTCTCTCTCTCACACACACACACACACACACACACACACACATTGTGTGAAGTGCAAAGTGCAAGAGCTCCATCTCCTTCTCCAAGCTAGTAGAGAAGTTGAGAGCCTACACCAACACTCTTGGCTATGGAATGCAAATCCAACCAAGAGCCATGCTTCAATGCTTAAGCTTGTCATCTTCTCGATCTTCATTACTATGCTATTATGTATGCTAGCAAGAAGAGTGATGATAAGTGAGGAACTATATCTTTCTCCTATGAATGTTTCTTCTTCCTCTTCCCTACCCTCATTCCCCACTAGCTCTCTCCACCTTTGAAGGTGTTTGAGGCCTTTGGACTGAGGCTGGAGATAGTTAATGCTTTTTACAAAGTTTATGTTATGCTCATGATGCATGAAGCTTTCCATCTTCATTGCATCACCTAGGTCACAAGGAACACAAAGATTGTATTGTACCAAGTCTCTCTTGATGGGGAAATCTATAATACAAATTAAGCCTATTGGAGGGGGGACCGGCTCAACATAAATCCGATCCTCAATTGTTGTCAAGTTCTCTAAACTCTCTCTCTTGCAAAAGTATTGTTCATGCCAAGTTAATTAAGTGCTATGATTATGTTGCTACCATCAATTAAGTTCACCCTCTATGTTCTCAAAGTAGTCTCACAAAATTGTTCTCTCTAATTCTCTTGATTCCGCTATTCTCAAAGTACATAGGCCATTTTCGTTACATTATTTGAAGCACAAAAGAACAATATTAAAATTTATTTGCAAATAAAGCCAAAATTTCAAATGAGTTTTATATACAAATGAGAGTTTCTTGTGCCATTGCACTAAAAGAATATCAACCTTAGTCCTCCTCTTCCTCACCAATAACCAAAATCAAATTATAGATAAATCAATAACTTAAAAATGATTATTACAATATTTATGAACTATATTTACCATTTGTAGAGATCTAATTGCAGAATCAAACTGCTCACGAGAGATATGATTGTTTTCCAACAACAAAATCAAAATATTGAACTTCATGTGTCTCTAGTAGGACGAGTCATGGTGATATTTTTTTAAGTTAAAGGTAACCAAAAATTTTCATAAGCTAAAATATCTCCTCTATAGAAGTTTGTATAATTAGAAATAACTTACATATTTATCTTTCTAAGCTGCTTTGTCTCTCGAACCATAGTCCGTGGGTGCTTGCCTGGCTCGAGCTTCGCATTTTTGTCTATGGGATGAGCTCATTGCCACTTCATCACTCTTTTCCTGCATGGCCTACTCCCACTCTACATTAGCCATGTTGTCACCACGAAAGCTCCACTCTAGATTTGCGGCTTGATTGGCTAGAGTGTGTCATACACTTGATTGCTTATTTTTTAGAACGTTCTTTATATACCCCTCCAACCATTGCATGGAGAATCACTCATTGGGGGGATTCAAAAAGCGAGCATGCAATGCTTCCTCAATATAGCGTGCATGATCGAGATGTTGACTTTTGAACTTCAACAATTCTTTTACGTCGAAGAGTGCATAAAAATCTATAAGTGGTACCAAAATTCCCTACGCTATCGCAGTGCCAAAATCAACCTCACCACCAAATTTGATCCTATAGTAGCACCCATGTATATTTGACAAGGACACATCTGTTGGGGATTCAAGCCCTTTGTCTGGTGTCTAAGCCTGTGGGAACAAGTCTCATAATACATGCAGCTATAGACCACCGGTTTAGTGGAGTTTGCATGATATAAGTTTGTGGTTATATATGTAATAGACTTTAATCAATAATCATAGCGTGTTATTTTTGTCTTGTCTTACTGTAACGAGTCTCTCTCTCTCTCTCTCTCTCTCTCTCTCTCTCTCTCTCTCTCTCTCTCTCTCTCTCTCTCTCTCTCTCTCTCTCTCTCTCTCTCTCTCTCTCTCTCTCTCTCTCTCTCTCTCTCTCTCTCTCTCTCTCTCTCTCTCTCTCTCTCGTCACTCTGTACGTTGCAGCATGTCTCACCTTCACCTGCCATAGCCGGGACTAACAACATCACTGATAGTCCTACCCTAGCGCAATGTCAAAATCAACCTCGGCACCAAATTTGATCCTATAGTAGCACCCATGTATATTTGACAAGGACACATCACTGATAGTCCTCATCCTCTGCAGTTGGAGTGGTACACTTTGAAATAGCCCCCCCCCCCCCCCCCCCCCCCCCCCCCCCCCCCCTCCTCGCCACTACCAAAATAGGCATCCCAACAAGAGCCCCCCTGATCTGCATATCACAGCGCTTGCTATCCTGAGAAGAATTCCTATGTGCACTGTTGGAAGATGTTTGTCGACCATCCGTGGTTTGTTGTTGACTTCAACACTTGCGTGAAAGTAGTGGCAACTGCATGATTTGGAGTAGGAAGTGGAAGTGTTGGTGATAAAGACAAGATGGATCCTCCACTTGCCTTAGAATGAGATCAGAGAAGGTGGTGGCAGGTATATCCTTGGTGAATGTATCTCTGTTATTTTCCTATCCCTGGCCCTCGTTGTCATAACATCTGTTGGCAGCTTCAGTGCCTCGACCACTATGTCTTTAACCACTTCCACTTTTTGCCCCTGCTTATCCGTGATCTAAGCAGATCCATCTTCTTTGATTATGGGCAACAGTTCATAGGCTCTTTGGAAATCCACTCCACATGGCTCCTGGTCGTAGAATTCCCAAAGTCCCAGTCTTCTGTTGGCTTCTTTAGTGTCTAGCCTTTCAACTACATCATAAACTTCCTTGGGTAGCAGTTGTAACTCCACTTGGTGTCCATCTTTACTCTTGAACCTACTGATGAAGATTGTAGTGTTGTTTTCTTCAAAACAAGTTGTTATTTGGACATGTAGGTTGCCTTTTCCGTTTTCACAGAGCTTGGCTCCAACTGGTATGGTGGCAATTCTTGCAGCTTTCCATTGGTTTAGCATCTAGAGTGGACAACTTAACTGCTCTTTGTGAGCATAGCGGGTGAACATAATTGAATATAGCAACATAATCATAGCAATTAGTTAACTTGGCATGAACAATACTTTTGCAAGAGAGAGAATTTAGAGAACATGACAACAGTTGAGGACCGGATTTATGTGGAGCCGGTCCCCCCTCCAATAGGCATTTGTATTATGATTTCTCCCATTAAGAGAGACTTGTTACAATACAATCTTTGTGTTCCTTGTGACCTAGGTGATGCAATGAAGATGGAAAGCTTCATGCATCACAAACATAACATAAACTTGAAGAAAGCTTTAACTATCCCAAGCCTCAGTCCCAAGACCTCAAACACCTTCGAAGGTGGAGAGAGCTAGCAGGGAATGAGGGTAGGGAAGAGGAAGAAGAAACATTTCGTAGGAGAAATAATTAGTTCCTCACTTATCATAACTCTTGTTGCTAGCATACATAATAGCATAGTAATGAAGAAGAAGGAGATGGCAAGCTTAAGCATTGAAGCATGGCTCTTAGTTGGATTTGCACTCCATATCGAAGAGTGTTGGTGTAGACTCTCAACCTCCACGTACTTGGAGAAGGAGAGGGAGCTCTTGCACTTTGCATAGCACACAATGAGAGTGTTTGTGAGTGTGTGTGGGTGAGTATAGCCCCTAGCTTGCTTGGGTCGACCCCCCCTTGTAGCTCATGCTTGAAGCTAATTGGACCCCTCCAGGCCTAGCGAATCACAAGCAGGAGGCATTACAAGCAGCAAGGGTAGCCTTGAGACAAGTGTCCCCCTTTCCCCTTTGAGAGAGAGGGCTAGATAAATGCTAAATCAATTAATTAAATCTCCTAACTTATTATTGGACCCCTTGGGTGGCCAACCAATAGGCTTTAGGCACACCATGAGGGCAACATGAGGAGGAACTTGACAAGTGTCCCTCTTGCGTTCTTTGTACCATGCATGCCTTGTGTGAGTGTGTGGGTGTTCTCTCTCATCCCCCCTCATGTAGGGCTCGCCCCCTCCTTGTAGGGATTGAATATTTGACTTTTTGATACCTCAAGCCCCTCATACATAGGCCCAGTTCCCACTAAAAGCTTGGCCGTTAAGTGAAGGGGATCGGGGAGCACCACAGAGGGAGAGTGAGAGAGAGAGAGAGAGAAGGAGACACACACACAAATGTGGGTGGGGAGACTCAAAGAGTGATCAGCCCCCTATACACTTATGCTATGTATAAGGTATACAAGTCAGTGGGCGCCCAGACTCTGGGCGGTCGGGCAAGGCACAGACGCCTATACCCCAACAACCTCCCACTTAAAGGCGACTATGCCTTTAAGCAAGGGAACCTAGTCTAAAGACTACAAAAGGTGAGAGAAAACCGCTCTCAACCGATGCCCACTGGCTGGCTGTGATCGTGTGCATCCGGCTGTCCTGCTCCCGTGTAAGTCTATACACCACCAGACGTACCGCACACGTACTGCAAGTATGTATGCAATACCTGCATATCTCCCTCGTGCACTATGCCATCATCAGTCAACAAACGACTGACAACCCCAACTGCAAATACTCCCACTGCAGCTGCGATATCCGGTCTCAAGATCAACATCTCATACATGAGACCACCGAATGCCGATGCAATGCTAGCGGGCCCTGCTAGCTCTACGGAGCATGCATCAACATATATATCCCTGGCAATAGGCATCTTTGACTGACAAGGCGTGTCAACCACATGCATCTCCTGAATGTCCACAAAAGACGCATCAACCTGTCGTGCAACCTTAGAGCAAACCAGCTGCTCTAGGTGTTTGCTGGAAGACATATCCTGCACAACTATATCCCCATGCTCACTGTCGAGCATAGAAAGGAATGACTACATAATCGCTGACATCTCAGTCTCCTCTGCAATCATCCACTGCAAACATGACCACTCAATTTGCTGTGACTCACTAGAGCTCTCATGCTCTAACTCCGTATGCATAGACTTTTGCACAACGTCCTCCTGTCGTGACTCACTAGAGCAAGACCGCTCTACCTGTCTATCCTGCATAGAAGTATCTCACACAACTGACTCTCTGCTTTGCTCAGTCACTAGCAAAGCATGCATGTCTGACTCTGTTGTAAAGAATGAGGATGCAAGAGAGCTACATAAGGCAAGCACAAAGCACACAGAGATGGAAAGCTTCTTCTTCTTCTTCACAGAAAAGAGAGTACAAAATGACTAAGTGCTAAAGCTGAAAAGTAGCACATATGTACATGCGGTCACTAAGTGTGAACTCGCTAGAAGCGTACTAGGCTGGCACTATAAGTGTAGTCCAGCTGTAGAATCACTGGCAGAGATCCTCCGTGTCGGTCACCTAACGCGCCAGTGAGTAAATGCAGTAAGCGGCCAAGACCCGTAGTGGATGCCAGCTCAAGGTGTAGAGCTCGACATCTCAACACTCCCCCTCGAGCTCTGCATGTCGCAGAGTCCAAGCATAGTCCGAAAACGTCGAAGCTTCTCAGCTCCGAGGGCCTTGGTAAAGATATCCGCTATCTGCTCCTCTGTGTTGACGTAGACCAAGTCGTTGTCGCTTGCCAACACTCGCTCTCGAACGTAGTGGTAATGGACCTGTATGTGTTTGGTCCTAGCATGGAACACTGGGTTCCTAGCCAACTGCATGCTGCTGAGGTTGTCACAATGAATGACAATCTGCTGGTCCACCTGCACTCCCAAGTCCTCAAGTAATGTGCGTAGCCAAGCTACCTCGCACGCCGCAACTGCTGCACCTCTGTACTCGGCCTCTGTGCTCGATAAAGCAACCGTAGCCTGCTTTTTGCTGCTCCAAGTAACAGCAGCACTCCCAAAAGTGAACATGAAGCCACTCGTAGATCTCCTATCAACAATGCTACCTGCCCAATCTGCATCTGTATACCCATACAATGCTAATGGTGCATCTGCTGCATAGAACAATGCGTAGTCAAGAGTCCCTTGCACATACCTAAGTGTGCGTCGTACTCCATCCAAATGTGGCTTCCTCGGAAGCGGCATGAACTGACTCTCCAAGCCTACTGTGTAGCTCAAGTCTGGCCTTGTGATAGTCAAGTAGATTAGACTACCCACCATCTTCCTGTACATATTGACATCCTCAACAACATCACCCTTCTCTGCACTCAGCTTTGCATTCACATCCAAGGGAATGGAAATCGGCTTACAATCAGCCATACCATACTTTGACAACATGTCCAAAGCATATTGTCTCTGTGACAGCCATACACCCTCTGGAGTCCTGATCACCTCAATGCCAAGAAAGTAGCGCAACTCGCCCAAATCTTTCATTTCAAACTCCTGTTTGAGAAGACCCTTCACATGGTCAATCTCCATAGCATTGTCACCAACAATAATAAGGTCATCTACATATATGGTAATGACCACAATCCCCACATCACTCTCACGTACATAGAGTGAATGATCAGCATGAGCTCTCCTAAAACCAATACTGACAAGATACTTGGCAATCCTGTCATACCATGCTCTAGAGCCTTGCTTCAAACCATACAAAGTTTTGAGAAGTCTGCATACATAATCTGGGTAACCTGGATCGACATAACCAGGTGGCTGATCCATATACACTTCCTCTTGCAACTCACCATTCAAGAAGGCATTCTTTACATCCATTTGATGCATAATCCATCCTCTAGATGCAGCCACTGCTATGACAGCTCTCACAGTCGTCATCTTTGCCACTGGAGCAAAGGTCTCCTCATAGTCTATGCCATACGTTTGTGCATAACCCTTTGCGACCAGCCTTGCCTTGTGACGCTCAATGTTACCATCAGCCTTATGCTTGGTTTTATACACCCATTTACAGCCAATAGCTTTCTTGCCACTTGGCAATGGCACCAACTCCCATGTGTCATTTGCTTCCAATGCAGCCATCTCTTCATTCATTGCATCATCCCAATGCACATTTCCAACTGCATCCTCAAAACATGTGGGCTCCACATCCTGTATCACCTTAGCCATGTAGGCTTGGTGATGCGCTAGATACCCATCATAAGTCAATTTCTGAACTGGATTTCTGACTCTATTAGATCTGCGCGGTCCTTGGTCACTCCTTTGCCCTTTAGCATCTTCTTATACTTTCCTTACACCAGGTGTCCTGACAGCCGGAATTCCAAATTCCTCATCAAGACTTTGTTCAGAACCATCTGAATCCATGTCTACATGTGAAAAACCTGATGATGCATCAACCATAAAGGGAGGTTCATCAACCTTTTCCTTTCCTTTTCGTGATACATTCCCTGTACCTGTTGGTGGAGTAACCTGCGTACGTAGTCTACCATTCCATGGTTTCTCAACAGAGCCACGAGAAGAGGACTCTTGTGGTCCACTCAAAACCTGTGACTGTGGCCTCACATTTTGTACAACCACATCATCTTTTACATCAGCCCCAATAGTGCCATGTGCATTACTGTACCAGCTGCTCATCTCATCAAAGACTACATCTCTGCTCACTCATAATTCTCGTGTAGTAGGATTGTAGCACCTGTACCCCTTTTGTTCAAGGGAATATCCCACAAGAATACATTTCTCTGCTTTAGGATCCAATTTCCTACGCAACTCATCTGGTACATGCACGTAAGCTATGCAGCCAAACACTTTCAAGTGTGCCAAATCAGGCTTTGTACCTGTAAACTTTTCCTCAGGTGTTACATCATGCACCGCACCTGTAGGTGTCCTGTTCATAATGTACACAGCTGTATTTACAGCTTCAGCCCAGAAATGATGAGGCATGTTCTTCTCATTCATCAATGCACGTGCAACCTCTGCAATGTGCCTGTTTTTCCTTTCTGCGACCCCATTCTGCTGTGGAGTATATCTCCGTGTAAACTGCCTGTGTATACCATGCATTCGCAGAAAATCTGAAAAATCATTGGAGAAGTACTCTCCCCCTCCATCTGACCTCAATGTCTTGATTTGCATATCTGTCTCCTTCTCAATCATGACTTTGAAGTCTTGAAAGTGACCAAACACTTCACTTTTGTTACGCATGAAGTAGACCCATACTTTCCTTGTATGGTCATCAATGAAAGAGACATAATACCTGCAACCATGTATACTTGCAGTATCGGTTGGACCCCAAACATCTGTGTGCACCACCTCAAGTGGCCTTTTACATACATTGCGCTCATGTGGAAATGAGCCCTTTGACTGTTTTCCAAACTAGCATGCTGCACACACTTTATGCATACCATCCACCTTGAATTTGGGCAAACCTTTTACAATCTATTTTGATTGCATGCTGCGCAATCTCTGCTCATTGACATGGCCAATGCGTTTGTGCCAAATGTCAACATCAACCACAACACCTGTGCCCTGTGTAAATAATGCAGCTTTTACCTCAGGCATGTCTACATTCAGCGTAAACATTCTGCCCACACATTTGCCCTCTGTGATCAGCTTACAGCCATTCTGGAAATCTTCTACATAACAGCCATTTGGATTGAAGCGAACCTGCAAACCCTGCTCAACCATTTGTCCAACAGAAACAAGATTCTTTGTAATGTTTGGGACATGAAGTACATCTGCTAAGTACTTTGATTTCCCACTCTTCGTATTTAGAGGTATGTCCCCTACATGAGCAATGGGGTGAGCTGTATCATCTCCTGTCTGCACATAGCCTGACACATCTGGTTTGCGCATATCTCTAAACCACTCTCCACGAGACGTCATGTGATTAGAGGCACCTGAATCCACATACCAAACATCATCTTGGGTGGAATTCTCTGCAGTCATTGTATTCATTACATGCTGCATAACAAACATGCGCTCGTTTTTGCTGTCATCTGCATCTCTGCTAGTAGATGCATAGTTGCCCTGTTCTCTCTTTCTACTTGCTTTTCCCTTTGGACAGTCACGTGACATGTGACCTCTTTCACCACAAGTCCAACATTCTCTACTATCTGGAGTATGTTGCTGCCTACTTGATCCTGCACCACGACCTCTTTGACTCCCCCTGCCTTGAGACTGGTTTCCCCTGCCACCTGTATTGTTTTGATTTGATTGACCTTCTAGAAATTGGCCCCTGCAACCCCTTCGGCCTCGACCACGACCTCTACCTCTACCTCTGTTGGAGTTAGAATAGAAGGCCTGTTCAGAATTATTTCTGCCATGAGAAGAAGATGTGCCAAGGTTCTTCTCCTCAAGAATAAGCATAGAAATCAAATCTTGGAACACAGGGATGTCGTCTCTTGTATTCATGGAAGACCTAAAATGTACATACTCATCTCCTAGACCATCCAAGCATGCACGGACAATGTCATCGTCTTCCACTGACACTTTAATAGATCCAAGAGCCTCAATGATACTCTTGATCTTCAAGGCATAATCATTGATTGAGAGGTTGTTCCTCTTAACCTGATTTAGCTCCGACTTTAGTTGAAGCTTCCTGGCCTTGGTGTTCACCTCGAACACTCTGCCTAAGTTTCTCCATGCAATGGCGGGGGTTTCAGCATCCTGTAGATAGCCCATCATGCCATCTGTGATGCTCATAGACAGCCAATACATCACTTTTGCTCTGGCCTTGTTGCCAGTCCCTCAAAGCTTTCCTTTGTTCTGCTGTAGCATTTGCCTCGGGAATCTCTGGTTCCTTTTCATTGTCTCCTTCTACATAGTCCCAATAACCTTTTCCTTTTAGGAAATTTGTTATTCTGAACTTCCATGCAGGGTAGTTATTTTTCTCAAGCTTCTCAGTAACAATCTGACTGAAACCGTCAGACATCTTGAAGCACTAAGACAAAATAGCTGCAATCTGGAAAAACCTGCAAATCTGCTGAACCTGCTATCGTGGTTCCTGTAACGCTTTCTACACTCAACGAGTGTCCACAATCAAGCGTTTCACAACCACTGTACTTGTACAGTAAATCTCTGTATACTGCACTTTGGAGACCTGTTCAGAAACTTTGGCATCTGGTCGTGGATTGCGAACAAAGGGATTGTGATGCTCTTGCTCTCTTAGCCTCTCTTGCCTGCACCAGGCTCTGATACCATGTAAAGAATGAGGATGCAAGAGAGCTACACAAGGCAAGCACAAAGCACACAGAGATGGAAAGCTTCTTCTTCTTCTTCACAGAAAAGAGAGTACAAAATGACTAAGTGCTAAAGCTGAAAAGTAGCACATATGTACATGCGGTCACTAAGTGTGAACTCGCTAGAAGCGTACTAGGCTGGCACTATAAGTGTAGTCCAGCTGTAGAATCACTGGCAGAGATCCTCCGTGTCGGTCACCTAACGCGCCAGTGAGTAAATGCAGTAAGCGGCCAAGACCCGTAGTGGATGCCAGCTCAACGTGTAGAGCTCGACATCTCAACATCTGTCACCTCTCTGTGTGACTGCTCAAGTCGTACCCCAACTATGTGCACAACGAGCTCACTACTCTGCACTCCATGCAAAGTACCCTGCAACCCATGAGCAAAAGAGACTATCCGGGTCTCTCGCTCTCTGCATGGCTGTAACAAGATTGAGACTCGACCATCTCGCACCAGTACTACGTACAATGGGTACCATGTGCCAACTCTAGCACCTCTCGCAATCACTAGCGAACCCAAATGCAACGCAAAATATCGCTCAAGCAGCGATACCCGACATCCACTATCCCGTAATAACTGTCTGAGTGAGATCAAATCCCGTCTCAGATTTGGCGCATAACGCACATGACGCAGGGTAAATCTCATACCACTGGGCAAGGACAAACATACGTCTCCTGCACCCTCAATGTCATACACAACACCATCAGCCATGTGCACACAACCAAGTCTCCCACTAGAAAACGTGCTAAACCACTCACGATGCGACATGACATGGAATGTAGCATCTGAATCTAGTAACCACTGTGAAGACAATGTGCAATCCGATATGCAATCCGTAGACATAAGATCGTCTGAAGACAAGCTAGATGTAAATGTGACATCGCCGTCACAAGCATACTCAGTAACCACCGTACTGATCTCACTAGCATCTGTCATGCCCAAATCTGCATCACGCATCTGTCACCTCCGTTGTCTCAAACGCCTGAAACATCGACGCCTAATGTGCCCTCTATGTCCACAATGCCAACATGTCAAGTCTCTATGCCGTCGAGACTTGCGTGTGGGACCAATCTCTCCCATGGACATAGAAGTGGGACTAGACTCCCCTGTAGGCATGGATGTCGCGTACATAGCATGTAAACTCTTCCATAAAGCATGAGTTGTAGTCTCCCTCGAGACCTGCCAGTCAACAGACTCAACCAGATGCAAACGAATCGTAGACATTGCTAACTCATCAAGATCCTGCCAATCATCATCACGCATAGACTTGGGCTTCGCCAATAAACCACACAAGGGTTTATCCTGCCCCAAATCCGCCAATGCAACAAGCATATGCTCCTTCCAAGCAACAAAATCTGCACCATCAAACTGTGTCAGACCATAACGCTGGAAGTCAAATGAAAAATCAGCCATAATGCTCGCAAAAGAGCAACCAACAATGAGTAGCAAATGTCAACCAAATCAGCCCTAAACTGGCTCGAATCACATCAAAAAAAGTCTGCAAATATGGCTCAAAACCTGATGCAAAGTTGCACCAATAATCGTGCAAAACCTTTCACAAAATCACAAGTCAATATGACTCAATCGCGCATAAATATCTGACAAAATTTTGGCAGAGTCTCCTTTGTAACTAGAGCAAAATCTCAATAGTAAACCTCAAAGAGACAATAATATATGCCACAATGGCCAATCCGGGAATAAACTCGACCGGAATCACCTCACAAAGTCATACATATGAGCATACCCGCTCTTGCCGGAGTACCACTCAACGGCACCTCAAATGACATACATGTGAGTGATGATTTCTGCCAAAATACCTTTCAATCGATGAGAAAATGTATGCCAGATAACTATAGCAACATTTCGCAAAACCTTGCATGATCCGTCGCTATGTGCAATACGAAATACGGCACACAAGGGCATACACAAGTGACTCCAAACTCCAACCAAATGATGACTGAAAATCACCTGTCAAAGTGGGAGTAAACTCAACCACTAAACTGTCAAAGAGCAACCTACGGATACGTAGAAGCTATGGCGAGAACCTGGATAAAATCCAACAGATTTTCTTCTATAAATTGAGCCAAATCTCAAATAATCTCAGCCATAAACAAATACACAAATCCATATATGGCATACATAAACCGCCAAGACCATGGCAACATAGCTCACTCTCGCATGAGTGGCTCTCCGGACAAATGCATATCCAAAAACCTGTGTACACCTATGAATTTGCTGGTTGCTACAGAAAATACTCCGTGTGTGTGAGATATACCAAAAACAGTGTTTTTGGGACCCGAAAGTGCACAAATAAACCTGCTGCTGTACCTGCTATAATTCAAAGCATAATTTCAGCAAATAGAAATCACCATCGCGTCCGTAGCGTGCCAAAACCCTGACCTAAACTCCTGGATCATGTAGATCTGACTCTGTATGACGGAGCTACGCAAAAAACTGCGTTTTAGAGCCCGAAAATGGCAAAAACGAGTTGCACACAGTCTTGAACCTGCTCCTGCTCCACTCTGCGTGATGCAATGTCCTCTCAATGCAAGCTCCAACGCAAGAGCTCTGCCACAATAGCATCCAAGCACTCGAATGTCAAGCTCTCCTCTGCCGAGCACTTCTCTAATGAGCTCCACTGAGATCAAAAGCTCCTCTCACCAAGGAAGCCGCAACCGCCTCCTCGACCAAGCTTGACCACACCAAGCTCCTAAGCTCCAAAGACAATGATCCTCAAGCTAAAATCTCTCTCCGTGAAACTCCACGATCGAACTCCACCGTCGAGAGCGAGCGAGCTATCGTCTCGATGCTCTCAAAGCCGTCGTGCTCTCCGCGGTCACCATAGCTCTGATACCAATTGAAGGGGATCGGGGAGCACCACAGACGGCGAGTGAGAGAGAGAGAGAGAGAAGGAGACACACACACAAATGTGGGTGGGGAGACTCAAAGAGTGAGAAGCCCCCTATACACTTATGCTATGTATAAGGTATACAAGTCAGTGGGCGCCCAGACTCTGGGCAGTCGGGCAAGGCACAGACGCCTATACCCCAACATTAAGCACCTTAAGCTTGGGCTAGGTTCTCACCTTAAGTGCAACCCTAGCATCTCAAGCATGTCAAGCACCTCAAGCACCTTAGTAATCAAGCATGACAAGCAGGACAAGCACCTCGAGCTGGGTCGGGTTCTCGCGCCTCAAGGTCAGCCCTAGCTTATTACCTAAGGTCAAAGGACTTTTACACACATTATTGGAGGTCTTCAATGAAGCTAACCCTAAGGTCTTATGCTCCGTTGGTTAGCCTTGCTCTTTGATAGACCATCTCTCATTTGGGCCCCTTTACCATTTGCCCCATGTTGAGATAGATCTATAAGCACATGTCTATATCTTAACCCTTGTTCCCGTTTATTCTCCCACATTAAGTGATCAGTTTAATATGAGATAATCATTTGGGTTGGTTAGATATTAGATATTATGACAAGAGAGAGCTTAGGAAGTCTCTTGATGAGACTCCTGAAAGAAGCCTCTCTCCCATAAGAGAGAAGGAATCCAAAGAATGAGAAAGAAGCAAATCCCTAAGTTCCTCTGAAGATGTGGCTCCACGAAGACGGCGGTCTAGACTGTCGCCAACTCCTCCCAAGAGGAGATAGTCAACCCATAGTCCTCCTCGTCATTCCGAAAGGGAAGAGAGGAAACAAAGGAAGAAAAAGGAAAGAAAGAGGTCACCCTCTTCTCCTTCATCCTATTCCGACGAAAGCAACAACTATTCTCCTAGAGAATACAAGAGGAGAGGACATCGTAAAACTTACCCTGCATGGCGAAGGTCTCAAAAGCTCAATAAATTTAAAGAGGGAGGAAATAGTATCTCTTTTTGGACTATGATGGCACCTTTGGTGCCTTTGACAAAGTATTGGCCTTCAACCAACAATTTGATGTGGCCTTTGGAGACGAGGGCTTCACGGAGTCCTCCAAGATACACCATGTAGCCTATGCACTTTTAGAAATCTTCTTGTCAAGGGTGGTCTAGCCTTCATGGCAACGATGAAGCCCCAAAGACATGGAAAATTCTACAAGTTTCCATAATGAAGCAATTCCTTGCAAGCGATGCCAACGACAAAGTTCTCACCAAATGGCAAATCTTGAAGCTGCTCTTCAGCAAGTCTATTCACAAATATGTAGACAAGTTTTGTGATTTACATTTCAAAGCTACAGTCTTTCAAAGGATAGACTTCACCGAACAAAAGCAACAATTTTGTGCGGTATTACCTGAAGAAATGACCGAGTATGTCAACTCACAACGGCCTATCGCTATCACCGAAGTCATCCACCACATGATGGTTGCTTCAAGGATCAAGTCCAACAAGGGGCAAGAAGAAATTTCAGGCCCATGGATAAAAAGGATTGAAATGAAGCTAAAGCAGGAGAGCAATGCTCAAAACTCTTCCCAAGGCAACACCAACACAAACAACAACAAGGCCAAGAAGAAAGGATCTTACAAAGGTAAAAATAAGCTCTCTCCGGAAGAATTAGAGGCATTTCATAAAGACCATAAATGCTTTAAGTGTGGGGAGCAAGGATATGGTTATCATTCTTGCCCCAAAAGAAATGTACTCAATGACATTCCTAGAGCTTCCATGGTTGAAGCTCCAAAAGAGGATACTAATTGCAAAGGCTCATCATTCTCCTATGCTTGGGGAAAAGGGAGCATAATGCCTTCACCTTGTTTGACCCTAACTCTACTCATAACTTTATATCAACAGAGTTGGTCACCAAGTTGCACATTCAAGCTTTTGAGATGGGAGATACTGTAACTGCCGATGGAGCTTTCAAGGGTTAGCAAGCCTCCATTACTCCCTTGATTGGGAAGTTGAGGCTTCATTCCCAAAGCTATGTCGACAAAGAAGAATTTGTTTTATCTCTCCTATCCAACATGAGGATGTTATCCTAGGGCATGGCTGCCAACATGAAGTTCCTTCAAAGGAGAATCTACTTCACCTACAGGGAAAAGAGCATGTACATTGATGCCAATGAGTCGAGGAACACCATTTTCCTGGTAAATACACTTGCTTCTGATAAGTCAATGAAAAGCTCTATTTTTGCATACATGATTTTTGTTAGAAAATCTGTAAATGATTCTAATGTTTTCACAAGTAGCAATAAAGAGAATCAAGAGGAATTAGAGTTTAGTTGCCTAAATGGACTCCAAGATGTTCTCGTTGATGACATCCCTAGTGAGCTACATCCAAAACGAGGGGATGATGACCATGCAATAGAGCTTCTACTAGAAAGCTCACCGAAACCTCCTTATTGAGTTTCACAAGCTCAACAAGAGGAGATCATGAGGCAAGTGCTTGAATTGGTGGAAAAAGGGACAGTGAGGCCTAACTCCTCTCCATTTTGTTCACCAGTACTTTTAGTGCAAAAGAAAGATGACACATATCACATGTGTGTCAACTATAGAGCACCAGATACGATCACTATAAAAAAAAATATTTCTCGTGCTGCGGATAGAAAATCTATTTGATAAGTTACAAGTTTTTGCCTAACAAATGCTCTAGCCGCATTTAAACTCATGATGGACAAAAATCTTCATGCCACTCAAATTCTCTTGAGGAGTACAAGTGACACCTCCAGGTAATCTTTCAAGTTGTGAGAGAGAATAAGCTTTTCATTATCAAAAGAAAAGTGTATTTTTCCTACAAGAGATTCAATATTCAGGTCACATTATCTCTCAAGATGGTATCCGTATGGATCCATCAAAGTTGGAGGTAATAAAAGCATGGCCTAATCCAAGGAATCTACATGAGCTAAGAAGCTTTATTGGTATGTGTGCATACTATAGACGCTTCATAGCAAAATTTTCTCAAATAGCAGGACCATTACATGACTTAACAAAGAAGAATGTTAAGTATTCATGGATTGCTAAGGAGACAAATGCTTTTGATGAACCAGTCCTCATGCTTCCAGATCTCTCAAAGCCATTTGAGGTACGATGTGATGCTTGTGGTGATTGCCTTGGAGCAGTCTTGCTTCAAGAAGGGCATGCCATAGCATATGAGAGCCAAAGGCTCAATACGGATGAGCGAGTCTTGGGCATTTATGAGAAAGAGCTTTTAATTGTTCTACATGTCCTAGACACATGGAAGCACTATCTCTTGGGGGATCCATTCATCCTACGAATGGATCACAAAGCCTCAAGAACTTCATGACGCAAACCAAGCTCTTCGAAAAACAAATGAGGTGGGAATTTTTTCTTTTGCAATTTAAATTTCATATTGCTCACATTGCTAGCAGTCACAATCAAGTGGTTGATGGACTTTCACAACGGCCAAGGGTAAATGTGGTGTCTATAGCAACTCACAATGATCTATCTTTATGATAGATGAGTATGCTACTAACCAAGACTTTAAGTAGGTAATTACAACATTTTCATTAGGGAAGAAAAAAAGAACCATTCACCTTGAAGGATGTTATCTTCGAAACGGCAATAGGCTATGTGTTACTCACCAATACAATAAGAAAGTCATGTATGAATTCCATGCTTCTCTTTATGCAAGGCAAAGAGGGATTCCATAATCTACTCTTCGAGGAGTAGAAATGTATTTTTGTTGATCTACCATGAAAAGTAAACATACAAGAGTATGTTTCAAAATGCGTGGTATACCAAAAATTGAAATTTGATTGAGGGAAGCAACTTGGATTGCTTCAGTCGAGAGTCTTAGCAAGAAAACACACTCTATGCTTGTCAAAAAGACTATTAAGGCACATCAAACGGCATCCCTCTTTAGATCTCAAATTTTCAAGTATCATGGCTTGCCAACATCCATAGAGTCGGACAAAGATCCTAGAATGACGAGTAATTTCTAGAAGGGTCTATTTGAGAATCTATGAAGTAGATTAAATTTCTCTTTTGGCCTACCATCCACAAACGGATGACCAAAGTTAATCTAACGATTCTTGAATCTACTAAAATCTTATGTCATGGAAGTAGATCAATGTTCTCAATGAGAGAAGTGCCTACCTCTTATAGAGTATGCGTACAATGATATTGTACATACTTCTACGGTGAAAGCACCTTTTGAGGTTAAAGAGAGAAGATCCATAAGTCCCTTACCATATAAAGTACATGAGAGGATCTTTGTTGTTGATGAATATAACCGAGACTCACAAGAATCTTTTCCAAAGATTAAAGAGGTTATATACATCTCAAAGCAAAGGCAAAAAGGGTTGCTGCTAATAAGCATAGAAGAGCCTTAGCCTTTAAGAAAAATGATTGGGTCTTGCTAAAGTTTCTCAAGGCTCGTCTAAGGCATACTACAGGCAAGAATCCAACGGGCCACCAAGAGTATTATGCTAAACCAGCAAAAAGATAGTATGGTCCTTTTTAAATTCTTAAGCCAATCAATGAGATGGCTTATCAATTAAAGTTGCCCAGCCATTGGCTCATTCACAATGCTAACCATGTGGGTCTACTCAAGCCTTACAAAGGAGATCCACAAAAAGAACCAATAATGGAGGACCTGCCAAAGATCGAAGATCAAGCCTAGAGGTGTTGCAGCCCGAATCGATTCTTCAACACAAAGACAAGGTACTAAGAAATGGTAATGCTATCCAATGATATCTTGTCAATGCTTAAGGATAATATAAACCTTGTCAATGTTTACAATGCTACACTAGAGTAAGAAACTAAAAATGCAGTTTAAATGAACAATGTTTTTGTTTTATAAGACTCATTCTCTTTCTTTTATTGTGCACAAAATTTAAGAATGCATGCTTAGGATCATGTTTGTGGTGACAAAGTCTCCCAAACACCAAGTAGAACTTGTCACTCTACTTTGGAGGTATGATATGGACTAAAGAGTAGACATGCTTGTGGTAGCTAAGTCTCTCAAGCACCAAATGGATTAGTCATCCATTCTGGAATGATGTCTTAGGGTAAAAAGGGATCGATCCTCTACCTGCTAAGAAACATGGATTAATGACTAGGCTTTATCTTCTCTACCTCATAGTCGAGGACGACTATGATTTCAAGAGAGAGGTAATGTCATAAAATATAATATCTAACTGTACTAATGATTTTCTCATATTAGACTAATCATTTAATATGGGAAGATAAAAGGGGAACAGGAGTTAGGATATAGATATGTGCTTCTAGACCTATCTCAATAGGGAACCAAAAGGAAAAATGATTGCATCTCAATAGGGGTCCAAAAGGAAACGGTCTACCAAAGAGCAATGTGCAATAAGTGCTTCTAAATTTACCTCAACAAGGGACCAAGAGGAGAGATGGTTACATCTCAATAGGGGTCCAAAAGGAGGTAGTCTATCAAAGAGCAACATGCATCTAATGGAGCTTAAAAGACCTTAGGGTTAGCTTCATTAAAGACCTCCAAAGTTAGAGTTAAAAAGTCCTTTGAGCTCTGCGCTTTGTTGTTCTCAATGGATTTTGAGTGCAAGTTGAATAGGTTATTCAAAATAAAAGAACAATATTAGTTATTGAATAGAATGATCCAAAAAACTATATTTAAACTTCAAAATCCAAATCAAGCTTACCTTTTTGTTTTGATGTTTTGGCTGTGTCTCGCTTTGCTTTTAATTCATCACAAATTTGACACACACCCATTCTTTTTTTTTTTGGAATTTGTATGCTTTAAACAAACTTAGGAATTATTTGTTGAGCAACAGGGTAGTTTTTCATGTTGACCATCAAGCATTGATGTATTTGATTAAGAAGCCATTGCTAACAGGGAGATTAGCTAGATGGTTGTTGTTTTTGCAGGAGTTTGACTTTGTGATTGTCCATGCTCCTGGTGAAGAGCATGCTATAGAAAATTACTTAAGAAGAATTGAAATTGGAGAAGAGCCAACAAGTGTTAAAGGTGATCTACGTGATGTTGAGTTATTTGAGGTTCAAAATGCAACATTTGAATCATGGTATGATTAGATGTTGATATTTTTGACAGATGGCACAATGCCAATAGGTTTTACAGGTGATTAAAGAAGAAAGTTTGACCTTAAAAGTAGATCCTTTCTGGTTATAACAGCAGCTTTATATAGGAAAGGGATTAATCAAGTGATCGAAAGATGTGTTCCAAATTTTGAATAGAAAGCTGTATTGCAAAGGAAGCTCACTCGAGAGTAGTAGGTGGACATTTTTCAGGTGACATAATAGGTAAAAAGGCGTTACAAGCTAGATTGTGGTGGCCCACAGTGTTGAAAGATGCTCATGAACATGCAAAAAGCTGTGTTATTTTTCAAAATCTTGGTCAGCCTGATTCCAGAGATAGGATGTCTGATCATCCTAAATTGCCTTTGGAATCTTTTTAGAAGTCCGGATTGGACTTTGTGGGACCAATAAATCCCACTACAAGTAAGGGATGCAAATGTATTTTGGTTGCTACATACTATCGTACCAAGTGGGTGGAGACTGTAGCTCTCAAAGATAACAAATCTCAGAGTGTAGCTAGATTTCTTTATCATAATACCATGACCAGGTTTGGTTGCCCTATGGAGTTGGTGAGTGATAGAGGAAGTCGTTTTCTCAATGAGGTGATTTCTAAATTGACAAAAACTCATATGGTCATGCATAAGAAATCTACAACTTATCATCCTCATGTCAATGGATAGGCTAAGAGTACAAACAAGACATTGGTCAAAATCTTGAAGAAGATTGTTCAGGAGAATCAGAAAGATGTGATCAAAAGTTGGATTCAACATTGTGGTCGTTTAGAACAGCTTTCAAGGTAACAACAAGTATGACTCCATTCAAATTAGTATATGGTCTTGAATATGTAGTTCCCATGGAGTTTGTGGTGCCAAGCCTCAAAGTAAGTGCAAAAAACATGAGCCCTAAACTGCTAGTCAAATATAGGAGAAAATTTTGGATGCATCTTGAAGACGACAGGTTGGTTAGTTCTTACATCAATGAGGTGTTTGAGAGAAGGAGAAAAGCATGGGTCAGTTTGGGTAATGCTTTAAAATTCTAGATTAGGTCCACACCCAGGAAAGCTGACTCTGAGACATAAGAGTGTCCAAGATTTGGGTTAGGGTACATTTATTATAGTTGGTGTTTTTGAAACCAGGGTTGAGAATCCTGTTAATGGTTTCAAGTTGATTTTTTTTAAAGGGAAAACCACCTCATTTGGATTGGCCTCTAGTAGGGTTGATTGAATCAAAGAAGCTTACAGAAAACAGGGATGTTCGCAATCTTTGTGCTAATCAGAGTGTTGGATAGGACATGAAAAAGAATAGTGTTGCGTCTTGTAGCTCAATGCAAGGGGAGAAGCTTGGTAATATAATGGATGTGGGGTCAGACTTTTGGTTGAGTCAAATAGTAGGTTTGAGACACCAAATTTCAAAGCTAATGAGTTGGCTAGTCGGCGGATTGTGATGTGTTGGATGTTACCAGGCCGAATTTAAGGTGGACGGTGTTGGAATTAAGGTTGTAGAGAAACGCACACAGCTTGGAGAAGATGAAGGAAGCTCAAGGCACACAATAGAGACTGTGTTACTTTGTGTTACTTAGTGTGCAATGGAAAGATAGATAGCCCTAGAGTGATGGGCATATATGCAATGCTCGGGGGAAAAAACCTCCTAAAGAGGGAAAAAATGCCCCGGCGTTCCTAGTGTGTTCACACACATCACTACCACATGTATATGGTAACAAATCCCCCCTGGAGTGATGCGGTGAACGAGAGCTGGCACATGAGAAAAGGGAAGTGCCATGCCCTGAGGACATGATCAGTCCACAAAGGGGAGTAAGCCCAAAGCTTTGCGGAAAGCTTCAAGCTTCTCATGAGACAATGCCTTTGTGAAAAGATCTGCAAGGTTGTCCTATGTTGGCACATAAGCCAAGCTGATCTCTCCTACTAAGAGCCTCTCCCTTTGTCCGAGCATGAAAAACTGGGTTCCTCGCAACTGCCAATGCGCTCTGATTGTCAGTGTAGATAGTGTTGGCAGTGTCGTGTCCAACACCCAAATCATCCATAAGGCATCTCAGCCATACACACTCAACCGTAGCTATGAAGACTTCCCTGTACTTAGCCTCACAGCTGGAAGTGGCCACAGTAGGTTGCTTCTTGCTCAACCATGATATACATGAACTGTCAAGCATGAAACAAAAACCACTTGTGGACACTCGTGTGTCAAAACAACCAGCCCAATCCGAGTCTGAAAAATCATGTAAGTCTGGCGACAATGATCCCCCCTTGGGATAAAACAAGCCAAGATGTAAAGTGCCACTAAGGTAGCGGAAAATCCTCTTGACAGCCTGCCAATGCTTAGACCCTGGGCTATGCATAAATCTGCTGACCTGTGAGATTGCAAATTGAATATCCGGCCTCGTGTTGCATACATAAATGAGGCAGCCAACAACAGTTTGGTAAAGAGTGACATCAGCAGGATCACCAGCATCATGTAGACTCAACTTCAAACTTGTTTCCATGGGAGTGGCAATAGTTTGCAATCCTCAAGTCCAAACTTACATAGCAATGTCTTTATGTAACTTTTCTGACACAAGGCAATACCACCATCAGACTACTTAAACTGTATGCCCAAATAATGATGCAACAATCACAAATCTTTCATCTTGAAAGTAGCATTCAAATCAGCCTTAAATTCAACAATATGTCTCTCATTTGTTCCAGTGATCAGCAAATCATCTACATAAAGAACCACAATCAGAAGTACATCACCCTCACACTTTACATACAATGTGCTTTCTGTTGGACTGTTACGAAAGCCTTGTTTGACCAATTGAGTGTCAGCTTTCTCATACCAAGCATGAGGAGATTGCTTCAACCCCTAGTAGATCATCGTCTACCCCTTTTGGTGGTTCTCCTGAAATAATCCTCGATAAATGATCTACTCTTTGGTGTGCGGTGCCCTTTTTTACAACTACATTGTAATCAGTTTCTAAAAGAATGATGAACCATCTCACTATTCTTCTTGTGTTGCATGGCTTGTTGACCAAGTACAATAAAGCTTGGTGGTCCACAAAGAACACAAATTTGTTGGCTAATAGGTAATGTCTATACTTTTTATGGCATAGATCATCCCTAATCCTTCTCTTTTGGTGGTTGTATAGTTTTTCTCTACCACATTCAACTATCTACTAGCATAAGAAATAGGAAAATCAAATTTTCCATCTCCTAGTTGAGCTAATATATATCCACCCGAAAAATTGAAAGCATCAACATGTATATGGAATATCTTATTCCAATCTGGTGCTTTTAATATTGGGGCTGAAGTGAGAGCTTCTTTAAGCTTCATGAAGGATTCTTCACATTCATCAGTCCATACAAAGAGTGTAATCAAGCCATACATGCATTTTGCGATTATAGCATACATCTAAATGAATCGTCTATAATATCCACAATGTCCCATGAAAGCTTGAACCCCTTTGACTATTGCCGGTCTAGGCAATTCAACAATAACGAATTTTATCCATATCGATCGCTATGCCATTTTTAGACACTATATGTCCAAGAATTTTTCCTTGTCTGCCCATAAATGTGCACTTTTTTTTTAACAGTTCTCCCAAGGTAAGAGTGCATTGAATGGGTGTAGACATGATTGAATGGATGTTGTCTACCTCTAGGGTCTATTTTGCTCTTTTTACGTGAGTGGTTTTACACACTATGGATTCATCTTTGTTGTCTCCTAAGTAAGAGGGTAGTGTTTCTAGAGTCATTGGTTTAGACATTCCTGATGCTTCAGAGCCGCAATCCCCATACAAGGATTGTACATCATTGTCCATATCAGGAGGTAGGTTGTCTAACCAAACTTCCTCTATAGGAGCCGACTTCAAAGTTACGCTCCCATCATTAATCTCTCTCACTTTTTTCCATAAATGTCTTAGCCAGTCTTCTTCCACGAACAAAATTCCATCTAAAGCATCTTCACTGTCAGGCACTATGAGTTATGGCTCTTTAGTTTCAAGGTGGGGTTCTACCACCACTTTGGATTTCTCTTTACTGGTTTCTACCACAAGCTTCTCGGGTTTTGCTATACTCTCAAACTTGGGTTTTTGTTTTTCCAGCATTTCTTGAGTAATTCTCGCCAAATTTCGATAAGCTTCAAGCTTAGATGCTTCCATATCTAGAGAAAGATAGTTTTTTTATTTGTTTTTCATGTTTTGGCCTGCTTTAAGTCCCGCTTAAAAAGCTTCCAAGGCTGCATTGATTGGCTCAAAAATTTTGTCTACCAAAATTGATCCTCTAGATTTCATTGTGGTTTCTATGAGTTCACTCCCAGTTTCTTTGATTCTTTCCTGGAATAGTTTCTTGGCTTTTTTCTCAATTTCATCCCTTTGTTTTTGTTTTCTCATCTCATACCTTTGACTTCTTCTTCTCTTGGACTTTTGAGAGGAAATTTTAGTATTCTTTGATTCATTAGAGGAGTTATGTTTCTTTTTCTTAGCCTGGGCTCTAGTGATCACCTTGATTGGAACAATATGTTCACTCTCCGAAGAGCTAATAGGTATCACTTGGACTACATTCACCACTGCTTTTCCTTTGTTTAACGGATTTTTTGGACATTCTTTAGGGAAGTGTCCACCTTTTTTGCATCATTGTATATAAAAAGCTTCAACTGGCTTAATGTTCTTGTCAGATTTTGGGCATTCAGCTTTCCAGTGATCATCTGCACCACAATTATGGCAATTTCCAATCCTTGGCTTAATCATAGGTCTTACCACAGGAGGTCTAACACCTTGATTAGCTACATAGTACATCGGTGTAAGCTCTGGTGTAGCATAAGTCACAGTTTATTCCATTGAAGGTGGATGTGAATTATACCACTCCCCTTCTACCATTGTTGTAGATGGACTAGACTCAACGTAAGGTGTAACATGCACTAATGCTTGTTCATCTATGACTCCTTCTAATGCATGTACTTTACATGCATTGCATTATATCTAGGATATGGAGGTTGTTGACCCGGTTGTGGTCTTTCCATACCCATTGGTGGTCTTTGTGCTGGGGTCATATTAGGCTAATATTTGTACATGGGCTATCCTTGTGGCCTCATGTGCACATATTGAACATTTCCATCGTACTTTGGTCGATAATAGCACTCATTGGTCTCATGGTTGGTCCACTTACACTCGATAGCACACCATTTCCATCGTACTTTGGTCGATAATAGCACTCATTGGTCTCATGGTTGGTCCACTTACACTCGATAGCACACCATTTTTGTGCCTAATTGGTTGTCCGTGTTGAGGTATCCCTTGCCCTGGTCCTCTCATAGGTGCTTTTTGCATGTTATTCATCATTTTGTTCATCCTTTTGAGCATGTCTTCTATGGCTGTAAGTGGTGCTGCAGTAGTCGTTCCCACTTGTGTTGGTTTTGGGATGTTGTTTTCTCACTCTGAGTATCCTTAGGGACATCTTCTTCATTGAAAATATCACAATTGTCTTCCAAGTCAATAGCGTCTGATACACACTCTTCTAGGGTCATATGCTTCTTGTTATACAGTATAGCATGAAGTTCTTTGTTGAGCAATCCTTCTAGGGAAAATGATACTAATCTTTCTTCTACAGGTATTTATAGTTCTGGGCATCTTGCAATGTATTGCTTCATCCTAGTTGCACAATCCCTAACATACTCATCTTGTTTTTGTTTGAAGCTATAGATTTGAGCTACTGTATTATGTTTGATCCCAGTTTTGGAACATGCAGCTACAAATCTTTGAGCTAATGTATTCAAATCCATGATTGACCTTGGTGGAATGTCTTGGAACCATGTCCATGCTTTTCCTTCTAATGTCATCCCAAATCCCTCAAATTGAGTGTGAAAATCAAATAAGCGTTCTGCTCTTAGCACTTGCTTAAAGCTTGCTAAGTGGTCATATGGATCCCCAGATCCACTGTATTTTCTGACCCATTTTTGAAAATCAACTGGTCTGACATGTTTATTTGGCTCAACTCCAGTTGGTCTGGCAGTTGGTTCTGTCTCGAGTCCTTCAAATCAATCTGTTGGAGATAGTGACTCATGAAGCCCTAGACTGGCTTTAATGTCACTCTGTTTTCTTCTGATGAGGTAAGTTTGGATTTTTTAACATTGCTCCCAAAATATCTCTCGCAGAGTTCCTCTCTTGGAATAGTTTCTGGTCCTTGGCCCAATATCCAATCTCTTATTGAGTATCATTGGTATTTGGTCTATTCTACCTCTTTAGGACTCATCATAGCAAAGTTATTGTTATAACAATCCCTAAAAAGGTAAGTTGGTAGATCTGTTGAATCCTTGTCTTTGATTTTGAAGATATAAATGATCTTCATGGGTGTTAACTGCCCCAATTTGGCATGAGAGGTCCATAAAAGATCCTTCACATTCCTATTTCCCAAGCATAGACTCTAATCCTAGGATTATCCGTGCTAAGCAGTTTCAAAGGTTTTAGATCATCTTGATCGTATCCCTTGAATTCTAAAATTGGTGGACCTTCTTTGGCTACCATATCAAGAATGATTGTATTCACCTCTAACCCCCATTTTTTTTATCACATCAAGGTTTTCAACTTTTAAATACTGAGTCACGTTTTTATACATATACATTTTTCCTTGTTTGTTTGCTCTGATTTTCTCTTTAAACTCTATGTCATGGTCATCAATGCAAATGGCATACTCCTCATTAGGATCTAGGTAAACCTGAGCTCCATGGCCATTAGTCTTATAAAAGGTGAGTATGTGCTTATATTGCACCGTCGTTCCGGTTCCTGAATGAGTCGAATAGGAAGACATTTTAGATGTTGAGTCAGAATAGGTATCTGAGACTTCTTCAAAGATAGTGTCAAAGTGATCACCTTGATTCACACTCTCTCCGGTGGATACTCTACTAGCGGTCTCTCCAAATATGCCTTGATTTGCTAGTATACGACCAGATCTAAGGTTCATATAGACTTGTTAAGCCTTGGATAGAGTACTTATCGGTGGATTAAATTGCTATCCATTTTTCACTTGACTTGAATGCAACTCCTGTCAAGCTCTCAATTCTTTACATGCAACCTGATTCCTGTGTCAGTTTTAAATAAGTTAGCAATTTTTTCACAAGTTTGTACAATTTTTGCTAGCTAATTAGATTGGTCTATGTATATAACTTCAATCTAAGCTAAGTAAGTCAGCAATTGAGACTTCCAGATTCTACCCTTGCAAAGAGCTAAAGAACTAATCTCTCTGCAACCTGGAAACTGAGTGAACAAGTACCAATTTGGATCCGATGGAACCCAAAATTGACCAGTGGCCTTGTATTATGTTGTTCTAACACTGTATAAGCTCAAAAGTCAAAAATCTTGTCTCTGGTCTCAACAGTAAATAATCGTGATTATTTTCTTTTCTCAGTTTTTACACTTTTTAGGCTTGTTTTGCCAGGTAATCACCTTGTTGTGGTCTCTGGACAAGTTTGACTGAATTTGAACAAGATTTGTCCAAGTTATCAGCTGTTTAGTATCCACAGACTCTGATTTCAAGAATCTGGCTTAAGTCTCACTTTTGTGATCCAAATTTCACCAAATTTGATTTGTGGAATCTACTTGGTATGATTGATCTTGTAGTGTACTCAATTCAAGAATCTGGCTTAAGTCTCACTTTTGTGATCCAAATTTCACCAAATTTGATTTGTGGAATCTACTTGATATGATTGACCTTGTGGTGTCCTCAATTGTGCAAAAATGTTCAATTCTGAAGCAAATATAAATAATCACGATTATTTACTTCTGGTATTTTTTTGTAACTTTTTGCCAAAATGTTGATACTAGCTGGTAAAGCAACTCAACTTAAGCTCCCTAGCCAAGTTTCACCAAGTTTGGATAATTACCGTTCAATTTGTCAACGGTTTTCTATCCGCAGACTGACTTTACAAATTTGACCACAATTTTCACTTTATACATCCAAATCTTACGAAATTTGATATGAATGCTCAATATAACATGATAAAACTTGTGGTATGCTTAGTTGGTCAAAAAAGTTGAAAAATAGGACAAAAGTAATTATTTACTTCTGGTAAGTTTTTATATCTTTTTGGGTATCTGAGCATATAGACATGTTTAACACTTCAATCTAAGCCTCTGAGTCAACTTTCACTAAATTTGAGCAAGATTTACTAATTCACACTCAAGTTCTCGACAATCAGTATAGATTTCAGTTTTTATCAAGGTTTTGGTCTATTTTGTGATCCAAATTCTATGAGCCTTTACAAAAGATGTTTGCAATCTTGCTTAAAGTCTCTGGTATCAACTTTGGTCAATTTTGAGCTAAAAGTAAATAATCACAATTATTTACTTTTGACCTAAAATGAACACTTTTTGCTATTTTTTCACTAGACATTCTTTTTATGACTTGTTTTGAGCCTCTGAGTCAAGTCAAAACTTAATTTGGCCTAAACTTTCAAGAAAAAATAAATTATCTTGGTTTTTATAAACTCTTGAAAATTTACCTCAATTGTATCCTTGTATGAGTGATTATGTGAGGAGATGTACATCTTTCTCATAAGACTACTTCTTCTTCCTCTCAATCTACTCTCATACCCCGGTAGCTCTCACCATCTTCGAAGGTGTGTGAGGTCTTGGGTCTGAGACCGTGAGGGAATTGATGTTGTGTTTTATAAGTGTTTTTCTTAGTGCTTGAAGCTTCCATCTTCATTGCACTACCTAGTTATTGAAGGAACACAAAGAATTCTATTGTAAAATGTCTCTTTTGATGGGGGAAACCTATAATACAAAGCCTTTTGGAGGGGGGACCGGCTCCATGTAAATCCGGTCCTCAACTGTTGTCAATAGGTTAAGCTCTCTCTTTTTTGAAGTATTGTGCCTATCTAACTAGGTGTTATGCTTTTTGTTGCTCTCTTCACCCAAGCACTCTTATTTTGCTCATTAGGAACCTATTCTAGTGAAATGCTCACTATGTTCATGTTATTTTCCACTACACACAAGTTACTAGGCCATTAAATGTTACATATGGCAAACAAGGAACCACCGTGTGTTTGAAGGAGATTCTGAGGTGGCAAGCTTCACAGAGATTATACAAGAAAGTAGAGTGCTAATATGGACGCTCAGGCGCAAGCAATACTCCAATGATTGGTCTAGGACTACCCATGCTATGTTATCAACAGACGTTAAGTAAAGCTTATAAATTTTGTTCATATTCTATGGTGATAGGACTCATTGTAAAACGGTAAGCATCCAACTTGTAAACTTATACACCTCAATGCTCAATTAGAGCTTGAGGTTGGATATGTAATTTTATGATATGACTAATATAATCTTTACCAATACTATACGTTCATGACTGTCACATATATTATCTATTTACATAAAACTTAGCAATGTTTTTTGACAAAAAACAATATAGTTTCAATAAAAAATTTGCATGACTTTATGCATGTAGATGCAAAACTAACCACCGGTTGTTTGAGAGAGAGAGAGACTTTTCTATGTATATATCTTAATGACTATTAGGATCACCCAAAAGAGAAAAAAGAATATTTTAATGTGAGATTTTTTTTGCATTTTTATATTGCCTTAGTAGATTCTCCTTTAGCCTATTCAATTTTATTTTAGAAGTTGCTATTATTTTTCCATTGTCGTATTTGGTTTTCAATTTGATAAGCGCATGATATGCTTCAATTATGGTAAATGTTAGTTGTTGCTAATCCTTTTTTCTTTTTGCAGAACTCACAATTGTGAGTGGAGTATATCAACATAATAAAAAGAATTACAAGGCCAAGCCATGCTCAGCAGGCACCCCAAACTGTCCATCCACCATACCTCGGCTAAGTAGGGAGCCAGCCTCGACCAGACCCTTAGCATCAAGAAACAAACAAAACCATACATCGGTTGAATAGGGAGCCACCCTTGACAAGACACCACAACATAAGGACGAAGAAGGGGCGGGCCCATAAATGTTAGTTGATGCTAACCTTAAGCCACATGGGACACCATTACATAGAATGAATGATTCTCTCTATTTTCATTATGCCATGTGTCCTATTATATCCTTCATGAACATGTTCTCTTTGTGGTGCATTCTTTGTCAATGGACAATATTTAAGGCCTATGATATCATTTTGTGATTAGATCATCCACACCAGTATGAGGTTTTATGAATATAAATAGAACGAGCTCATGCTCACTCTTACCAATGGTTTTGAATGGCCAATCCTATACTTTTTCTCAAGCTCACTCAAGCGCACACATAAAAACCTAAGAACCCCCATAATGATCTCATGAATCTATTTATTCATGTTACTATAGCCCATGTTAACATAATTCTTATATAATCATTGCCACAGTTGGCATACATGTCGACCAAGGCAGTGCCAAGCGCGACATTTTCTTTCAGCAACCCCTAAATAACAATATCATTGTGAATTATTTTGCCAATATCAACATCTTGTGTAATGCCACATGCCTTCAAGGTGCAAGTGTACGTGATTGCTGTCGGAGAGATGCCCTCTCTCTGCATCCTCTTAAAACAGCCCAGAGGTTCCTGTCCTTAACATTGTTGGACATATCTTGCAATCAATGCACTCCATGAGGAAACATTGCAAATAGGAAGCTTGTCAAGGACTCTAGTGCACTTGAAATACATATTGACTAACGTGCTTTATGAAGTGCACCACATTTGGCCTAAATGTCGACCAAGGCAGTGCCAAGCACGATGTTTTCTTTCAACAACCCATGGCTAACAATATTATCACGAATTCTTTTGCGCATATCAGTATCTTGTGTAATGCCACATGCCTTCAAGGTACAATTGTACATGATTTCATTTGGAGAGCTGCCCTCTCTTTGCATTTGTTGAAAATAGCCTAGAGCTTCATGACCCTAGCCCTGTTAGACATATCTTGCAATCAATGCACTCCATGAGGAAGCATTGTGGCTTGTTGGAGGTTCGCACCACACTTGACATAAATACTAACTAACATGATTTATGAAGCACACCACATTTGGCATACATGTTGACCAAGGCAGTGCCAAGCACGAAGTTTTTTTCAGCAACCCACAACTAAATTCTTTTGCCCATATCAGCATCTTGTGTCATGCCACATGCCTTCAAGGTGCAAGTGTACGTGATTTCACTTTGAGAGTTGCCCTCTCTTTGCATCCGTTGAAAATAGCTTAGAGCTTCATGACCCCAACCCTACTAGACATATCTTGCAATCAATGCACTCCATGAGGAAACATTGTGGCTTGTTGGAGGTTCGCACCACACTTGACATGAATACTAACTAACATGCTTTATGAAGTGCACCACATTTGGCATACATGTCGACCAAGGCAATGCCAAGCACGACGTTTTCTTTCAACAACCCCTGACTAACCATGAATTTTTTCTCCCATATTGGCATCTTGTCTAATGACACATGCCTTCAAGGTGCAAGTATACGTGATTGCATTTGGATAGATGCACTCTCTCTCCATCTATTAAAAATAGCCCACCCACTTCTTGACCTCAGTTGGCCCTTGCCTTCAAGATGCAAGCGTATATGACTGCATCTAGAGAGACACCCTCACTTTGCATCCGTCAAAAATAGCCCAGAGATCATTGGCCTTGCCCAAGTTGGTGGGCATATCTCACAATCAATGCATTCCAAGAGACAACATCCCGAAGTGCGTGCTCCTCAAGCACCTTTTGTACTTTATGAAGTGCATCACATCTGGCATGCATGTTGACCAAGAGGCAAGTGTATGTGATTGCATCTTTGTGAATTCTTTTTCCCTCATCAACATCTTGTGCAATGCCACATGATTTCAAGGTGCAAGTGTACATGATTGCGTTAGGAGAGATGCCCTGTATCTACATCGACTCAAAATAGCCTAGAGCTTCCTAACCTTGACCTTGTTGGACATATCCTAAGATCAATGCACTCTGTGAGGCAACATTGGACTGCAACACACTTGACATACATACTAACTTACGTGCTTTACAAAGTGCACCACATTTGGCATACATGTTGACCAAGGCAGTGCCAAGTAGGACGTTTTCTTTCAACAACCCCTAACTAACAATATTATAGTGAATTATTAGCCCATATAATCTTGTATAATTTCACATGCCTTCAAACGCAAGTGTATGCTATTGCATTTGGAATGTGGAAAGAATCAATCACTGCCACAAAGCATGTCTCTAAGTGCCCATCAAATATCCCCATTATGATACCATTTAGTCTCCTCTTGGACCCCTCTTCTTGGTAGTTGCTTGATGATCCCCTCCTCTTAGGCCTCCTAATGGCTGATCCGCCAATGAATAGTCCTACAATTGAGAGGTGGCTATAGGCTACTCCCCTCCTTTTGGATTTTTGGCGATGGTGGCAAGGAGTCTCTCTCTCTCTCTCTCTCTCTCTCTCTCACACACACACACACACACACACACACACACACACACACACACACACGCACACACACAAACACAAAAACACACACACAACTACCAAGAGGTAGTGCCTCTTCACCTACCACCCAAACACTCTTCACATTTTCACCTCCTACAAGTCGGCACCAAAGTCGGCACCAAGCCCATGCAGGATGGCATCAACTTTGCCATAAGCCACCTAACATGCTTGAATCCTCTAGCTCACCCAAAACTCCGTTTTCCCATGGAAAGAGACCGCAGCTCTAATGCTATTGAGCCCATTCTATGGTATGAAGGGTGCTCGATGGGGTTCGTGGAACCAAGAAAACCTAAAGAATCCATGTGTGTGTGTGTTTTTGTGTGTGTGTGTGTGTGTGTGTGTGTGTGTTTGTGCAGGGTGACACCACATTGTGAAGAAGAAGGTGATGTTGCTGCCAATGTTGATGCCAGATGTGAGCATCATCGATGCCATATCCATAGAGGCCAAGCTGGTGGCGGTGATAATGCTTGACGAAGAATGACTGGCCTTGGAGATGAATATACCCTGAAGACAGATGCAAGAGAGAGAGAGAGAGAGAGAGAGAGAGAGAGAGATAGTTCTATTATCGTCCTTGGAGGTCAAATATGACCTATGGGACCAAATGAACATGTCATGTGGTGTGAGTGGAGGTCATAAGTGTCTCTCGATGCTCAACAATGGCTGAAATGAGCGTCGCAATAGAGAGTCCACATCGTGGTTGGGAGAGGAAGGTATGTAGGGAGAGCTCATGGCTGAATATATGGGGAAAGAGGACCTAATGTGGTCAAAACATGAGCACTCAAGTAGTGTGTGGTACTCACTCTCTCGCACTTGACGAGGGCATAAGGTGCAAAGTCAATGAGACTCCTCGCCAGTGCCCCAGCGTCCTATCTCGCAGCATAGAGAATGGGAGCTAAGACAAATGGAGGCAATGGTGCAGATTGCACTCAACGGGATGGGCTCAAGGATGTAGGGATGGGTTCGGTTACCTCATTCAGAGAAGAAGAGAGAGTGTAATCCACCCCGAACTTAGTATTCTGCTCTTGCATGTCTTTTGGACCTTTTGACTTGCTTCATATGCGATTTTAGGAAGTCGATGCAAAGGGCTATGTTGTGTCTTAAGCATGTACTCCACAACCCTTTACATGCCCAACACCTCAATGGGAAGCAATCCGGACTCAAGAAGTAAGAGCATGTAGGGTGTTTGTGTCTTGACTTGGAGAAAGTTGGTGAGAGAACGCTTCTGAACATTCTCAAACTCTTTCCAAGTAGACTTCCCGATGCTTCCACCCCAATAAAGAAGGACCAGTGTCACCAATGTGTCAAAGAGGTACTTTTTGAGAGCCCAACACTTGATCTCTCCAGCAGGGGCAATCAAATGATCTATGCCACATCGACTACACATGAGTTTTGGCATTGTAGACGTGCTCCCTTGATTGGTTTGCATTAGTGTGGCGTTCTTTTGTAGCCTAATAGGACACTCGGTGCAGAGTAATTGATATTTTGGCCTCTTGCAGCTTGATGACCATACCTCCCATAGGCATTGCAATTCCCATTGAATCTCACTCTAAAAGTAGGGCATTTACTGGTACTATGTAGACCATATCATACTGAGCACCATTGTTGCTCCCTTCTTGGATACATATGATTGTTTTGCAAAGCACGATTGTCTCTAAAAATCTCTTGAATGGACTTGGTGAGGTCTGCTAAAGTCATCTCAGATATCTTTGGCTCCTTAGCAATAGGCTTTAAGGTCATTGGTTGATGCCCCGATGCTTGCGAGCTAATAGATTTAGGCTCAACAAAAACTTCGATATGATTTCTCACATCCCCGTCTCCACTAAATTTTTGTGTGAGCTTGGCTATTTGTACTACCTTACTTCTAGGTTCTCTATCAGGCGTGTTAGGCATATTCTCAGCAATAGATCGACCGATAGCTTGAGAAAATGTTGCCAAGTCACCTAAGTGAGCAGGCATCATGGGTGAAGGCACTCCAGAGACTACATGTGGAGTAGGTATTGGCATTGGGCTTGGCCCATAGGAAGCCCTTGGGTTCCACGTTTGGTACGGTGTTGTGCCATGTGGCAACCCAAAGTTCATATGTGTGGCCCTAGGCATAGCAGATGTCGGATGTGACATGCTAATGCTAGCCGGTATGGTCCCATGGAAATAAGAGCTTGGGTGTTGTGGTTGTGGAGCATAGGTTGTTGAAACAATGAGAGGGGTAGGGGCTACATGAGTGCAAGGACCCATAGGTGTATACGATTGGTACACACTTGTAGGTACTGTCGCATGCATTGAGCTACCATGTAGTGGTGCTTTACTAACAAATGAGGTCCATGGTGTGTTTCTCGGCATGCCTATCATTGGGGTAGGCATGGTAGCCGTGGTGTCATCAAGGGAAAGATGAGCTAGACTTGGAAAAGTAAAGCTATCACTTGTGGGCTCAGATTGCACTGAGACCCCTGGCAAAACAACATACGGAGGATTCATTGGACTTAGCGAGGGAGTCTCCATTTGCAATAAGATTGGTTGTTTAGCCTTCCCTATATCCAAGAATCTCATGAGACCCGTTGAAGGCATGTGGATCCCCTTGTTTTGTCTCTCTAGCTCAATAACCCTATGGATGACCTCACAAACTCTTTGTTGTTGATCCTCCACACTAGTAGCACCAGTTGTGGATTGTAGGACATCTAATCAACCCACGTGATAGGTGTGACCTGTGTATAGGTCGATTAGAGTTTCTGTTTGTAGTTCGTACTCCCAATTCTCATTTAGGAACGCTTCATCTAGGATTGAGGTGCTAGGGGTATCCTTTGAACTAGATGCAATGTGGCTCTCTATGGGTGACCATTAGTGGTGGCTTATTTAGGAGCACTTGATTGCTCTCCTAGCAAGGATATTGATATAGGGGCTTTCTCTTTTAACTCTCTTCGTTGCTCCACCTTGCGTAAGCTCTCAATTTCCTTTTCCTTAGCCACAATGATATATCGCTCAACCTCTTGCACGTCGACAAGGCTTCTACTATCAGGTAATATAACCTCGGAGGGGAATAGCTTTGTATAGTCAAGAGGTGCAATGAATAGAGTATTCACGTGCACATTCTCTAAGAGCATGGGGTCTACGTCGGTCATGAATGGCAAATTTACTTTCCCACCCGTCTCATTTACATCGTTAGCTCCATGTTCGGAGCGAGTGGCTCTACTAAAGGTTTCCTTCAAGCGGCTAAGCACGCTCGGCACGGACCGTGGGCCCATGGCATGCATGTCTTGGCTTGAGCTATCAGGATTAGGCATTAGGTAACCTCCACAACGTCGTAGTCAGAGAAAGAGTTAATAGACGCAATATGCGGATCCTGAGTAGTACTACCTTGGGTTTCCGCTGAGGGCCTACAGCCTAAGGTAGAGGAATAATGAGTGCCCACATAAATGGAGACATTCTTGATGTGCTTGTCCTCTAGCACATGATCAGAGCGTAGGTGCATGTGACCTCGACAGTCTAGAGATGTCGGTGAGTGCGTGTGAAGGCCGCTCACCTAGTTTTTTAGGTGTTTACAATCCAATTTTTGTATTTTTGGTCCCTTTTTTTAACCGAGCCATAGAATATGGCATGTGACAGCTCAAAACAATCATCTTGGCTAGAGGGACGTGTCGTGCTTTACAGCCCCCGATTCGGTTACGTACAGTCCTCGGAATCTTAAAACTAGTCTTTTTCTAGGTGGAGAGAGGACTAAAATTAGTAAGTCCAAAGGGTGAATGTGAAGGGGATGGTGGAGGACTTGTGGAACTTGTCCCACATGCTGTCATTCCTTCTTGTGGGGGTAGGGTATATATATAAGAGTGAGTCTAGTATATATCATAAGACTGAGGATTGAGGCTTGGGCCTGGGCTTAGGCTTGGGTTTGGGCTTGGGGAAATGATCCCGAGCTTGGGCTTGGGCTTGGGGAAATGATCCCAATCCTGATCCAAAATTTTTGTAGAGGACACTCACGCCTCACGCTTATATGTTTTTGGTTTTTTTTTTCAGGCGATTGCCGCGCGCGCGGTGTCAGTGGCCTTTTTGGACCACACAAACTACACCTTTACCTACTCTCTTAATTAACTTAACCTTATCTCTACAGCTAACTAAGCTTAACTACTCTGCTAACTGCTAACTCACAGTGAAGCTTCTACCCTTTGCTAACTGCTTACTCATTCACTAGCTAACACACTAACTACTAATTGTGCAAATAAAAAACTATGTAAAGCAGACATTGGCAGAAAACAAGCTATTCACTCTGTAAAGATTGTGTGCAAGCAGACATTGGCAAAAAACACTCATTCACTACTAACACACTAACTACTAACTATGCAAATTTAAAAAAACTGTGAAAGCAGACATTGGAAGAAAACAGAGATTATGCAGAAAATTAAAATTTGCAGAAAATAATTTCTTCTTCCTCCTCTTCCTTCCTAACATAAACACTCACAGAAGAAGCACAGAGTGTCTCTTGACCTTAGTGCAGGGCAATTCCCAGGCAATGGCGCCAAAAATGTGGGCTTTTGCCACACGTATCAAAGCAAGGGACTTGCCTAACACTGTGTGCGAGCCACAGATGGCTCCAAGCACGCAGCTAGCCTAAACTAGTAAGCTAAAAAATGACAATGGTGTGTCACTCACCGCTCTACTCTTGTTGTCGTGGAGGATTCCTCACCACGAAGAAGAGGGAGCCGCCGCTGCACTGCACTCAACCTCCTCGCCGCCGTCGTGCCACCGCAATGCTCTCTCTCTCTCTCTCTCTCTCTCTCTCTCTCTCTCTCTCTCTCTCTCTCTCTCTCTCTCTCTCTCTCTCTCTCTCTCTCTCTCTCTCTCTCTCTCTCAAGCGCGCACACACACACACTAGTACACAAAGGAGACGGAGAAGAAGATGGAGCAAGAGCATTCTTCTTGCATTGCACAAATGAGAAAATGAGGTATTTTAGGTTTAGATTGACTTTTATATGGGCTTGCCTATTCACATTTGGGCGCCCACACTTAGCCATCTTACCCAAACATTATAGGTTCCCGTTTTAGAGTGCACCTCTCATCGGCGATCACTCTTAACCATTTCTACCTGACCGACAGCCCGGCCAATAACATAATACACTACTAGCGTATTCGACAAGCCCGGCCCATGGCTACATAAAAGGTGGTCGCTTGGTGGTAACAAAGTGAATGAGAGTGCTCCTTATTCATATATATGTACATGAATAAGGGTAAGTATGGGTAGTGGGTGACAAAACACCTGATGTCCAACCTCAAGCGAAAGGCGGGATGTCTTTACACCAACATGGTCAGACATTGAATGTCCAGCCTAGGCTAAAGGCACGTCACCTTTACACAAACAACCTCCAACTTAAATGCAAATGTACTGATAAATGGCTCCTACTAGAGACACTACTAGTATGTCCCACAGACATCTCTGTATGGTCTGCATAGCTCCAGAATGCATCATGCTAGTGTCAGTCATTGTAGGTTTGACGATCCCTACTGCAAATTCTCCCACTATAGCTACTAATCGGGCCTCACCACCAATAGATCATACATGAGATGCCCAAATGCTGATGAAATTTATGCAAACCTAGCTATACTAGCCTCCTTAGTGCTATCTTCATGCATTGCATTATCAAGAGTACTCATCACATATGGATTTGTCATCACCGACATTGGGATGGGTACATCCCTCTCATCCATAGGTGAACTATGTGTCTTGGCATCAACTCATCATCCTCTAGCATGAGCATATCAAAGGAATCCATATCTGTTATCTGTGCATGTGTCTCTAGGGAGAAGACCCACTCTACTTGTTTTTGCACAGACTCTGACAACACCTATTGTGTCTCACTATAGCACTACCATTCTACCTCTATCTCTATAAAGTCTAGTGACATGTCCTACATAGCGAAATTCTCTATTTCCTAATCACACTAGAGCTCACTCACAAAGGAGACATGTCTTGTGTCTTGCTCGATGCATGCCAACAACAAATTGAGACTATGCCATCTCATACCTCAGATACATACATAGGATATACCAATCTCTCTCTCTCTCTCTCTCTCTCTCTCTCTCTCTCTCTCTCTCTCTCTCTCTCTCTCTCTCTCTCTCTCTCTCTCTCTCTCTCTCTCTCTCTCGCGTGAATCGTCCCCATTGTCTCTCTCTCTCTGTCTCTTTCTCTCTCCCTCCTACGTGAACCGCCCCCCATCTCCCCCCCCCCCCCCCCCCACTGTCCCCGTGTTGTGGACTGCCCCCATCCCCTCTATCTCTTTCTCTCCCCATCTGTGTGTGTGTGTGTGTGTGTGTGTGTGTGTGTGTGCGGTCCGACGTGCAGGGGGAAAATGCAGCCAGTATCTCAGGCCCCCACCCCACAAGAATGGATGTAATGTTTTTTTTTGGTCCCATAGGTCATATCTGACGTCCGTGGACGATAATTAAATCTATCTATCTATCTGTCTATGTATCTCTCTCTCTCTCTCTCTCTCTCTCTCTCTCTCTCTCTCTCTCTCTCTCTCTCTCTCTCTCTCTCTCTCTCTCTCTCTCTCTCTCTCTCTCTCTCTCTCTCTCTCGGGGCAAACGCGCGGCGCAAAGGGAGGCGTAGGGAAAAAACATAGCAAGGGGTTGCGGACGTGGGTAGGGAGCGCGAGTGCGATGGGGGCAGGGGTCAGGGACGTGGACAGGGAGTGCGAGGGGGAAAGTGTGGGCGAGTGGGCGTGGGCAGTGTGGTCAAGGAACACGAGGGGGGCAGGGGGGCGGGGCGTGGGCAAGGAGCACGAGGGGGGCAGTGTGGGTGGAGCAGGGGACGAAGACAGGGAGCACGAGGGGGGCAGTGTAGGCGGGCGAGCGGGGTCCACCCTCGTTGTCCACGTGGCAATCCACATGGACTACGGGCGACCCGCAGTCCACATGGACTGCCAGCAGGGATGCACCCCGCGCCCGCCCATCCACACTACCCACTGGCCTTCCCCTTGCACGTCCCCTCGTGCGCATGCTCCTTGCCCTCGCCATGTCCCTCGCACGTCCTCGCGCTCGCTCTCTCTATCCCTTGCCCCCGCCTTGCCTCTGTAGGGGCACCCGCCCCCCTCGCTGCAGTGCCCCCCTGCCCCTCGTACCACCTGCACCTGCCACCCCCCCACACCTTCTGTCCCCCCTCGCTGCACTACTCCCCTACCGCCCGCCCCCAGCTCGTTGTACCACATGTACCTGCCGCCCCCCATCCTCCCTGCCGCTTGTGTCGCATGTCCCGCCCCTCATCCCCAGTTGTCCCCCTCCCCTTGCTCCTCGCACCCGGCTGCCCTACCTCCCCCTCCCTCCATGCTCCCCCCCCCCCCCCCCCCCCCCCCTTCTCTTTTCTTTTTCCACCCCCTTTCCCCTCTCTTTTGATAAAAAAAATATTTCTTTTTGTTTTGCCCCCCCCTCTTCTTTTTTCTTTTTCCACCCCCTCTCTTTTGATAAAAGAATATTTCTCCCCCCCCCCCCCCCCCCTAAACAAATGCCTATAAAAGCTCACATTTGGACTTTTTATTCCTCTTCATAGTTCTACTCTTCCATAAGAGTTAGTGATCTATATCTTTTAGAGAAGAAATTTATATTTTTCCATTCCTTTATACCTTTCCAAACCTTCTACTCCTACTCTCTTGTATTTCATTTCTCTTAAATATTATTCCCACCCGCTACACCTTCAACCCTCTCATATTACTTTCACCTTTCATCATTTCTCTTAAATCTTGTTCCCACACCTTCAAACCTCTCATATTACTTTCACCTTCCATTAGTTCTTTGAAAACCACCAGGACCTTAACTAACAAACAAGATGCCAATTTTAACAAGAAAACAATCCAAAGATGTGGACCGTCAAGAAGAGATGACAATTCAAATCACCCAAGAAGAAAATTCTCTCCACACCACTCAAAGATAGAGTGGTTTCGTGGTTGGAGTGTCTGTTTTGATAATGATGCAAGTGCCTCCTTCGACGAGTATAGTCACATTGACAACCATCCTTGCGGAAAACACGGGTGATGATCCTCTTACCGATTTCTTTGATTCCGTGGTTGATATCCACATCTCATCGGGTTGGATTGATGCACATGTTGTGTCATACAATCACTTGTTGCCTGGCATCCCCCTTTGCCGTCTTTTGGTCAACTCGACCATTAGAACAAATGATGATTGTGTGGTTGAACTAATGGCCTCTATAGCTGAAAGAGGTTACCACCCCACGATGGGTCCCTTCATTGTGTTCAAAGCTTTTCTAGGACAAGATCTTATACCATTCGATAGGCGTGGCACTTATGGGAAGAGTTAGTGATGTCAACCACATTTGATGACCAAATTAGAGACATCTCCAAGCTCTCTCACATGGAAGATAAAATGTTTATTGTTTGGACGACAACCATCGGCTCCATGTGTGGAAAGATTGGGCATTGCGGAAGCGGTTGGATGAATTCTTTACACCAAATTTGGAGTGCACTATTGTGAAGTGCGACCTTGCGGAGATGGCTGAATTTCTTTTGGTGGTCGATATGATCAACAAGTAAGTTTCTTGACACTTCTATTGGTGCACTTGATATTATCAATTGTTAGTATAATGTTTCATTTAAAATTAGGCTGATGCGAGTCCATGTGCCTCACACCACTGTGCACGACATATTCATAATGCAAAAATTAGCACTTGTGGACCCACGATCCTTATTGGACAAATTCAATGAACAAGATAGGACAAAAGTTTATAGGGCACTTTGTGGGACAGCAATGAACCGTTCAAAATGGCTTAGACTACCTATGGCTTTGCTAGCGCAACTACTGTGGAAAGTATTTGTAAATTTATAATACACATGCATTAGGTAAGCACATAGGGTTTTTTTTTTTGAAAATGAGTTTGATTTGACGATTTGTATTGCAGGAAGAGTTTGATGCAATGCATCGGCTGAAAACGCAGAATTTAGCACGTATTCAACAGCAATAGCGGCTACACACTGGTCCAGGATCGACTCTTCATGTGGGCGAGGTTTCTCATAGAGCACACTCACATCCCCCCCTATCTCCTTTACGACTTCGCCAAGAGTCAGTTGGGCCGTCTGCTCCTCCGAGTAGACCTCCAGCCATAGTTCTTGGTTGGCCAAGATATGGTCAACCACTCTATCGCCCTCTATTTCCCACACTGCTCATGGTACCTCCACCTGCACACACACTAGTAGAGCAACCCCCACAGGATTTGCGGCCACCAAGAACCTAATTCCTGACTTGTATTGATTACACACCTGAAGTTACTAGTTGGTCATACTATGTTTTAATTTTTGCTCACTCTGATACATGTTTACTATATGTTGTTTTAAACTTCTGTAACTAAGTTTAATTTTTTAAGGCAAGTCAATCGATGGTGGTTAATCTTTTAGTCTTTTTTTGTATGCGTAATATTTTAAATGAAAATATTAGAAACGACATGGTGTGAATGACCCTTGAAGTAAAGACGCTTGGGGTTTTTTTATAAATAGCCAGAAGAACAAAATGTTTCATTCATCCATTCATGCGCAAGTCTCTCCACTGATTATCTATTTTCTAAAGTTATTCCTTGAGTTTTCTCTCACTCACATAATCAAGGACAACGCGGATCAGCATGGTCTGTGTTGACCCCATCAACAATGTGAAGGAGTACGAGCGGAAGTGTGACGCGAGAGAGAGTGCGAGAAGAAGAGCACGACGATATGGTGAACTCGCTCTACTGTAATGTGTGGAGCATAGTGAGTTCTTATTAGGTTTTTACAAAAGAATATGTGTACATAATTGGCGGCCCGCCCACTTACCTGGGCAACCACATTGGGCTTTATACCCCAACAACCTCCCACTTAAAGTCCAATGTGGTACTTTAAGTCTGAGAGAAGCTACTATACAAGCTAATATACAAGAGATGTAGAGAAGTGATGTACTACCCTACACCTAACTGCTTGCGAAAATGCGCAAAGCTCTCTGAGGGAAGTCCTTTTGTAAGTAGATCAGCAGGATTTTCTGTGGTGTGAACTTTGACAAGCTAAATTTGCTTATCCTCGAGCATTTCCCTGATGAAATGATACTTCACATCCACATGCTTTGTCTTTGAGTGATAAACTGGATTGCGAGCCAATTGTATAGCACTCTGACTATCACAATGTAACACAGGCATCTCTTCTTTGATTCCCAAATATGTTACTAGTCGATTAAGCCAAATTGATTCTTTGCATGCCTCTGATGCTGCAACATATTCAGCCTCTGTAGTAGACTGAGTAACACAATCTTGTAATCTAGAACGCCATGATACTGCTCCACCAGCCAATGTAACGACATACCCTGACGTAGACCTTCAGTTGTATAAGTCACCTGCATAATCTGAGTCTGTAAAACCCTTTACACTAAGCTCCTAACTCCCATAGCATATACGCACACTCTTTGTAGCTTTCAGGTATCTCAATATTCCTTTCACTGCCTCCCAATGTTTCTTGCCTGGGTTTGACATGTATCGACTTACTACTCCCATCGCAAATCCAATGTCTGGGCGAGTAGCAATCATTGCATACATCAAACTACCCACTGCAGACGCATATGGAATCTTATCCATTTCAGCCTGTTCTTCCTGAGACAGAGGACAATCTTGTTTGCTAAGTTTCACATATGGTGGCAATGGAACACTCAATGTCTTTCCCTTCTCCATATTGAAACGTTGCAAAACCTTGTCAATATACTCTGTTTGAGATAACCAAATCAACTTCTTTGATCTGTCTCTCTCAATGCGCATACCAAGTATATGACTTGCCTCACCCATGTCTTTCATGTCAAACGATTTTGCCATCTTTGACTTCAAAGCTGAAAATTCTTCCAAGTGCTTGCCAGCAATCAACATGTCATCCACATACAAAATAAGGATCAGCCAACTACCATCCTTAGCCTTCTTTGTATATAGACAGTGATCGAACTCACTACGTTTGTAGCCTTGAGAAAGCATAAACTTGTGGAATTTATGGTACCATGCCCTCGGTGATTGTTTTAAGCCATAAAGACTCTTTAACAACTGACATACCCAATCTTCCTTGCCTTTCTCAACAAACCCTTCTGACTGCCGCATGTAAATTTCCACATCTAAATCACCATGCAAGAACGTTGTCTTGACATCCATTTGGTGCAACACCAAATCTAATATGGCAGCCAATGCAAGAAAGCATCTCAATGTAGTCATCTTAACCACCGGAGAGAAGACTTCATCAAAGTCAATGCCTTGTTCTTGCTTAAAGCCCTTGGCAACAAGCCTTGCTTTGTACTTTGGCTGACTATCATGAGTGGTGATCTTATACCTGTAAACCCATTTACAAGGTAGAGCCTTTTTGCCCTGTGGTAATTTAACTAGCTTCCATGTCTGGTTTTTATGCAGAGCTGTCACTCTGACTGCATGGCCAATTGCCAATTCCCGGAGTCCTTCATTTGCATTGCTTCCTTGTAACATGAAGGCTCATTGCAATCAGTCAACATGACATAGTTCATAGATGGAACAAACCTATCAGGAGGTCGCGTGATACGTCTAGATCTACGCACAATAGGTGGCTCAGGCTCAGCCACAACCTGTGGTTCCACTCTATCCTGTCCTTGCTCCTCTAGAGCCCTGACATTTTGTCTTGCACGTGCAGGTCCATCTTCTTGGAAGACAACTCTTCTAATCTCCTCAACCCTCTCTGGTTTAGAATGATATTTGGCTTCATTAAAGTGAACATCATTGCTGCGGATAACCTTTCTGGATTCGGGATCCCAAAGTCTGTACCCCATTTCACCAGAATTACCATAGCCTAGAAAGATGCACTTTCTACTCTTTGGCTCAAGTTTGTTCCTAAATTCCTTTGGAACATGAGTATATGCCTCACAGCCAAAGACTCTGAGATGCTTGTATGAGGGCATTTTGCCTGACCATACCATCTCTGGCACTGAATCCTTCTGCAAAACCTTGCTAAGAGATCTATTTATAAGATGAACACCTATTGATACATCTTCAGCCCAAAACCCATTTGGCAACTGTGCATTAGACAACATACTTCTGACCTTCTCTTGTATGGTCCTATTCATCCTCTCAGCAACACCGTTTTGAGGAGGATTGTAAGGAGCAGTAAGTTCACGTTTTATACCTTTTGACTCACAAAAGTCCTGAAAGGCCTTTGAAACATACTCTCCACCATTGTCAGTGCGTAAGCATTTAAGCTTTTGCCACTCTGATTCTCCACAAGTGTCACAAACATTTTGAAAACACTAAACGCTTCATCCTCTGCTTGAGAAAGTAAACCCATACTTTCCTCGAGTAATCATCTATAAATGTCATAAAGTAAGAAGCTCCCCCTAGAGATAGGTTAGGCATAGGTCCACACAAATCACTATGAACAAGTGCCAATTGTGTATCTCTTCTACTGCTTCTATGCTTATGTGGCTGATGTGTTTGCTTACCATACAGACAATGTTCACAGAATTCAAAATCATTAAATGAAAAGCCAGGCAAATAACCAGAACGAGACAAGATTTCCATTCCCTTCTTGGACATATGTCCTAACCGGCTATGCCACAAAGAAACGTTCGGCTGCTCGGTTACATTGATTACATTTTTAGAGACATTTGATACATAAATCATGTAAAGTCCTCTAGACTTTACTCCATGTGCTACTGTCATCGAACCCTGGGATATCTTCCACATGTTTTGTCCAAAAGTGGTGACGTAGCCAGCATCATCAAGTAAACCTGTGCTGATCAAGCTCTTTGTAATTGCGGGAACATGTCTCACATTCTTCAGCGTGAAAGAAGAGCCATTCTGAAACTTCAATTGAACATCTCCAACACCTAAGATCTCACATGTCTGCCCATTTCCTAGCCAAACATGATCTTTAGTGGTCACATAAGAGGTAAACCACTCCTTGTTTGGAGACACATGAAGTGATGCCCCTGAGTCTATAATCCAGTCACTCAGTGCATTTCCATCAGATGCTGTAAGAAGAGCTGAGTCCATTGTATTCTTCAAGAAGTAGATGTCTCCTGACACTAGACTGTCATCCTCTGCAACAGTGTTTGTCACATTTATTTCTTGAATCTTCACTGAGGACTTGTTCTTCTCACCATGGTCTTCAGCTTTCTCTTTGCCTTTTTCTGCTTTCCACTATCTACAGTCTCTTTTCATGTGACCCTTCTTGCCACAATGGTGGCATTCTATGTCACTCTTGCCTTTAGCACTGCGGGACTTGCTACGAGACTGATTCCTCTTTCCACCTTTGTACTTTTCTTTGGTCCTTCCCCTGACAACTAAGGCTGTTCCTTTGCCTTTGTCCATTGTCTTTCTATTGGTTTCTTCAGTAAGCAGACTTCCTTCTACACCTGCTATGTTCAAACCATCTGGAGGTGCAGAATTACTCAAAGCTGTGTGAAAAGTGTCCCAACTTTCCGGCAATGTGATCAACAAAAACATTGCTCTAACGGGTTCATCAAACTTGACACCTTGAGCTGACAACTGACTGTAGATCGTGTTGAATTCATTCGGATGATTGGACATAGGTGTCCCTTCTTTCATCTTCAAGTCAACAAGCTTCTTAAGCCAGTATACCTGTGAAGCTTCACTCTGCTTCTCATAAAGATCACTCAGCTTTAACCATGCTTGATAAGCCGACATCTCATCTGCTACATTGAAGTAAACGCTTTCTGCCAAAGTCAACATAATGGTAGAAAGTGCCAATTCATCCATTTCGCTCCATTCATCTTCGTCCATATCTTCTGGTTTTATCCCCTTGAGCTTTATAGGTTTTATTTGCTTCTTTTGTACTAACACGTGCCAAATTTGCTTCTTCCACAATGGGAAATTGGTTCCATCCAGCTTCTTGATATTGTAAAGAGCAATGTCCTGTGATCCAGCCATAGCTACACTTCACAATAGTTTACTTTCCTGGGAAAAATTCGGCAGAGTTTCCCCTGTAAACTGACCTCTGAACCAATATCAACCTGTCAAATGAACCAAGAAAGCTTCAGATTCTGCAGAAATTTTGGCAGAGTCTCCTTTGTAAAATGGCTCTGGTGTACTCCAAAACAGACCAAAAACAGCTCAAAAAACCACTATCTCTCTAACACTGTAAGCTGTGGGTAAACCTGTCCTGCACCTGTACTGTCTCTCACTGTCCTGTCACTGTCCTGTAAGCACAGTATGTTGTAACCGCTGCGACGGTTGTTTGCTGCGTGACTCACAGCCAGCAAACCCTCAACAGACATAAATCATCTCTGACAATACATCCCATGTGGAAGTACCTGCAATGTCAGGATGAAATCTGGAATATCAAGCAACAAACACAAGCTACCTGATGAACTAGTGGATGTCGCCTACAATCTGTGTGTAGATGCGCCTGTGTCGTATGTGACACGCCTCCAAGAACTGTGCGCCGTCCTTCGATGTGTAGACAGTCACAAATCAACACTCTGGGAGCGCCGATATCCTCAGCACCTGCAGTCGTAGGCCGAAACCCTAAATTTGCAGAGTCGGATCTGCACCCGCCAAGACCACGTAGTCGAAAATGGCCTGCGTAGAACTTTGTCAAAGCCGAACGGTGATCGAGATGACCTCAGAATGAAATTCTGAGAACACCGAGCCCTTTGGGCATACCCACAGGAATTGGGGCCGTGTTTTCGCCTATCGAATCTCACTCCAATCTGAGCAGGTGACTCTGGCTACCTACAAATGCTGCCCCGAGCCTCGATCTGAGCTCTGATACCAGTTGAAGGAGTACGAGCGGAAGTGCGACGCGAGAGAGAGTGCGAGAAGAAGAGCACGACGATATGGTGAACTCACTCTACTGTAATGTGTAGAGCATAGTGAGTTCTTATTAGGTACAAAAGAATATGTGTACATACCTAGCGGCCCGCCCACTTACCTGGGCGACCACATTGGGTTTTATACCCCAACACAATGTGCACGCCACTTATATTCTCGATAGTGTATATGCTATGAATGCAGTATACACAACACAGAGTGCACACAACCACTCCTACTCCCTGCGTGCAGTCAATGCAGCCACAAGCTCTTTATTCAATGCCATGCAAAACATTGATCTCAATGCACATCCACCCAAAGGGGATATCAATCAAGTTGCGGCACTAGCCAATAATGCAAGTATGGTTTGGAGGGAACATGGTTTTTGCACCCCACAGGAGTGTGCATCTTTCGAAAGACACGTGGAGATTTGGGTAGAAGTGTGGATGTCATACATTGTCGGGCATGGAATAGCCAGTGGAGCCAACAACAACAACAAAATCTCACCTTTCCTTGCTAATATTGGAGAAATAAGGCCTTGATACCATATTAGCATATTGTAGTGTTTTTTCTCCATTGTTTGATTATAATTGTTGTTGTAAGTTGTGTACTCTAAACCCTTTCAATAAAAGTCTTTGGTGTTTCTATTGCAATCTTTAAATGTTGTTCAAAATCGATTTCCATTGTTATGTAAACCATTGAAATTAATTTGTTGCATGTGTACACATGATCAGAAGTGTGAAAAGATAAAAGGATACTTGTCATGTTGGTGGTTTATCTTATTGCCCAACATATGTCACAACATTTGAGAAGACAAGTTGCATTTTTGAGTGAGAGGATATTGACAGAGAGAGAATTATAAATTATGATTGTTTGAACGAATCAGAGAGAGAGAGAGAGAGAGAGAGAGAGGAAGATGACAATGGAGAAGAAGAAGCTTGTGTGGTATAGTGATAGTACGATCTACTCCCCTTTTTTTTTAACACACATACAACCATCGTCAAAGCACACACATAACACACACACACACAGAAACACACACACACAGAGGAAGATGACAATGGAGAAGAAAAAGCTTGGGTGGTATAGTGATAGAACCATTTACTTTTTTTTTTTTAAACACGCATACAACCATCGTCAAAGCACACACATATCTGAGAGAGAGAGAGAGAGAGAGAGAGAGAGAGAGAGAGAGAGAGAGAGAGAGAGGGAGGAAGATGACGATGGAGAAGAAGAAGCTTGGGTGGTAGTGAGAGAGAACAAAGTTGAGAAGGGAGAGAATCCTTTTGGAATCTGCTCGCCAAATTCCAAAAAGTGCTCGTCAGAAAATGCTCGCCAAAAAATTACGTCCGTCTTGGAATACTTCCTCATCATTTTTGCGAAGGTCTCTTATAGAGATCTCATCCATTATGCGTCTACAATCTGCGACTCCCTCCACATCAGGTTCTTCAGATCTTGATTTTAAATTCAAGATAACGCTCGTCATCTGGAATGGAATTGTATCATATCCTTTCTAATCACAGAATTTGGTTAGTGTCACCTCATTCACACACACATCAAGGGTTGCCAGTATTTGTTGCCATCCAAATCGTTCGAGCATCTCTTTTGAAAAAGTCTCTCGTACATACGCCTCATCCCTTATTGGTCGGTTGAGAATGCAATCTTCTTTTCTCAAACTTCCACACTTCGAAGTTCCGTATACCCAAATATGCACTTTGCTTTGTAGCCATGCAGGTATCTCCCCTTATCGTTTAGTTGTGGAGTTTAACTCTTCCCCAGGGATTCGATTGACATCTCTTTTATGAAATTGTCATAATTACTTGTGATCCCAACCCATTTGTGGTATTGGCTACTTCCTTCATATCTAACGGTGCCTCAACTTTTGGCTCTCTTTGGTCTCTGTTTTCAAGGCCTCGGTTCTCCATTTCTTGGATTCTTTTGTGGATTAACGCCTCAATTTTTGGAGCATCCGAGACGTGTGGTTTGAGAAGAGCTTGGGCCGCCTGGATGACCTCTTTGCATATCTGCAACCTCTCTTTCTCATACCCTAGATGAGGATACATTAACCATCTATGCTCTTGGGTTTGATTGGGCTTTAGCCTAGCTTCATAAGCCTTCAAAATTGCATCTAAATGCTCGAAGACTTTATCCACCAAGACGGAATCTGATGGTTTTGCTACAAAAAAATTTCCCTATGGTCCCATTCCAATCTCAATTGTTCATTGGTTTGCTGCAATTTGGTCTTTAATGCCGATTTTTCTTTTATCGTTTTGGCTTTCATCTTATCCCTTTTTGCTTTTCAATATTTTTTGGGGGTCCTAACCAACAAGCTCTCTATTTTTGTTTGACTGGGTGGGGTGTTTTTGTCTCTAATAGGCATCTTCCTTGCGACTTCCTGGGCTTGTGCTCTCGTTACCATGTTTATTGGAATTGTAGGTTCCATTTCTAATCCACTTGAGCTTGATACAACTCTGATTTTGTTTATGGTAGATTTGCCCTTGTTATCATGATTGTTTGGACAATTTGGAATTAGATGATCATTTTTACATCCCTCACAGTACCCAAAGATTTGATGCACTCTTCTTTGTGTGGACAACTTCCTGCCCAATGATCACCTCCACATTCATAGTAGCATGGTCCTATTGGTGGTGGGGAAGCTGGTGGAGCTCCCATAGGTTGTCCTATTCTAGGAGGGTATTCTCTAGGTCTGTAGTTCTAATTTTCCATGAAGATGAGCGAATTTTCATCAATCAGGTAATGGTTTTTTATTTTTTGTGTTATGTATGATGGTTATGTCATCCCCTCAGAACCTTTCACGAGCATAAGCACTATTGGGATGCCATAGCATATGAGAGTCAAAGACTCAACTCCAACAAGCGAGTATTGGGCAAATACAAAAAAGAGCTACTAGCTATTTTATATGCCCTAGACACGTGGAAACACTATCTCTTGGGGACTCCATTCATCCTACAAATGGATCACAAAGCCTCAAGAACTTCATGACACAAACCAAGCTCTTCGACAAACAAATGAGGTGGGCGAATTTTCTTTCACAATTAAAACTTCATATTGCTCACATTGCTAGCAAGCACAATCAAGTGGTCGATGCACTTTCACGACGGCCAAGGGCACATGTGGTGTCTATAGCAACTCACAATGATTTATCTTTTATGATAGATGAATATGCTATTGATCAAGACTTTAAGTACGTAATTACAGCCTTTGCATTAGGGAAGAAAAAATAACCATTCACCTTGGAGGATGGTTATCTTCCAAATGGCAATAGGCTATGTGTTACTCACCCATACAATAAGAAAGTCATGTATGAATCACATGCTTCTCATTATGCAGGCAAAAAAGGATTCCATAGTCTACTCTTCAAGGAGTAGAAATGTACTTATTTTGGCCTACCATGAAAAGTAAACATACCATGAAGAGTATGTTTCAAAATGTGTGGTATTCCAAAAGTCAAAATTTGACTGAGGGAAGCAACTTGGATTGTTTTAGTCGATAGGCTCAGCAAGAAAACACACTCTATGCCTATCAAAAAGACTATTAAGGTACATCGTACGAAAACCCTCTTCAAATATCAAATTTTCAAGCATCATGGCTTGCCAAAATCCATAGTGTCGGACAAAGATCCTAGAATGACCGGTAATTTCTAGAGGGTCTCTTTGAGAATCTAGGAACTAGATTAAATTTCTCTTTTGGCCTATCATCCACAAACGGATGACCAAAATGATATAACTGAGATAACAATTCTTGATCTACTAAAATCCAATGTCATGGAAGTAGATCAACGTTCTCCATGAGAGAAATACCTACCTCTTATAGAGTATGCATACAATGACATTTTACATACTTCTATGGGGAAAGCACCTTTTTAGGTTAAAGAGGGAAGATCCAAAAGACCCTTACTGCTTAAAGTACATGGGAAGATCTTCACTTTTGATGAATATAGCTGAGACTCACAAGAATCTTTTTCAAGGATTAAAGAGGTTATATCCATCTCAAAGCAAAGGCAAAAAGTGTTGCTACTAATAAGCACAAAAGAGCCTTAATCTTTAAGGAAAATGATTGGGTCTTGCTAAAGTTTCTCAAGGCTCGTCTAAGGCATATTACGGGCAAGAATCCTACGGTCCACCAAGAGTAGATTATGCTTAACTAGCAAAAAGATACTATGGTCCTTTTTGAATTCTTCAGCCAATCTCATGAATTCTTCAGCCAATCCATGAGATGGCTTCTCAATATAAGTTACCTAACCATTGGCTCATGCATAATGTTTTCCATGGGAGCTTACTTAAGCCTTACAAAGGAGTGCCACCAACAGAATCAATAGTTGCAGACTCTCCAAACATCACAGATCAAGAAGAAGTATACTTCAATCTGAGTCCATCCTATGACATGAAGACAAGGTATTAAGAAACGATAAGATTATCCGATGATATCTTATTAAGTTTAAGGATTATCCTTTTAAAAATGCTAGATGGATGCAATGAACCTAGCTTAAGGATAATATAAACCTTGTCAATGCTACACTAGAGTAAGCAAATGAAAATGCATTTTAAATGAACAATGTTTTTGTCTTATAAGACTCTTTCTCTTTCTTTTATTGTGCAGGAATTTAAGTAGTATGCATGCTTAGGATCATGTTTGTGGTGACGACGTCTCCCAAACACCAAGTAGAACTTGTCACTCTACTTTAGAAGTATGATATGGACTAAAGAGCAGACATGCTTACGGCAGCTAAGTCTCTCGAGCACCAAATGGATTAGTCATCCATTCTAGAATGATGTCGTAGGGTAAAAAGGGATCATCTACCCGCTAAGAACATGGACTAATGACTAGGATTTATCCTCTCTACCTCATAGTTGAGGACGACTATGATTTCAAGAGAGAGGTAATGTCATAAAATCTAATATCTAGCTAACCCAAATGATTTTCTCATATTAAACTGATCATTTAATGTAGGAGAATAAACGGGAACAAGAGTTAGACTAGAGACATGTGCTTCTAGACCTATCTCAGTAGGGGACCAAAAGGAGAGATGGTTACATCTCAAAAGGGGTCCAAAAGGAAATTTTCTACCCAAGAGCAATGTGTAATAAGTGCTTCTAAACTTATCTCACCAGGGGACTAAGAGAAGAGATTGTTACATCTCAATAGGGGTCCAAAATGAGATACTCTATCATAGAGCAACGTGCATCTAATGGAGCTTAAAAGACCTTAGGATTAGCTGCATCAAAGACCTCCAAAGGTTAGTGTTAAAACTCCTTCGATCTTAGGCAAGCTAGGGTTGTGCCTGAGGTGGGAACCCGGTCCAAGCTTGAGGTGCTTGTCATGCTTGATGACTAAGGTGCTTGTCGTGCTTGCTGACTAAGGTGCTTGAGGTGCTTGTCGTGCTTGCTAACTAATGTGCTTGAGATGCTTGTCATGCTTGATAAGAAGCTTCCCATGCATGGGGGGTAAGGTGCCTGAGGTGATTGACTCAAAAAGAGACCCTACAAAGGAGGGGAAAGCCCCAAAGCTAGGGGAATCTTTGACTTAATCCCCCACTCACCCAAAGGGCACCCCCTTTCTCAAGGGGCACATGGACACATGTCAAGCTCTCCCTATGCTTAGCCACATGGTGTGTTTGAATCCTATTGGCTTGGCTAAAGAGGGGTCCAATGAGCTTCTAGTACAATTCAATAAATATCTACATATTTTCAAGCTCTCTCTCTCAAAGAGGTAAGGAGGACACTTGTCCTAATGCTACCCATGTTGCTTGAAATGCATTATGCATGTGATTGGATAGGCTTAGAGGGGTCCAATGAGCTTCAAGCTTGAGGAAAGAGGAGGGGTGGACCAAAGCAAGCAAGGGGTGTGCTTGGGGGTATACACCCTCTCACACACTCATTTTTCACACATTCTCACTTGGTGAAAGAGGAGGAACTCCATCTCCTTCTCCAAGCTCGTTGAGAATTTGAGAGCCTACACAGATGCTCTTGTTTATGGAATGCAAATCCAACCAAGAGCCATGCTTTAATGCTTAAGATTGCCATCTTCTTCATCTTCATTACTATCATATTATATATGCTAGCAAGAAGAGTGATGATAAGTGAGAAATTACTTCTTTCTCCTATGAATGTTTCTTCTTCCTCTTCCCTACCCTCATTCCCCGCTAGCTCTCTCCACCTTTGAAGGTGTTTGAGGCCTTGGGACTCAGGCGGGGGATGGTTAATGCTTTTACAAAGTTTATGTTATGCTCGTGATGCATGAAGCTTTCCATCTTCATAGCAGCACCAAGGTCACAAGAAACACAAAGATTGTATTATACCAAGTCTCTCTTTATGGGAGAATCTATAATACAAAAGCCTATTGGAGGGGGAACCGGCTCCACATAAATCCGGTCCTCAACTGCTGTCAAGTTCTCTCATTCTCTCTCTCTCTCTCTCTCTCTCTCTCTCTCTCTCTCTCTCTCTCTCTCTCTCTCTCTCTCTCTCGCGCGCAAACCTCCGCCAACTTTGGAGTTTGTTTGCAAAAATTTATCCATGCGCCCGTTTTGGTAGAGAGAGGTAAAGTCAAACTCCTTAAAGGGCCCCTTTGTGAGTCCAAATTTTGCCTAATGACTCATCTTAGGGGAATACATTGATGACTATATTTGATCATAACCAGAAAAGAATCACTGGTGACCTTGAACTAAGGGTGAATTAGATAATTCTTTCCAATTGACCCTAGAAGATTGAGTTCAAGTTTAGTTTGATGACCTCAAATTGAAAGGTCAATTTGAAGTTAATTAAGTATAATGGTTATGTTGCTATCTCTAATTAAGTTTACCCTCTATTTTCTCAATGTAGTCTCACAAAAATGCTATGTTTAATTTTCCTAATTCCGCTATTCTCAAAGTTCATGGGCCAATTTCCATTACAATTGCTCCCATAAAGAGCGACTTGGTACAACACAGGCTTTGTGTTCCTTGAAACCTTGATGGTGCAATGAAGATAGAGAGCTTCATGCACCACAATTATGCCCATAACTTAGCTAAATGAAAGCTTTAACTTGTCCCTGGCCTTAGTCCCAAGACCTCAAACACCTTCGAAGGTGGAGAGAGCTAGCAGGGAATGAAAGGAAGAAGAAGCATTCTTACGAGAAAGAAATAGTTCCTCACTTATCATCACTCTTGTAGGTTAGCATAACATAATGGCATAGTAATGATGATGAAGAAGATGGAAAGCTTAAGCATTGAAGCATGGCTCTTGGTTGGATTTGCATTTCAAAGCCAAGAGTGTTGGTGTAGGCTCTCAACTTCTAACCAAGCAGCTTGAAGAAGGAGACAAAGTTAGCACTTCACACAATGAGAGTGTGTGGGAGTGTGTGGGAGAGAGTATACCCCTCAAGCTAGCCCCCAAGTTGCTTGGGTCGACCCCCTCTTTTTTCCCTTGATTGAAGCTCATTGGCTCTCCCAATCCTAGACAATCACAAGCCTTGGTTGCAACTAGCAATAGAGGTAGTCCTTGGACAAGTGTCCCCCTTTCCCTTTTGAGAGAGATGACTTGATAAATGCTTAAACAATTAATTTAATTATCTAAAATCTTATTGCACCTCTTTAGAGGCCAACCAATAGGTTTTAGGCACCTTATGAGGGCAACATGAACAGGAACTAGACATGTGTCCTTGTTGCCTCTGACTTGGCTTGCATTGAGTGAGTGTGCGTGTGTATTCTCTCTCATGTCCCTACTTGTAGGGCTTCCCCCCCCTTGTGTAGGGATATGATTGACTTTTTGGAACACCTTAAGCCCCTCAAGCACCTTAGTTATGAAGCACCTTAGTCATGTAGCACCTCAAGCACCTTAGTCATCAAGCATGACAAGCACCTCAAGCACCTTAGTCAGCAAGCACAACAAGCACCTCAAGCTTGGGCCAGGTTCCCACCTCAAGCACAATCCTAGATTTCCTAAGGTCCTAGGTCTAAGAACTTTTAACACTAACCTTTGGAGGTCTTTAATGAAGCTAACCTTAAGGTCTTTCAAGCTCCATTAGCTAGCACTCCTCTTTAATAGACCATCTCTCATTTGGACCCATTGACTATGGTCCCGTGTTGAGATATATCCATAAGCATATGTCTATATTCTAACTCTTGTTCCCATTTATTCTCCCACATTAAATGATCAGTTTAATATGAAAAAATCATTTGGGTTAGTTAGATATTAGATTTTATGACAGCGAATGTTTCTCCAATGGCACATGCCTATTCTTTTACACAATATGAGTATCCACGCATAGTGAGGTTCTTATTAACATATGTGCACAAGAAGATGATGAAGAATCAATAATAGAGACTAAGGAAGATTATGGCCTCACTGAAAATGATTTTGTTATCTAGATGATGAGGATAGAGGCCTAGCCTTAGGGATGCCACCTGGTCTATATAATATCATCTTCCCTTGATTCCATATGTGATGACAGATAGGTAGGTTAGGGGTCTAGATTTTGTTTCAGCTTGTTTTCCTTGAATTTCTTGTCTTTTCACACTGACATGCCTCCTTGTATAATGCCTTGTTGCTTGATATTGTTGTGTAGGAGCATTGAGAAAACTAATTGTTACCATATACATGTGGTAGTGATGTGTGTGAACACACTAGGACCGCCGGGGCATTTTTTCCCTCTTTAGGAGGTTTTTTCCCCCCGTGCATTGTATATACGCCCATCACTCTAGGCTATCAATCTTTCCATTGCACACTAAGTAACACACTCTCTATTGTGTGCCTTGAGCTTCCTTTGTCTCCTCCAAGTTGTGTGTGTTTCTCTGCAACCCTAATTCCAACAATTGGTATCAGAGCAGGTCACGTCCTCCCGGGCTGTCGCCAGCTGCTCCAACACACGCCTGCTCACTTTCTCCGATTTCAGTGAGCTTTGGCAAGTGTTTGCAGGTCGACAAATACTTCGGGAGTGCTCGTAGAGCTTGGTCTGCTCATATTTTTTATTTGGGCTCATTTCGGCCTCCGTTTCCACTACAGACAGGTCTGCACATGCAATTTCGTCATTTTGTGCAGAATTTCTGTCAGTGCCATTTTCTGCATAGCAGGTGCCTTATAGTCTTCTATGGTTTGTGCTATATAGCACGTGTTGTTCCCGCTCCGTTTCTCCTATTTTTGGGCATTTTCACATCAGGTGCAGCATTTACCATGGCTGACAACAACAACACAGATGTGTTCAAGATGTTTGCTGCTGAGGACAGGTTGGATGGGGACAACTACCCTATGTGGGATTATATGATGCAACATGTTCTTGTGTCAAAAGGCGTCTGGAACATTGTGCAGGGCATTGATGTACGTCCTGGTTCTGAGAATGTAGGCGAGTTGAGGATGTTGCAGGTCTTGCTGCAAGGATTGTTGCTGTTAGAGTTGTTTTGCCTATGGCAGAACAAGCTCGTTGGGATGTAAAGGATGCACAGGCTCAAGCATTGATTGCGTTGTCTGTGAAGCACACCATTGTTCCTCACATCCGTTCAACAAAATCTGCAAAACAGGCTTGAGATATTTTGGCTGGTCTTTATGCAAGTCGCCATGAGGCTAAAATTGCTTTGTTGCGTAAAGAGCCGGAGTCACAGATTATGCATGAGGAACATGATATGGACACTTTCCTTGCTAGTGTCAAGGATATCAATGAGCAACTCATTTCTGCAGGTGAAGTCATTATGGACAGTTCCCTAGTGCAAACTGCTCTTGATGCCTTACCAGATTCTTACCAAACTTTTGCTAGTACTTGGAGACTTATGACCCAAGGAAATCCTGAAGTTGTCAAGTTTGATGCATTATGCACATTGTTGTTGCAAGAGTCACTCTCCAGAAAAATAGGACTAGGCAGCGTGCAGTTGAACAGGCTTTTATTGCTTCTCAAAGAAAGGGTGGTAACAGCAATTCAGCCACTTCTTATGGTTCTGCTGCGAGTGGCAAAAATTTTGTTCCTAATGCTTCTGCTGGCACAACTTCCTCTGGCAATTCTGGTGATAAGGGCAAAAAGAAGATGCGTTGCCATTATTGTAAAGCTAACGATCACTTGATCAAGTCGTGTCCTAAGTTGAAGGCCAAAGAGGCTAAGAACAAAGAGGGTGGTTCCACTGCAAATGCTGGTTCCACTACAAATGCAGCCATTGTTGAGTCTTCTGTGAAAGGAGATTGTGATGCTGATGTTGATGCAGAATGGGCTTTTAGCACAGAGTGCACTTACAATCCTGCTGTCCATGATGCATGCTTGTCAGTTGCTGCAAATTCACATGTGTGGTATTTCGACAATGGTGCTACAAAGCACATTACCTCACATCGTGAATTGTTTACCTCTCTCAAGTCTGTCCCTCATGGGAATTCAGTCACTTGTGCCAACAATGCCTCTTATCCGGTTCAGGGAGTTGGAAAGATTGTGCTTACTACTGCAAATGGCAGTTCCTTCACACTTGTTGATGCACTTTATGTACATGGGATCAAGAAGAATCTCTTGTCTATATCTGCACTTGCTAGACTTGGACTTGTAGTCAAATTTGTGGATGACAGATGTACAGTTCATGATCTCAGTTTTGGTGATGAAACTGTTGCATCTGGCCTTTTGTGTCGTGGGTTGTATAAGCTCACTTTGTATGACAAGTATGGACAAATTTTTGCAAATGCTGTTGCAGATTCAAGGGTTATTTCAGATGCAAAACTTTGGCATGCACCTTTTGGTCATCTGAATTTTGCCAGTTTGTTGCGTTTGCAGAAATCTGATATGGTTGCTTCTTTGCCGCCTCTTGAAGCACCTATCAAACATGTTTGTGAAGGCTATATTTTGGGTAAGATGTAGCCTTCTAAGTTTCCAAAGGATGGTTCAGTTCGGGCCACATGCAGGTTGCAGCTTGTGCATAATGATGTTTGTGGGCCCATGCAAACTCCGTCCTTGGGCAATTACCTGTACTTCGTGACTTTTATTGATGATTACTCCAGGCATGCATGGGTATTTCCGCTTAAAGCGAAGGCCAAAGTTTTTATGTGCTTCAAAAAATTTCTGGCTATGGCTGAAAATGTCTCGAAATGTACTATAGGCACCCTCCGTTCCGATCGAGGGGGGGAGTATATGTCTCATGAATTTAATGCATTTCTGGCTAGTCGTGGGATAAAACACCAATGTACAGTGCCTTATACGCCTGAGCAAAATGGTGTTGCTGAGAGGAAAAACAGGTCACTTACGGAAATGGCACGATGTACGGTCAAAAGTCAAGCTTTGCCGCATTCTTTTTGGCTTGAGGCCATCATGTGTGCCACTTATGTACTTAATAGGTGTCCTACGAAAGCTTTGCAGTCTATTACTCCATATGAAGCATGGCATGATAGAAAGCCTTCTATTGAGCACATGCGTGTTTTTGGCTGTTTGGCATATGCTTTGGTGCCACAAGTGCAGCGCAGAAAATTGAAAGATAAGGCTGTGAAATGTATTTTTTGTTGGTTATAGTACTGAAAGCAAAGGTTATAGGTTGTATCATCCGCAAACAAAACATATTCTGGTTTCATGGGATGTAGTGTTTGTGGAAGATTCTGTTTAGCCCTTGCTGTCATGTACTAGAGACAGTAATGTAAGCTCATAGGACATTTATGACACTTTGTTGCCTCTTTTCAGTGGTGGAAATACGAATGTAAGTTCCAATGAGGCACATGTACAGCCTATGGGGGTTTCTGAAAATGTTACAGATCAGCATATCACTGATGCAGATGTACATGATGTACTTGATGTGGAAAGGGCTGAAAATGAGCAGGCTAGAGGTATGCCAAAATGGTTGGTGCACACTTCGCGTGACAGTAAATTGGATGCACCTTTGTCTAGTCGTACTCGTCAGGGTCTCGCCCTGCATCTTATGCATCAGATTGTTATGCTTTGGCTGTGTCTAGTTTACATGATGTTGAGGAGCCTCTGTCTTTTGATGAAGCACAGAATTCAGAAAATTGGATTGCTGCCATGAAATCAGAATATGATGCACTTATAGAGAATGACACATGGACTTTACATGTGGTAGTGATGTGTGTGAACACACTAGGACCGCCGGAGCATTTTTTCCCTCTTTAGGAGGTTTTTTCCCCCGTGCATTGTATATACGTCCATCACTCTAGGGCTATCAATCTTTCCATTGCACACTAAGTAAGACGCTCTCTATTGTGTGCCTTGAGCTTCCTTCGTCTCCTCCAAGCTGTGTGCGTTTCTCTGCAACCCTAATTCCAACACTAATATGGATCTCCATCCACATGGCTGAGGACATATTCTTCAGCGACATGAGCTACTTCATACAGGAAAATGTGTAATTCTTCCATGATTGCTTTCTTATTTTCACTGCCATTTGTTTTAAGTGTATATGCTGCTAGTATGGCATGATTATAGACTGTAAACTTATGCTGCTACTTTGGCACGTAGATTGATTCATGCTTGTGGATATTTATATTTGCTGATTGTGGTTTTCTATGGTTTGACTGAGTGCATTTAGTTATGTTTTGTTATCTACCATTATAGATGTATAAATTTGTCTTTGCTTAGGTTGATTGAACTAGAGTTTAGTCTTATAAACGACCCTTGAGGTTAGGAGGCAGTGACTTTAGGTTAACTCATTTACTTGACCAATAGTCATAGTTGGTAAAATTATCTAAGTGTTTGAGACCTTAGGAGTGTTTTAGGCATATAGAAGCTTGCTCACTTAAACAACAAAAGACACTAGTGAGAATACAAAGGAAATAGAAGCAAAAAAACAAAAATGCTACAAATGTAAAACCTTAAGCTGGAAGAAAAATCCCGACTTGATTTGGTACTTCACTTACATGTATTGTTTATATTATTAGAGCCCTAGAGGTTCCCAGTGTGGGCGCTTTTCTTTGAGAAGCAAAAAGCCCCAGGCATACAAAATAAGCACACACGTCAAATTCTAAACCAAAGTGAAAGAAAGAAAAATGAAGAGAAAAAGGAAAAAAATGACATGAAAAAGACTTCCACTGAGCTTAAAGTAAAAAATTCAAGCTTTCATTTGGAGTTGTGAGAGTTAGTTGGCTAATAAAAGGTGAAACGCACAATTAGAGAATCTTGCCTTTAGATAATCTTCTTGACATAGCTAATAGTAGAGTAGTTGTTTTAATCTTAGTCATAGCTAACCAATCGATAGACTCATCTATAAGCCCAAAACTCTTGATTGACTAATTTGAGCAAAGTGGAATTTATTTGTCCTTATTCTTTGCATTTACGCATTTCCACATGTACTTTACATTCCCCTCATTCTTTAATGCCATATAGTTCAACTTGCATACTCTCACGGTGACTTTGTTTTGCATACATTCTATCCCAGATGCTCTACCACCTCGACAAACGGGCTTCACCTACTAGCTTTCGAGGACAAAATCTACATCAGGAAGAGCATTATGTTAACCGATGATGGATGCCTTATCACATTGTTTTGAGCTTGTCGGTCCTATAGGTGCTTGGGTGATTGCCGATGAACGGCGCACCACATATCTCATTTGATAGTATCTTTCCTCTGATCGGCCAGTGTGAGCGCCCATGTGTGAATGAACCAAACCCATATAAAAGGGCCATTGTGACCTAAATCCCTCATTCTAAAGGGTGCATGCTAAAGAAGAGTTCTCTTGCTGTACCTCCATCTCCTTCTCCATTGTGTTTACGAGTCTGTGTGTGTGTGCGTGCGCGTATGTGTGTGTTTGAGAGAGAGAGAGAGAGAGAGAGAGAGAGAGAGAGAGAGAGAGCAATTGAGCATTGCGGTAGCATCAACAGTGGCAAGGCGGTTGAGTGCGCTGACGACAGCTCCCTCTTCTTTGCAGCAAGGAATCCTTCATGGCAGCAAGCATAGACTGGTGAGTGACACACCCTTGCTCTCTTTGAGCTTGCTAGGTTAGCTTGGTTGTATGCTTGCAGCCATCCGTGGCTCTCGCTCGGTGCTTGACAAGTCCCTAGCTTCGATACGTGCGACAGACGCGCACATTTTTTCACCCAAACAACTTTTTCATAAGAGACCCAATCATTATAATCTGGTTGTTACTCATCTGTAAAATCTCCCGTTCATTTAATCATTTCCAGCTTGATACCTTGAAGATCTTTCGCTTTGCGAGCTGCCAAATTTTTGAGCCCACCTTTTACATCTTCAATAGTAAAAAAAGAGGGCATACATGGGAGTGAACCATAAAATGGCTCATATAGTTTCTTGCAATGTGTTACATATCCACAAAGCTCAAGTTACCAAAACTCTCAACCCACTTGCCCCTCAATTTTCTCCAAAATCTTCCACATACATGTGTCTTTTCTTGGACTTGAACAAATTGTTGCTTTACTTCCCGTCTTGTTCTCTTTTTTTGAATCAATGCCTTGTATGTATGCAAATGACTTTAATAGTCTTTTGTCCATATTTGCATCAAGCTTATCAAGGACTTTTGAGCATCTTGACATTCTTTCTCAAACCACATTTTGCGTGATCTATCTTTGTGGATACCATGGGTATGCTTTATGTGAAAGCATTATTCGACACAAGAACAAATAACTTTCTTGAAAGCTTCCCATTTAGTTTTCAACGAGGCGTCATATTGAAGCTTTGTCATCCATAACTTTTGCTCAACCATTCAATGTATATAGGTGCCTATTTGAAATCCATACATAGTGATAACTTCTCTCCCCTTTGGCTGAGATTATCATGCTTAGTTGCTTCTCTACATGCAAGGTCAATACATATGTAAGGACACGGTCCTACGGGCAAGGCCATCGGCACGATCGAACGGTGTGTACGCTAGGGGGAGGCTATAAGATAGCCTGGCTAGGTGGAAACTAGCACACACATTATTCTCGTCCTTCCACTGGTATTCAAGCTATTCTTGGAAAAGGGAAAAAGCGGGTTGCATGTGCATGCGACGTGCATCTTCTCTCCCAAGATTTGCAGGCAGGGACAACAATACCCCCGCAGCACAGCAAAAAGAAGATAGACACAGAGTTCTATGCGTACCACGAGGAGACATACAACGGACAATGATCGCAACGGCCTAACCTACACCCTCCACAATGGGCGACCAAGGCAACCTCAACCGACAACTTTACGGCATCGAGGCTCTGTTAGCGCTTTTGATAGCGCACGTGGGAAGGCCCTCTAAACCCTTGCATGAAAGAGGCTTGAACCCACCCCATGAGGGTAAGAGGCCAACACTCTACCATCCAAGCTATTGAACCTTGTTGTGTATAAGAAGGAAAGGTAGCATACTTGAATTGACAAGAAAAGCTACAAACTTCAAGGAAGTAGTTTCACCCTTTCTTTTCACTTCTTAGAGAAAGGCAAGTTTTTCTCCAAAAATTCTTTTTTCTTCAAAGAGGAAGCTTCAAGTGAACAAAAGCTATCACAAAAACGACGAGTTTTTGTGAAGAATCAACGAAGGTGTTCTGACGACGAACGAAACGTGAAGCGCTACAATTTCCGCAAGGCGAGGTTCGCATGCAACACAAAAGTTGTCGAGCATAAAAAACACAAAGACTTCAAGCTTTACAAGGTACAAGTTGACGTTCTTTTCTCTCTCTCTCTACATTAGTGTGTGTTTACCATGGCCAACGAGGATATCCCGCCTACACACACTTTTGATTTTGAGCATGTACATCAAAATCCACACACCACATGTGCTACCGACCTTAATATGCCTAACGATGATGATCTAGGAGATCATGGCCTTGTAGATATGGCTGCTTTCAAGACTTTGGAAAATAGCCAAAGCGTACTTGAACGCAACCTCTCTGCACTAAATGCAAATGTTACAAATCTTACTGAGCTACTTGTGAAATTTGTGAATTCACAACGGCTCAAGGAGCCCCAGCTGGCATGGTTCAAGGAACCCAAGCTCGCACGACTCAAGGAGTCCAAGAGACAAGTGCTTCAAAAGATGCAAAAGATAGCAATGCATTGCTTAAGAATATTACCATTCTTGAGTTTTACGGTGAAGAGCGTGATCACAACAAGGATATGATCAATACGTTCTTACACAAATGGAGTGATATTCATAGGTTGAGACACACCCCGGATATAAAGACAGCTGTAGAAACAAGTTTATCTCTTAAAGGCAAGGCCTATAAGTGGTGGATGACATTTTTCAATAGATGCTCGTCCTCCATCTTGGGTTGCGTTTCAAGCTTCTTTCTCCAAAGAGTTTTTGGACTCCAATGAAGAGGATAAGAATTGGTTAGCATGGGATGCATGCCGCATGTCTAGGGTCTCTCTCACTCAGTACCTTTTCCAAGTATCAGGAAATCATATAAAAACTAGAAGGTCTAGATGAATTCCAAAGAATACGGGGTTTTAATAGGGGTCTTGACAAAGACTATTGTCTTCATATCAAGACCCAACATCCAAAAACTTTGGAAGAAGCCATTGGTCATGTCCAAAGATATGATGATGACCAAGAGAGGAAGGGAAATGTTTCTTACTCTAAGAATACTTTTGCTAAGAGCAATGTGACTAAGAGCCAATGGCGAGGTAGATCTTCCACACGTTCCAAGAGGAATAAGAGACAATCTACCTCTCCACGCCCACAAGAGACTAAGAAGCCTAAGCAATCATGAGATAATCCACGTAGGTCTCGCGGCACTGTTGATTTTGAGCATGCAAAGAAACACAATTTGTGTTTCAGATGTCTTTTGGACCAACATAACAAGAAGGATTGTCCTCTTTTGCAAGGCAAAGAAAAGGACATGCACACGATGCAACACCTCACATTAAATTCATCTCCTAAATATTGTGTTGTAGCGGTTCTTCATATGGAGGAAAAGCACAAGTGTTGTGTGCTTGCTTCAATGTGGCAGCCCACCTTTGGCCCCATGAGTTGATTCGCATGCATGGCACTATTAATAGACAACGTGTTCGTATTTTAGTGGATGATGGTGCGACTCATAACTTCCTGAATTATAATCTAGTCAAGAATTGAAGCTTACACAGACTTTCTGCTCCCACAAGTATGTGGTAGAATAGATGTTTGGAAATGATAAAGAAGTATGGGACACGGTAGTTCAAGGGGTTGAGCTTATTGTTCAAGATCATACGATAACCCTTGGCTTTCAAGTTATGAACATGGATTGTGTTGATGTAGTTTTAGGACGGGAGTGGCTACATGGTTTAGGAAACACATTGCACACTAGTTATGAACACAACTTCTTATCCTTATCCTTTATGGCCAATGGTAAACATGTGCTTTTGCTTGGTGAGAAAAATATATCATTTGCACCTCTTATATGTATAGTGGAGCTTTCTATTTCACAAAAAGCAAATTTAATAGATGAAGTCTTTTTGTGTTACTGCTTGTCTCCAAGTCTTGTAAATTCTCAAGAGCAAAGTGCTGTGAATTCTAGTTATGGTATGCAAAGTGCAATGAACTTTAATGATAAGCAAAGTGTTAACAATTCTAAAGAGCAAAGTGCTCTCAATTTTAATTCTATTGAGCAACGTGCGGTTGTTGTAAAACAAACATTACAAGATTCTCCATCCCAGCATAACTCTAGTTTATTTTCTTTTTCACGGCAAAGCCTGGATCGCTTACTCATGGAGTATAGTGATGTATTCTCAAGTGATTTACCGCCATGTTTTACCTCTACACGTGATGTGCAGCATGGCATAGATGTCCTGTCGGACACTAAACCGATGAGTAAACCACCTTATCATATGAGTGCTAGTGAGGCCAAGGAGATTGAGAGTCAGTTAGCTAACTACCTCGCCCGTGGTTTCATTAGACCTAGCACTTCACCTTGGGTATCACCAATTCTATTGGTAAAAAAGAAAGACGGTACTATGCGCATGTGTGTAGATTATTGCGGATTGAACACCATAACCATCAAGAACAAGTATCCTCTACCTTGAGTGGATGAGTTGTTTGATCAACTCCACGGGGCAAGATACTATACAAAAATAGATCTTCGTTCAGGATATCACCAGGTGTGTATTCTTTTGAAAGATATCTCTAAAAGTGCCTTTAGAATACGGTTCGGGCATTTTGAATTTTTGGTTATGCCTTTTGGTCTAACCAATGCTCCAGCTACATTTATGACACTCATGGATAGTGTCTTACGTCCCTGTCTTGGAAAATTTGTTGTGTTTTTTCTTGATGACATTATCATTTACAGTAAGACTGAAGATGAACACATAGAACACTTATGATTAGTGTTCGAACAACTACGAGCTCATGCTCTGTAAGCTAAGCAAAGCAAGTGCGATTTCTTTAAAACAGAAATACATTACCTTGGTCATGTGATCTTTTATTCTTGCATCAAAATGGACACTAACAAGGTTGCTGCCATTCTTCGATGGCCACATCCCGACACGATTGGGGAGATTCAAATCTTCTTAGGCATGGCTGGATTTTATCGACAATATATCTTGTTGTTCCTATGACGGATCAACTTAAAGCAAAAGGTAAGACCTTTTCTTGAAGAAGAAGCTTAACAATGCAGTTTTGAACAACTCAAGGTAGTTGTAGCCACTGCTCAAGGTAGTTGTAGCCACTGCTCCCATCCTAGCAATCCTTGACCCACTTAAGCCGTTTGTGGTAGAGACTGATGTTAGTGATAAAGCAATTGGTGCGGTACTTCTCCAGGAGAGAAGACCTATAGCCTTTGAAAGTAAAAAACTGGATCGAACTCAACAAAATTATTATGTCTATGAGAGAGAGCTCTGTGCCATAATTCACGCTTTACGAAAGTGGCAACACTATTTATATGGTGCCGAGTTTGAAGTAGTTTTTGACCATGAGAGTATTAAATGGTTTACTACTCAAACGGACTTGAAGGGTCGTAAAGATAGATGGGCACATATCCTTCAAGTTTATGATTGTAAGCTACGATATCACAAGGGGCGATATAATGTAGTAGCGGATGCACTAAGTCGGATGCCTCATATTAATTCACTTGCTTTCACGGAAATAAAGAGTGAACTTTTGGAGTCATTACATGGCAAGTGTGCACAAGATCAATCATATGTTAAAGTGTGGAGTGCAATTTTAAGAAGGAATCACTCACACTCATATATCTCTGCACCGCCAAATCACATGTCTTTGCACACGCAGATAAAAACTCCAACACATAGATCTCCACCCCTACTCAGGAAGAGCTTAAGCGATGAAAGAATTTTTCCATTGATGACAACTACTTACTCCACAAGGGTAGAGTATGTGTGCCAACGAACTCAGACACTAGGCGCCGAATATTATTTGAGTGTCACGATAGTCCAAGTGTTGGTCATCTAGGTATTCGTAAGACGTATGCCTTAGTTTGATGTCAATTTTATTGGCTAGACCTACATCATGATGTTCAAGAGTACGTACTAAACTGCCAACAATGCAAAGTTAATAAGGCAGAGCGCCTCAAGGTAAGTGGCCTTTTACATCCTTTAGAGATTCCACAAGGTAAGTGGGAGAGTATCTCTATGGATTTTGTAGTAGGACTACCTACTACAAATCGTGGTCATGATGCCATATGGGTAATTGTAGACCTTCTAATAAAGACGGGTCGATTCATTCCCACTAAGACTACGGTTAAGACGCCAAAATTAGCACTGCTATTTGTAGAGCATATATATAGACTCTACGGTCTTCCAGCTAGTATCATTAGTGTCAGAGATCAAAAGTTCGATAATCATTACTGGAGAGCTGTGTTTCAAAAGCTGGAAACTACACTTAATCTTAGTACGTCTGATCATCCAGAAACAAATAGTCAAACCGAAAGAGTTAATCAAGTGCTAGAGGATATGCTACGAGCGTGCGTTAGCAAGAAGCAAACCAATTAAGAAGACTACTTACCTATATTGGAATTTGCTTATAATAGCTCAAAGCATGTGACTACACGGTTTAGTCCATTTATGCTTTTATACGGTTTTCAACCTAGATCACTCATTACGGTGGGGTTGGCTTAGGAGAAGATACAACAAGCAAAGGATTTTCTCCAAGAACATTTTGATATGCTTTGAGTTGCTCAACAGAATGTTAAGCAAGCTCAAGATCAATATAAGAAGTATGCAGATGAGCATCGTCGTCTTGCTACTTTCGAAGAAGTAGACAAGGTTTCCTCAAAGTTTCGGAGCATTTAGAAAGTTTGAAGACGGGAAAAGTTGCTATACTTTCACTGCGCTATTGTGGACCGTTTACCATTCTCAAACATATAGGTCAAGTGGCCTATAAGTTAGCTCTTCCTGAGAACTCACGAGTTTATCCTGTTTTTCATGTTAGCCGTTTACTAAAAAATGATAATATCATTGACACAGGTGTGTTAGTTGACCTTATCGAACTGCCAAGCATCCCTCATGAACTCGAAGAGATTTTGGATTCTCATGAGCTTCGCACCAGACATCATGTCAGACGACATGTGTTGGTAAAATGGCTAGATAGACATGAAGAAGGTTCTACATGGGAGAATGTCTCCACACTTAAGAAACGTTTTCCTATGTTTGTTTTTGAGGACGAAAACGATTCTCAAAGGGGGGGGGGGGGGTAATGTAAGGACACGACGGGTCCTACGGGCAAGGCCATCGGCCATCGACACGGCCGGACAATGTGTACACTAGGGGGAGGCTATAAGATAGCATGGTTGGGTGGAGACTAGCACACACATTACTCTCGTCCTTTGAACATAAGGTTTGATGGTCTAATTCCGGGGTCCATTGGCCAAGCGTAAAACTCTTTTTGTGATACATGATGGCTTCAAAGAGTAGCATATAGTCAATCACACTATCCCTATTATGTTTTCTACATGTAAACCCATTGGTTCTACTTCACAAGAGATACACCATTGGCAATGAGCATACCCGTGCTATTACACATGTGTAAAAGTAACTTTACATACTGATTCGGCTCTTTGTCATCCTTTGAAGTACAATCATACAAGTGAACTTTCTCCAACTCCCTTGAAATGTATGGCATATCAAATTGTTGAGTATCATGTTGCAATGTTTTTGTGTAAGCATTCTTATCCCCAAAGACAATAACATCACCTTTGTCTTTAAAATAAGCAATGTTCTCCTCTAAATAAAAAAATGGCTGATCTCTATCCATGCAAGCATAAAAATGGTAAATCATGATGAGGAATGTAGCAACCGGCTACAAAAATGGGTGCTCTTTTTGGTACCATAATTTTCAGCCATACATAACGTTTGTGCTTGTCATCTTTCACAATTGATACAAAATCTTCCAATCTTTTCTTAACTACCCCTCCTTACGCTCTTCGTTGCCTGAGATTATTTGATCACATCAATGAATGTACATTGTAATAACCAAACCCGTCAATCCTTTGTGTATTATGCTCCCAAGTTTCAACAAGAAGTACAACATCGGCTTTGGTTGTTAGTTCATCAATGCCAACCCCCACATTCCATGGGTATCCATTGCAATTCCAAAATCATACTTTCAATTGTAACTCGGCCTCATAGGTCGCACATTCTTATTTTCTTGAGGGACTTGCCTCCTCCTTGGGCACATTTTCTTCATGAGAGATCTCCTTGTTTTCCTTATTCCTCTCCTTATATGCCTTGCGATGCATATTTTGTTGCTTAATAGTGCAATCTTCACATACAAAACATTTTGTATCCCTCAAATAGATCGAAATGTTATCAAGGATAATCTTTCCTTTGGTCTCGTTTAGCATGATGGATACAATTGGCCGTTCTCCCGAGCGAGGAGCTCCTTGCTTACCCACTCTATGTGCTCCGTAAACCATAACTCTTGACATGCCAAAGTGGATTTTGAAAAAATCTTCGATAACAATGGCAAGAGAAGGAGGCGTCTCTAACTTCTCGTCGAGAATTCCACGAATAACAATGTTCTTGGGATGTCACCCCCATTCCTTCAACTCCTCTATGTCCCCACTGTCAACATTCTTTGTTTGATCCATAGCTTGCATGAGAGAGGAATTAGGAACCACATTGCTACCACATACATCAGCCCAAGATGTTTGTGCATACATTTTTCATGTCGCATACATCCCGGCTCATGGTGTCAAATTTCTCCTCTTTCAATATATGGCCATACTCTACTTTGCTCATGCGGTCCTTCAAAGCATTCAAGTCCACAAGAGAGCGTTTACATTCCTTAACTTTGTTTTCAAGTTGCATCAAACATGTTGTTTGCATCTCAAGTGTTCTCATTCTCAACTACAAGGACCCTTAGCGTGCCATTCTCCATTGCAAGTGCCCGTAAGTCTTCACTTTGTTTATTTATGATCTCTTGCAATGATACCAAGTATGCTATGATCATGGGTTTCGATGTTGTTGGTTGAGTGGTTGTGTTGCTATCTCCACACTTAGGAGGTTTTGGATCATTTTCTACAACGATTGTGGACCTTGCTGAAGAAGAAGAACCCTTGCGAGTGCTTGTAGATATTGTATGTAAAATAAGAGATGAGACTCAACTTCCCTAAACCTATTTACTTCAGAAATGCTATTGCAAAAACGCCTTCCAGGAGGCTTAGTGGATGTTGCAAGGGGGGATGCTTGTAGCATCATTGTGAAGCTGTGACACCCTTGGCTTCTCAAGATAGTATGTGTGTCACAAATTAACATGCGACGTTGTAACAAACACCTCTAATGTATAACTTGTGTGTAGTACATGTATGTGTACGTATGCACATGTACATGCATCTTGATAGAGGCACGAAGGTAGTGAAATGATACAAGCATTGAGGCTGGGCTAGTTGCGTACACAATGTTGTTTATTAGAGCTAGCATATGCACAATCCACCCATGCCCCAATTGCAAGCATGAGAGAGAGAGAGAGAGAGAGAGAGAGAGAGAGAGAGAGAGAGAGAGAGAGAGAGAGAGAGCGCTTCATATGATGAGACTCGAGGAATACGAGTACCCTCAAGAGGGAGAAAGATGTATCCAGACAAGGGGCGGTTGCAATTGCAGCCATGTGACCCACATATTCCCTTCTCCAGTTCTCTCTCCTACCTAGTTCTTGGATTTCCTTCTCCTGCTCTTGCTCTTCCTCTCGCCTCCTTGCAAGCTGGTGCCATGTAGCTTGAAAAAGGCTTGCCATTATAGAATCCATAGATAAAGAGTATCCATTCTCCCCAAGACATTGCTCATAAACAAACGCGCTTTACAAAATTTTGGACCTACTTAAGTGAGGGCATTGGAACTAAAGCACATTATGTAATTAAGTGAGGGTAGTGTCATGACAAAAGTAAAGGGTTGGAAGATAGAGGAGTTAAAGACAATGAACCATGGTTTTGAAATTGACTTAATCTTATGAACATGGATTTGCATAACTTCTCTCTTTTTGTTGCCTTAAACAGAACCACCCCCTCCAATACAAAGTTTTAATACTAAATCTCACTAAAGCTACAAATACAAGGTGGAACTCGGCTCTAAGGAAAGGAGCATCCCACAATGGCACAACAACGTGAGTGGGCAAAGCAAATTGGGTTGTAATAGCTCTACTACTCGCACTCACACTAATACAAGGGGTACTTACTCCTACCACTTTTTTTAAAATACATCAATTTCCCTAAAGATTCGCATTGGCTAAGGTTAGGAGGCAAAGATGATAATGATAACTTTTCAATGATTCAATCAATGACATTTTTGGAGGGAGCAAATAGCAGCACTTTTGACCCCCATCCTTTGCCTTCCTCTCTTCCCCTTCAACCCACCTCTCCTCCTCGGATGCCCCCTGCTCCTCTTCCCCTATAGTCACGTCCTCCAACTCCCTATTTGAAGCATACAATGGTCATCTCCTGTCACCAACTTTGACCTGCTTGACAATGAAACTTCGACATGATGACCTTTTACCCCAAACAACTTCTTTTCGTTGCTGTTGATCCTCTTCACCAATCGCTCTTCATTGACATGCCTATGCCCTATGACAACCTCGCCTAACTTGCAAACTTTCCCTCTTATTAAGAAGGTCAAATGTTGATTTACTAGTTTAAACGTTCACTTTGCAACTAGCAAGTAGGGTCCTCAGGTCCTAATAGCTCTTAAATAAGTTCGCTTTATCCACAGATCGCCACTATCCATGGCACTAAGTCACATAGGCATGGGGGGAGGGGATCAACGGTTGAGAGCGTATGAGCTGTTCGATCCAATTGTTGTAAATTCGCGCAAAAGTTGCAAATTTGTGACATCATGGGAACTCGGATCAGTGGCCGCTTCCTACCTTGATATTTGAACTTAGAACGCCACCTTTGGGAGGCAGGCGCCGATTAGGGAAAAATATGGAAGTAGTTTGGTATAGGAAATGGAAAGTCGGGGAATTTGGTGAATCATTCAAGCAACATTTTGTAAATTCGTGGCAACGCATCTAGGGCAAAGGGGCGAAAAGCGTTACAGCACCCAGTGCTATGATAGATCACACCCTAGTTATCGGATTTTTTGGGACCAATGATAGAACGTCACCCTTGGGAGCTAGGTGTCGGTTAGGGAAAAATATGAAAGTCAGTTTGGTATAGGAAATGGGAATTCGGGGAATTTGATGAATTCAAGAGCTCAAGCAACATTTTGTAAATTCATGGCACCGGATCTAGGGTAGAGGGGCCAATAGCATTACGGCCCTCAGTGCTATGATGGATCACACCCTAGTTATTGGATATTCCGGGACCAATGATAACACGGAAAAGAGGAGGCTGAACGGCTAGATTATTTGATACAGTGTCACCGTATTGGCTTGGCGTGATTTCAAGTCTTCATGGCTGCACCTTACTCTATTGGTCCTTGGAGGGTGTTCTCTTTTGCCCCTACACGCAATTCCAAACATCATGCCGTAATTCTCGGTTCTGAAATCTGACAAACTCAAAAAATATTTTCGTGAAACCTCATGGCAAGATGAATCTAAAACGCATCCGTGGTATTTTGAAAACGCATCCGGCTTGAAACGCACCGTGAGCAAGCTCTCTTATAGACACCTGACTTGCGTAAGGCTGCGTTGTGAGTCTCTGACTGGCAAGAGTCCAGCTTGGTCAGTGTCCATTAAACGTCTCGGCACGGGCAGTGTGTAAAGGGTGAAGCGATGGCGTGAGTTTTTTTGGCTCTGCTAAAAGTTGTCCAGTGGACAACCTGGATCTAACAATGTCCACGCAGAAGACTCTCCTGTGAGAAAAATTTGAAGATACCATCTGAGCAGAAAATGAGGACTGCAGCATGCCGGAAACATGCTAAGGAGCGCGTCTTTTCGAGCTTGGCCGTGCTCATCCTTCCCATCTTGTGGCCCCATCTTTATGAACCCCTGGGCAGGCACATGCCGTCCCTCTTTTCGGTGAGTACTTTTTTTTTGGTTGCACCGTGTCAACTTTTGCTGTTTAAGTGCTTAGATGCGGGGATCCACTGACATGAACATCTCGAAAATATGCATCTGAAAATTTGGGCATGGCTATTCGTTGTCACTATACAGTGATATAGAATGGGGAACAAGCTGCCATTTTTGCTATGTGGCCGTTTGAGCTGTCCATTACTTGCAACTCTGATGCGAAACATTAAAGTGCTGACAGACTTTTTGTCTATGGACAATGCTTATCATGTTAGGGAATAGGATCACCTATCTATTGCTGTGTTAGTTTACCTAAACTTGCACTTTGGTGATCCGGTGTTTTTAGTGATGTAGAAGCTCATGTTTGATTTCCTACGTTTTGTTTATGTATTTTAGATAAGCTGCTGTCTAATGGATTCAAGCTAGTATCAAAGGAAAATAAAGTTTAGGAACGAAATCTTGAACCAAAAGCTAAGCTTTGAGCGGCTCATCTAGGATTGCATCTTATGCCCAACTTTCATGCAAGTGTTGGAAGAGCGATTTTGAGTGGCTTGTGTGTGGATTAAAATGGTACCAAATGCAAGTTAGCAAAGACAATGGGAAGGTAAGTGTGATGTTTGTATCAACAAGAGATGTTTTGTGAGGAAGATTGGTTTTGGAAGATTGAGATAAGAACTCAAATAAAAACGCATTTAGAGGACATGGGTACACTAGCGTAGCCTCTACCCACCAAGATGGCTTACCATAGAGATCAATTTTTTCATCTTGATACATAACACCTTTATTTAGCAATATAGCCTTTGTACTAGGCTATCTTGGTGGGCAGAGGTTATGTTAGTGTAGCCCATGTCCTCTCTATGCATCTCTATGTGTGAGTTGTGCGACGCATAGAGAGGACATGATGGTGAGACTTGACACCTTTTACAAGTCAAAACAATGGTGTAGTAATATGAGCGAAAACTTTCTCTACATCTATAGCATGCTGTTCCTAGGAAGTCGAGAAAATGAGTGTCATCCAAAAAAATAAACACACACTTACCGACCAAATCAATGAAGATACGCATCATCAATGCGATTAAACATACTAGGCAGCACCCGTTAGACCAAACGGCATAATAATGAACTCGTAATACCCGCGTTTGATTTTAAAGGCGGTCTTGTAGGTGTATGGCTTTGTGATTCTTACCCGGTGGTAGCCACTCTTCAAGTCGATCTTCGAAAACACTATAGCCCCATTGAGATGCCCCAAAATATATTTGATGTGAGGCATAGGAAACTTGTTCTTGATCGTCTTATCGAGGGCCGTGTAATCCACATATAACCACGAGAATCCATCTTGCTTATGAACAAAAAGAATTGGAGCAGCAAAAGCACTTATAGTATGACGTATAAAACCTCTATCCAACAACTCACCTAGTTGGCGCTCAAGCTCCTCTTTATTAGCCTTGTTCAGATGATATGGAAACTTACTTACAGGTCGTGCTCTGTCCACTAGGTCGATGCTATGAACCTCATATTGTTCGGGAGGGAGTGTAGGGAAAAGATCGGCCTGGAGAAACCAATGCTCAAACTTGGCAAACAACTCACCATACTTGTCAAGAATACCCAAGTTCCTTGATGTGGGGTTGACATAGATGACCGTTGCTTGGGCTTTGTAGCTCTCTGTTTTTTTGGACGTGAGATGAGAGGGAGAGAGGGAACATTGCTCTTGCCTCAAAGGAGGAGAGGATGCGACATATTATCTTTGATCTCCCAATCGATAACAGTCTTGAAGTTGCGGAAGCACTTAATGTCCAAAATGATATCTTAGTCTGCAAGTTTAGAGACTACAAAATGACGAGTGAATTGGGTTTGTTGAATAACCAATTTGACATTATCACATTCTTGAAAGATGGAAGCGTCCATGCCTTTAGAGAACCTTTGCACCGGAAGAGTGGGGATAACAGAAGTCTAAAGACGTGCATGTTTCACAAGATATTCACTTATGACATCGTGAGAACTTCCATAATTAAATAACACAATGACACGTTGACCATTAACATGTCCATAACATTTCACGAGTTCATCCTCTTTGAAAGCCCTCTCTTGCTTAGCTTCTTGCTCTACCACACTCATAGCATTCATTTGGAGGGGTAGAGTCAGAAGTGGACGTAGCATTGGACGTACTATGTGACAATGGAAACACCTACATTCCTTTGCATACAATGCTTGTTCTCTTCTACTTAATTGACCACCTACAATTTGTTGAGCAATCTTCTCATTAGGTGTGGGTTGAGGTTTATCAGATTTTCCTTTATTCTTATACTTAGATTTGTCGCTCTTAGATTGAGATGTAGATGGAGAGTTGGATCAAGAAGCAGAATTTTGAGAGTTTTTTTTATTGTTATGATTCCCTGTAAGGTGCAGCGGAAGTGAACGTTGAACTTTGCTCAAGATAAGTGCTCCGAACTGTGCTCGAGGGTTCCTTTTACTTATGGAAGGGAGAGCCTTCTGTTCCTTTAGTGAGAGAGTGCAATGGACACAAACAAAGTGAGAAGACACTGTGAATGAAGGTGCATGAGACTGAGAGATAGAGAGAGAAGAATACGACACCAGAATGTTGTCAAAGTCTCCTCCGAAGGCCTCACTCTCTATGGCGAGAGCGGTCTACTATTGATTGCACAAATCTCTACAATGCTTTGACTTGCCAATGATGTCGACGACGACGAGACGGGCTGAAATATGAAAATGCTAATGGCTAAAATCTGCAAATCTTTATCTGTTGAATTCTGACTCTATGTCGATGACGATGTTGATGGCGATGATGCGATGATGAAGCGTTGAAAACGTAGATGCTGAAATGTGCGTTTTCCGGGTTGAAACTGTAAACTTCATTGGATCTGACCATGCGGCGAGGATCTGTTGCGGAAAGGTGAGATCTGCGAGGTTTGGGACTTGTTCTGCTGTGTCTATATGCTGAAAATTGAAAGCGCTGATGCTTCTAACTGTTTGGTCGCGAAGGATCTGCAAAACGCTAGGCTGGTATGCTGATCCAAAAACGCTAGGCTGAAAATGAGTCCTGTTGCAAAAATGTTGTGAATCTGTTGGTGCAAACCACTGACGCTAGTGCTGGTCTGTCCTCTGCTGTCGCCAGGCTGAAGCAGATGCAAAAACGCTGGCTGATCTGGGTTCTTGATGAAAAACGCTAGCCTTGCTGTTGTGTTGCAAAAACGCTAGGCCTTGTTGGGGGGTCTTGTCGAGAAGGTGCGTGTCGAACAAGTTGTTCCTACTGCCTCTTCTGCCAGAAAGTGCTAGCGTTAGGTTTCTATATATACAAACTTAGCAAAATTGCCCTACCTAGTTTCCAACAAAAGTCACTTAAAAATAATAAGTGAAAAATGTCAAAAATAGGGAAAATAGGTCTATGCACTGTAAAAATGCTCCTGATGGGTTCTGATTGTAATCTGATGATCATGCTGTGTGCAACCAGAGGATATGCATCTAATCTAAGTGCTTGGACATGCATGGTCTGCAAACAGACTCACAAAAGTGCTAGATCACTTCCTATTCTAGACCGACTGAACTGAACTGAACCCATATCATGAAGTAGCTTGTCCATGTACACATAGGGTTAGATGTGCACGTGACATCCCCTCCTTTTCAAAGTGAGGTACTGGTACCGAACTATATGGTATCGAGGGAGATCGCCAACAGGGTCTTGAATCTTGGAAAGGACTCTTCGCTGGCCCACTCTGATGCGTGGGTCGTGCGATACGTGAACTTCATAAAGGTCTGCAATGCTTGCTTCTTTGGGCCGCGCCGAAAGCGACACGAAGTCATGTGGCTCCTTCGATGCTTCAACTTCGTCTATAGTCACGTGTCTACCTTCTTCAAGAATCCCCAAGGATAAAATTCTTGAAACCACTTCCAACACAAAAACATGAACATACCCATTCCATGTAAAGTGGTTAGAAAAATTCTAGTCTTCCTTAAAGACTGTGCATGCAATGTAGATGAACATATAGACGGGGTGCTAAACCATTCACCACACACACGCAAACAATGAGATCAAATCTTGGGTTTCTGATCTAAATCAATTAACTGTGGCAAATCAAAATGGACATGTCCATGCTTGATGCTCAATCTTTTTTCTGCTCTTTCGGATACTGTGTCATGCCAAGGAAGAGTCATGGAATGTGAATTCCTTGAATGCAAACATTTCATCTTTTCATGAGTAATTCGCATACATCCGTGCTCATTCATGAGTGAATTGTGCTCATCGAACAATATGGCATGCCTATGAAAAGGGATCACAGAAGGACAGTGATTAAAATACAGGAAAATATCACGAATGAATCACTTGAACAATGCGTGTTGACTAATCATTCGAACACATAATACTTCTTGTGGGGGTTCTCCAGACCTAGGCTCAAGAGCCAAGATCGGTTCTTCGTGATCGATCAATCTTCCTGTGGAGGTTCTGTGGACCTCAACTCGAAAGCCAAGATCGGTTCTTCGTGATTGATCGAATCTGCAATGTGGTTAGCTTCACTAGAAAAAGTATCTACTAAACCATCATCCTTGTGAACAATCACAACGTGATCCTGCAATTCATCATGCTTGTGAAAAATCACATCTTGATCATGCAAATCATCATGCTCGTGAGAAATCACATCTTGATCATCATGCAAATCATCATGCTTGTCATTGTCATTCAAGTTATCATGCTTATCATTGTCATTCAAATCATCATGCTTATCATGGAATCCTGTGTGTCGTGCTTTGGAGAAGACAAGACTGAGAGAGTCTCCGTCTTTTGAATCCTTTCAATCTTCGCCTGCACATTAGAAATGAGAGATGAAGAATGAACAACTTGCTCTCCACGAATGACAAGGGGAGAGTCACTTTTGACATCGAAAATGAACATATTTTCCGCCCAATCAATGAGAGGGTTATGCTCACGAAACCATCGAATGCCCAAAAGCATATCACATCGTGAAAGAGGAGAGACCACAAATTTCTTGTGTTGAACAGTAAACAAAACATCAAGGCACTCTTGCATGATGAGAGAATCCATACCAGGAGAGAAGCCAGACACCTCGAAAGGAGATGTCTTGCAAATCTCCAAGCGGGCTCTTTCGACAAGAGAGTCACTAATCAAATCATGCATACTACCTAGGTCAAACAATATGACAAAACGCTGACCATTCACATGACCATAAGTTAATGAGAGACTCATCAATGGGAGGATCATGAGAGACTTGGGTCACACTCGTGTTCTCATTTATTGCATTGACAGAGGAAGTGGGTTCTGTGGGTTCTTTAGAGTCATTAGATTCAAGCTTTGGACATGCTCTTTTTATGTGACCCTTAATGTCACGTGACACATCCAACCCTATGTGTCCGTGGACAAGCTACACCATAACAGGGTTTCCGTCAAGTCCAATCAGTCTAGATTAGAAGTGATCTGGCACTTTTGTGAGTCTATTCGTAGACCGTGCATGCCCAGTCACTTAGCATAGATGCATATCCTCTGGTTGCACACAGCATGATCAACAATATTTCCATCAGAATCCATTAGAATCAGTTAGGGAATTTTTCCAGTGCATTTAGCCTATTTTCCCTATTTTTGACATTTTTCACTTATTAATTTAAGTGACTTCCCAACAAAAGTAGGTAGGGCAAATTGGGTAAGAAAATATATAAGCAAAACCAAAGCTAGCATTCTTTGGCAGATGAGCAAGGAGCACAACAGGCCACAGGCAGCAGGTACTCCCCTCTCTCAGCAGACACCTTCAAGCCCTTGGCAATTTCCACCTACCCATCAGCCTAGCGTTTTGGGTTATCGCCAACATCTCCCACAAGCAGCATTTTCAGCTTTCATCTCATCGCCAACATCCTCGGATACCTAGCGTTTTCACTAACGCTACAAAGGCTGCCAGCGTTTTTCATTTTCAGCCTTCATTGAAGCAGATGTAGCAGTGTTTTCATCATTAAAGACAGCAGCCAATTCAGCCCTAGATTCTTGCAGAAGATCATCATATTCAGCCTCTTAAAATGCAGCCAAACCTGCGTTTTCAGCAGCCCCGAATCAGCCCCAGATTTTCAGCCATAGCGTTTTTGTGGACAGCAGTTAAGAAGGTCACAGATTTCAGCCTTTAAGTCATCGTCGTCGTCCCCGTCGTCGTCACCGACATAGTCCCAATTTGCATTAGTTTCCATGCATCATCATTGTACCACTTTGTGCAATCAATAGTAGACCACTCTCGCCGACGAGAGTGGGGCCTTCAGAGGAGGGTTTTACGTCTCTGGTGTTGTATCTCTCTTCTCTCTTTCTCTCAGTCTCATACACTTGCACGCACAATATCCACTCACTTTGTTCGTGATCATAGCACTCTCCGTAAAGAACGGTAGGCTCTCCCTTCCATAAGAACTAAAAGGAACCTTGAGCAATTATGGATCACTCATCTTGAGAAAATACAACATTCATTCCGCTGCACCTTACATTGGTATCAGAGCTTTGGAAGTGTTCTGTATCACTCAAGGAAAGAACCACAAGAACCACAAGAATTTTTTTGCTTGTTGCGGTCGCACGAACCCAAGTTCGCTTGGGCGTGTTGATTCCTATCGTGTTTTTTGAAGAGTGACAGGAATCCCAAGAAAGAAGGGCTTGTCCAGCCTGCCCTTGTGTCTCTTTTCACTCATTGAGAGCGGACCGTGCACTTAGCGGCCGGCCAATCGATGTGAGGTGGGAAAAAGCAACCTTGGTGTGAGCGCAAGGCCGCCAAGGGGTGCGCCCGCGAAAAAGAGTAGAGCTCGGGTGAAGAGAAGATCCTTCTCAAACGCGATTTGCAAGCAAAAGAAAACCTCAAGAACCTCAAGACCCTCAAGAACCCAAGTTCCTCGTGAACTTAAGAACCAAAGATCCTAGTGCATGGTCGTCACCCGAAGCGGAATGGATACTTCGCATACAGGTGATGAGCATGAGAGAGGCAACGAAGGATTTTCTCCACCAAGAGATTTTTCCGACCCTCCCCCTTCGCCATCTACGCCACTAGTTGTACTAACTCCTATGGAGATGATGGTCAAGTCAATGATGGACATGATGCTGGCACAACAAGAAGCGAATCGCATTGCACTAGCACAACAAGAAGCGACTGTATTACTTTGGAACGCGAGCATGAAGAACGAAATGAAAGAAATGCAATACAACAACAAGAAGTGAATCGAGTTGTGTTGGCACAACAAGAAACAAATTGCCTTGCTTTCGAACGCGAGCGCGATGAACGAAATGAACGAAAAGCAGAAAGGGAGGCCGAGCGTGAAGCTCAAAGAGAGCTACGCACTCAAGAATTGCTTCGACAAGTGCTAGCCTCGAAGACCGAACTAGCCAAAGATCGTGGGAGTTCCTCAAGTGGTGCAAGCCACGATGCGGATTCCAACAACCCAGTCACCGAGAAGTTGACTTTCAGTAAGTATGATGGTAAGATGGATGCTACGGTTATTCATTCTTGGTTGCATCAATTTAATGCTTATTTGGCGACAACTAAGAAAACATGAAATAGCAAAGTTTTGACGGTAGCTATGTACCTTGCTGGTGATGCCATCAATTGGTACCACGCATGGCAAGAGGCACAGCTAGCCGTGCACCTAGAGGAAGCCGACGAATTAACGCCCCTCTTTTAGTTGGTCTGATTTCCAAGACAAGCTCAAGGCGCGGTTTATGCTACCTCAGTACCTTGCACGATTAAAAGAGGATTGGCACAATCTCAAGCAACATGGTATGTTAGTCACGTCTTTTTCTAACCCGTGTTTTGCAGCTCGGCACTCAATTACGCATATCGGATGATGAGCGCAAAGAGGCTTTTCTCTTTGGGTTAGACGAATATATCAAGTTTGATGTCGAAGTCTTGGACCCCGCGGATCTCAACAAGGCGGTTGCGATCGCTCTCTCCCAAGAGATGAAGCACAACAAGGGCAAGCCTAAGGAGAACAAGGCTTCTCAAGGGACCTCTCAGAATTCTCAGAACACACAGAATGGTAAGAACGGTAAGAACGGTAAGAATGGTAAGAATGGTAATTCTTCTAGCCCATCTTCCTCTAATTCCTCAGAAAAGAACTCTAACAATGAATCTAAGGGTAAAGCTAAAGCACCTGCAATTTGCAAAACCGAAGCTAATCCCAGATGAAAAAGTTGCACAAGGAATTGTAGGAGGATACATCACGGCTGAAGAACAAGTGATTTATGCTAAAGAAGATAGATGTTTTCAATGTCACGTCAAGGGTCACATTAAGAAGGCCTGTCCCAAGACAATTCCACCTTAAGAACAAAAGGCACCCACAGCAACCACAAGCACTATCACAAACCAACCTGCATCTTCTCCTGACTCTGACACACACATTGATGAGTCACTCATGAAGTGTTATGGTCATGTAAAAGATCAGCGTTTTATCATATTGTTTGATATAGGCAGTATGCATGATGTGATTAGTCCCCCTCTTGTTGAGAGAGCCCGCTTAGAGGTTAGTCAGAAATCTCCTCTCGAGGTTCTGGCTTCGCTCCTGGTATGGACTCTCATCACGAAGGAGTGCCTTGATGTGATGTTTATCGTTCAACAAGCTTCTTTTCGTAGGAAATTTCTTGTGTCTCCTTGGGATATGATTTTGGACATAAGATGGTTTCGTGAACTCAACCCTCTCATTGATTGGGAGGCTAACACTCTCACTTTACATGCCAAAACTGACTCCCTCCTCATCATTCGTGCTGAGGAGGGCTTGCATTCTTTGCCTCTCATCTCTCATGTGCATGTAAAGCGTGAATTACGACGAGGAGCACAAGCGGCATTCATCTATGCTGCTCCAGTTTTCCAGAGCATTCAGGCTCCAGCTAAGTATTCAGAGTTGTTTATGAAGTTTAAACATCTCTTTTTGCAGGATGACCTTCCACCTCGTCTCCCACCCGAGCGGTCGGAGGACCATCGCATCGAGCTTATGGAGGGAGCGCAGCTTGTCAGTAAGGCTCCCTACCGTTTGAACAAGCCACAGGAGGAAGAGTTAAGAGCGACAACTCACGAAGTTGGTGGCTAGAGGATTCATACGTCCTAGTGTAAGTCCTTTTGCTGCCCCTATTTTGTTTGTTTGCAAGAAGGATGGTTCGTCTCGTTTGTGTGTTGATTACAGGGCATTAAACAAGATGACCGTCAAGAACAAGTTTCTGATGCCTCGCATTGAGTATATCCTTAATAGGCTCAATGGGGCAAAGGTTTTCAGCAAGGTCGATCTCAAAAGTGGATACCATTAGGTACGGGTATTCAAAGGCGACATTTTCAAGACCGCTTTTCGCATCGAGCGAGGGCAATGGGAGTATATTGTTATGCCTTTTGGATTGACAGGTGCCGTGGGTACATTCAATCGTCTCATGGTAGGTCGTTTCGGCGATATGGTCGGTGTATGTGTGTTCATCTTTTTAGATGATATTCTCATTTTTTCTGCATCGTGGGAACAACATGAAAGAGATGTTGAAAGGGTACTAACTTGTTTGGATGAGTGTCAGTTGTACATTGTAGCTAAGAAGTCTGAATTTTTTCTTACTGAAGTCACTTATCTGGGTTATATCATTTCTGCAGAAGGCGTCAAGCTAGATCCCGCAAAGGTGAAACAGGTTCGTAATTGGTTCGGAGAGAGATAGAAATCCGTCGAGATTTCAGCCATAACAAGGCATTTACCTTAGGAATCCTGCTGGGTGCATCAACAACTCGATTGCTAGAATCTTTTCTATAACGGATCTCAAAGTCAAACTCTTGCATAAGTTCAACCTCTGAGATCACCCTGATCACAGCCATAGCGCAAGGAGTGATGACGTGTCCATGCAACAAACTTAGACCATATACAAGTAGTGTCGCCATTTCCTTAAGGCGTGGACTACGGCGTAAAACTCCTTCTCATACGTCGGATAACGTATCTTAGTGTCAGAAAGTTTCTTCCTTTCAAACGCAACAGGACGTCCATCCTTGTATAACGTCGCACCAATGGCATAATCACTAGCATCCGTTTCAACTTTCAACCACAAACTATTTGCTAGGATCCACAATGTGCAATATTGGCGCAGTAGTCACCAAGGGCTTTAGTGTCCGAAAGCTCTCGTCGAGACGCTCATGCCAGACAACAGGGGGTTTAGCTTTACAGTGAGGACATGAAGTCTTCGGCCCTTTCACTCCTCCTTTTAAAAGTTGTGCAAGCGGAGCAACAACTTTACAATAAATTTGTGAAAGAATCTTGTAAAGCCTAAAAAAAACTTTACGTGGCGTACATTCTTTAGAATGGGTCAGTTTCACACTTTATCCAACTTTTCAGGGTCGACGCGAATTCCATGGCGAGTAATGATGTGACCCAAATATAGAAGCTCTTTCTTAAAGAATTCACACTGAGAGGCCTTCGCATAAAGCTTTAGTACCTCGAGAACCGCGCGTATATGCGCTAACTGCTCAGACAAACTTCGGCTATAGATCAATATGTCATCGGGAAATACAACAACGAAGTTGCCTAGAAACAGTCTCAGCAAATCATTCATCATCTGTTGAAACGTAGCTGGAGCATTGGTCAAACCAAAAGGCAAGACCAAAAACTCATAATGACCATAACGCATATGGAAACCCGTCTTGGGAACATCTTCCACTTTGATCCGTATCTGATGATAGCCTGATTGTAGGTCTATCTTTGTAAAATATAACGCTCCATGCAGCCGATCTATTAGATCGTCCATACGCGGGAGCGGATACTTATTCTTGACAATGAGCTTATTCAACCCCTTGTAATACACGCAGAAGCGCATAGTGTTATCTGTAACAGACTTGGACACTCCAAGTCAAGAATCAACCGCGACAGCACCAAATAACCACTTCAAAACAATTCACAGATCACAATAGATTTGCACTGGCCCGGCGGAGTTCCGTGCCTAGAGATATTGGCCCCAAAGACTGGCGCCCCTTTCGGTATTTCTTTTTGTATTAATCAATTCAAAGTACAAGAGAGTGGGTCGGGATTCACTCTCAGACTCTGCGTCCAGATGCTCTAAGAAGTGAAGCCCTCACCACTTATTTAAAGATACAAGGGATGCCCAAAAGCAGAGCCCCAAAAGCTTTTAAAATAAAAAGCATCAGTTCTCTCTCTCTCTCTCAGAGTCTTTTCTCTTTTTTTAATAAAAAAAAGAAAAATTCGCCGCTCATCATTTTTTTTTTTTTTGAGCCTCCGCGATTTTCAAAAATTAGGGTTTGCAAGAATTTTAGGGTTTTTGGCAGAAATTAGGGTTTTTGTTGTCCGCCACGTCATCACTTTGTGACATACCCCCCTCTTGAAAGCATTGTAATCGACCGCGATTACGCTTGTAAAACCGACAAAAGCCATAAACCGTCTTAGCAGACACTGACTGTTAGTACCTACGTACTAGGAACACACATCTAGCACATGTACAAAATCTACAGTCACATCACAGGACATCACCAGACATTACGGGACATCACATGACATTCAACATTCGTTCGGATCTTAGACCATGATTTATCGGCAATGTAGCTAGCAATCACATCTAGGTCCAATCGGGACCTCATCGATGTCCGATTGACTAACCCCTATTGCAACCATGTCTATTCGAGATCAATCAGACCAAAATGTTGCAGTCATTTCGTCTATCAATTCCTGCACTCACAAGAAGTCAAGAACAAATCAAGAATTCCATTTCATAAAGTCATCTAGTAGAATACTGTCAGCTCTCAGTATCCCTGAAGCTCAAAGAGACATCAGTGACTTTAGTATCAAAATCGAGGCATCTGTTGACAAAGGAGCGGAGTGACTCCCCTCTTGTGCATCCCACTGCACCAGATCTCCGGCCAAGCTGAATTCTGGGTTCCGTTTGGAGTAGACTATGCCAAACCAAAACATCGAGGTAAAGTTTCACAATCCGAGGAGTATCTGCTAGGTCCTCCTCCTCCATCCACTTCGCATCAAATGCAGGAAAGTTCTTGAACTTAACTAAGAACCGCCTTTGGACTTTACCTTTCTTCGTATCGTTATCTGCCAAAATCTGTTCAGGAACAAGGATCTCCTCGTTTTCTTCCACTTCGAGTTGCTCATCAGGCTCCCCATCATCAGGCACATCACCCTTAACAGGTTTCAAGAGACTCACATGCAATGCATTGTGAATCCTCCAAGTATCTGGCAATTTCAATCGGAAGGAGACATCATTTATCTTGTCAGTGATCTGGAAAGGTCCGTAGTATCGCATACTAAGCTTTGGAAAAAGCCTCTCCTTTCCCTTTTTCTTTCGATGGCGTGCCTTCTCAAAACGTAAGAGCACCCAATCATCCTCCTTCAATTTCAAGTTGCGACGATGGCGATCCGCTGCCTTTTTCTGTCGTTCTTGAGACTCCTGCAAAGTCTTGCGAACCTTGGCAAAAGCCGTATCCAAATCTCGCGAATATTCATCCGCTTCAAATATCTAATCTTTCGTGCTCAGGAAGGATGGAACCTTCGTAGCACTTTCAACAATCTCACATGGCGTCTTCCCCGTCGAAGAGTGTATCGTGTTATTGTAGGCAAATTCCACCAAAGGTAAGTTCTTTTTCCATTGAGTCTTCTGATCCGAGATACAAGACTTCAATAAATCTAAAATCACTGAATTGGCAATCTCAAATTGCCCGTCAGTTTGCAAGTGGAACGATGACGAGAACTGCAACTGCGTGCCAATGTTCTCCCAAATTGCCTTCCAAAACAAACTCATAAATCTGGAGTCTTCGTCGGAGACGATCGTCTCAGACGTGCCATGTAATCGGAAAATCATCGTGATCATTCTGTGTTCTCGGGAGATCAAAAATGAAATCCATTTCAATATTTTCCAAGGGGCGGGTGGGTATAAGTAAAGGCTGTAACAATTCTTGTGCCTTATGCCTGTCAAACTTGACCTTCTGGCATACTGTGCACAAACTCTTCCACATCCTTTTTGAGTCTCGGCCAAAAGAAGTATCTCTCTACCCCTTCATGGTGGTAGCAATGCCGCGGTGACCCGTAAAAGGTGGACAGTGGCATTCAGTCATAACCTTTTCCCACAATGGCTATGTAACGCACAACATAGTCTTTCTCATCAAGTATCCTTCTACTGTCTCCCCATCCCGTATCCGTGTGAAAATATCTGCAAAATCTGTATCTGTGGCATATTGATCGACCATATCCTCGAAGCTCCTATGATGTATCGCGGAAATAGCCAGAACCAACGGTTTCCGAGACAAAGCATCTGCCACCACATTCTTCTGTCCCTGCACATGGACAATCTGGAAGTGGAACTGTGACAAGATGTTCGCCCTCCGCATCTGCTTTTTCGAAAGCTGCTTCTGTGACAAGAAGTAGCGCAAACTCTGATGGTCTGTAAAGACAGTAAAATCCGCTTCGAGTAGGTAGTGCCGCCACTGAGTAAGAGCATGGATCACTGCCAAAAGCTCTTTCTCATAGATCTGTGCTGTCATCTCCGGCCTAGAGAACAAACGGCTCTCGTAAGCTATGACATGGGCTTCTTGCATCAAGACCGCGCCCAGACTACGACCACAAGTATCACAATATACTTCAAATGACTTCTGCAAGTCCGGCAAAGTCAAAATAGGTCCCGTAGTCAATTTCTCTTTCAATGTTTGAAAGGCAGTCACCTCTGTGGGTCCCCACGAAAAAGGTACTCCTTTCTATGTCAAGGTATGCAAAGGGGAAGCAACCTCTGCAAACTTTCGTATGAACCGCTTGTAGTACGAACACAGTCCCAAGAAGCTTCTACTTCATGGACATTCCTCAAGTCGGGCCAATCACGGATAGTCTCTATCTTGGCCGGATCCATTTGCACTCCTACTGCTGACACAATGTGTCCCGAAAAGTGTATCTTTGGTAGGAAAAATTCACTTTTCTTTGCATTAATCACTAACTTGTGATCTCATAATGCCTGAAAGACCTGAAGCAGATGATCTCTGTGTTCTGCCTCATTCTTGGAGAAAACAATGATGTCGTCAAAGAAAGTGCCAACAAATAGCTTGTACTCTCGAAAAATCCTGTCCATCATCCGGTTAAATGTCGTAGGAGCATTGGTTAAGCCGAAAGGCATCACCAAAAACTCAAATAACCCAAAAGTCGTTCGAAAAGCTGTCTTGTAGACGTCTCCCGACGCTATCCTGATCTGATGATATCCACTCTTCAAGTCAATCCTGCTAAAGCACAAGGATCCCTGTAACCTGTCGAGTATATCATCGATCCTAGGAATCGGAAATCTGTTCTTGATGGTGATTTTGTTGAGAGCTCTATAATCGATGCACATTCTCCAAGATCCGTCTTTCTTCAAAACCAACAACACTGGAGAGCAATACGGTGAAGTACTAGGCTGGACAAGACCCTTTTCCAAGAGGTCTTTCACTTGGTTCATAATCTCTTCATTCTGTGCTCGGCTCACACGGTAGGGTGGCCAGTTCGGTGATGCGCTTCCAGGTATCAGATCAATGGTATGATCTTCAGGCCCTTTGAAAAGCAATCGGCATGAGTGTGGAGAAAAAAATCTTGGCGTTCTTTTGATCAGGTCAAAACATATTCAACCTTTATCCATCGTTCAGTTCTCTCCCAAAAGAATGAGTAAGACACTGAAGTTCATCAAGTACAATCTCTAAGCCCTTCATTTATCAAAGTCGCTTTCTCGGCCCGGTAGTCAACCACGGCGTAGTTCTTGTGGTACCAAGGGATCCTGAGTAGAACGTCACTCGCGTGCCCTGAACACCCCTGTCATTGCAAGCAAAGTTTGCCAATGCTCGGTGTAATGGCAACATCCCATCCGGGTGCCAGTTGAACTACCTCCGCCTGTGGCGTCAGTGTGTCGGGCGTAATTCCAAATCGAGCCGCCAATTCCAAGTGAAAAGAAGTTGGCCCTTGCTCCTTCAAAAGAGCTTCCAGATCCTTCACTTTGCCCCAAAAAGCGGCAAAGTTTGTCCTTTTATTCATTTGATTCGGTGCAAGTCCCACGCTATGTGGTACCAGTTCTGCTTTTCTATCTGCCTTTTCTGCCACGTTCCTCAGCTGCTCTCGAACTCTTAGGCCCGTCGTCGTCTTTATCATTCTGTTCTTTCTGTGCCTTCTTAGGGCACTTTGCGGAGATATGTCCATGTTCCCCCCATCCAAAGCACTTCCCTTTTCTGATGAAGCGAGCTCTCTCCTCAGGAATAAGCTTGGGTCGTGCATCCTTTTTCTCTGGGTTGCTCTTTTTCTTTCTACTTTCATTCCCAGAAGTCTGTTCGGCTCGTTGTGTCATGGCCTCATCTGTGGGGTAGGTTAGACTGCCAGAGTGAATGGCAAAGCCCCGCTTCCCATGACTCATCAGCTCCTGAATAGAAGCTGACTTCTGTTCCAAGCAGTGATCTCGGATCTCTGTAGGTAGACCCAAGGTAAACCGCTCAATCTGTTCTGTTAACAAGATCTTCTTGAATGAAGAGGCGGGTAGAAAAGAGCTCCAGAATCTTTCACAATTAGCATTGATTGTATCTTTCTTGGTCATCCGAAGATGGTTCCAAGCAGCTCGTACATCTCGTTCATATTCTTGCGTCAACCAAGAAGAAATAAAAAGCTTCTTAAATTTCAGCCATTTAATTGGCGCAGTCTTGTTTAAAAGAAGAGTGGACCACCAAGTACGAGCATTCCCCTTAGAGTAAGAGGCAACTCTCCGAATCTTGGAGTGCTCTAAATAGCGTCCTCCCGCGAAAGTGATGTCAAACTGCTGTATAAAAGACAAAGCCTTCGAAGCATCTGAGTATCCCGAAAAAGTATCAAGCTTGAGTGCTTGGCCACCTTCCTTAAACTCTCGGACTTTCTTGCTTTTATCTTCGAGAAAGTCATACTGGTTAGCTTTGTAAAAATTCTTCTTGTTCGCATAAAAGTTTCCGTCATCAAAATCTGAGCTGTCTGTAGACGAGTCCTCAGTAGAACTGTCGATCTCTGGGCGAGATGTAGCCTTCTTTGCCTTTTTCTTGCCCTTTCCGAAGCTTTGTTTCTTGCTTCGCTTTTTACCTTTTCTGTCTTTGTCGCTCGAATCTGAAGAGCTAGAAGAACTGTCAGATGAAGAAGAAGAACTGGGTACTCCTTCAAATCGAACACGCTTCTTTCGTTTCTTTGCCTTGTCAAAAGTCGACTGACGACCCAAATATCCCGGGAAGTCAGTGCTTTTCTTCTGCTTTTTGTCGTGCTTTTTGGCTTTCTTTTGCGCGTCAAAAAGCTGAGCAGCCACCTCTGCTAATTCCTTCTCTGAATATTTCTTGTGAGCAGAAGGTTTCTTGAGAGTGGGTGTAGTGGTTTTCTGCCACTGCTCATGCACTTCTTGAAAATAAGTCTCGCTCATATATTTTGCAAATTTTGGGTCCTTCGCAAAATTGAGCATCATCTTCGTTGCATCGCCGATCAATTGATGACGCTTCATCTCTCTATGCTCCGCCTGAGTAGGCCGAGGCGGGCCATACTCTGTCTGAATCTTCGTTGTGATCCTAGCCCGCATCTCCAGATGCAGAGGGAGTCGACTGATCCTTGCGTGAAGCCATAGGTGCAGCGGAAAAAAAATTCGGGGATCGGATTTCCCGTAGAAGAGAAATCAGCCGTGCTCTGATACCACTGTAACAGACTTGGACACTTCAAGTCAAGAATCAACCGCAACAGCACCAAATAACCACTTCAAAACAATTCACAGATCACAATAGATTTGCACTGACCCGGCGGAGTTCGGTGCCTAGAGATATTGGCCCCAAAGACTGGCGCCCCTTTCGGTATTTCTTTTTGTATTAATCAATTCAAAGTACAAGAGAGTGGGTTGGGATTCACTCTCAGACTCTGCGTCCAGATGCTCTGAGAAGTGAAGCCCTCACCACTTATTTAAAGATACAAGGGATGCCCAAAAGCAGAGCCCCAAAAGCTTTTAAAATAAAAAGCTTAATAAAAACAAGCAAAATTCGCGTCGCTCATCATTTTTTTTTTGAGCCTTCGCTATTTCCAGAAATTAGGGTTTCTGGCAGGAATTAGGGTTTGCAGGAATTTTAGGGTTTTTGGCAGAAATTAGGGTTTCTGTTGTCTGCCACGTCATCACTTGTGACATTATCCTTTTTTCGAGAAAGTAACACTCGCGCTCCTTACGGGGATTTACTTGGCCGAACAAAACCCCTGTCGAGAAAATCTTTCAGGCGTCGTTGAATCTCGTCCTCCTCAGTTTTACTAAACCGATAGGGTTGCTTTGAGAAGGGTTGGCTACGAGCCACCAACTCAGTGCCATGATCTACTCCTCTCGAAGGCGGCAAGCGAGGAGGTAGATCATCAAGAAAAACATCTTTGAAAGCAGTCATGATTTCTCGGATAAGGTTGGATTCGTCGGAATCTCCAAGTTCAAGAGAACAACGTGAAACATTTTAACGAAATTCAATGACAGAAGTACCAAGCACTAGTAAATCAAACCAAGCAGATGGTACACATTGATAAAAGTCAACCTCAAAAGACTTTGTATTTTTATGCATTTCCAAAGCAGTAACAATTGGTATCGCAATACCATCATTTACAGAAATCTGATTACAAAGCGAAACAGATACATGAGGCATGTCCTGCTTAACAAAAACAAGAGAGTGATGTACATAGTCTATATACAACGAGTCTTGGTCATCATAAAACCATGGAATTCTTAAAATAACATCTGCTCTATCTAGGCGCATGATGTGGAAATCTAGGTTCCTTTGGTAAGGGTTTGGCAGTGAATGTACGCTGTTTTGGGGTGATTTCGCGTGAAATTTGCTCGCTGTTTTTCTGTAACAGCAAGCTGTTTTTTGCCCGATTGCGCACATTTGGGCGTGTTTAGGTCGGCAAAACAGGGTTTCAGTGTTTGCAATCACTCAGAATGGCTTCTAGCAGTGAAAGTGGCAATTTGTTGCACATTCGCAAGCTTGAAGGGGCCCATAACTTTGCTATATGGAAGAAACAATGTTATAATGTGATGTTGCAGAAGAAACAGGCGAAACCTATTAAGTTACAGGGTGTGAAACCGGTTGATATGGAGGTTGAAGAATAGGAAGAAGTGGACGAGTTGGCTCGCTCCACGATCATGCTTTCGGTGTCTGACAATTTACTCTTCAATGTAGAGAATGAGCAGACAGCATGGGGCATGTGGAAGCGTTTAGACGAGTTGTATGCACAGCAGAGTGCTTCCAGTAAAGTGTATTGGCTTAAGAAGCTTATGGATCTCCGCATGAAGGAGGGTACGCACATGTCAGTGCACCTCAATGAATTCAATTCTATTTTCAGCCAACTGACAGAGCTGAAATTCACGATTGATGAGGAGTTCAAAGCTACTTTTCTGCTATGCACATTGCCCGAGAGTTCGGATGTATTCCGGACAGCTCTTAGTAACTCAAGTGCATCACTTAAGTATGCAGATGTAGAGAGTTCTCTCTTGATGGAAGAGATGAACAGGAAGAACACCACAGGTGGGTCTTCTAATGCATTGCACTTGAGAGGCAGGTCTCAACAGAGGGAGAAATCTGACAGTAAGGACAGGGCACGCAACAAATCTCGTAGGAAAGATGTGTGTCATCATTGTGGAAAGAAAGGGCATTATAAACGGGAATGCTATGAGTGGAAGAAAGAGAAGAACAAGGGTGCTGAAACTGATGCAAAGGACAAGGGAAATGCCAAGAAGAGCACTGTGTTGATTGAGGAAATCAATGTTGCTAGTAGTTGTGACAGTGACAGCAGCACTGATGTACTCAATGCCTCTTCTGTGGATGCACATACCCTTGCTATGGGTTCTGATGTGGACATGCATACTTGGATTCTTGATTCAGGTGCCTCCTTTCATGTAACACCTCATAGGGATTGGTTTACACAGTACTCAGGTGAGGTGCAGGGCACTGTTTATTTGGGAGACAACTATGCATGTGACATTGCAGATATTGGCAGTGTCCAGTTTTCCTTTGCTGATGGTATGACTTTTGTTTTGCACAAAGTGCGCCATGTGCCACAACTCATGAAGAGTTTGATTAGTACAGGGCAGCTAGATGATGCAGGCTATCACACCACTTTTGGTGATAGCAAGTGGAAAATTTGTAAAGGGGCCCAGATTTTAGCCAAGGGTTGTAAATCGGACACTTTGTATCCTTTGCATGTATCTAGTGTGCGTGACCATGTTGTCGCCGTAACCGAGCAGCCAAGTGTTTCTTTGTGGCATGGCCGGTTGGGACACATGAGTAAAAGAGGAATGGAAACTCTGTCTCGTTGTGGTTATTTACCGTGTTTGAGGTATGCTGATTTTTCTCATTGTGAGCACTGTATTTATGGTAAGCACAGTCAAACACCGCACCAAAGGCCTCTTTCTTTGAAGTCTGACAGGTTAGACTTAGTGCATTCCGATGTATGTGAAATGCCACAGTTGTCCTTAGGGGGAAAGAAATATTTTTTCTCGTTTATCGATGATGCTACACGTAAGGTGTGGGTGTATCCAATACGTGCTAAAAGCGATGTTTTGGATACTTTCAAGAAGTTTCTTGCGTTTGTTGAGAATCAAACTGACAAGAAGCTTAGGTCTTTGCGCTCAGACAATGGGGGGGAGTATGTATCAAAAGCATTTATTGACTTTTGTGCTACTAAAGGTATTAAAAGAGAGCTTACGGCTCCTTTTAATCCCTCTCAGAATGGAGTTGCAGAGAGGTTGAACCGGACTATCCAAGAGAAAGTTCGGAGTATGCTGTCACATGCTGCATTACCTCATGGTTTTTGGGCAGAAGCTGTGCAAACAGCTATTCACTTGATTAATCGCTCACCTAGCAAGGCTTTGGGTGGAAAGGTGCCTGAGGAGGTGTGGTCTGGCAAGCCACCCTCATATGCACATTTAAGAGTGTTTGGTTGTGAGGCCTATGTTCACATCCGGAGTGAACTGCGCACCAAACTAGAACCAAAGTCTCATAAATGCATTTTCCTAGGATATGGTGAGGATGGTGAAATGGGGTATAGATTATGGGATCCCGCATTACGGAAAATCATACGCAGCAATGATGTCATCTTCAATGAGAATTGCATGCACAAACAGCCCACAAAGGTCGAGGAAGTGCGCCGGGTTGTTTTTCGTGAAGATGTTACATATGGACAGCCAAGAAGGCCCAATGTTCAGCAGCCTTTACATGTTGAAAATGGTGCTGAAAATCAGCCATTAGCTGCTGAAAATCAGCCCCAACAAGTTGCCATTGATGCACCACAGGTAGGGGAACAGGTTGATGCTCCTAGACCGCCTGTTGTTGCGATGCAACCGGCTGAACAGCCTGCTGTTTTTGATGGTTTACAGGCTGAAAATCCACCTGTTATGGATCATTGGGTGCGTAGGTCTACTCGGGTGACAAGGCCCCCCGATAGATATGAACCGTCTTTGGACTATGTCATGCTTACTGATTGTGGTGAGCCGTCTTGCTATAAAGAGGCTATGCAACGGGAAGATATTAAGAAATGGTTCAAAGCAATGGTTTCGGAAATGCAGTCTTTGGAGAAAAACCATACATGGGACTTGGTTGATTTGCCTAAAGGGCATAAGGCTCTGCCATGTAAATGGGTTTACAAGACCAAGGTCACATCTGATGCTTCTTCTAAGTACAAAGCACGTTTGGTTGCTAAAGGGTACAAGCAAAAGCATGGTGTTGATTTTGATGAGATTTTTTCTCCTGTTGTAAAGCTTGCCACATTACGTTTTGTTTTAGGCCTGGTTGCTTCTGAAGATATGGAGTTAAAGTAAATGGATGTCAAAACAGCGTTTTTGCATGGCGATTTGCTTGAGATGATCTATATGATGCAGCCAGAAGGTTTTGTGTCAAAGGGGCAAGAGAAGAAAGTATGTAGACTCTTGAAAAGCTTGTATGGTTTGAAACAATCTCCCCGTGCATGGTATCACAAGTTTGATACATTCATGAGGTCTCAAGGATACAAAAGAAGTAATTCTGATCACTGTTTGTATATCAAAACGGCAAGTGATGGCTCTCTTCTATTGCTGATTTTGTATGTTGATGACATGCTTATTGCGGGTAAAAATGTCACGGAGTTGGATGCATTATAGCAAAGCTTAAAGAATCGCTTTGACATGAAGGATCTTGGTGATGCTAATCATATTTTGGGCATGCGTATCTCTCGAGATAGAACCAACAGGCGTCTGTATCTATCTCAACGAGATTATGTTAATAAGGTGCTACATCGTTTTCATATGGATGGGGGAAAGGCACTTGGTACTCCGCTGCCTCCATATGTAAAACTGACTGCACATGACTGCCCAAACACAGATGATATGCGGGCTGAAATGGCCAAGATTCCTTATGCATCAGCCGTTGGCAGTTTGATGTATGCTATGGTTGCTACACGTCCGGACATTGCATTTGCGGTGGGAGTGGTAAGCAGGTACATGAGCAATCCCGGCAAAAAGCATTGGGAAGCAGTGAAGTGTATCTTGAGATACTTGAAAGGCGCTAAAGACTTGTGCATTTGTCTTGGGAAGAGTGAGACATCTGTGCATGGCTTTTCAGATGCAGATTTTGCTGGATATCCAGATTGCAGGAAGTCTACCTCTGGATATGTGTTTACATTCACAGGAGGTGCAGTTTCTTGGATTTCTAGACTGCAAAAATGTGTTGCTTTGTCTACCACTGAGGCTGAGTATGTGGCTGCCACTGAGGCATGCAAAGAAGCTTTGTGGCTCATGCGTTCGGTAGAAGAGCTTGGCATTAAGTCACCGGTTCCTGTGCTACACTGTGATAGTCAGAGTGCTATTATGCTTGCTAGGAATCCTGTTTTTCATGCCAAGACAAAGCACATAGAGGTGAAGTATCATTTTATCAGGAGTGTGCTTGATGACAAGAGTATTACACTTGTCAAGGTGCACACAGATGACAATCCTGCAGATCTTTTGACCAAGAGTCTTCCAGCAGAGCGGTTTGCATATTGCCCTCAGATGATGGGTGTTGGAGGAGTAAGTGCATGATCAGCTGATGTATTATAGCTAGTTGATTCTTTGATCTCCCAAGGTACATTGCCATTAGGTGGGAGGTTGTTAGGGAATAAAGGCCTAAGTGCCTTGTACTTATTAACTTATAAGTTAAAAGACTTATAAGTGAGGGGGCCCAAGTGTGAATGGCCCCCTAGTCACTTACTCATATACTCAAAGGTCAAGCCCAAATAAAAATCGTGACTTCTCCCAGATTTTGACGAGCGTTCTCTCTCTCTCTCTCACGTTCTTCTCTGCGTGTGCTTCTTCTGCGCCAGTCTCCTCTTCTCCTTCACTCTCATCGCATAGGATAGCAAGTGGGCTCTCTCTCCTGCTCCCCCACACAGAAGGCCTGAGAGTTCGAGAGCAGCTGAGGACCGTGGAAGAAAAGGCAAGATGAAAACAAGAATGGTTCTAGATTGCGTGGGTACCGATCCGAGCATGTTGGACGAGAGTACAGAACTTTGCTGAGCTTGGGGCAAAGTAAAAGATCAAGAAGCCCTGATCTTCTTTGATGGATGAGCCAAGGCCAACTTCATTTCATCGGAATTGGCAGGGCGGCTCGAGATCACTCCCGATCGGATAGGACCACTTGTGGAGGCAGTTCTAGCGGCACCCGGCAAGGACATAGCCATTACACCTGTCATTGGCAAACTTCGGTTGCATTGTCAGGGGTATTTGGGGCATGAGGACTTTTGCATAATGCCTTTGGAAGGTTGTGATGTTCTCTTGGGAATTCCTTGGTACCAGAAGAACAACGCCATGGTCGACTATTGGGCGAGGAAAGCGACATTGACCACAGAGAAGGGCCGAACCATTGTACTTGACATTAAACTTAAGGGCGAGTCTGTCCCTACTGTATCCGCTTCGACCATCTCAAAGTTAATGAAATCCAGTTTGTTTGAGTACTCAATCTTTTTGAAAGAGTTGAGTGATGAGGATAGACAAATATGTCTGAACTTGATAAAGAACGCCAAGATTTTCTCCCCTCTCATGGCGATTGCTTCTTAGAGGGCCTACCAGGCGAGTTACCACCTGCTCGTCTTGAAGATCATACCATTGATCTGGTACCTGGAAGCACACTACCGAATCGGCCACCTTACCATGTGAGCTGAGCTTAGAACGAAGAGATTATGAACCGAGTGAAAGACCTCTTGGAAAAGAGTCTTGTCGAGCGTAGTACTTCACCGTATTTGCTCTCCAATGTTGTTGGTTTTGAAGAAAGACGGATCTTGGAGAATGTGTATCAATAATAGAGCTCTCAACAAAATCATCATCTAGAACAGATTTCCGATTCCTAGGATCAATGATATACTCGACAGATTACAAGGATCCTCGTGTTTTAGCCGGATTGATTTGAAGAGTGGATATCATCATATCCGAATCGCGCTAGGAGATGTCTACAAGACAACCTTTCGGACGACTTTTGGGTTATTTGAGTTTTTGGTGATGCCGTTGGGCTTAACCAATGCTCCTGCGACATTTAACCAGATGATGGATAGGATTTTTAGAGAGTACATGCTATTTGTTGGCACTTTCTTCGATGATATCACTGTTTTCTCCAAGGATGAGGTAGAACATAGAGATTATCTGTTTCAAGTCTTTCAGGCATTACGAGATCACAAGTTAGTGTCATGCAAAGAAAAGTGAATTTTTTCTCCCAGAGATACACTTTTTGGGACACATTGTCTCAGTAGCAGGAGTGCAAATGGATCCGGCCAAGATAGAGACTATCTGTGATTGGCCCGATTTGAAGAATGTCCATGAAGTTAGAAGCTTCTTGGGACTGTGTTCGTACTACAGGCGGTTCATTCGAAAGTTTGCAGATGTTGCTTCCCCTTTTCATATCTTGACACAGAAAGGAGTCCCTTTCTCGTGGGGACCCACAGAGGTGATTGCCTTTCAGACATTGAAAGAGAAGGTGACTATGTCACGAGGACGTGGCAGTTATTAACCATGTCACAGAGATGTGGCAACTGCTAACCTTGGTTGTTGGTTTCTTTCCAATGGGGTTTATTTTATTTATTTTGAGACCCTCTTTTTGAAGTAGCAAACGGTCGGACATTGTATGGCCAATGTGAACGGTAGATTCACCCGCAGACGGGAAGTGGTCGGCACTGGAATTCGTATGGTGAGAGGATGTCTAGGCTCAGAGCAAGATCATATAGGTCCCCCCCGTCGCACTTAGCAAGTTGGTGGATACTAGGAAGTGAACTCAATTAAGGCGTAAAGTCAAGGTGGGACTACCAACAAAAAGTATCCGACAATTGGGCCACATTGCATTTTTGGATGCGGTCCCAATGAGGATAGATGGTCAGGAGACCAGTGGGAGCCCAACGGAAGCATCTCCTAAAATTTAGGGAACTGCTATTTTGGGCCACGAAATGTGTTCGCGTCATTACCTTCGGTATGACTAGGGGAACACTTTACAACTCTGCCGCGAAGTCAACTGACGCACCAGTTGAGATATTTTTAGAAGGGAAAGCCCAAACTCGGAAACTGGGCGACGTGTCAGCTTGTGAGCGATTCTGCCACTCTGGGAGGCAAAAACGAGCTGCATATCAACAAAGGGGGCGCCATTTTCAGCCACAGGCGGATTGCAACAGGTACAGAAGCTATGGAATGCTTACCTTGCCCTCTATGCACAGTATGGTGACGGGAGTGATGCCCCGCATGCTACATACTGCTCTCTTTCTCCCCTACGTGCAGTTATGTGATGCCCCACAAGAGGGCTACTCATTTGACTGATGTACAGTTGTGTGGGTTCATGCTTTTGTGCTGAGGCAAGAGCCTCCTTGAGCAGGAACAGGGGTAGCTAACTGCTGCTCCAAAGCAGGCACTGGTGAGGGTCATAACCTCACCGTACAGGTGCAAAATCAGCGCTGTGTATGCGCTGTAATTTGACTGTTTTTCAGCCATACGGACGCCAGGATCATTGGGAATCGTGCCCCACTGGCAAAGGACAGTTAGGGGACTGTTTGGGGCTGAAAACAGGGCAAAAACCAGTAAATACAGCGTGCTGAATTTACTGTTTTTGGACAGGAATCAGAGGGTATACGACAGTGCAAGCGAGTTCCAGCAGGGGAATTGGTTTCGCGCAAGTTTTGGGGCTGTTATGCTGCCGAAATTTGGCCAAATCAAATGGTATCTAGGTGGATACACGTGAAGGATTCCCAGGACCTTACCTTGTAATTTACCCTCCTAAAGAATAAAGAAATATCGAAAGGGGCGCCAATTTTGGGGCCTACAGGTTGTCGGCGTCTGCTCGGAGCATTCTAGCTTCCGAGCCGTGTGTGTGATGAAGTGTTAATTCTCGTTACAGGTCTCCTTTGCAAAGTGCTCTGTGTGTGTGTTTAAGTAAAGATTTGCGGGTGAAAGCCAACGCCTACCGCCCTACGGGCCGGTTTCATGGTTCCGTTGCCGGGACATCAATCACTTTTTCCTCAAAGAGTGAGCCTGGATTGTTCAGGGTAAAGACACACAGTGCAAGAACACGGGGATTACACTATGGCCGACAAGGGGAAGGGAATTATGGAAGAGGGTTCCTCTCCAAAGGACAGGCAGGAGATTCCTATGGTTTTTGAGATTGGCGAGAGCTCACGGCCACGTCAGTCTGTACCTCCTGTCAACGTGAATGTCCCTCCAGTAGTACAGGGCTTTATGACAGGGCAACTTGAGGATGATGCGTTTAAGACTCAGTTAGTTGCCGCGGTGAATGTCTTTTCGCAGCTGGTGCAGAATCCGAGGTTTATGGAATTCTTGCAAGCGCCACCAGCGCAACAGCAAAATAGGCAACCTATGCCGCGTACGGAGCTTGTTGAAGCTCAAGCCCAGGTACTTCATGAGGCGCAGGAGGAAAGGGAACACTCGCATGTTGCGGAGTCGGGGGCTCCAAAGCAGGTTCCTCCCGTGCTTGAACAGGTGGCTAGAACGCCTATTCCACAGGTTATGCTAGTTCAGCCCGCCACCTTTCAGAGCCAGCATGCTGTCTTGAATGGACAGGGAGCTGGATACCAGGCTATGCACTCAGTTTTTCCACCACCCACGGTACATCCTGGGTATTTCGGGGGTGGATCAGTGTTCCAAAGTATGGCTGGTTATGCGTCTGGAAGTCAGCCGTACATGCCAGGAACAGTGTTCGGGGGTATGCAAGGCATCATGCCAAACCCGATGTATGGTACTATCGGCATGCAGCAAGGTTTCCACGGCAACCAGGGCCAGTTTGGGGTGCCACAGGGTCATTTTGGCATGGCTGGTTTTTCTGGACAGCAGCCAGATATCGCACCTCTGACGCAAAATGTGAATGGCCAACATGTGCCGATCATGCCTAGTACAGTGCCCATGTTGCAGACCATTCCGTATGACAACTTGGGGGCACTAGAGAAGCCAAAGGCTTACAAAGAAGGTGGTGCAGCGGTAAAGTTCAGTACCTTCAGTGGTTTTGAGGACAAGACAAAGGCACTCACTTTCCTCCAGCAGTTTGATACAGCTTATGCGGGGGGGAATTTTATAGAGGCCTCGAAGGTTAGGAAAGCTGCCACTTTCTTAAAGGACAATGCGCTTACATGGTGGACGACATTGTTAATGCAAGGACAGGCACCCGCCACTTGGGTTTACTTCAAGCAAATGTTTGCATCTGCTTGGCTATCAAATGAATTTGAAGCCGATGTCTTGACAGATTGGCACCAGCTTACGGTAGCTTCGTGCAAGAGCTTGCTGGAGTACAATAGGAGGTTTTGTAAAGCATTACTCTCAGTGACCTCCTACAGATTTGTGCCACTGACAGAGCAGATAGAGAAGTATTGTTGTGGGTTGCCTAAAGGGCTTCGCGATTACTGTACAAAGAATAGAGTGGCTACCCTTACTCAGCTTATGGAAGTTGCGAACACTGGTCTTGCCCTGTTGAAAGGAGAGGACAGTGGATTTCCGAGCAGTGATAAAGGAGGGCAGCAAAAGAAAAATTCAGCGAAGAAGCCCTTTGTGAAGACGGCTCCTGATGCGTCACAGGGGTCAGAACAGGCCACCAAAGATAAGGATTCAGCTGGGACTTATGGAGCGCAGGCAAAGAAACAGAAAAGGAAGCCTTTTGTGCGCAAGTCGCTCGAGGAAAAGAAGGTCCTAATGGCTGAGAACAAATGCTTTATATGCGAGCAGCCTGGTCATATTTCTATCAATTGTCCACAAAGGAAAAGGCCAGCTGACTCAGAGGATAAAGAAGACCAGAAAGGCAAGAAGCCTAAACCCACGGCAGGTTTAGTGCCAGACATGGTGGGTGACAGGCCCAGCACAGATGCCAGTGAGTTATGCAGGGCATGGGGTAAAGTTAGAGATCAGACGGCACTCATCTTCTTTGATCCAGGTGCCAAAGCCAACTTTATCTCACCAGAGTTAGCTATGAAGCTCGGCATCAAAGCTGAAGAAATGGGGTACACAGCAGAGGCAGGGTTGGCATGTCCTGGCCACTCAGAGTGTGTTACTCCCATCATTGGAAAACTGCGTCTGCATATTGAGTCGTATGTGGACACTGAAGAGTTTTACATCATGCCGCTGGAAGGTTGTGACGCCTTGTTGGGGATCCCGTGGATGTTCCGAGTGCATGGAGTCTTGGATGCCTACAACAAAAAGATCACTGTACAGCATAGGGGCAAAACTCACATCTTGGATGTAAAGCTTAAAGGAGAGTCAGTCCCTATTGTATCTGCTTCTGCTATCACTTCTGTAATAAAGAATCATCTTTCTGTGTACTTGATTTTTGCACGTGATGTCTCAGATAGTGATCAGTCAAATTTATCTGTGTTAGATAAAGAAAGGTCAGCATTTTTGCAAAAGTTTAGTGACTGTTTTTCTGATTCATTACCGTCGCAATTGCCGCCAGAGAGACCTGAGGACCATCGGATAGATTTGGTGCCAGGGTGTAGCCCACCAAATAGACCTCCCTACAGGGTTAGTGCGGCGCAGCAGAAAGAGATTATGGGCCAGGTTGAGGAGTTATTAGAGAAGGGGCTGATTCAGCCTAGTTCTTCACCCTTTTGCTCCCCAGTGCTCCTAGTGCAGAAGAAGGATGGCTCATGGCGCATGTGTATTGATTACCGTGCGTTGAATAAGAATACCATCAAGAATAGGTTTCCTATTCCTCGCATTGATGATATTCTCGATCGTTTAGAGGGTGCTGCAATTTTCAGCAGGATAGACCTGAAGAGTGGGTACCATCAGATTCGTATAAGCCAAGAGGATGTGCACAAGACTGCGTTTAGAACGACATTTGGTCTTTATGAGTTTCTAGTGATGCCGTTTGGGCTAACAAATGCTCTTGCCACGTTCAACAGAATGATGGACCGGATTTTCCGCTCGCATCAACAGTTTGTTGGAACATTCTTCGATGACATGATTGTGTATTCGAAGAATGAAGAGGAGCATAGGCGTCACTTGACCATTGTGTTCGAAGAGCTGCGCAGTCACAGGTTACTTGTCAATCCTAAGAAAAGTGAATTCTTCCTCGAAGAGATCCACTTTCTGGGCCACATAGTCTCAAAGGATGGTGTTAGAATGGATCCCGCAAAGGTCGAAGCTATCAAGACATGGCCAGACTTGAAGACTGTGCACGATGTCAGAAGCTTCTTGCGACTGTGTTCCTACTATAGAAGGTTTATCAGAAATTTTGCAGAGATAGCATCGCCTCTTCACGCATTGCAAAAGAAAGAGGTCACTTTGAGATGGACCCAAAAAGAGATTTCAGCTTTTAGTCTCTTAAAGGAAAAGTTGACTTCAGATCCAGTTATTGTTTTGCTAGATCTCAGGAAGTCATTTGTGGTCCAGTGTGACGCGTGTGGCAGTAGCATCGGAGCAGTGCTAATGCAAGATGGACGGGTAGTAGCCTATGAAAGCCGAATTTTGCAAGGGCCAGAGAGGACTATGCAAGTCTATGAGAAAGAGCTCTTGGCTGTGATTCATGCGCTTTCTAGCTGGAAGCACTACCTCTTAGGTGCTGATTTTGTTGTCCAAACAGATCATTAGACCTTGCGATACTTCTTGACACAGTCAAAGTTATCCGAAAAGCATATGCGATGGGCAAACATTCTTTCCATGTTCCACTTCCAGATTATGCATGTGGAAGGCAAGAAGAATGTTGTGGCTTATGCGTTATCAAGAAAGCCACAAATTTCAGCTGTGTCAATTCCTTATCATCATGAGTTAGATGACATGAAGGAACAGTATACTGCTGATGAAGATTTTGCAAGGATCTTTGAACAGTTACAAGAGGGGCAACATCACGAGCACTACCTCCTCAGAGATGGTTTTATGATGATGCATGGCAGACTTTGTGTCACTAGGCCACTGCGACATAAGGTCATGGAAGAGAGTCATGTCCCACCGTATGCAAGGCATCGTGGCATTGATGCGACAGTTAAGGCGGTAGAGACATTCTTCTATTGGCCTACCTTGAGGAGAGATGTGGATGCCTTTGTGCGAGCATGCATAGTTTGCCAAAAGGTCAAGTTTGACAGGCAAAAGGCACCAGGGTTGTTACAACCACTACCGATTCCGGATAAGCCATGGGAAAGCATTGCTATGGACTTTATCTTTGATCTTCCAAGGACGCGAACAGGGAATGATGGTATATGGACCATTATCTGCAGGTTCAGCAAGCAGGCCCATTTTATCCCTGTCAGGAAGAAGATAAAATCTGATCAGATGGCACGCTTGTTCATGTACAATGTGTTTAAGTACCATGGTATGCCACAATCGATTATCAGTGATCGTGATCCTCGCATGACCAGTTTGTTCTGGAGAGGATTGTTTGAGAACATGGGTACTACGCTCAAGTTCTCGTCTTCGTTTCATCCACAAACTGATGGACAGTCAGAAGAGGCCAATTCTACTGTCTTAGATCTGCTGAAATGCTATGTGTCAGATAATAAGGGCAAGTGGGAACAGTATTTGCCTATGCTTGAGTATGCGTACAATAATACGGTGCATTCGTCTACTGGCAAAGCACCTTTTGAAATTGTTGAAGGCGGCAAAAAGGTTCCTCCCATTTTGCACACAAAGGACAAGATCTTTGAGGCAGATCGATATGCTGAGAACATGGATGAGATGTATAAGAAGATTAAAGTTGCCTTGGAGAAGACTCAGGCAAAACAGAAAAAGGCTGCTGATCGTCACCGTCGTGAATTGCTACTATCACCTGGTGATTGGGTTCTCTTAAGGTTCGAAAAGGCAAGGTTAAAGAAGATGAAGGGCAAGGAACGGCTGTTTCCTAAGCTCAGCATGCGTTACTATGGGCCTTTTCAAGTGCTTGACAAGATCAGCGATGTGGCTTACAGGCTGAAATTGCCTGATGTGTGGAAGATTCATAATGCGTTTCACGTGAGTCTTCTAAGACCCTTCGTGGGTGATGTGCCAGAAGATATGCCAGTTGAGGATCAGCCAGAAGTTGAGGAACTTGATGAGATCCTGGTACCTGAGCAAGTTTTGGCACATAAGGACAGAAAAGTTAAAGGACAAGTTGCAAGACGCTATTTGGTGAAGTTCAAGAACTATCCGCCTATGGATGCAAAGTGGATGGAAGAGCATGAACTGTCAGAGTCACCAAATGTATTGCAGCTTTACCTTGAAGCCTTTGGGTTACAACCTACTTATGCCCCAACCCAACGTGTGCAAAGGAGGGGTAATGATAGAGCTAGTACATCGAATGTACATATGAATTCAGTGCCATAGATAGAAATGGCAAAAGTATGAAGGCCTCATTAAGTCATTTGTATCTATGTATGTTACGACCTTTCTTGCGGATACATGCGATGATAAAAGAGTGTTGATAGCACAAGATCATCAGTGGCGTGTATTTATGGTATGCAATCGAGGACGTTTGCGATTTCAAGAGGGGGATATGTCACGAGGACGTGGCAGTTATTAACCATGTCACAGAGATGTGGCAACTGCTAACCTTGGTTGTTGGTTTCTTTCCAATGGGGTTTATTTTATTTATTTTGAGACCCTCTTTTTGAAGTAGCAAACGGTCGGACATTGTATGGCCAATGGGAACGGTAGATTCACCCGCAGACGGGAAGTGGTCGGCACTGGAATTCGTATGGTAAGAGGATGTCTAGGCGCAGAGCAAGATCATATAGGTCCCCCCCGTCGCACTTAGCAAGTTGGTGGATACTAGGAAGTGAACTCAATTAAGGCGTAAAGTCAAGGTGGGACTACCAACAAAAAGTATCCGACAGTTGGGCCACATTGCATTTTTGGATGCGGTCCCAATGAGGATAGATGGTCAGGAGACCAGTGGGAGCCCAACGGAAGCATCTCCTAAAATTTAGGGAACTGCTATTTTGGGCCACGAAATGTGTTCGCGTCATTACCTTCGGTATGACTAGGGGAACACTTTACAACTCTGCCGCGAAGTCAACTGACGCACCAGTTGAGATATTTTTAGAAGGGAAAGCCCAAACTCGGAAACTGGGCGACGTGTCAGCTTGTGAGCGATTCTGCCACTCTGGGAGGCAAAAACGAGCTGCATATCAACAAAGGGGGCGCCATTTTCAGCCACAGGCGGATTGCAACAGGTACAGAAGCTATGGAATGCTTACCTTGCCCTCTATGCACAGTATGGTGACGGGAGTGATGCCCCGCATGCTACATACTGCTCTCTTTCTCCCCTACGTGCAGTTATGTGATGCCCCACAAGAGGGCTACTCATTTGACTGATGTACAGTTGTGTGGGTTCATGCTTTTGTGCTGAGGCAAGAGCCTCCTTGAGCAGGAACAGGGGTAGCTAACTGCTGCTCCAAAGCAGGCACTGGTGAGGGTCATAACCTCACCGTACAGGTGCAAAATCAGCGCTGTGTATGCGCTGTAATTTGACTGTTTTTCAGCCATACGGACGCCAGGATCATTGGGAATCGTGCCCCACTGGCAAAGGACAGTTAGGGGACTGTTTGGGGCTGAAAACAGGGCAAAAACCAGTAAATACAGCGTGCTGAATTTACTGTTTTTGGACAGGAATCAGAGGGTATACGACAGTGCAAGCGAGTTCCAGCAGGGGAATTGGTTTCGCGCAAGTTTTGGGGCTGTTATGCTGCCGAAATTTGGCCAAATCAAATGGTATCTAGGTGGATACACGTGAAGGATTCCCAGGACCTTACCTTGTAATTTACCCTCCTAAAGAATAAAGAAATATCGAAAGGGGCGCCAATTTTGGGGCCTACAGGTTGTCGGCGTCTGCTCGGAGCATTCTAGCTTCCGAGCCGTGTGTGTGATGAAGTGTTAATTCTCGTTACAGGTCTCCTTTGCAAAGTGCTCTGTGTGTGTGTTTAAGTAAAGATTTGCGGGTGAAAGCCAACGCCTACCGCCCTACGGGCCGGTTTCATGGTTCCGTTGCCGGGACATCAATCACTTTTTCCTCAAAGAGTGAGCCTGGATTGTTCAGGGTAAAGACACACAGTGCAAGAACACGGGGATTACACTATGGCCGACAAGGGGAAGGGAATTATGGAAGAGGGTTCCTCTCCAAAGGACAGGCAGGAGATTCCTATGGTTTTTGAGATTGGCGAGAGCTCACGGCCACGTCAGTCTGTACCTCCTGTCAACGTGAATGTCCCTCCAGTAGTACAGGGCTTTATGACAGGGCAACTTGAGGATGATGCGTTTAAGACTCAGTTAGTTGCCGCGGTGAATGTCTTTTCGCAGCTGGTGCAGAATCCGAGGTTTATGGAATTCTTGCAAGCGCCACCAGCGCAACAGCAAAATAGGCAACCTATGCCGCGTACGGAGCTTGTTGAAGCTCAAGCCCAGGTACTTCATGAGGCGCAGGAGGAAAGGGAACACTCGCATGTTGCGGAGTCGGGGGCTCCAAAGCAGGTTCCTCCCGTGCTTGAACAGGTGGCTAGAACGCCTATTCCACAGGTTATGCTAGTTCAGCCCGCCACCTTTCAGAGCCAGCATGCTGTCTTGAATGGACAGGGAGCTGGATACCAGGCTATGCACTCAGTTTTTCCACCACCCACGGTACATCCTGGGTATTTCGGGGGTGGATCAGTGTTCCAAAGTATGGCTGGTTATGCGTCTGGAAGTCAGCCGTACATGCCAGGAACAGTGTTCGGGGGTATGCAAGGCATCATGCCAAACCCGATGTATGGTACTATCGGCATGCAGCAAGGTTTCCACGGCAACCAGGGCCAGTTTGGGGTGCCACAGGGTCATTTTGGCATGGCTGGTTTTTCTGGACAGCAGCCAGATATCGCACCTCTGACGCAAAATGTGAATGGCCAACATGTGCCGATCATGCCTAGTACAGTGCCCATGTTGCAGACCATTCCGTATGACAACTTGGGGGCACTAGAGAAGCCAAAGGCTTACAAAGAAGGTGGTGCAGCGGTAAAGTTCAGTACCTTCAGTGGTTTTGAGGACAAGACAAAGGCACTCACTTTCCTCCAGCAGTTTGATACAGCTTATGCGGGGGGGAATTTTATAGAGGCCTCGAAGGTTAGGAAAGCTGCCACTTTCTTAAAGGACAATGCGCTTACATGGTGGACGACATTGTTAATGCAAGGACAGGCACCCGCCACTTGGGTTTACTTCAAGCAAATGTTTGCATCTGCTTGGCTATCAAATGAATTTGAAGCCGATGTCTTGACAGATTGGCACCAGCTTACGGTAGCTTCGTGCAAGAGCTTGCTGGAGTACAATAGGAGGTTTTGTAAAGCATTACTCTCAGTGACCTCCTACAGATTTGTGCCACTGACAGAGCAGATAGAGAAGTATTGTTGTGGGTTGCCTAAAGGGCTTCGCGATTACTGTACAAAGAATAGAGTGGCTACCCTTACTCAGCTTATGGAAGTTGCGAACACTGGTCTTGCCCTGTTGAAAGGAGAGGACAGTGGATTTCCGAGCAGTGATAAAGGAGGGCAGCAAAAGAAAAATTCAGCGAAGAAGCCCTTTGTGAAGACGGCTCCTGATGCGTCACAGGGGTCAGAACAGGCCACCAAAGATAAGGATTCAGCTGGGACTTATGGAGCGCAGGCAAAGAAACAGAAAAGGAAGCCTTTTGTGCGCAAGTCGCTCGAGGAAAAGAAGGTCCTAATGGCTGAGAACAAATGCTTTATATGCGAGCAGCCTGGTCATATTTCTATCAATTGTCCACAAAGGAAAAGGCCAGCTGACTCAGAGGATAAAGAAGACCAGAAAGGCAAGAAGCCTAAACCCACGGCAGGTTTAGTGCCAGACATGGTGGGTGACAGGCCCAGCACAGATGCCAGTGAGTTATGCAGGGCATGGGGTAAAGTTAGAGATCAGACGGCACTCATCTTCTTTGATCCAGGTGCCAAAGCCAACTTTATCTCACCAGAGTTAGCTATGAAGCTCGGCATCAAAGCTGAAGAAATGGGGTACACAGCAGAGGCAGGGTTGGCATGTCCTGGCCACTCAGAGTGTGTTACTCCCATCATTGGAAAACTGCGTCTGCATATTGAGTCGTATGTGGACACTGAAGAGTTTTACATCATGCCGCTGGAAGGTTGTGACGCCTTGTTGGGGATCCCGTGGATGTTCCGAGTGCATGGAGTCTTGGATGCCTACAACAAAAAGATCACTGTACAGCATAGGGGCAAAACTCACATCTTGGATGTAAAGCTTAAAGGAGAGTCAGTCCCTATTGTATCTGCTTCTGCTATCACTTCTGTAATAAAGAATCATCTTTCTGTGTACTTGATTTTTGCACGTGATGTCTCAGATAGTGATCAGTCAAATTTATCTGTGTTAGATAAAGAAAGGTCAGCATTTTTGCAAAAGTTTAGTGACTGTTTTTCTGATTCATTACCGTCGCAATTGCCGCCAGAGAGACCTGAGGACCATCGGATAGATTTGGTGCCAGGGTGTAGCCCACCAAATAGACCTCCCTACAGGGTTAGTGCGGCGCAGCAGAAAGAGATTATGGGCCAGGTTGAGGAGTTATTAGAGAAGGGGCTGATTCAGCCTAGTTCTTCACCCTTTTGCTCCCCAGTGCTCCTAGTGCAGAAGAAGGATGGCTCATGGCGCATGTGTATTGATTACCGTGCGTTGAATAAGAATACCATCAAGAATAGGTTTCCTATTCCTCGCATTGATGATATTCTCGATCGTTTAGAGGGTGCTGCAATTTTCAGCAGGATAGACCTGAAGAGTGGGTACCATCAGATTCGTATAAGCCAAGAGGATGTGCACAAGACTGCGTTTAGAACGACATTTGGTCTTTATGAGTTTCTAGTGATGCCGTTTGGGCTAACAAATGCTCTTGCCACGTTCAACAGAATGATGGACCGGATTTTCCGCTCGCATCAACAGTTTGTTGGAACATTCTTCGATGACATGATTGTGTATTCGAAGAATGAAGAGGAGCATAGGCGTCACTTGACCATTGTGTTCGAAGAGCTGCGCAGTCACAGGTTACTTGTCAATCCTAAGAAAAGTGAATTCTTCCTCGAAGAGATCCACTTTCTGGGCCACATAGTCTCAAAGGATGGTGTTAGAATGGATCCCGCAAAGGTCGAAGCTATCAAGACATGGCCAGACTTGAAGACTGTGCACGATGTCAGAAGCTTCTTGCGACTGTGTTCCTACTATAGAAGGTTTATCAGAAATTTTGCAGAGATAGCATCGCCTCTTCACGCATTGCAAAAGAAAGAGGTCACTTTGAGATGGACCCAAAAAGAGATTTCAGCTTTTAGTCTCTTAAAGGAAAAGTTGACTTCAGATCCAGTTATTGTTTTGCTAGATCTCAGGAAGTCATTTGTGGTCCAGTGTGACGCGTGTGGCAGTAGCATCGGAGCAGTGCTAATGCAAGATGGACGGGTAGTAGCCTATGAAAGCCGAATTTTGCAAGGGCCAGAGAGGACTATGCAAGTCTATGAGAAAGAGCTCTTGGCTGTGATTCATGCGCTTTCTAGCTGGAAGCACTACCTCTTAGGTGCTGATTTTGTTGTCCAAACAGATCATTAGACCTTGCGATACTTCTTGACACAGTCAAAGTTATCCGAAAAGCATATGCGATGGGCAAACATTCTTTCCATGTTCCACTTCCAGATTATGCATGTGGAAGGCAAGAAGAATGTTGTGGCTTATGCGTTATCAAGAAAGCCACAAATTTCAGCTGTGTCAATTCCTTATCATCATGAGTTAGATGACATGAAGGAACAGTATACTGCTGATGAAGATTTTGCAAGGATCTTTGAACAGTTACAAGAGGGGCAACATCACGAGCACTACCTCCTCAGAGATGGTTTTATGATGATGCATGGCAGACTTTGTGTCACTAGGCCACTGCGACATAAGGTCATGGAAGAGAGTCATGTCCCACCGTATGCAAGGCATCGTGGCATTGATGCGACAGTTAAGGCGGTAGAGACATTCTTCTATTGGCCTACCTTGAGGAGAGATGTGGATGCCTTTGTGCGAGCATGCATAGTTTGCCAAAAGGTCAAGTTTGACAGGCAAAAGGCACCAGGGTTGTTACAACCACTACCGATTCCGGATAAGCCATGGGAAAGCATTGCTATGGACTTTATCTTTGATCTTCCAAGGACGCGAACAGGGAATGATGGTATATGGACCATTATCTGCAGGTTCAGCAAGCAGGCCCATTTTATCCCTGTCAGGAAGAAGATAAAATCTGATCAGATGGCACGCTTGTTCATGTACAATGTGTTTAAGTACCATGGTATGCCACAATCGATTATCAGTGATCGTGATCCTCGCATGACCAGTTTGTTCTGGAGAGGATTGTTTGAGAACATGGGTACTACGCTCAAGTTCTCGTCTTCGTTTCATCCACAAACTGATGGACAGTCAGAAGAGGCCAATTCTACTGTCTTAGATCTGCTGAAATGCTATGTGTCAGATAATAAGGGCAAGTGGGAACAGTATTTGCCTATGCTTGAGTATGCGTACAATAATACGGTGCATTCGTCTACTGGCAAAGCACCTTTTGAAATTGTTGAAGGCGGCAAAAAGGTTCCTCCCATTTTGCACACAAAGGACAAGATCTTTGAGGCAGATCGATATGCTGAGAACATGGATGAGATGTATAAGAAGATTAAAGTTGCCTTGGAGAAGACTCAGGCAAAACAGAAAAAGGCTGCTGATCGTCACCGTCGTGAATTGCTACTATCACCTGGTGATTGGGTTCTCTTAAGGTTCGAAAAGGCAAGGTTAAAGAAGATGAAGGGCAAGGAACGGCTGTTTCCTAAGCTCAGCATGCGTTACTATGGGCCTTTTCAAGTGCTTGACAAGATCAGCGATGTGGCTTACAGGCTGAAATTGCCTGATGTGTGGAAGATTCATAATGCGTTTCACGTGAGTCTTCTAAGACCCTTCGTGGGTGATGTGCCAGAAGATATGCCAGTTGAGGATCAGCCAGAAGTTGAGGAACTTGATGAGATCCTGGTACCTGAGCAAGTTTTGGCACATAAGGACAGAAAAGTTAAAGGACAAGTTGCAAGACGCTATTTGGTGAAGTTCAAGAACTATCCGCCTATGGATGCAAAGTGGATGGAAGAGCATGAACTGTCAGAGTCACCAAATGTATTGCAGCTTTACCTTGAAGCCTTTGGGTTACAACCTACTTATGCCCCAACCCAACGTGTGCAAAGGAGGGGTAATGATAGAGCTAGTACATCGAATGTACATATGAATTCAGTGCCATAGATAGAAATGGCAAAAGTATGAAGGCCTCATTAAGTCATTTGTATCTATGTATGTTACGACCTTTCTTGCGGATACATGCGATGATAAAAGAGTGTTGATAGCACAAGATCATCAGTGGCGTGTATTTATGGTATGCAATCGAGGACGTTTGCGATTTCAAGAGGGGGATATGTCACGAGGACGTGGCAGTTATTAACCATGTCACAGAGATGTGGCAACTGCTAACCTTGGTTGTTGGTTTCTTTCCAATGGGGTTTATTTTATTTATTTTGAGACCCTCTTTTTGAAGTAGCAAACGGTCGGACATTGTATGGCCAATGGGAACGGTAGATTCACCCGCAGACGGGAAGTGGTCGGCACTGGAATTCGTATGGTAAGAGGATGTCTAGGCGCAGAGCAAGATCATATAGGTCCCCCCCGTCGCACTTAGCAAGTTGGTGGATACTAGGAAGTGAACTCAATTAAGGCGTAAAGTCAAGGTGGGACTACCAACAAAAAGTATCCGACAGTTGGGCCACATTGCATTTTTGGATGCGGTCCCAATGAGGATAGATGGTCAGGAGACCAGTGGGAGCCCAACGGAAGCATCTCCTAAAATTTAGGGAACTGCTATTTTGGGCCACGAAATGTGTTCGCGTCATTACCTTCGGTATGACTAGGGGAACACTTTACAACTCTGCCGCGAAGTCAACTGACGCACCAGTTGAGATATTTTTTAGAAGGGAAAGCCCAAACTCGGAAACTGGGCGACGTGTCAGCTTGTGAGCGATTCTGCCACTCTGGGAGGCAAAAACGAGCTGCATATCAACAAAGGGGGCGCCATTTTCAGCCACAGGCGGATTGCAACAGGTACAGAAGCTATGGAATGCTTACCTTGCCCTCTATGCACAGTATGGTGACGGGAGTGATGCCCCGCACGCTACATACTGCTCTCTTTCTCCCCTACGTGCAGTTATGTGATGCCCCACAAGAGGGCTACTCATTTGACTGATGTACAGTTGTGTGGGTTCATGCTTTTGTGCTGAGGCAAGAGCCTCCTTGAGCAGGAACAGGGGTAGCTAACTGCTGCTCCAAAGCAGGCACTGGTGAGGGTCATAACCTCACCGTACAGGTGCAAAATCAGCGCTGTGTATGCGCTGTAATTTGACTGTTTTTCAGCCATACGGACGCCAGGATCATTGGGAATCGTGCCCCACTGGCAAAGGACAGTTAGGGGACTGTTTGGGGCTGAAAACAGGGCAAAAACCAGTAAATACAGCGTGCTGAATTTACTGTTTTTGGACAGGAATCAGAGGGTATACGACAGTGCAAGCGAGTTCCAGCAGGGGAATTGGTTTCGCGCAAGTTTTGGGGCTGTTATGTTGCCGAAATTTGGCCAAATCAAATGGTATCTAGGTGGATACACGTGAAGGATTCCCAGGACCTTACCTTGTAATTTACCCTCCTAAAGAATAAAGAAATATCGAAAGGGGCGCCAATTTTGGGGCCTACAGGTTGTCGGCGTCTGCTCGGAGCATTCTAGCTTCCGAGCCGTGTGTGTGATGAAGTGTTAATTCTCGTTACAGGTCTCCTTTGCAAAGTGCTCTGTGTGTGTGTTTAAGTAAAGATTTTCGGAAGTAAAGATTTTCGGGTAGAAGCCAACGCCTACCGCCCTACGGGCCGGTTTCAGACTATGGGACGAGTTTTGACTTTGCCGGACTTGTAGAAGTCATTTGAACTATATTATGATGCTTGTGGTCGTAGTCTGGGTGCGGTCTTAATGCAAGAAGGCCATGTCATTGCTTACGAGAGCGGATTGTTCTCAAGGCGGGAATTGATAGCACAGATATATGAGAAAGAGCTTTTGGTGGTTATTCATGCTCTTACTCAGTGGCGGCACTACCTACTCGGAGCGGATTCTATTGTCTTTACAGACCATCAGAGTTTACGCTACTTCTTGTCACAGAAGCAGCTATCGGAAAAGCAGATGCGGTGGACGAACATCTTGTCAGAGTTTCACTTCCAGATTGTCCATGTTTAGGGACAAGAATTTGGTGGCAGATGCTTTGTCTCGAATGCCGTTGGTTCTGGCTATTTCCGCGAGACATCATAGGGGCTTCGAGGATATGGTCGACCAGTAAGCCACAGTAGACGTTTTCACACGGATACGGGATGGGGAGACAGTAGCGGGATATTCCATTCGGGATGGCTACTTGATGAGGAAAACCATGTCGTGCGTTACACATCCGTTGAGGGAAAAGGTTATGATTGAATGCCACTGTCCACCTTACGGGCACCGCGGCATTGCTACATTCATGAAAGGGTAGAGAGATACTTCTTTTGGCCGAGATCTAAGAAGGATGTGGACGAGTTTGTGCGCAGGTGCTTGGCATGCCAAAAGGTCAAGTTTGACAGGTATAAAGCACAGGGATTGCTACAGCCTTTGCCCATACCCACCCGCCCCTAGGAAAGTATTGCAATGGATTTCATTTTTGATCTTCCGAGAACACAAGTGGTCACGATGGTATCTGGACTGTTATTGATAGATTGAGCAAGCAGACTCATTTCATTCCAGTGAAGAAAACAATCGAGCTGGATCACTTAGCGAGACTGTTTGTGGCCCAGATTTTCAGATTACATGGCATGGCTGAGACAATTGTCTCTGACAGGAACCCCAGATTTACGAGTTTGTTTTGGAAGGCAATTTTGGAGAACCTTGACACGCGGTTGCAGTTCTCGTCATCTTTCCACCCGCAGACTGACGGGCAATCTGAGATTGCCAATTCAGTGGTTTTAGATTTATTGAAGTCTTATATCTCGAATCAGAAGACTTAATGGGAAAAGTATCTACCTTTGGTGGAATTTGCCTACAACAACACGATACACTCTTCGACGAGGAAGGCGCCATTTGAGATTATTGAAGATGCTCCGAAGGTTCCACCCTTCCTAAGCATGAAAGATAGGATTTTTGAAGCTGATGAGTATACGCGCGACTTAGACACGGCTTTTGCCAAGGTTCGCGAGGCTTTGTAGAAATCTCAAGAAAGAAAAAGGCAGCGGATCGCCATCGTCGCGATTTGAAATTGAAGGAGGATGATTGGGTGCTCTTATGTTTTGAGATGGCTTGCCTGAGAAAGAAAATGGGAAAGGAGAGGCTTTTTCGAAAGCTTAGTATGAGATACTACGGACCTTTCCAGATCTCTGAAAAGATCAATGATATCTCCTTCCGACTGAAACTGCCTGACACATGGAGAATTCACAATGCATTTCATGTGAGTCTCTTGAAACCTTTTAAAGGTGATGTGCCTGAAGATGGGGAGTCCGATGAGCAACCGGAAGTGGAAGAAAACGAGGAGATCCTTGTTCCTGAACAGCTTTTGGCACATAAGGACAGAAAGAATAAGGGTAAAGTAAGAAGGCAGTTCTTGGTTAAATTCAAGAACTATCCTGCATTGGATGCGAAGTGGATGGAGGAGGAGGACCTAGCACATACTCCTCAGATTGTGAACCTTTAACTTGAAGCTTTTTGTTTAGCATAGCCTATTCCAAATGGAACCCAGAATTCAGCTTGTCCGCGGATTTGGTGCAGTGGGTTTGCACAAGAGGGGAGTTACTCCGCTCCTTTGTCAAAGATGTCTCGAATTTTAGAATACTAGAGTCACTGATGTCTCTTTGAGCTTCAGGGATACTGACAGCTGGCAGTATTCTGCTATATGACTTTATTAAATGGAATTCCGGAATGTGAAACTGATTTGTTCTTGACTTGTTTTTAAGTGTAGGAACTGATAGACGAAATGACTGCAGCATTTTGGTCTAAATGATCTCGTATACACATGGTTGCAATAGGGGTTAGTCAATCGAGCATCTATGAGGTCCTGAGTGGATCTAGATGCGATTGCTAATTGCATTGTCGATAAATCATGGTCTAAGATCCGAATGAATGTTGAATGTCATTTGATGTCTAGTGATGTCTTGTGATGTTGTATGATGTGACTGTCGATTGGTACATGTGCTAGATGTGTGTTCCTAGTGCGTTGGTACTAATAGTCAGTGTCTGCTAAGACAGTTTATGGCTTCTCTCTGTTTTGCAGGCGTAATCGAGGGCGATTATAATGCTTTCAAGAGAAGGGCGATTACAATGCTTTCAAGAGGGGGGTATGTCACAAATGGGTGACGTGGCTGCTGTCGGTACACACACCCGCCTGGTTTCCCGCAAGACCCACACCCCCCCCCCGGAAATGCTGACCTGCATGCTGACGTGGCTGGCTGTATGGATACCTGCGCAAAACGCGGCGGAATTTACGATAGTCTGCGCTCAGCTTTTGGGCATTGCTTTTTGCTATGCATTGCATTGGGGGGGAGAGAGAGAGAGAGAGAGAGAGAGAGAGAGAGAGAGAGAGAGAGAGAGAGAGAGAGAGACTCGCTTTGAGCATAAGAGAAAAAGAGAGAAAGAGCCTTTGCTTTATTTTTATGAGGCTTTTAAAAATACTCAACGCTTTTGATTTTTTGCTTTTGGCATCCTTTGTAATCTTTAAATATGCAGGCAGGGCTTTATAACTTAGAGCATCTGGAAGCCGAGTCTGAGTGTGAGCGCTTGCCCGCACTATTGTACTTTGAACACAGATTAATACAAAAAGAAATACGGAAGGGGCGCTAGTCTTTGGGGCCAATATCTCTAGGCACGGAACTCCGCCGGGCCAGTGTGGAATCAATTGTGAACTGTGAATTGTTTTGAAGTGGTTTTTTGTGCTGTCGCGGTAGATTCTCTGGAGTGTCCAAGTCTGTTACAGCGTGCCACGCTGTCGTGCCGCTTTGTGGGCACGGGGTGAAATCTGCAAATTTGCATATATTCTCAAGGTTTTTGCTAAACTTATGATTTATGCCGATATCTGATATGACATTAGGATGGTTGAAACGTATATTAAATATGGGTTTGGGGCCAAGCAATTAAGATGCCTCCTGCAGGTCGAGATGCAGTGATATTGTCAAAATGCGGTTGAATAAGCCAGATTTGTAGTGTTTGACGTGCTCTCCACGCCCGTCTTTACGGCTCGTCAATCGGAGCTACGGTTAAGAAGTTATGGCAATTCGAAGCTAGGATTGATTGCAGATCTGAGGCGAATTAGGCAGTTGCAGATGAAGGGTTAGGGGTGGTATGAATGCATGGGATTGATGTAATCATTTTATGGAGCGTGTCGGTCTTTTGAGATCGCCAATCGGAGTTTTGGTTGCCAAGATATTGGCAGTTTAGGTTTTTTCGAGAGCCAATTCCGTACCAGTTTTGTCGCCTCGGTGAGTGTGCCAACTGGGAGTTTCTGGCTTTTGACCAGGTTCAGGAATGCGGTAAGAAAAGTGCTTGAGGAGTATCTTATCTGGAATGCCATCTCTTGCAGTACATTGATGGTGGGGAATGTCGGAAAGAGAAGTCGCATTTGTCAGTGCCTTAGCCGATATGTATGTCAAATGTGGTGCCCTTACGAGACCACATAAGGTTAATAATGAGCTTTCGGTTCAGATGTCCTTTACTGGAGACCGCTTATAGCAAGAAATGCCCAACACGATTGTGGCTTAAGCGGATACGAATTGAAGGCTTCTCTCAAAATGCAATCACCTATTCTTGCATCTTGAGGGCATGTGGCACTATCCAAGGAATTGAGATGGGCGATAAAATTCACGATGATATGGTTAGTCAAGGGCTTCTTTGGGATGCTATTGGCATGTTAGGCATTGCCTAGGCCCAATCAAAAGCACAAAAAGTTCGATGAGCTCTTTGTCCGAAATTTCGTCTCCTAGAACGTGCTGATTGCAGGATTTACCTAACATGGCTCGGGTGAGAGAATTCATGATGAGATTGCTCGACAGGGGCTGCTGGAGAAAGATGTTGTGCTTGGCAATGCTTTGGTCTAAGGTTGGACCAGTCCGTACGTGCTGATCGGTACTGTACACAGACTGACTGTACTATGCGTGTGTTTTTTCTTTTTCTTTTTGAGGCCTCATCGTAGCGACCAGGGTCCAGACATTTTCACATATTTTAATTGGGTGTTTTTATTTAGGTATCCTCTATTAGGAGCCATTTTGGCTTGACATTTTTCACGATTGTGGGTCGCTCCTTATTAGCAATTGTGGGCTACTTGAAGTTGTGAACTACTTGAAGCCATGTTATGTTCACACTTCTGACTCTTTATTATGTAGTATGTACACTTCCATTGTTCAATTGTTAGCAGGTACTTCCATTGATGAATGCTTGAAGGTTTTTCATTGTTCTTTTGTCACTAGATACAAATGTTTAATGTATGTTTTACACGATCGTTACTTGGTACTTGGCTAGTGAATCTCCAATTGATAATGTGTGTAGTAATGTGTCCCCAAGTAGTGTGCATGATATAAATTTTCTTAATCTCTAACGAAGAATGGAAATATTTTAAAAATGTTCTCTCATTTAGTGGTTTTTTACAAAGGTACGTATTTTTACGTACATAAAAGATTTATCCATACGGAATGACGTACAGTACGTACCGTACATTACGTATGGTACTACCTTGCTTTGGTCAAATGCGCATGCCCAAGAGACTAAAGGCCGCCCAAGGCAAGGGGCCTTAGGGTCGCCCTAAGAAATTAAAGGGGTGGGAAAAGGAATGAAAAAGAAAGAAAGGGGTGGCCATGGCGGGCGAGCAGCGAAGGGAGGCGCAAGCAGAGAGAGAGAGAGGCTCGCACCGGGCGCCATGAGCCTCGGATGGCGACAGCCATGAAGCGGAAAACATTCAACATATTGAGGCGCTCTGTTTTGGCTCTATTCGCACCATCTTTCATGCAGCTTGTCAAGTCGACATGGCGCGTCATAAAGAGTGCTCCCATGCCACGTTAGTCAAGGCGCCGTGACTGTCGTGGAGGGGGGCTAATTTTAGGGTATTGCATAAGAGGGCATAGCGGCGGTAACAAGGGCAAGAAGAACGGGAAGGAGAGAGGAGCAAGGAAGGAAAAGATTAGGGTATGGCATAAGGAGAGCCACGGCTAAGGAGGGTAAGGGCTTCGAAAGCTCTCTCGACGCAAGAAAGGACTCTCTCTTGTTCTCTCTCTCTCTCTCTCTCTCTCTCTCTGTGGAAGCACAAGAAATAAGATCTCGCTCTCTCTCTCTCTCTCTCTCTCTCTCTCTCTCTCTCTCTCTCTCTCTGTGGTTCAACACGATCAAGGAGGGCAAGGAGGGGAGCTTTCTTTTGGGAGCCGAAGGAGAAAAAGACGGAGCTTAAGGCAGTGGAGCAGGAGAGAAGCTTTGGATTCACTCTTGACGAAGCTTTCTTTCTCTCAAGCTTAAGAGCCCACGGGTAAAGCACGCGAAATCAAGAGAGGTATCTTTCTTTGGCCGGGCTTTGAGACCTTGAGGCGGTCATTCCCGTGCAGATTAGGCAATACAAGGTGGAATTCAAGGTTGCGCTACTTCTTGTCACAGAAGCAACTTTCGGAAAAGTAGATGCGGTGGGTGAACATCTTGTCACAGTTTCACTTCTAGATTGTCCATGTTCAGGGACAGAAGAATGTGATGGCAGATGCTTTGTCTCAGAAGCCATTGGTTCTGGCTATTTCCGCGATACATCATAGGAGCTTCGAGGATATGGTCGACCAGTATGCCACAGATACAGATTTTGCAGACGTTTTCACACGGATACGGGATGGGGAGACGGGAGCGGGACATTCCATTCGGGATGGCTACTTGATGAGAAAAACCATGTTGTGCGTTACACAGCCGTTGAGGTAAAAGGTTATGACTGATTGCCACTGTCCTCTTGTTACGGGATCTCGATCTCCCTCGACAAATCAAGGCAAGCAAGGAGGGATATGACTCTCTCCTAATTAGCATCGGTTCACCGAGCAAAAGAAACAATTATTTTTCTACCGTAAAGCAAGACAGGAGGAGGAGTTGAGACCGACCAAGAAGGGTGTGCAAAAGGGATGTGCTTTGCAAGATAGAGAGCATACAAAACTTGACCGAGGAGTGAGCAGAAGGGAAAATTTTGGAAACTGATGAGTAAGGGAGATGTACAAGGTAGAGTTTGCTTGGCGATTACAGATTGGCTCCATCAGGTTGGGGTTTTTTGATTAGGGGTTTGCAAATCAACATGCATACCAACCACGGCGTGTACAACCGATTTGTATCAGAAGTTTCAGATCTTAAGTTTAATGGAAGCATCTGTTGATTGCCGGCATCAATTAAGTGTCGATAAGTGGTTTTAATTTAATTTTCACTGCTATTAGTGTTCTGAGTTGTGATATTCTTTTGCAACTTCTCTCTAAGCATCTCTATATCGTCTTATTAACACTAAATCGACCCTAACCACACTGGTTTTCCTTGGTTTGAAGCTACATTGACTATCCGTCTACAGCCAGAAGCCCGACGCTTTCCTGGTCGACCTTGGAGAGACGCGCACTCCGAGAACGCGTGATACCAAGTCAAGGTCTTGACCATCGAGTAGATCCGACACCGATCGATGCTGGATTTACTCTAAGCTGGAGGACTATCCCCTCTTAGTAGCTAATGTTGTTGTATCCCTCATCATTTTGTTTTTCATGAGATTGTATCCCCTCATTGTATCTTCTAGGTTATCAGTCCTCATTCTATATTATGTTAGGGAATAAAGGCCTAAGTGCCTTGTACTTATTAACTTATAAGTTAAAAGACTTATAAGTGAGGGGGCCCAAGTGTGAATGGCCCCCTAGTCACTTACTCATATACTCAAAGGTCAAGCCCAAAAGAAAAATAGTGACTTCTCCCAGATTTCTACGAGCGTTCTCTCTCTCTCTCACGTTCTTCTCTGCGTGTGCTTCTTCTGCGCCACTCTCCTCTTCTCCTTCACTCTCATTGCATAGAATAGCAAGTGGGCTCTCTCTCCTGCTCCCCCACACATGGTATCAGAGCTTTAGGGTTTCCAAGAGAGCCATTTTCGCAACACAGATCAGAATTCTGTTCTTGCTCGCTGCGGGAAGGATATTCAACCGTTTTCGATCAACTCTGTCGCGAAGGGATCCTCTCACCGTGTAGAATCGACCTCCGGTGACAGTTTCCCCAAAATTAGGGTTTCAAAAACTGGCGAACAGCACCCTATTTCTGCTGAAATTGATCAATTTCGGGGTCAATTTGATGCAATTTCATTAGGGCAAGTCTCACAGGTCAATCTTACAGGTGTTTCCACCAACGAGGTTCTGAAAATTCAGCAAAACAGGTGTTTATAGGTCTGATTTTTGCCCCAAAACAGGGAATTTCAACAAGCAAATGATGTATACACCTTGTGGAAACCTTTGGTAAGGGTTTGGCAGTGAATGTACGCCGTTTTGGGGTGATTTCGCGTGAAATTTGCTCGCTGTTTTTCTGTAACAGCAAGCTGTTTTTTGCCCGATTGCGCACATTTGGGCGTGTTTAGGTCGGCAAAACAGGGTTTCAGTGTTTGCAATCACTCAGAATGGCTTCTAGCAATGAAAGTGGCAATTTGTTGCACATTCGCAAGCTTGAAGGTGCCCATAACTTTGCTATATGGAAGAAGCAATGTTATAATGTGATGTTGCAGAAGAAACAGGCGAAACCTATTAAGTTACAGGGTGTGAAACCGGTTGATATGGAGGTTGAAGAATGGGAAGAAGTGGACGAGTTGGCTCGCTCCACGATCATGCTTTCGGTGTCTAACAATTTACTCTTCAATGCAGAGAATGAGCAAACAGCATGGGGCATGTGGAAGCGTTTAGACGAGTTGTATGCACAGCAGAGTGCTGCCAATAAAGTGTATTGGCTTAAGAAGCTTATGGATCTCCGCATGAAGGAGGGCACGCACATGTCAGTGCACCTCAATGAATTCAATTCTATTTTCAGCCAACTGACAGAGCTAAAATTCACGATTGATGAGGAGTTCAAAGCTACTTTTCTACTATGCACATTGCCTGAGAGTTGGGATGTATTCCGGACAGCTCTTAGTAACTCAAGTGCATCACTTAAGTATGCAGATGTAGAGAGTTCTCTCTTGATGGAAGAGATGAACAGGAAGAACACCACAGGTGGGTCTTCTAATGCATTGCACTTGAGAGGCAGGTCTCAACAGAGGGAGAAATCTGACAGTAAGGACAGGGCACGCAGCAAATCTCGCAGGAAAGATGTTGTGTGTCATCATTGTGGAAAGAAAGGGCATTATAAACGGGAATGCTATGAGTGGAAGAAAGAGAAGAACAAGGGTGCTGAAACTGATGCAAAGGACAAGGGAAATGCCAAGAAGAGCACTGTGTTGATTGAGGAAATCAATGTTGCTAGTAGTTGTGACAGTGACAGCAGCACTGATGTACTCAATGCCTCTTCTGTGGATGCACATACCCTTGCTATGGGTTCTGATGTGGACATGCATACTTGGATTCTTGATTCAGGTGCCTCCTTTCATGTAACACCTCATAGGGATTGGTTTACACAATACTCAGGTGAGGTGCAGGGCACTGTTTATTTGGGAGACAACTATGCATGTGACATTGCAGGTATTGGCAGTGTCCAGTTTTCCTTTGCTGATGGTGTGACTTTTGTTTTGCACAAAGTGCGCCATGTGCCACAACTCAAGAAGAGTTTGATTAGTACACGGCAGCTAGATGATGCAGGCTATCACACCACTTTTGGTGATAGCAAGTGGAAAATTTGTAAAGGGGCCCGGATTGTAGCCAAGGGTTGTAAATCGGACACTTTGTATCCTTTGCATGTATCTAGTGTGCGTGACCATGTTGTCGCCGTAACCGAGCAGCCAAGTGTTTCTTTGTGGCATGGCCGGTTGGGACACATGAGTAAAAGAGGAATGGAAACTCTGTCTCGTTGTGGTTATTTGCCGTGTTTGAGGTATGCTGATTTTTCTCATTGTGAGCACTGTATTTATGGTAAGCACAGTCAAACACCGCACCAAATGTTTCTTTCTTTGAAGTCTGACAGGTTAGACTTAGTGCATTCCGATGTATGTGAAATGCCACAGTTGTCCATAGGGGGAAAGAAATATTTTGTTTCGTTTATCGATGATGCTACACGTAAGGTGTGGGTGTATCCAATACGTGCTAAATGCGATGTTTTGGATACTTTCAAGAAGTTTCTTTCGTTTGTTGAGAATCAAACTGACAAGAAGCTTAAGTCTTTGCGCTCAGACAATGGGGGGGAGTATGTATCAAAAGCATTTATTGACTTTTGTGCTACTAAAGGTATTAAAAGAGAGCTCATGGCTCCTTTTAATCCCTCTCAGAATGGAGTTGCAGAGAGGTTGAACCGGACTATCCAAGAGAAAGTTCGGAGTATGCTGTCACATGCTGCATTACCTCATGGTTTTTGGGCAAAAGCTGTGCAAACAGCTATTCACTTGATTAATCGCTCACCTAGCAAGGCTTTGGGTGGAAAGGTGCCTGAGGAGGTGTGGTCTGGCAAGCCACCCTCATATGCACATTTAAGAGTGTTTGGTTGTGAGGCCTATGTTCACATCCGGAGTGAACTGCGCACCAAACTAGAACCAAAGTCTCATACATGCATTTTCCTAGGATATGGTGAGGATGGTGAAATGGGGTATAGATTATGGGATCCCGCATTACGGAAAATCATACGCAGCAATGATGTCATCTTCAATGAGAATTGCATGCACAAACAGCCCACAAAGGTCGAGGAAGTGCGCCGGGTTGTTTTTCGTGAAGATGTTACATATGGACAGCCAAGAAGGCCCAATGTTCAGCAGCCTTTACATGCTGAAAATGGTGCTGAAAATTAGCCATTAGCTGCTGAAAATCAGCCCCAACAAGTTGCCATTGATGCACCACAGGTAGGGGAACAGGTTGATGCCCCTAGACCGCCCGTTGTTGCGATGCAACCGGCTGAACAGCCTGCTGTTTTTGATGGTTTACAGGCTGAAAATCCACCTGTTATGGATCATTGGGTGCGTAGGTCTACTCGGGTGACAAGGCCCCCCGATAGATATGAACCGTCTTTGGACTATGTCATGCTTACTGATTGGGGTGAGCCGTCTTGCTATAAAGAGGCTATGCAACGGGAAGACAGTAAGAAATGGTTCAAAGCAATGGTTTCGGAAATGCAGTCTTTGGAGAAAAACCATACATGGGACTTGGTTGATTTGCCTAAAGGGCATAAGGCTCTGCCATGTAAATGGGTTTACAAGACCAAGGTCACATCTGATGCTTCTTCTAAGTACAAGGCACGTTTGGTTGCTAAAGGGTACAAGCAAAAGCATGGTGTTGATTTTGATGAGATTTTTTCTCCTGTTGTAAAGCTTGCCACATTACGTCTTGTTTTAGGCCTGGTTGCTTCTGAAGATATGGAGTTAAAGCAAATGGATGTCAAAAGAGCGTTTTTGCATGGCCATTTGCTTGAGATGATCTATATGATGGAGCCAGAAGGTTTTGTGTCAAAGGGGCAAGAGAAGAAAGTATGTAGACTCTTAAAGAGCTTGTATGGTTTGAAACAGTATCCCCGTGCATGGTATCACAAGTTTGATACATTCATGAGGTCTCAAGGATACAAAAGAAGTAATTCTGATCACTGTTTGTATATCAAAACGGCAAGTGATGGATCTCTTCTATTGCTGATTTTGTATGTTGATGACATGCTTATTGCGGGTAAAAATGTCACGGAGTTAAATGCATTACAGCAAAGCTTAAAGAATCGCTTTGACATGAAGGACCTTGGTGATGCTAATCATATTTTGGGCATGCGTATCTCTCGAGATAGACCTAACAGACGTCTGTATCTATCTCAACGAGATTATGTTAATAAGGTGCTACATCGTTTTCATATGGATGGGGGAAAGGCACTTGGTACTCCGCTGCCTCCATATGTAAAACTGATTGCACATGACTGCCCAAACACAAATGATATGCGGGCTGAAATGGCCAAGATTCCTTATGCATCAGCCGTTGCCTCCATATGTAAAACTGACTGCACATGACTGTCCAAACACAGATGATATGAGGGCTGAAATGGCCAAGATTCCTTATGCATCAGCCGTTGGCAGTTTGATGTATGCTATGGTTGCTACACGTCCGGACATTGCATTTGCGGTGGGAGTGGTAAGCAGGTACATGAGCAATCCTGGCAAAAATCATTGGGAAGCAGTGAAGTGTATCTTGAGATACTTGAAAGGCACTAAAGACTTGTGCATTTGTTTTGGGAAGAGTGAGACATCTGTGCATGGCTTTACAGATGCAGATTTTGCTGGACATCCAGATTGCAGGAAGTCTACCTCTGGATATGTGTTTACATTCATAGGAGGTGCAGTTTCTTGGATTTCTAGACTGCAAAAATGTGTTGCTTTGTCTACCACTGAGGCTGAGTATGTGGCTGCCACTGAGGCATGCAAAGAAGCTTTGTGGCTCATGCGTTTGGTAGAAGAGCTTGGCATTAAGTCACTGGTTCCTGTGCTACACTGTGATAGTCAGAGTGCTATTATGCTTGCAAGGAATCCTGTTTTTCATGCCAAGACAAAGCACATAGAGGTGAAGTATCATTTTATCAGAAGTGTGCTTGATGACAAGAGCATTACACTTGTCAAGGTGCACACAGATGACAATCCTGCAGATCTTTTGACCAAGAGTCTTCCAGCAGAGCGGTTTGCATATTGCCGACAGATGATGGGTGTTGGATGAGTAAGTGCATGATGAGCTGATGTATTATAGTTAGTTGATTCTTTGATCTCCCAAGGTACATTGCCTTTAGGTGGGAGGTTGTTAGGGAATAAACGCCTAAGTGCCTTGTACTTATTAACTTATAAGTTAAAAGACTTATAAGTGAGGGGGCCCAAGTGTGAATGGCCCCCTAGTCACTTACTCATATACTCAAAGGTCAAGCCCAAAAGAAAAATAGTGACTTCTCCCAGATTTCTACGAGCGTTCTCTCTCTCTCTCACGTTCTTCTCTGCGTGTGCTTCTTCTGCGCCACTCTCCTCTTCTCCTTCACTCTCATTGCATAGAATAGCAAGTGGGCTCTCTCTCCTGCTCCCCCACATATTACTATATTAATGTATTGGCTAGAGAGTCTCTAGTCCATCCCGCTTTCACTATAACATGGGGTTTAGTTTTTTAGTCTTTCTTTAAGCACAGAGACATTGTATCAGATTCACCAATTTGTAACTTGTTGGTCTCATAGGTTATTTTGGCCTTTTGTAGACGTTAATATATCATTTCATTTCATTTCCTCTCTCTCTCTCTCTCTCTCTCTCTCTCTCTCTCTCTCTCTCTCTCTCTGGCTTGGAAAATTATTTGGAGGACTTTAATTGAGACACAAATGCTACAATCTAGGTTTTTTGGCAGCTGCATAGACAGGTGCACCTACCCGTTTTGTTACTCTCACTTTCCACCTGTTTTTGTGGATACTTATTGGTTGCCTGCACAGCTTACGCGTCTTTGGGTTTAGGTGTGCTGCATGAATGAGCTCCATTTGCTTGTGTGCTGATGCACATTAAAACTCTTTTGGTGGCTGCCTAAGGATTAATCCTCTCTTAGTGACCCGCTTTAACCCCCACCCCTTTGATTTTCTACTCAAACGGCCCTTGACTGTCCTAATCTCCCTCAGATCCACCCTTTGAACTCTCTCTTTGAAATTGGTTGCTTTGGTGGTGGTTTCGGAGGTGACTGGCAGATCAGCAACCTCCCTTGCTAGGATGACCTTCTATACATTGGTTACTTGAGAACTAGTAGATTTCAGCCTCTACCGTTGGCAATTCCTATTGTGGGTGTTTCATGCGGACATTGCAGATCCTTCCACCTCTCTGCAAGGGTAGTCTTGCTTAAGGATCATCAGCACAACTTATTATGAATGGTGGGTAAAGACGCACAGGAAGGTCACCGGTGGGTTCTCAGAACTTAGTGAAAGCAGATGTGCATGTGAATGTATTTATTGTGCTTAGACGTGAAGGATAATTGTTTTGTAAGTCTCATGTGTTTATGTCTTTGGTTGTTTGCTTCAAAGACAGTTAATTTCACATGCTTTGCAGGAATGGGAAGCTCCAAAAGCTGTTTATGTTTCTTTGCTGGAAGGAGTTTCAAAGGCACGCCTTGTGAGTGTAGATGGTTCCATGATAATTTTATATAACTGTGCATGGCAGTCTTTCATGGTCTTATCATTTTGCTTTCCAGGAAGAGGAGGACCCTCCAGATATATGGACACCACTGCCAGATAGCAACATTTGGTTTCCATTGAAAGACACTGGACCTGCAATGACTTGTATGGTATTGCTTGCTTGTGAAACTTCTTACAACACGGATTTTGGAAAGGAACAATCTATCCTCATTGTTAGGCTGCTCTTTATTATGTCTATTTTTCTATGCATGGTAGGTTCTATGCAATGTATCTCTAAATTTTGACCATGGCCATAGATGTATAATTTTCATTTTAGTTAAAAGGAGAATTTTGGCTGTACAAGATTCATCTATAAAAGTTATGCATCTCAAGTGAATGCTGCCCAATGTGATCCTATTGATTTATCTTGTCAGTTTACACATTTTTAAACTTATTTAACATGAGAATTGGGTCGGGCAATTCAGTTGAGGGCAATCCCCATTGTAATAATCATCTAATTCATTCCCGAGTGCTTTGGTTCGGCGAATCTCTCTCTCTCTCTCTCTCTCTCTCTCTCTCTCTCTCTCTCTCTCTCTCTCTCTCTCTCTCTCCATTACATATGTCACTGCCCAGTATACTATGAGATACGAGGCCACTTTCACTGTCTATTCAAAGAGGGTTTTGGGCCCATGAGATACTAGGATCAGAGCTTCGATTATACTTACTGGAGATTCGCAGACACAGAGAGGACCTCTTGAAGAGGGGCACAATGAGAGAGATCCAGCGACAGCGGAAGATTACAGATATCTTTCAGTCACAGACAGAGGAGTTCGAGCAGTCCCCACAGCATAACAACACCAGAGGCATATTGCTTGATCGGGCGATAGAGTTGGGGCGGTCCCGTCGCCCACGGATGAGAGGGCCCTCTCGATATCGACGCAGATTGCGACAGAGGATCCATACCATACTGGCGTGACATAGGAGCCGTCCCGGATACTGATGTATATGTATATGATGCCTCAACTGTCAGAGAGCTCCATTGTATCGGCTCACCCTCTGTATTCCCTTTGTATCAGCTTTCACCCCACCCCTACCCACTATTTTCTTTTCAGTTCTCTCCCTCTCTCTCTCTCTCTCGCATTCTCTCTCTATCTCTAGGCTTCCGCAACGCCTACTTTGACATGGTAGCTGAGCAATTTGACTCTGTGATCGTTGGAGATGTGCACGAAGGAGAAGAGGAGTGGTGCTGCATACTTGTCGCAGCCAATGGGATAATTCAACAGGCTCCTCAATGGCAGCGGAGCTGTGTAGATACTCTTTTCTTTGGACATGGGTGAGGTCTTCAGTTCTTTTCAGTTTGGATCAGGGACACATCACCTGGCATTACGCACCTCCTGTGTGATTTATTCAGCATTCTTCCTACATGCCACCTTGATGTATATATAGCGCTCATACTGTGGCCCCCGTTTTGTACTTCCTTTGGGTGACAGGCCTTTGAGCATCTCTAGAGGTCTCTATAGAGATGTCTCTTCATTGTAATAATCATCTAATTCATTGCCAAGCGTGTTGGTTCGGTGAATCTCTCTCTCTCTCTCTCTCTCTGCTTTCGCAACGTCTACTTTGACATGGTAGTAGAGCAAGTTGGCTTGTTATCATGGGAGATGCACAGAAGGAGAAGAGGTGGTGCTGCATACTCTTCACAGCCAATGGGATAATTCAATAGGCCCCTCAAGGGCATGGGAGCGGTGTGGATACTCTTTTCTTTGGACATGGGTGAGGTCTTCAGTTCTTTTCAGTTTGGATTAGGGACACATTACTTGGCGTTACACACCTCCTTATGGTTCATTCTACATTCTTCCTACCTGCCGCCTTGATGTATACTTTACTCCCTATTTTGTACTTCCTGTGGGTGATAGGCCTTTCAGCATCTCTAGAGGTCTCTTTTGTATACAGTATACAACTCCTTTTACTGCGCACGCCCGCGCGCACGCGCGCGCACACACACACACACACACACACACACACACACACACAGAAATGAAATGTTATATATTGAAATGAAATGTTATATTAACTTCTTCAAAAGGCCAAAATGACCTATGAGACCAAAAAGTTACAATTGGTGAATCTGATACCGTGTCTGAGTACGGAAATTACAAAGTTACAAAGAACTAACACTAAAAACACTAAGGAGAAAGGAATGGGGGTGGGGGGGTGGGTTTAGATGAAATCTCTCATTGATCGTTGTCGGGATCTCATCGACCTCTTCCATGTTCAGTACTTTGGTTGGGCATCTTGCATGTCGAGCTAGAGGGATCTGTATCTTTTGTTGCAGCCTTCGTCGGTAGTGGGAGACCCCCCGAGGTTGTGGGTGTCTCGATTTGCCATGCTTAGTGGCTCGGTCAAGTAGCGTACCTCTAGTATGAGTAGGCTTCGAGATCTGCTGTAATGACTGCTCTGTTGGCTCTCCCCTGGCTGGTGTAAAGAAATCTGTGATTCGTCTCTGAGACTCTCTTTCCCACGATGTCCTCAACAAGCTCTCCCTAAGTCTGCGTAGCTCTAGCAGGAACAATCCGAGACATCTCTGATCCTTGTATCTCATGACTCTAGAAAAAGGTTCGAAACCATCTCTTAACAGGCAGTGGAAGCGGCCGCGTATCTCATAGTATGCCGGGTAGTGACGTGTAGTGCAGCTCTGTCTTTGGCTCTAAGTTACATAGGTGACGTATCCTGGTCCCTGCTGGCAGTCTCGATTTGGAGCTGATATGAGGATGGGCGTATCTGTCCAATAGCGCATCTTATCCCATGAGATAAGTGTGTATCCATGTATGCAAGCCTAGTTTGGAGAAGATGCTCTCTGTAGAAGGCCATCTTCGTGCCCAACGCCTGTGTTGGCTGTATCCATGTGCTCTTGGTACCTAGCTGAATTAGATGCTGTCTGGTGATCTTTGTCCGTGTGAGAGACATGGAGGGTGCATCTAGGGAGTATTGAAGCGGAGGTAATCTATCCATGTTGAGACCATGCGACTGAAACCATGCGGTCATCCGTCGATACCAACATGCTGTATCGCCTTGTAGAGCTAGTTGTCGAGATGACTCCAACCGAGCGTATGTGTCCCTGGGGAGATCCCATAGACCGTGCATAAAGGATATTGATCTAGTCAATGCCTCCACCACGGAGGGCAGGGGGGGGGATGGTGGGCGGCTAGCTCGGCTCGGATAATCTCATGTGGTACTGAGACCTTAATCGGAATCATCCGAGCGATCATAGAGACCAGAGGCCTCTCCATACATCTCCATCCAGCTGTGTTGCCAGATCTCGCATGGTGGTCTACTGAGGGTCCCCATACCTGAACTCTATAGAGCATAGCTGGAGTCACTAGAGTGTCAAAAAGCAAGAGCTTTGTTCGCGGTTCTTGAAACTGAACCTGCGAACACATCCTCTCCAGTCCTCCCAAAGCTGTATATGCTCTCGTCAGTCTAGTCTATGATGCTCTCCTTAGTGAAAACACTGGTCCACCGAAGACTACCCCAAGATAAGTATATGCATCCGTGTACTCCACAGTCTCCTGGCCATACGTAAATGTGGGTGCCGACCTTTTGACTCACACCATAACCTTGGTTTTAGATCGACAGACAATCCATTGTCACGAGCAAATGTAAGCAGAGCATCCAAATGACGCTGCATCCCCTCTGGAGAGTCAGAAATCAGCACAATATCATCAGCATATAGTAACAGTGGGATCCATGTCCCTGCCAGCTGAGCCTCCCATGTCCCCTTGACACTCTACATAGTCCGAAAACTCATTCACATATATCCCAAAAAGAGTCCGGGATAGGGGCCATCCCTGTTACTCCGATAGTGGAGTGGACCATGTCAGACATTCCCTCAGTGGTGCGTACCTGCCCCATCACCGTCCTGTATAGAGCCAGAATATCCCATATCAGCTCTCTAGGCACACCCATGTCCTGTAGTCCGCGTATAAGTCTGGCTCTCGGCACTGTGTCAAAAGCTTTGCGGAAATCCACAAAGCTACAATAGATCCTCTTGCCATGGTGTCTACCCTTCTCAATAATAGCTCTGAGTGTCAAAATCTGGTCAAGAGTGGAGAAACCTCTCCTGACACCTACTTGCCTTGGTGCTCTTAGGCACAATCGTAGACATACTCCAAGTCTCCGGGAAGCCTTCATACATGGCTTGATTAAACATCATAGCCAGGAGCTCTGCAAGCATATCTCTGGCATGGATGAAGTGCTCTACTACCAGACCATCATGATCATGTGCTCTCCTTGTCTTCATCCTGTCAATTTTCCTTACCCTCTCGGCAGTAAAGAAAGAACATGTCTCCGGGCATGTCTCTAGCGGGTCCGGCATACGTGGTTGCCCTAATACTGTGCAGAGAGATGTGGCATATTCCCCCCCATGTCTTAGTGGAGGTGACCGTTGGTGGTGGTGAATGCTCGTGGAATAGCCTCCATGCTTCGCTTGAGTCCTGCCTTATAAATAACTGATACAGATCCCGCTCTAGCTGAGATAGATAAGTCCTTTTCTTTCGTTGCACTAGGCGGTGAAAGATAATCCGTGACTATCTATGGTGTGATAATACCCTTGAGCACTTCCCTCTCTAATTTGATCCTCGTCTCTACACTCCTCATCATACCAACTGTTTTGGGGCATGCTACTAGATCGTCTCGGTGTGGGCTGGCTGTGGGGGTATGTCTCTGTCACGTGACACATCCCAACCCTATGTGTCCGTGGACAAGCTACACCACAACAGGGTTCAGTCAGTTCAGTCAAGTCTAGATTAGCAGTGATCTAGCACTTTTGTGAGTCTATTCGTAGACCGTGCATGCCCAGTCACTTAGCATAGATGCATATCCTCTGGTTGCACACAACATGATCATCGGAATTCCCATCAGAATCCATTAGCATCAGTTAGGGGAATTTTCCAGTGCATCTAGCCTATTTTCGTTTTATTGGAATTTTCACTTATTATTTTTAAGTGACTTTCCAACAAAAGTAGGTAGGGCAATTTTGCTAAGTTTCTATATAAGCAAACCCAAGTTAGCACTAAATGGCAGAAGAGGCAGCAGGAGCACCTAGCTCAACAGGCAACTTCTCAGCAAGACCAACCCCCACGACTACTCTGGTGTTTTCTCCACAGAAGACCTAGCGTTTTTGCATCAGATCAGCCTTGGCGATTTGTGCACAGCAGATCAGCCCCGGCGTCATCACGACACACCAGATCAGCCTAGCGTTTTTGCATTTGCAGAACCCCGGCGACAGAAGGACCAATTTCAGCCCCTGGCGTTTTTGGATTTCAGCAGCAAATTAAGACCGGCATCATTCACCTAAAGTGTAGCAGATTCAGCCCGTAAAGACCATCAGTTTTCAGCCCTAAGAAACCTCATTTTCAGCCAAGAAAACGCAGCCAAAACAGTCATTTTCAGCCACCGAAATAGTCCCGAAATTCAGCGATTAGAAGATCTCAGATTTCAGTCGTCGTCGTCGTCGGCATAGACCAAGTTGCATAGTCCATTGCATACGCATTGTACACCTTTGTGCAATCAAGTAGACCACTCTCGCCGACGAGAGTGGGGCCTTCGGAGGAGGGTTTTACAACCTCTCGGTGTCGTATCTCTTCTCTCTCCTTCTCTCAGTCTCATTCATTTGCACGCACAATATCCACTCACTTTGTTCGTGAGCACAGCACTCTACAAGACGGAAAGCTCTCTCTTTCCCTAAGAACTAAAAGGAACCTTGAGCAATAAAGATCACTAATCTTGAGAAAATACAATATTCATTCCGCTGCACCTAACATTGGTATCAGAGCTTTGGAAGTGTTCTGCGTTACTCAAGGAAAGAACCACAAGAATTTTTTTTACTTGTTGCGATCGCACGAACCCAAGTTTACTTGGGCGTGGCGATTCCTAATCGTGTTTTGTTGAAGAGTGACAGGAATCCCAAGAAAGAAGGGCTTGTCCAGCCTCCCCTTGTGTCTCTTTTCACTCATTGAGAGCGGACCGTGCACTTAGCGGCCGGCCAATCGACGTGAGGTGGGAAAAAGAAACCTTGGTGTGAGCGTAAGGCCGCCAAGGGGTGCGCCCGCAAAAAAGGGTAGAACTCGGGTGAAGAGAAGATCCTTCGCCAACGCGATTTGCAAGCGAAAGAAAACCTGAAGAACGTAAGTTCCTCGTGAACTTAAGAACCCAAGACCCCCAAGAACCCACAAGAACCCACAACTTCAGAATGATCATCACTCGAAGCGGAATGGATACTTCGCTTGGAAGTGATGAGCATGAGAGAGGCGAAGAAGAATTTTCCCCACCAGGAGGTTTTTCGGACCCTTCCCTATCTACGACACCGATTGCACTAACTCCTATGGAGGCTTTCGACAAGAGGATGATTAACAAGAAGTTAGAAGACAAAGCAAGAGATGCCAAACGAAAAGCAGAAATAGAGTGTGACCATGAAGAAAAGATGGCAGCCATAGAGCGTCGGTACCAAGAAAGAATGGCAGCCATAGCGCGTAAGAGCGAGCAAGCACGCTTGGAAGCCACAACAAGAGAAGCAGAAATGGATCGCAGAGACGCAAAACACAAAGCAGAAAGAAAAGCAATACAAGAACAGAGCGACCAACAAAACACAGAGTTTTGGCGACTCTATTCTCAAGTACAGACGTACTTTGCACAGAATCAGGGAAAGGAGACTGTCTCAGTCTCTTCTTCTCCAAAGGATGATACACAGGATTTGTATGATTGTGTGAAGCATGATGATGATTTGAATGATAACGATTTGCATGATGATTTGAAGCACAATAACAAGCATGATGATTTGGATGCCAATGATTTGCATAATGATTTGGATGACAATGACAAGCATGATGATTTGCATGATCAAGATGTGATTTCTCACAAGCATGATGAATTGCATGAAGATGATGTGATTGTTCACATGGATGATGTGTTAGTAGATGCTTTTTCTAGCGACGCTAACCTCATTGTAGATTCTATCAATCACCAAGAATGGATCTTGGCTTTCGAGTCGAGGTCCACAGATCCCCCATAAGAAGATTCGATAGATTCCGAAGAAGCGATCTTGGCTCTCGAGCCTTGGTCCAAAGAACCATCACAGGAAGTATTGTGTGTTCGCATGATTGATATGCACGCATTGTTCGAGTGTTTCATTCGTGAAGGTTTCCTGTATTTTAGTCAGCATCGTTATGTGATCCCTTTTACTAGGCAGAACATATTGCATGTTGAACACGTTTCTCTCATGGATGAGCACGAATGCATGCGGATTGTTCATGAAAAGTTGAAAAGTTTGTATGTCAGGAAGCCACATTCCATGTCTCTTCCTTGGCATGACACAGTTTTCGAATGAGCACATGATAGTATGAGCACCAAGCATGGGCATTACCATTGTGATTTGCCACAGTTGATTGATTTCGATCAAACAGAAAACATTCGATCGCATTGTTTGCATGTGTTTGATGAACGAGTTGTCACTCCGTCTCTATGTTCGTCTACATTGCATACACAGTCTTTAGAGAAGACAAGATTTTTTTCCTTCACTTTACATGGAATAGGCATGTTCATGATTTTGTGTTGGAGATGGTTTCAGGAATTTTCAGCCATGGAGATTCTTGATGACGAAGGAAGCTGTTGGTGATCTCCCTCGACGCCATACAGTTCGGTACCAGTACCTCACTTTGAAAAGGAGGGGATGTCACGTGACACATCCCAACCCTATGTGTCCGTGGACAAGCTACACCACAGCAGGGTTCAATCAGTTCAGTCAAGTCTAGATTAGCAATGATCTGGCACTTTTGTGAGTCTATTCGTAGACCGTGCATGCCCAGTCACTTAGCATAGATGCATATCCTCCGGTTGCACACAGCATGATCATCGGAATTCCCATCAGAATCCATTAGCATTAGTTAGGGGAATTTTCCAGTGCATTTAGCCTATTTTCGTATTTATTGGAATTTTCACTTATTATTTTTAAGTGACTTTCCAACAAAAGTAGGTAGGGCAATTTTGCTAAGTTTCTATATAAGCAAACCCAAGTTAGCACTAAATGGCAGAAGAGGCAGCAGGAGCACCTTGCTCAACAGGCAACTTCTCAGCAAGACCAACCTCCGCGACTACTCTGGCGTTTTCTCCACAGAAGACCTAGCGTTTTTGCATCAGATCAGCCTTGGCGATTTGTGCACAGCAGATCAGCCCCGGCGTCATCACGACACAGCAGATCAGCCTAGCGTTTTTGCATTTGCAGAACCCTGTCGACAGAAGGACCAATTTCAGCCCCTGGCGTTTTTGGATTTCAGCAGCAAATTAAGACCGGCATCATTCACCTAAAGTGTAGCAGATTCAGCCCGTAAAGACCATCAGTTTTCAGCCCTAAGAAACCTCATTTTCAGCCAAGAAAACGCAGCCAAAACAGTCATTTTCAGCCACCGAAACAGTCCCGAAATTCAGCGATTAGAAGATCTCAGATTTCAGTCGTCGTCGTCGTCGGCATAGACCAAGTTGCATAGTCCATTGCATACGCATTGTACACCTTTGTGCAATCAAGTAGACCACTCTCGCCGACGAGAGTGGGGCCTTAGGAGGAGGGTTTTACAACCTCTCGGTGTCGTATCTCTTCTCTCTCCTTCTCTCAGTCTCATTCATTTGCACGCACAATATCCACTCACTTTGTTCGTGAGCACAGCACTCTACAAGACGGAAAGCTCTCTCTTTCCCTAAGAACTAAAAGGAACCTTGAGCAATAAAGATCACTAATCTTGAGAAAATACAACATTCATTCCGTTGCACCTAACAGCCTCTGATGTTGCATCATGGAGCGTCTCTGTCAATATCTGTGTGAGTTAATCTAGTGGTCGTCCCGGTTCCTGGGTGCATAGGTGCTTGTATATCTCATCCATACACACAGAATCCGTGTCCCTCATGAAGGTATACCGAGTGTGTGCGGGGACCTCTCCTAGTGGAGTTGTGCTGAACTGAAAGGTTAGGGTGAAAGACAAGATAGCATGATCAACTGCTACTCAAACTGGCCTAGTGCCCACCATGAAATCCTGAAAGAATGGAATGAGACCTGGCTGGGCCATAACATAATCCACTATGCTGGCACCATGTCGGTGTGGAAAGCAAGTAAAACCTCCTGCTGTCGAAAATCTTTGTAGGCCTTTCACAATGGCCAATCTATGTGCGGTTTCCATATTTATGAAGTAACTGCCATATTCAATGTATTCCTCATCTTGTCATAGTCTGGATAGACCCATCTTTGTGACATCCAGCTTCCTAAGCATCTCCTCGGAAGTATCACAAAATATTGTTTGGTGGTGGGCAGTCCTAGCATTGAAATCCCCTAGTATGATAATGTCACCATCCTTGGAGACCTCCCATATGTCATTATCCAAAATAGCAAAGAGGGATTGTCCTCTAGGCGATGCATATACTGACGTACTAGGAGGAAAGTAACAAATAACAATCTAGAGGTATCTGCCCGTCTGTTCCTTGAGCCTCACCCACATGTACCTGCCTGTTCATCCTTGCGTGCTATATATATCAGTGGCTGCAACTCCTCCCTGAATAGAACTTCCACTCCCCCTGAGCCCCGTCCTCGATGCTCTGATTTGGTCTCCTGTTTGCAGGCTGTCTCCCATCTATATCCGCTCACCTGTGGCTTGGATTGCCCTGGTGCTTGATGCGTCTCAAGGTAGAAAATGATGTCTCTCCCCGTGAAGCTATCCTCAAAGGCCCCTACATCAAGACGGAGTGACCCATTACTATTCGAGGTTGCCATCTTTAGTGTGGTCCCGTAGGTCTTGTACCGTCATGTGGGGCGTCGCTCCAATATCACCACTTTTCCATCCCTGTAAAAAGAAATCTTCCCCTTTTTCCTTGCTGCTCTAGTTTCCGGCATTACTTCTTGCATATCAGCAATCTGCGAGAGGGTGAGGTCATCTCTAAGAAAGATGCCGGTCTTCTTTAGAGTCGGTCTCTTCTTCAAGAAGTCCTTCTTTGCTTCCATGGAGGGGAAGCGGGGAATGAGTGTCCTTTCCTTCGAGGTTTCTCCGTTGCTCCCACTTTTCTTAGTGCCCACTCTCCAAGCCCTCGTGTGCGTCTGCTCGTTGACTTCCACCAGAGTCATGAGTCCTTTCACCTCTTTATCCACATTATCTTGGTCTCTGAGGCCACATATCCTTACGTGTAAGACCCGCACACGTCTCCTTTGCTCCTCTTCTAGTGTCAAGTTAATGATGGTTGGTGTGGGGGTGGCGGTTATTTCCTTTCCTTTTCCTTTCTTGACAATCTCGATCCATTTTTCGGCCTTTTCTGCTTTTTGTTGGGTCTTTGTGATGACATCTACCCACGAGGTCGTCATTTCTTTTTGTTGCTCCCCACCTTCTTTGATGGTGCGTACTTGTTCCTTAATCGTGTTAAGCTCTTCAATGACAGAGGGTTGAAGCTGTCCTTCTTCGAGGACCTTTTGCGAGCGCACCTCTGCAAGCTCTTTCTTGAGTAGTCCGGTTTCCTCATCTTGGGCCTTCACGTGATCCTCGAGTGTATCTATGGTGCTTTCCTCTGCTGCCACACGTGCGTCGAGTTCATTAATAGTACGTAGGAGGTAGCGGTTGATCTTGCCGATGGACTCGCTCAATTCTTCTTTGCATTTCTGGATGGCATCCTCCATCAGGTCATCTTTGCCATTCTGCTTTCTCATGATTGAAAGGCCGCAGCAAGAGAGAGAGGGGCACAAAAGTGAAGAAGAGTTTTTTTCTCTCTCCTCTCTCTATGCGTGTAAGCTCTTTTTCTCTCTACGCTTGCAGGATTTTTTTTTCTCTACGCGTGCAGGCCTATTCTCTCTCTACGCTCTCGGATTTCCTCTCTCTACCCTTCTCTCTCTACGCTTGAAATCCCCTCTTTCTCTCTACGCCTAAACCTCCTCTCTCTACGTTGGAAAATCCATTTTCTCTCTCTACACTGGAACCTCCTCTCTCGCTAGGGAAAAAAAATCCAAAAAGGTCCATTCTCTCTCTACGCGTGGGGGGGGGGGGGGGGGGGGGGGGGGGGGGGGGGCGTTTCAGGGCTACGAGAACAAGGCCGCGTGTGTGGGAGCAGCGGGGAAAAAACAGGGGACGGGGGCGTTTCAGGGCTACGAGAACGAGCCGCGTGTGTGGGAGCAGCGGGAAAAACAGGGGACGGGAGCAGGGAGCGCACGAGAGGGGGGGGGGGGGGGGGGGGGGGGGGTGCAGATCGAGCGCGAGCCAGAGAGAGAGAGAGAGAGAGAGAGAGGAGAGAGAGAGAGAGAGAGAGAGAGAGAGAGAGAGAGAGACTGTCTGTCGTCCGTCCGCCCTTGCAATCGTGTGCACACAGCAATTGATCTAGGGTTTCTGCACCAACCATCGACAACCTCAACCCTACCTGCAATGTGTCCACTATGTGCACACTGTCGCGTCCTCCTGAGCTTGCAATCGCGTGCACACAGCTACTGTACATGACGCGTTGAAGTATTGCAAGCTCTTGCAAGTTCTACCGTGACCTCCTGCCCTTGCCCTATTGCGGCGCAAAGTTTCCAGCACTTAGTGCTTGACATTTCCTGCTCATCTGTGTTGTGGGCTGGCCTGCCTGTTGCAGCATTACCCCTATTCATTGTGTTGCTGGTTTCTTTCTCTTGAGATATTGGCCTTGGCAATCTCAATTGCCCTATCGTAAGAGCTGCCCCTAACAGTTCTCTCACCTGCTGGTCTTACCTAGGGTAATTGGGACAAAGGATTAGCCCTAATTGGCTTCTGAAACAGTCACGTAGCATGATAATTTTCTCTTTGCTTTTGATATTATAAATAAATAAATAAATAAATAAATATATAATGTCACAAACTGGTGACGTGGCATTTTCGGATACACCCACACTGGTTGGCAACATGCCCCTGAAACGTGAAAACAGTGCTGACGTGGTAGTCTCGGATTTTCCGACGCAAAACGTGGAGACAGACTGACGTAGCACAATGTACGGACTCCTTGCTTTTGCGCAACAGCTGCTGATGTGGCAAAGCGTACGGAATTACAGATTTTATGCTGACTGATTTTTACCAAGGCTTTTGAGCTAGTTGCTTTATTTTGGGAAGCTTTTCACTTACAGCTTTTGGGGCTCTGCTTTTTGGGCATCCCTTGTAACCTATAAATTAGTGGGCAGGGCCCTCACTTCTCAGAGCATTTGGACGCAGAGTCTGAGGGTGAGAACCCTCCCACTCGCTTGTACTTTGAACTCAGATTAATACAAAGAGAAATACCAAAAGGGGCGCCAGTCTTTGGGGCCAATATCTCTAGGCACGAAACTCCGCCGGGCCGTGTCGATTCGAGTGTGAATCGTGAACTGTTTTGAAGTGAATCTCTGCTGTGTCGCGGTAGAATCTTGACTTGGAGTGTCCAAGTTTGTTACAGTGGTATCAAAGCGTGGACGATTTCTCTGCTACCAGGAAATCCGATCGTTTTCTCCCCACACTGATGGATTCCAACAAAGGACAGTCAACTTCCTCTGCATTTGGGGATGCGGAAAGAGATCACGAAGAAGATTCTTACGAAGAGTATGGCCCACCTCGGCCTACTCAGGTAGCGATTGAAGAGATGGAATGTTGACAATTGGTGGGCGACGTGACAAAGATGATGATTAACATTGCAAAGGATCTGAAATTTGTAAATTTTTTGACTCAAACATCCTTCAAAGAAATGCATGCCTACTGGCAAAAGGCCACAAAGCCACCCATCAAACCGGCACTCAAGAAACCTCCTACTCCGAGGATGTTTACAGAGCAGAAAGAGGTGGTTGATACACGGATTAGTCAGCTTTTTGACGCGAACAACAAAGCCCAAAAGCACGACAAAAAGCAGAAGAAAGGAACTGACTTCCCGGGTTATTTGGGTCGTCAATCTACTTTTGCCTCGGCAAGAAAGCAAAAGAAGCGTGTGCGATTTGAAAGAGTATTCATTTCTTCTTCTTCTTCTTCTTCTTTTGACAGTTCTTCTAGCTCTTCTGACTAGAGCGAAGAAGACAGGAAAGGGAAAAAGCGAAGCAAAAACCAAAGCTTCGGAAAGGGCAAGAAAACGGCAAAGAAGCCTAAATTTCGCCCAGCTTCTGACAGGTTTTCAGAGGACTCATACTCGGATAGTTCGGACTCTGACGATCACAGATTTGACGCAAAGAAGAAGCATTTCTATAAAGCCAACCAGCATGACTTCCTCGAGGATAAAAGCAAGAAAGTTAGAGAATTTAAAGGGGGACAATCAATTAAGCTTGACATTTTTTCTGGTTTCCGAGATGCTTCGAGGGCTTTGGCCTTCATACAAAAGTTTGATATAGCTTTCTCTGGAGGGTATTACTATGAGCACTCCAAGAATCGGAGGGCTACCTCTTTCTTCAAGGGAAATGCTCGAACATGGTGGTCCACTCTTCTACTGAACAAGGAAGCTGTTGCTAAATTGGCTTTATCTTACAGAAAAATAATTCTAAATGAATTATTGGAATTTTAAGTGAGAGGGCTTTTCTCACTGGAGACATCCGAGTACAGAGTATTCCTAGTGCGTCATTCAAAGTAATGACGGGAGCACTGAGAACGGGAATATATGTAAAGCCACCAGGAACAGGTACTTCTGATGCGTCACATCGGATGGGTGACAGGGACCATCGGAAAGAAGTGTCCGACCATCCGGGAACGGACATCTCTGATGTGTCATAGTATGGGTGACATAGAGCATCGTGAAGGAGATTGTACCGTAAGTTCGGTAGGAAAGGACTAGGTGATGGGTATTCTTGATGCGTCACAAGGTGGGTGATGGGTGCATTGGAAAGGGAATATCCATAGTCGGGAGGAAATTCCGAACTGTGTTAGAATTGTGCACAAGGAAAAACAAGCACTTGAATGAAGATGGGTTCAGAGGAAACTTTGAGGAAAAAATAGATGCTTTCTGAGAAAACGGATTGCTTTTCGGGAAAGCAAATGCTTTTCCGCGAGGAAGTTTATGTTTGCATTGCAATTGTGCGTGTGATTGCATCCAGGGACGCCTGGGAAGTCCTGTGAAAGCATTGTTTTTAACTTATAAGGTTTTATTGAGTTTTTGGGTAGGTTCAGACTATTTTTAAAATACGCCGACCGCCCATTTAATAAGTGGGCAGCCATATGATAAATAAGGCAACAGATCAGCCAGCGTTTTCTCTCTCTCTCTCTCTCTTTTTCTGGCAGAACAGTGAAAAAAAAATTGAAAAAAACAAAATTTCAAAAAAAAAAAAAAAAAAAAACCCGGCCGCGATCTCTATGGGGAGCAGCTATTCGTGCTTGTGGCTAGGAGCTATAAAAGTATCACATGCCCTCACTCAGAAGGAAGACCAATCTTTGCAAGGAGGAGATGTTGCTGCAGATTTCAGCCGTAAAGAAGACGTTGCCGGTGATGCCCATGGCTGCCCCAAGTGTACCAGATGTCGTCAAGACGCAGTGCGCGAGTTCCCTCGCGAAGAAGTGCCCACGGAGCGTGTTTTCATCGCCACAAGCTGCTGTTTTTCTCTGTTTTCAGCCCATAAACGTCATAGACGGGGCTGATTTACGAGAAGGAACCCGAGAACACACCTCTTTTGTGTGTAGGATTGGAAGAGAGGATTTTCTATGCAAAGATCTCTTCCGGGGAATTGCTTTTTCGAGAACCGAGTTGTGTTTCGAGCGTCGAGACTTTGAAGGTAACGATTTTCATGTTATGATCTTTGAGTATTTGATTGCAGGTGTACTTCCTCTTCGTGAGGGAGTAGGAGCAGAGGAAGGCATGAGCCTCTGCAGGAGAAAGCGCTCTGAGGAACTAGAGCTGGATCAGCCCAAGGGTTTCGTACCCAAGTTTGGGAAGCAGATCCACGGATTGAAGAGAGGTAGACTCTCGAGATGTGATCCGGAAGTTGAAATTTCCAAGGAAAGGACTTCGTGTCCAAGAAAGCGGAGTTATTCTGCAGGAACAGGACTCTGGGAACAGAGTCGAAAAAGAGTTGCAGGGATGCCATGCCCTAAGTTTGGAAGGTGTGATGCAGAGGCGAGAACCTTGGTTCTCAAGGATTTGGAATAAGGAACGGAAGTTCCTTGGAATAGGGTTTTGCCCTAGGAATCGGAAGCCGAGGCTTCCGGGAACCATCAAGTCTTATTGTAGAACGAACGTGGTAATACGTTCGGTTCAAGTGCTTGTATAGACTTCTCCTCAGTAATAAAGATACTATTACGGGGGGGGGACTAGCCCATCTTCTGGTCCCCAGTAGTGTGTCGATCTTCTCACTCTCAATCTCGCTCTCTATCTATTTCTCTCTATATCCTTTGGCTTCAGTACTAAGTGATAAAGTCTATTTATCTGAATGTATTTTATATTGTTATGCGCTCCCGTTTGTGACAGTGGTATCAGAGGACGGTTTCCTCTCTTTCTCTGTAAATAGGACGACTCTGGGAAGATACGGGAAGAAGCCATGACAAGCCAAGAGAGAAGTAAGCAGGCGGAAACCTAAGTCCTGCAGGAAAAGCTCGCAAAGTTGGAAAATTGTTTTCTCTCTGGAAGAAGGCGACACAAAATTTGGGATTCTCTGAGAAGGCGACAAGAGCATGATGCTCAAGAACCTAGAGAATCCAAGGAGCGGAATGCTCGAGATCCTTCAAAATCCAGAAAATATCCATGAACATCAATCCAAAACCATAGCCAAGAAATCCCGTCATCTCGGGAAGGATATGAAGACGGTCTCTAGACCTAGAAACACTCCAGTCAAGTTTGATACTTTTGACGGAAGGGAAGATTTCTTGAAAGCTACTGCTTTCATTTGACAGTTTGAAGTTGCCTTTGCAAACAACAATCTTTGAGAAGTATCGAAGGTGAGGCATGTGACCAAACACCTCAAGGGTACTTGGTGGTATAGCAAAGCTCTGCAAGGAACTTACAACAACAATTCAAGGCTGAATTCTTCGACAAATTTTTTTCCACTATGCTTTGAGGAAGGAATTCAAGAAGATTGGGATCGGTTTGCCTAATAGGAACACGAGCGAGTCAAAACTAGTAGTGGTTTACTGTTGCCAAGGTAGCTCCATTCTTGATCCTCTCTGAGGAAGGAAAGATGAACAAATTTAACGAAGGACTTTTGCCCGAATTTTGTAAACGCATCTGCAAGATACTTTGCAGCAGATGGTGGAGTCAGCAATACAAGCTGAAAGTGTACACCTCAGTGTACATAGAATCTAATCCCCACAGTGGGACGGGAACCATTGAACACAGAAACAATGAATTTTTGTTACCTCTCCTCGAAGGATACATTGCTATGCGGAGAAAGTTTGGAGTAAGGGAATTCAATCTAACTCGTGAGATTTTGAACAAAAGACCCTCGAACTTTAAGTGAGAGGGCAGGTCTTTGATCAAAGTTAAATCTTTAAGGAACTCATAAACTGCGTATTGCTTTTATGCACAAGATATGCATGTGTCTAACCAGTCCGGACAATCACTCTCAAGTGTTTATGAGAGTAGAATTGAGTTGAAACATTGCTTTATGCGATGAATTGGTTTGCTCAACCATCCGGAAGGTCAACTATTCTCGTATCCGGTAGTTCACCAATAAATTACGTGCTATTGCGGGTAGGACGGCAGAAAGGAAGGAACCATTCCGAGATTTCAACCAAAGAAAAGCTTTCAGTAAGCTTGAGGACATTATGAACCAACACACCTCCTACCGGTAAGGGAAGATATGGTAGTGCTTTTCGCACAAGTGAATGAACACTCTCTTTACGAGGGAAGGAACCAACGACGACTACGGCCTGTGCTCGAGGAATCCAAGAATTATTTGATGAGCGGGTTTTGCTCTAAGATCGAGCCAAGTGATCGTCAAGTTGACCGTCTTCGCTCTAAGGATCTTACGAAGGGAAGGAAATTTCCCAGGTTCATTGAAACTCTAATACAACTTAAGAATTATGTACACTTTTGAGTACATGGATAACACACGAAGATGCAGACCTATGGCAGGAACTGGACGAGAGTTTGTTATACTCTCTTGAGCGCCTTTTTGCGCGCAAGGATATTCCGACACGAGAATCTCTATTTGAGATGTGTTCGGTAGAAGGAATTTGAGTTTCTCTACGGAGAAGAGGTTTTCTGATGATCGTTGATCATTGAGTATGCTATGTGCTTTTACCATTACAGAAGCAACTTTTGGTTGCGGTATATGTTTCTCCATGAGCAGGTCAAGTAGCATTTACACGCTGCTGGAATAAATTCGAACTATTATGTTCGTAGAAAAAGCTCGCCAACCGTTTCAAAATGGTAAGAATTACATATGGGAGAACATCCCTGAGAATCAAAGAAGGTTCGCTCTATTGTGAACCGGGTTTGAACGTACGTTCAGAAAATGTTATGGCTAGAATCCTATCTGCCTGAGATTTTGCAAATTGTCATTGATGCTCGCAAGGTGAATCATTTTTTATGATTTTGTAAGGAAGAGACGCTAATGGGCGTCGGGAAATCACTGCTGGTGGTAATAACTCGCAGGAGGAAAAGATTGGAAGGAAGTGCCGCCGTGCACAAAGAATCTTCGGATTGGAACCGTCCGCCTACGTTGAGCGACGGCCCGAAACAATAACCTTCTTTAAGGTGACATCGAGCTTAATGCTCTATGATTTGAGCATTCCCTATGTGGGAGGACACAAGACGTTTAATACCCTCTGGACTAACAACGCAGGATTCTGCGCAAGGACACATACCTAGATTGATTTCTAGGAGGATTATTCTTCTCGAGGTTGAGAAGGCGAAAGTGAGTTAACAGATTCTCGGATGAGGAAACTTTCGATCTATTGGAAAGACACGAATGACGAGTTCTTACATGGTTTGTAAGTTGAATGAATGGTGAAGGATATCCTCGAGGTACTAGAGGAAGGACATGAACTGGTAAGGTAAGTATTGAATTATTGAATCTTTGTTTAATTTAATTTTTAAGTTCTCTTTTGAGAAAGGACTAGCTCAACTCACCATTGAGCAAGATTTGGAATCTTTCCGGTTTCTCCTCGGCAGTTCAGTTGGACATCTACAGTTGAGGACAATTGTTTATAAGTGAGAGGGATGTTGCTAAATTGGCTTTATCTTACAGAAAAATAATTCTAAATGAATTATTGGAATTTTAAGTGAGAGGGCTTTTCTCACTGGAGACATCCGAGTACAGAGTATTCCTAGTGCGTCATTCAAAGTAATGACGGGAGTATTGAGAACGGGAATATCTGTAAGGCCACCAGGAACGGGTACATCTGATGCGTCACATCGGATGGGTGACAGGGAGCATCGGAAGAAGTATCCGACCATCCGGGAACGGACATCTCTGATGCGTCATAGGATGGGTGACAGAGCATCGTGAAGGAGATTGTACCGTAAGTTCGGTACGAAAGGACTAGGTGATGGGTATTTTGATGCGTCACAAGGTGGGTGACGGGTGCATCGGAAAGGGAATTAT